>NC_044034.1:137555116-138205203 GCF_901765095.1 Microcaecilia unicolor | reverse complement strand
CCTTCACAATTTCAACATGATATTCAACAGGTCCTTGAACAAATTAAATAAGGTTTACTGCTGGGCTTGGGAGGCAGCAAGAGACTCTTGTTGTTTCTTTAATTGATGGGTCATGAATGAGAATAGATTCTTGGGTTCTATGCTATGATTTGCCCTAGATGTTTGCTGGAAAAGGAAACAATAGAGAATGTGCCAAGTGTGGCCCTGGGTGGTTCTTCTCTCTGTATGGAGCAGGCCTTTCTATCTGGTGCCCTCCAATCTCTTTCACATGGATAATCCAACAAAAGTTTGGACTGTTGCTGATGTGTCACAGGGTCTCCTTTCCAGTGGGCAGCCAGGGATGTTCCTGCTTAGCTTTTCACCAGGTTCTTTGGGATACCCTCCTGTGCCATGCATCTGCCTCCAGATAGGGTGTGCTTAGCTTGCCTCTTGTCTCCTCTGGGATGTACACTTACACCACAAGTGCCTCCAGATAGGGAGAGAGAGAGAGAGAGACACTGACCCCGGAGTGCCCTCCAACACGACAAGATAATATCTTCATGCTTGCACTTTCCAGAATATGAGGAGATTTATTGGTGTCCCAAAATACAAATGTTTGCACAGGTTCAATATAAAGATTTGCACCAGTCCCTCCTGAACAGGTTTATCTTCAGGTGAGTTCCAAATTCAAACCTTCAGTCCTTCACAATTTCAACATGATTATCAACAGGTCCTTGAACAAATTAAATAAGGTTTACTGCTGGGCTTGGGAGGCAGCAAGAGACTCCTCTTGTTGTTTCTTTAATTGATGGGTCATGAATGAGAATAGATTCTTGGAATCTATGCTATGATTTCCCCTAGATGTTTGCTGGAAAAGGAAACAATAGAGAATGTGCCAAGTGTGGCCCTTCTCTCTGTATGGAGCAGGCTTTTCTATCTGGTGCCCTCCAATCTCTTTCACATGGATAATCCAACAAAAGTTTGGATTGTTGCTGATGTGTCACAGGGTGCCCCTTCCAGTGGGCAGCCAGGGATGTTCCTGCTTAGCTTTTCACCATTTTCTTTGGGATACCCTCCTGTGCCATGCATCTGCCTCAAGATTGAGTGTGCTTAGCTTGCCTCTTGTCTCCTCTGAGATATACACTTACACCACAAGTGCCTCCAGATAGGGAGAGAGAGAGAGAGAGAGAGAGAGAGACAGTGAACCCGGAGTGCCCTCCAACACGACAAGATAATATCTTCATGCTTGCACTTTCCAGGATATGAGGAGATTTATTGGTGTCCCAAAATACAAATGTTTGCACAGGTTCAATACAAAGATTTGCACCAGTCCCTCCTGAGAAGGTTTATCTTCAGGGGAGTTCCAAATTCAAACCTTCAGTCCTACACAATTTCAACATGATATTCAACAGGTCCTTGAACAAATTAAATAAGGTTTACTGCTGGGCTTGGGAGGCAGCAAGAGACTCCTCTTGTTGTTTCTTTAATTGATGGGTCATGAATGAGAATAGAGTCTTGGGTTCTATGCTATGATTTCCTCTAGATGTTTGCTGGAAAAGGAAACAATAGAGAATGTGTCAAGTGTGGCTCTTCTCTCTGTATGGAGCAGGCTTTTCTATCTGGTGCCCTCCAATCTCTTTCACATGGATAATCCAACAAAAGTTTGGATTGTTGCTGATGTGTCACAGGGTGCCCCTTCCAGTGGGCAGCCAGGGATGTTCCTGCTTAGCTTTTCATCAGTTTCTTTGGGATACCCTCCTGTGCCATGCATCTGCCTCCAGATAGAGTGTACTTAGCTTGCCTATTGTCTCCTCTGGGATATACACTTACACCACAAGTGCCTCCAGATAGGGAGAGAGAGAGAGAGAGAGAGAGAGAGACACTGACCCCCGGAGTGCCCTCCAACACGACAAGATAATATCATCATGCTTGCACTTTCCAGGATATGAGGAGATTTATTGGTGTCCCAAAATACAAATGTTTGCACAGGTTCAATATAAAGATTTGCACCAGTCCCTCCTGAACAGGTTTATCTTCAGGGGAGTTCCAAATTCAAACCTTCAGTCCTTCACAATTTCAACATGATATTCAACATGTCCTTGAACAAATTAAATAAGGTTTACTGCTGGGCTTGGGAGGCAGCAAGAGACTTCTCTTGTTGTTTCTTTAATTGATGGGTCATGAATGAGAATAGATTCTTGCAATCTATGCTATGACTTCCCCTAGATGTTTGCTGGAAAAGGAAACAATAGAGAATGTGCCAAGTGTGGCTCTTCTCTCTGTATGGAGCAGGCTTTTCTATCTGGTGCCCTCCAAACTCTTTCACATGGATAATCCAACAAGAGTTTGGAATGTTGCTGATGTGTCACAGGGTGACCTTTCCAGTGGGCAGCCAGGGATGTTCCTGCTTAGCTTTTCACCAGGTTCTTTGGGATACTCTCCTGTGCCATGCATTTGCCTCCAGAGAGAATGTGCTTAGCTTGCCTCTTGTCTCCTCTGGGATACACACTTACACCACAAGTGCCTCCAGAGAGAGAGAGAGAGAGAGAGAGAGAGAGAGAGAGACACTGACCCCGGAGTGCCCTCCAACACGACAAGATAATATCTTCATGCTTGCACTTTCCAGGATATGAGGAGATTTATTGGTGTCCCAAAATACAAACATTTGCACAGGTTCAATATAAAGATTTGCACCAGTCCCTCCTGAACAGGTTTATCTTCAGGGGAGTTCCAAATTCAAACCTTCAGTCCTTCACAATTTCAACATGATATTCAACAGGTCCATGAACAAATTAAATAAGGTTTACTGCTGGGCTTGGGAGGCAGCAAGAGACTCCTCTTGTTGTTTCTTTAATTGATGGGTCATGAATGAGAATAGATTCTTGGGTTCTATGCTATGATTTCCCCTAGATGTTTGCTGGAAAAGGAAACAATAGAGAATGTGCCAAGTGTGGCTCTGGGTGGTTCTTCTCTCTGTATGGAGCAGGCCTTTCTATCTGGTGCCCTCCAATCTCTTTCACATGGATAATCCAACAAAAGTTTGGACTGTTGCTGATGTGCCACAGGGTCTCCCTTCCAGTGGGCAGCCAGGGATGTTCCTGCTTAGCTTTTCACTAGTTTTTTTGGGATACCCTCCTGTGCTATACATCTCTCTCCAGGTAGAAAGTGCTTAGCTTGCCTCTTGTCTCCTCTGGGATACACACTTACACCACAAGTGCCTCCAGATAGGGAGAGAGAGAGAGAGAGAGAGACTGACCCCGGAGTGCCCTCCAACACGACAAGATAATATCTTCATGCTTGAACTTTCCAGGATATGAGGAGATTTATTGGTGTCCCAAAATACAAATGTTTGCACAGGTTCAATATAAAGATTTGCACCACTCCCTTCTGAACAGGTTTATCTTCAGGGGAGTTCCAAATTCAAACCTTCAGTCCTTCACAATTTCAACATGATATTCAACAGGTCCATGAACAAATTAAATAAGGTTTACTGCTGGGCTTGGGAGGCAGCAAGAGACTCCTCTTGTTGTTTCTTTAATTGATGGGTCATGAATGAGAATAGATTCTTGGGTTCTATGCTATGATTTCCCATAGAAGTTTGCTGGAAAAGGAAACAATAGAGAATGTGCGAAGTGTGGCCTTGGGTGGTTCTTCTCTCTGTATGGAGAAGGCCTTTCTATCTGGTGCCCTCCAATCTCTTTCACATGGATAATCCAACAAAAGCTTGGGCTGTTGCTGATGTATCACAGGGTCTCCCTTCCAGTGGGCAGCCAGGGATGTTCCTGCTTAGCTTTTCACCAGTTTCTTTGGGACACCCTCCTGTGCCATGCATCTGCCTCCAGACAGAGGGTGCTTAGCTTGCCTCTTGTCTCCTCTGGGATATACACTTACACCACAAGTGCCTCCAGATAGGGAGAGAGAGAGAGAGAGAGAGAGACACTGACCCCGGAGTGCCCTCCAACACGACAAGATAATATCTTCATGCTTGCACTTTCCAGGATATGAGGAGATTTATTGGTGTCCCAAAATACAAATGTTTGCCCAGGTTCAATATAAAGATTTGCACCAGTCCCTCCTAACAGGTTTATCTTCAGGGTAGTTCCAAATTCAAACCTTCAGTCCTTCACAATTTCAACATGATATTCAACAGGTCCTTGAACAAATTAAATAAGGTTTACTGCTGGGCTTGGGAGGCAGCAAGAGACTCCTCTTGTTGTTCCTTTAATTGATGGGTCATGAATGAGAATAGAGTCTTGGGTTCTATGCTATGATTTCCCCTAGATGTTTGCTGGAAAAGGAAACAATAGAGAATGTGCCAAGTGTGGCTCTTCTCTCTGTATGGAGCAGGCTTTTCTATCTGGTGCCCTCCAATCTCTTTCACATGGATAATCCAACAAAAGTTTGGACTGTTGCTGATGTGTCATGGGGTTCCCCTTCCAGTGGGCAGCCAGGGATGTTCCTGCTTAGCTTTTCACCAGTTTCTTTGGGATACCCTCCTGTGCCATGCATCTGCCTCCAGAAAGACTGTGCTTAGCTTGCCTCTTGTCTCCTCTGGGATATACACTTACACCACAAGTGCCTCCAGATAGGGAGAGAGAGAGAGAGAGAGAGACACTGACCCCGGAGTGCCCTCCAATATGACAAGATAATATCTTCATGCTTGCACTTTCCAGGATATGAGGAGATTTATTAGTGTCCCAAAATACAAACATTTGCACAGGTTCAATATAAAGATTTGCACCAGTCCCTCCTAACAGGTTTATCTTCAGGGTAGTTCCAAATTCAAACCTTCAGTCCTTCACAATTTCAACATGATATTCAACAGGTCCTTGAACAAATTAAATAAGGTTTACTGCTGGGCTTGGGAGGCAGCAAGAGACTCCTCTTGTTGTTTCTTTAATTGATGGGTCATGAATGAGAATAGATTCTTGGAATCTATGCTATGATTTCCCCTAGATGTTTGCTGGAAAAGGAAACAATAGAGAATGTGCCAAGTGTGGCCCTTCTCTCTGTATAGAGCAGGCCTTTCTATCTGGTGCCCTCCAATCTCTTTCACATGGATAATCCAACAAGAGTTTGGACTGTTGCTTATGTGTCATGGGGTCTCCCTTCCCGTGGACAGCCAGAGATGTTCCTGCTTAGCTTTTCACCAGTTTCTTTGGAATACCCTCCTGTGCCATGCATCTGCCTCCAGATAGGGTGTGCTTAGCTTGCCTCTTGTCTCCTCTGGGATATACACTTACACCACAAGTGCCTCCAGATAGGGAGAGAGAGACAGAGAGAGAGAGAGAGACTGACTGACCCCGGAGTGCCCTCCAACATGACAAGATAATATCTTCATGCTTGAACTTTCCAGGATATGAGGAGATTTATTGGTGTCCCAAAATACAAATGTTTGCACAGGTTCAATATAAAGATTTGCACCAGTCCCTCCTGAACAGGTTTATCTTCAGGTGAGTTCCAAATTCAAACCTTCAGTCCTTCACAATTTCAACATGATATTCAACAGGTCCTTGAACAAATTAAATAAGGTTTACTGCTGGGCTTGGGAGGCAGCAAGAGACTCCGCTTGTTGTTTCTTTTATTGATGGGTCATGAATGAGAATAGATTCTTGGGGTCTATGCTATGCAGTGGCGTACCTAGGGTAGTTGACACCCGGGGCCGGTCATTTTTTAACACCCCCCCCCCCCCCCCCAAATCCAGTACTAGGCATACCGAGAATACAAAACACTCAGGACCTATAGAGCAATTCTACCATACCATAAGCAGTCATTTCTACGAGTCACACAAGGAAAAGGAATGCATCTTAAACACTACAGTGAGCACTAGAACATCAATTCACCTATTGTAAAATGAAAACAGACAGATTAGTACAGATCGTCGATCCTGCACAGTCAATGCCAACCGAAAGCCATGTCTTTTTCACAAACACAGATACACCCTAATCCACTATAGAATAAGTAATCATAAACTTTCTATTTAGACAAAAATTAAACTGAACCCCCGATGCCAGACTCTGCATACAATGCAACACCACAGAAACAGAAAATGTCCCCTAGTACTGTGCTAAATATAAAGACAGCAGATGTAAATTTGAAAAAACTAACAAATACCAATCACCACTTTACAAATTAACAAATAGAAATAAAACAAATACAGAAAATAAAATAATACCATTTTACTGGACTAATACATTTAGCTTCCAGAGGCCAAAATCTCCTTCCTCAGGTCAGTACAGTATAGTGCTGTTACAGTATCTTATCCTGACCTGAGGAAGGGGGTTTTGTTCTCTGAAAGTTAAGTCAAAATGTATTAAAATTAGTCCAATAAAAAGATTACCTTATTTACATGTTCTATTTATAAACAACACAGCTACAATACTATATCCTAAAGCAAAATAATAAAAATATATATTTACAGTTTGTTGTCTCTGGTTTCTGCTTTCCTCATCTTCTTTTCACTGTCTTCCTTCCATCCAGGATCTGTCTTTGCTCTCTCTCTGCCATCCAGTGTCTGCCCTCTCTAATGTACCTTCCATCCACTGTCTGTCCTCTCTCTCTCTGCCCCTTCCATCCACTGTCTGCCCTCTCTCTCTCTCTGCCCCTTCCATCCACTGTCTGCCCTCTCTCTCCCTTCCATTCACCATTTGCCCCAGTCTGCCCTCTTTCTCTCTCCCCCTTCCACCCATCATCTGACCTTTCTCTCTGCCCCTTCAATCCATCTGCCCTCCCTCTCCCATCCATCCAGGGTCTGCCCTCCCTCATGCTCCCCACTTCCTTCCAGGGTCTGTTGTCCCCTCTCTCTCTGCCCCCCCCCTTTTCAGCCCCCAGTTCCATCTGCCCCTAGTTCCAGCCCCAGTCCACATCTCCCACCGGGCCCCCTTTTCAGCCCCACTATCCCACCAGTCCCCAGCCCTTTTCTCCCATCAGTCCTGAGCTTCAGCCCCCAGCCACTTCTCCCTGTCCCCTTTTCAGCCCCTAGTTTCAACCCCAGCCCTTTTCTCTCACCAGTCCTGAGCTTCAGCCCCAGCCAGTTCTCCCTGTCCCCTTTAAAGCCCACAGTTTCAGCCCCTGCCCCTTTTCAGCCCACAGTTCTAGCACTAGCCCCCTTATCCCAAATACCCTCCTTTTCAGCCCCCAGTTCCAGCCCCCTTCATCCACCACATGCTTTGCAACCCCCCTTTTCAGCCCCAGACCCATTCTCCCACCTGCCCCAGGCATGGACCCATTCTCCCTCCTGCCCCCTTGTCGGACCCCAGTTCCAGCTTCAGACCCCTTCTCCCCTCTGAGCACCCCCACCCCTCCCCAATCCCCTTCTCCCCTGTGAGCACCCCTCTCAGCTCCCCCACCCCTCCCCAGTTCCCTTCTCCCCTGAGAACCCCTCTGAGCTCCCCCACCCCTCCCCAGTTCCCTTGTCCCCCTCTGCGAACCCCTCTGAGCTCCCCCACCCCCCCCCAGTTCCCTTCTCCCTTCTGCGAACCCCTCTGAGTTCCCCCCACCCCTCCCCAATTCCCTTCTCCCCTCTGTGAACCCCTCTGAGCTCCCCCACCCCTCCCCAGTTCCTTTCTCCCCTCTGTGAACCCCTCTGAGCTCCCCCACCCCTCCCCAGTTCCTTTCTCCCTTCTGCGAACCCCTCTGAGCTCCCCCACCCCTCCCCACTTCCCTTCTCCCCAGTTCCCTTCTCCCCTGAGAACCCCTCTGTGCTCCCCCACCCCTCCCCAGTTCCCTTGTCCCCTTCTGCGAACCCCTCTGAGCTCCCCCACCCCTCCCCAGTTCCCTTCTCCCTTCTGCGAACCCCTCTGAGCTCCCCCACCCCTCCCCAGTTCCCTTCTCCCTTCTGCGAACCCCTCTGAGTTCCCCCCACCCCTCCCCAATTCCCTTCTCCCTTCTGTGAACCCCTCTGAGCTCCCCCACCCCTCCAAAGTTTCCTTCTCCCCTCTGTGAACCCCTCTGAGCTCCCCCACCCCTCCCCAGTTCCTTTCTCCCTTCTGCGAACCCCTCCGAGTTCCCCCCACCCCTCCCCAATTCCCTTCTCCTTTCTGCGAACCCCTCTGAGCTCCCCCACCCCTCCCCAGTTCCCTTCTCCCCAGTTCCCTTCTCCCCTGAGAACCCCTCTGTGCTCCCCCACCCCTCCCCAGTTCCCTTGTCCCCTCTGCGAAACCCCTCTGAGCTCCCCCACCCCCCCCCCGTTCCCTTCTCCCTTCTGCGAACCCCTCTGAGCTCTCCCACCCCTCCCAGTTCCCTTCTCCCCTCTGTGAACCCCTCTGAGCTCCCCCACCCCTCCCCAGTTCCCTTCTCCCTTCTGCGAACCCCTCTGAGCTCCCCCCACCCCTCCTCAGTTCCCTTCTCCCTTCTGCGAACCCCTCTGAGTTCCCCCCACCCCTCCCCAATTCCCTTCTCCCTTCTGCGAACCCTCTGAGCTCCCCCACCCCTCCCCAGTTCCCTTCAACCCTCTGCGAACCCCTCTGAGCTCCCCCAACCCCTCCCCAGTTCCATTCTCCCTTCTGCGAACCCCTCTGAGCTCCCCTCACCCCTCCCTAATTCCCTTCTCCCCTCTGAGCTCCCCCACCTCCTTCTCCCATCTGAGCCCCCCCCCCCCTCCATGGAGAGCGACAGAGCCCTCTTCTCCTGCCACCATCCTGCGTTTTTTTTTTAAATCCATGCAGCAACGCAGGCAGCGCCTCGTGTCTGCCCTGCTGTGTGCTGTCAAAAAAGAAAATCGCTTTGCCGGCATCGGGCCTTCTCTCGCTATGTCCCGCCCACTTTTGAGGTAACTTCCTATTTCCTCGAGGGCGGGACATAGCGAGAGAAGGCCCGATGCCGGCAAAGCGATTTTCTTTTTTGACAGCACACAGCAGGGCAGACACGAGGCGCTGCCTGCGTCGCTCGCTGAATGGATTTTAAAAAAAACCACAGGATGGTAGCAGGAGACGACGGAGTACCCCCCCACCCGCCGACACCCGGGGCGGACCGCCCCCCCCCCCCCCCCTTGGTACGCCACTGATGCTATCATTTCCCCTTGATGTTTGCTGGAAAAGGAAACAATAGAGAATGTGCCAAGTGTGGCCCTTGGGTTGTTCTTCCCTCTCTATGGAGCAGGCCTTTCTATCTGGTGGGCTCCTTGGACAGTTTCCTTGTGTGCCCTCCAATCTCTTTCACATGGATAATCCAACAAAGGTTTGGACTGTTGCTGATGTGTCCAGGGTTCCCCTTCCAGTGGGCAGCCTGGGATGTTCCTACTTAGCTTTTCACCAGTTTCCTTGGGATACCCTATTGGTGCCATGTATCTGCCTCTGGATACAGTGTGCTTAGCTTGCCTCTTGTCTCCTCTGGGATACACACTTCCACCACAAGTGCCTCCAGATAGGGAGAGAGAGAGAGAGAGAGAGAGAGAGAGAGAGAGAGAGAGAGAGGAGAGAGAGAGAGAGAGAGAGAGAGAAGAGAGAGAGAGAGAGAGAGAGAGAGAGAGAGAGGAGAGAGAGAGAGAGAGAGAGAGAGAGGAGAGAGAGGCTGACCCCGGAGTGCCCTCCAATACGACAAGATAATATCTTCATGCTTGCACTTTCCAGGATATGAGGAGATTTATTGGTGTCCCAAAATACAAACGTTTGCACAGGTTCAATATAAAGATTTGCACCAGTCCCTCCTGAACAGGTTTATCTTCAGGTGAGTTCCAAATTCAAACCTTCAGTCCTTCACAATTTCAACATGATATTCAACAGGTCCTTGAACAAATTAAATAAGGTTTGCTGCTGGCCTTGGGAGGCAGCAAGAGACTCCTCTTGTTATTTTTTTAATTGATGGGTCATGAATGAGAATAGATTCTTGGGGTCTATGCTATGATTTCCCCTTGATGTTTGCTGGAAAAGGAAACAATGGAGAATGTGCCAAGTGTGGCTCTTGGGTGGTTTTTCTCTCTGTATAGACCAGGCCTTTCTATCTGGTGGGCTCCTTGGACAGTTTCCTTTGGTGCCCTCCAATCTCTTTCACATTGGTGGGCTCCTTGGACAGTTTCCTTTGGTGCCCTCCAATCTCTTTCACATGGATATTCCAATGAAAGTTTGGACTGTTGCTGATGTGTCACATGGTCCCTTTTCCAGTGGGCAGCCTGGGATGTTCCTGCTTAGCTTTTCACCAGTTTCCTTGGGATACCCTCCTGTGCCATGCATCTGCCTCCAGATAGAGAGTGCTTAGCTTGCCTCTTGTCTCCTCTGGGATACACACTTCCACCACAAGTGCCTCCAGATAGGGAGAGAGAGAGAGAGAGACACTGACCCCGGAGTGCCCTCCAACACGACAAGATAATATCTTCATGCTTGCACTTTCCAGGATATGAGGAGATTTATTGGTGTCCCAAAATACAAATGTTTGCACAGGTTCAATATAAAGATTTGCACCAGTCCCTCCTGAACAGGTTTATCTTCAGGGGAGTTCCAAATTCAAACCTTCAGTCCTTCACAATTTCAACATGATATTCAACAGGTCCTTGAACAAATTAAATAAGGTTTACTGCTGGGCTTGGGAGGCAGCAAGAGACTCCTCCTGTTGTTTCTTTAATTGATGGTTCATGAATGAGAATAGATTCTTGGGGTCTATTGTAACCAGGGGTTTAAAAAAAAAGAAAAAAAATAAGTTTTTTTTACTTACCTGGGGCTGGTGGCAGAGTGTTTGGAACCAGGAGCGCTGGGGAAGGGAAACAGTGCTCCCGGTGCAGCATCGCGTTCTCCCTGGCGAGAAGGAGGGAACCGGGCGCTCCGGGAGTGAGCACTGGATTTTTGGGCTCCTGGAGATGATTGAAAACGTCTCCGGGAGCGAAGAGGATTTTGGGCCCGAGTTGGGGCCAGAAAAAGCGCTGCGGGAGGCAGCGCGTCGTTGGGTAGGTCCAGGGACGATTGAGAACACCCGGACCTGGGTTCACGAACCGGGCATTCCCGGTTTCTTCGGGCCCTGCTGGGCCGCTCGTGGGGGGAGGCAGTGCTGCAGGGGCAGCAGGGAGACGGGCGTCGCGGTGTTTCGGGCAGGGGAATGGAGGAGGAGCATGGCTGGCCAGAAGAGGACGTAGGCGCGCGTGTGCATGAGGCGGCGCGACTCATGCACATATCAGGAATGCGCGAAGCTCCGTGTAGGCTGAAGTTGGGGCCTAAAGTTCGGGCCGGCTTCGGAGCTTTTTTGTTTTTAGCTCCGTTTTCGTTGGTGGACGTCCGGGATCGAAACGGATGGCAGTCTACATGTGTGGAGAAAATCATCTTCAAGGTAAGGGGGTTTTTATTTTAAAATTTTAATTAGTTTAATTTTAAATTGTGTAAATGCGTTCTTTTATTTTTAAAAAATAAAGGGTTAAAGTTATTTAAATTCTGATTTCGGTTTTGTGCTCGGGGAATTTTTTAGAATTTTTGTGGTGAGTCAGTTTTTGAATTTTTAATTTTTAAATAGGGGTTTTTGATGGGCGTGGGTTTAATAGGGTTAGGAAAGAGTTAATTTTTTTAATTCGACACAGCGGGTCCGGGGAATGGTTTTGGAATTTTTGAAAGTGGTTTTGTATTTTTTTGAAATATTTTTGGGAAGTTTGGGAAGGTTATTTTGGGGCGGGGGTTGAAATTTGGTATTTTTAAATTTTAACACCATAGTTTGATAGGGAATTAGACGTTTTATTAATTGGGAAATTTGGACATTTTTTGAAGAAACTTTAATGGTTATTTTATTTAATTGGAGAAATTCCCATTGACTTCAATGGGATTTTTCCAATAAAAATGGAGACTTAGCAGTGCTGCCCAACATTCCGCTGTTGCACCTACCAAACAGAATTCTGTGGGGGGGCTCACAGAGTTTTGGCGTAGTCGGCAGGATTCTTTCCTGAATATGGGTGGTTCTTAGTGAGAAAACCTGTAGATTTTGGTGTTGGTGAGCTTGACCTTAACTGTTTATTTCAGGTGCAGAGAACTGGGAAGGTGGTTGCAGTTTTAATAAAAAAAAAAAAAAGTGTGTCTTGGGTTTGTGTCTCTTGGGAGGTCTTCTGTTCCCGGGGCGGCACTTAATAGGGTTAGGAAAGAGTTAATTTTTTTAATTCGACACAGCGGGTCCGGGGAATGGTTTTGGAATTTTTGAAAGTGGTTTTGTATTTTCTGGAAATATTTTTGGGAAGTTTGGGAAGGTTATTTTGGGGCGGGGGTTGAAATTTGGTATTTTTAAATTTTAACACCATAGTTTGATAGGGAATTAGACGTTTTATTAATTGGGAAATTTGGACATTTTTTGAAGAAAATTTAATGGTTATTTTATTTAATTGGAGAAATTCCCATTGACTTCAATGGGATTTTTCCAATAAAAATGGAGACTTAGCAGTGCTGCCCAACATTCCGCTGGTCAACAGGAGGTTTTGGAATGTTGGGCAGGCTCTGCGATTGGCTGGCTGGGATTAGAATTCCAAGCCAAGGGACGGTTGCCTAGGAGATGTTTAGTAAGGCAGTTGGGAGAGCGTTGGAGACGGTGGTTGAGAAAGGAGGTGTTTTATGTGAGCTGGTGAGATTGTTAATTAAAGAGTGTGTGGGTGATATTGGAGAGTTGGAAGTGAGTGAGTTAAGTGTAAGAGAGTATATTTGGGTGATTGATTACTGTGGGAGAGTGTTTGGGAAAATTTGATGTAATTTTATGAATGAGTTTAATTTATAGTGAAAGTACATTTATGATTGATGGCAAGGTGGTGTATATATGTGAAAGCTCCATAGAATAGGGAATACAGTTTGAGTTTAGGAAAATTAGGTAAGGGTTGTTGGTTATTTTCTTTTTATACAGTGGGGGAAATAAGTATTTGATCCCTTGCTGATTTTGTAAGTTTGCCCACTGACAAAGACATGAGCAGCCCATAATTGAAGGGTAGGTTATTGGTAACAGTGAGAGATAGCACATCACAAATTAAATCCGGAAAATCACATTGTGGAAAGTATATGAATTTATTTGCATTCTGCAGAGGGAAATAAGTATTTAATCCCTCTGGCAAACAAGACCTAATACTTGGTGGCAAAACCCTTGTTGGCAAGCACAGCGGTCAGACGTCTTCTGTAGTTGATGATGAGGTTTGCACACATGTCAGGAGGAATTTTGGTCCACTCCTCTTTGCAGATCATCTCTAAATCATTAAGAGTTCTGGGCTGTCGCTTGGCAACTAGGATCTTCAGCTCCCTCCATAAGTTTTCAATGGGATTAAGGTCTGGTGACTGGCTAGGCCACTCCATGACCCTAATGTGCTTCTTCCTGAGCCACTCCTTTGTTGCCTTGGCTGTATGTTTTGGGTCATTGTCGTGCTGGAAGACCCAGCTATGACCCATTTTTAAGGCCCTGGCGGAGGGAAGGAGGTTGTCACTCAGAATTGTACGGTACATGGCCCCATCCATTCTCCCATTGATGCGGTGAAGTAGTCCTGTGCCCTTAGCAGAGAAACACCCCCAAAACATAACATTTCCACCTCCATGCTTGACAGTGGGGACGGTGTTCTTTGGGTCATAGGCAGCATTTCTCTTCCTCCAAACACGGCGAGTTGAGTTCATGCCAAAGAGCTCAATTTTTGTCTCATCTGACCACAGCACCTTCTCCCAATCACTCTCGGCATCATCCAGGTGTTCACTGGCAAACTTCAGACGGGCCGTCACATGTGCCTTCCAGAGCAGGGGGACCTTGCGGGCACTGCAGGATTGCAATCCGTTATGTCGTAATGTGTTACCAATGGTTTTCGTGGTGACAGTGGTCCCAGCTGCCTTGAGATCATTGACAATTTCCCCCCTTGTAGTTGTAGGCTGATTTCTAACCTTCCTCATGATCAAGGATACCCCACGAGGTGAGATTTTGCGTGGAGCCCCAGATCTTTGTCGATTGACAGTCATTTTGTACTTCTTCCATTTTCTTACTATGGCACCAACAGTTGTCTCCTTCTCGCCCAGCGTCTTACTGATGGTTTGTAGCCCATTCCAGCCTTGTGCAGGTGTATGATCTTGTCCCTGACATCCTTAGACAGCTCCTTGCTCTTGGCCATTTTGTAGAGGTTAGAGTCTGACTGATTCACTGAGTCTGTGGACAGGTGTCTTTCATACAGGTGACCATTGCCGACAGCTGTCTGTCATGCAGGTAACGAGTTGATTTGGAGCATCTACCTGGTCTGTAGGGGCCAGATCTCTTACTGGTTGGTGGGGGATCAAATACTTATTTCCCTCTGCAGAATGCAAATAAATTCATATACTTTCCACAATGTGATTTTCCGGATTTAATTTGTGATGTGCTATCTCTCACTGTTACCAATAACCTACCCTTCAATTATGGGCTGCTCATGTCTTTGTCAGTGGGCAAACTTACAAAATCAGCAAGGGATCAAATACTTATTTCCCCCACTGTATAGTTTAGAATGTCCAAATGTTATATTGTTAAAGTCATCTAGTATGGGGATAAGGGATTTGTTAAGGAGTTAGGGTTTTTATTCCATTTCAGTTGTTAAGTGTTAGGTTTAGGTGAAGAAAAAACGTGCACAGAAAATCTGGAACTTCGGGCCCCAGCGCAAGACAGATATCCAGCACAGCAGCGGCGGCAGTGGTGAATATAACCAACAGACAAACCAACATACAACATCAAACTTACCATGGGGTGCAGCTGTCACGTGACCTGAAAAATACAAAAATTGCACACAAAGTATCATTTTTTTTAATAGAGACATTTTGAACTTACTTGAACTAAAGGGTATAATTTTTGGTGTTAGAGGGGGAAATACTTATCTGACGTCTATGCAGGGAGGTGCTCCAGAGTAGAATAGACCTAAAAGAAACAGAAACATTAAATGTACAATTTAAAATAGAATTGACTATTAGTTATTGGATTGTTAAAGAAAGAAAATAAATGTTATTTTTATTGATAAGAAAAGTCGTGATTTTGTTCTCTCAAATTCAGGAATAGTCCTTTAGTTTTTTTTCCCTGTACATCTCTTTGAGAGTGTACAGCGAGGTTAGTTTCTCTGGACAATCCCTGAATGCTGGGTGCAAGACTCTTACTTGCCACGATTACTAACATCAAGGTTTTGAGTTGTTGCACCTACCAAACAGAATTCTGGGGGGGGCCTCACAGAGTTTTGGCGTAAGTCGGCAGGATTCTTTCCTGAATATGGGTGGTTCTTAGTGAGAAAACCTGTAGATTTTGGTGTTGGTGAGCTTGACCTTAACTGTTTATTTCAGGTGCAGAGAACTGGGAAGGTGGTTGCAGTTTTAATAAAAAAAAAAAAGAAAGTGTGTCTTGGGTTTGTGTCTCTTGGGAGGTCTTCTGTTCCCGGGGCGGCACTCAATTGAAGATGGAGGGTGGTGAAGCTTCAGGAAGTCGGGCTGCTCCACAGATTCATTACTCACACCATCATTTTTTCCACAAGATCGAAAATTGCCAGAATTCCAAGGATTTCCTGACTGTGGAAGAATGGATTGATAAGATGAGATCAAGGATGAGAGTATTGCGTGTCCTTCCGGAAGACCAGGTGGAGATGGTGAGAGACCATCTGAAAGGAATAGCCTTGGATACTGTGAAGTATTCTCTGCCCTCGGGACTGCTCAGTGGAGGAAGTGTTTGAACTGCTGAGGCAGGTGTACGGGGATAAAGTGGCGCTTGGTTTGAGAATTCAGGAGTTTTATAATCTGAGACAGAAAGAACATGAATCCATCCGTGTTTTCCTTACAAGCTTCAGGAGAAGCTTGAGGCGATTATGAAAAGGGACAGGAGGAGAGTGAACAATCCAGACGAGACGCTGAAAGAGCAATTCATAATAGGGTTACAGGATGAGACATTGAAGAGGGAGGTGATGAAAAGAACGGAGGATAATCCTGCGATACCCTTCATTGAGCTTATGCAGGCCGCAATACGTTGGGCCGGTGAAGAACGAGGTCTAGCAGCAGTGGAGTTCTTCCCGAGGAAAATCCTACAGAGGGGACGGGAAGATGCAGGAGATTTTCGGAGGCCAGAAGTTTCATCTGCTGAAATTATGATGCAGCAAGTGACTCGAATGTTTTCCAAACTTTGTGAGAGGCAAGAATAGGAGTGGGCCCAACAAAGAAGGGAACGCAGAGAAGGCTATTGGGGTTTATCTCGAACACAAGTTCAAATCCGAGCAGACCGTCCAGAACAAGCACAGGGGAGATTATATGTTTCCGGTGCCATGAGCCGGGACATTATGCCCGGGAATGTTATAGCGAAAGGGTTGATCGTCTTATTCTGGAAGAGCTTATGAAGTTTCTGAGAAGCCTGGTCTCTAGTGGAGTACCACGAGAGGAGAGCGGAAAACAAGAGGACATTTCCACAGCCGATGCTAAAAGTCTGTGGTGAGAGTTCAGAAGTTCGTGGAAACGAAGAGACATCTGAGGAAAAATTGATGGGAGGAGAAAGCTATTGGAGCAAGCCCGCTTTTTAAAGGTCTCCATTGAGGGAGTAGAAACTTTATGCACAGTCGACACTGGGTCAACGTATCAACCCTCCTTGCCAGCTTCTTTTATAAGAATTTCCCTCACCCGGGAAAGCTGATGGATGCGAGTCGGGCTTACACTGGTAGCAGTGAATGGATCGGAGGTTACCAGTTCTGGGCTACATTGACGCGGATGTTAAGTGTCTGGGACAAAATTGTACCGCAGCGATGCCTTTTTATCGTGAAAGATAATTTTCAAGGAGGACAGATTGAGAAAAATCATGCTCAGGGAATAGTAGGCAATGAATGTGCTCCAACATCTGGAGGGTTTATTTTAAAGATCTTTCAATGTTTGTGCTGGAGCCGGCTAAGATTTCTGGAATTTTGACTAAGATCACTGAGAATCGTACCACCAGGGTGAAGAAGGGGATGGATTGATTAAGGTGCAGGGAAATGTTGGACAGCTTATACCCGCAATGTCTGAGCAAATTATTATGGGGCAAGTGCCAGCAAATCCGTGGGACATCAGGAGGTTTGCTTGTTTTTAGCTTCTCGTAGGATAAATCTCCCGGATAAAATTATGGTGGCAAATACCCTGGTTACTCAACATCGGGGTAATGTGTTTGTCCGTCTGATAAATATTGGAGTACGAGATGTGGTGATACCAGGAAGGTCACAGATAGCGGAGTTGCATGAAGTGCAAGTAATATCGGAAGTAGACCTACCGGAGCAGAAAGAGAGAGTGGGTTGGGAACAAGAGATTCCAGCTGTGAAGGTGGACTGGAATCAGCTGGACGACGGAACAAGCTAGTCGGTTGAAGCAATTGTTATGGAGACACCGGGAAGTGTTTTCAGTGTGTGATACTGATATTGGATACTCGGAGCTGGTCACTCATAGAATAAATACCGAGATGCCCAAACCTATTCGACAGCCGTATAGAAGAGTGTCACCTCACATTTTTCAAACAGTTCAAGGAGCATGTGAAGGACTTATTACAACAAGGGATTCTGAGGAAGAGTCAACGTCCCTGGGCTTCCTCCAGCTGTCATCATAAAAAAAAAAAGATGGAAGTATAGATTCTGTTGCGATTATAGGAGGCTCAACGCAGTTACAATTAGAGATGCTTACCCACTCCCTAGAATAGACGAGACTTTGGATGCTTTGGGAGCGTCCCAGTGGTTCTCGTCTCTTGACATGACCTCTGGGTATTTCCAGATGGGAATGAATAGAGGTGATATGGAGAAGACGGCAGTCACCACACCGATGGGGTATTTGAGTGGACCCGAATGCCGTTTTGGTTTATGTAATGCACGGCAAGCTTTCAGCGACTTATGGAAACAGTCCTAGATGGGTACGTTTTTGATATCCTCCTCCTCTATCTGGATGACATCCTGATTTTTGCGCCATCATTTGAAACGCGCCTTGAGAGAATGGAGCATGTGGTTTTAAGAATGAGGAAGCATGGACTGAAGATGAAACCGTCCAAGTGCGACTATTGTGCAGAGAAGTCAGATTCTTGGGCTACATAGTGTTGGCCCAGGGAGTGTCCACTGATGTGGAGAAGGTGAAGGCTTTGAGGGAGTGGAAAGTTCCTACAACAAAAACTGAAGTGCGCAGTTTTTTAGGCTTCGCAAGTTTTATAGAAGATTCGTGCAGAATTTCGCACAAGTGGCGGCACCCCTGCATGCTCTGACCGGGAAGACCATTCCTGAAAAGGCCAAACTTCTGTGGACCAAGGAGTGCCAGCAGGCATTTGAGATTCTGAAGCGGAAGATGTCATCGGCTCCGATTTTATCTTATCCCATCTTCTCCGAACCTTTCATTTTAACGACTGATGCTAGCCATCGTGGTTTAGGAGCGGTGCTCAGTCAGATTCAAAATGGAGAAGAGAGAGTCATAGCTTTGCGAGCCGAGGTCTTAGGAAATCCGAGAGAAACGCCAATAATTATTCGGCGTTTAAGTTGGAGCTACTAGCGCTCAAGTGGGCCCAACAGAGAAATTCAGGGAATACCTGACCTACCAGAAGTTCCTTTTGAGGACTGATCATAACCCACTTAAATATCTAGATTCCGCCAAAATCCATGCAGTGGAGCAACGCTGGCTTGCCCAATTAGCGGAGTTGAATTTTTCTGTGGAGTATAAGAATGGGAAGAGTAACGTTGTGGCTGATGCCTTATCCCGGTTACGGAGAGTGAAGAACCAGAGTTGGAGGAAGAAGATACGGACAAGGATTTCCTGAAGTTCTCTTGTGCCAGGATAACGGCCAGACCCAAGAAGACTTTGAAGAAGAAAGAGAAAACAGGAAATGTTGGGGAATTTTACTGAATACCGGAATTCGGAGATTGAAAGGGCTCAAAAAGAGGATAGTGTACTTGGAAGTGTTGCCTCTTGGATTAAAGAAACCATGTTCCTAACGAAGAAGAGTTAGACTGCACAGAAAAGAGAGCCTTATGGAAACATAGAGCCAGGTTGCTGATAGAAGAGGAGGTCCTGTTCCGGAAATATGAGGATTGCCGGACTGGTCGGGATGAGATGCAGGTGGTGGTGCCAACAGCCTGGAGGAAGCAGGTACTGGAGATATTTCATGATAGGATGGGACATTATGCTGTGGAGACGACTTTTAAAAACCTGAGAAAGACTCACTTTGGGTCGACATGAAGAAGGATGTTATCAGCTGGATCAACAACTGCAGGAGATGTTGTTTTGCCAAAGAGCTGTTCCCGAGAGAGAGAGCCGAGTTGGGATGCTTCAAAGTAGTCCGGCCGCATGAAGTCCTGGCGGTTGATTACACGGTCCTGGAGAGAGATGGAGGAGGATATGAAAACGTATTGGTCTTAACGGACATGTTTTCACGTTTCACTGTCGCGGTGCCGACAAAGAACCAAACGGCAAGGACTACCGCTAAGATTCTGATTAATAGATGGTTCACGGTATATGGCGTGCCAGAGAGACTACATTCCGATCAAGGCCCTGCTTTTGAGTCTCAATTAATTAAAGAGGTGTGCAAATATTATGGCATCCAGAAAACCCGTTACTCTCCATATCACCCACAAGGGAATGGACGTTGTGAGCGGTATAATCGTCCACTGCATCAGATTCTCCGTACACTGCCTCCGGAGAAGAAGAGAAGCTGTCCAGGTTCCTGCCTGAAACTAATCAAATATACAATAGTTCAATCCATCATGCTACGGATACACTCCAGCATTCCTGTTCTTGGGCAAAGAAAATTTGTTACCTTACACCGAATTAGTGGACAAGAATGAAGAAAAATATAATGAAAATGTTAATAGCCTGGAGGACTGGTTGGCTGATCATAAAGCGAAGTTGGATTTAGCAGGAGAATTAGCCAGAAGGACCGCGGAAACTCAGTTCGAGAAGATGAAAGGGCAATATGAGAGGAAAAAAAATCGAAGCAGAACAACTTCAGGAGGGAGATTGGGTGCTGCTCCGGGAGTGGGGGTTTCGTGGGAGGCACAAAATTCAGGATTTTTGGGAAGAGCAACCATATGAAGTGGTGCAAATTCTGGGGAAATTTAATAATGTAATTAAAATCCAGAACACGGCTCATGGAGTTAAAGTGGTTCACCGAGACTTGTTAAAAATATATAATTTGAGTATGGTAGAACCTGAACCAATAGCAACACCAATGGCACAGAATTTGGACAGGGGGAGGGTTTCCAATTCTGGTAGAAATTTTCTGGAGGACACATGTGATTATGTGATTTTTACTGAAATTTTGATAGATTCGGATAAGGTATGCACTGTACAAGAGAGTTCAGAACAAGTTAGAAGCTCGTCCAGAAGTAATAAGGGGGTCTGTTCCTCCTATCTAAAAGAGAATTTTTTTCTAAAGTAGTATATTTTGGGACGTTTGAAATGTTATTTAGAGGAAAGTAAATTTAACTGCAAGATGGATTATTATATGTTGCTGGAATGTTCTTTTTGGTTAGATGTTCATACTACATTAAATGTATGTTAAATGGAAAGAATATTACTACTGAAAGAGAGAATTTAAGAATTCTAAAAAATTTTGAAAAGTGAAAATAGAGATGTTAGCTGGGTATGTTTAGGGGTTGGCGTGCAAGGAGGTGTGTTGGTGGGAGAAGGAGGTGTAAAATGTGTAGGTTGGAAGAAGTGTTGAGGTTGGATGGATTGCAATGGAGGTGAGAGCGGGTGTTTAGTTGAGAATGGATGGGAGGTGGTTAAGGTTTGAGTGGTGGGTGCGTTAGCTTGGAGGTTGTGGTGAGTTATGTGGTGGAATGTTTTGAAAGGGATGAGTTGTGAACATTGGGGACAATGTCTGATTTTAAGACCGGACGAATGTAACCAGGGGTTTAAAAAAAAAGAAAAAAAAAAAGTTTTTTTTACTTACCTGGGGCTGGGGGCGTCTGGTGGCAGAGTGTTTGGAACCGGGAGCGCTGGGGAAGGGAAACAGTGCTCCCGGTGCAGCATCGCGTTCTCCAGGGGATTGAGCACTTCCCCGGGGCGAGAAGGAGGGAACCGGGCGCTCCGGGAGTGACGACTGAGCACGTCCCCGGACCTGGGTTCACGAACCGGGCATTCCCGGTTTCTTCGAGCCCTGCTGGGCCGCTCGTGGGGGGAGGCAGTGCTGCAGGGGCAGCAGGGAGACGGTGTCACGGTGTTTCGGGCAGGGGAAGGGAGGAGGAGCATGGCCGGCCAGAAGAGGATGTCGGCGCGCGTGTGCATGAGGCGGCGTGCCTCATGCACATATCAGGAACGCGCGAAGCTCCGTGTAGGCCGAAGCCGGGGCCTAAATTTCGGGCCGGCTTCGGAGCTTTTTTGTTTTTAGCTCCGTTTTCGTTGGTGGACGTCCGGGATCGAAACGGATGGCAGTCTACATGTGTGGAGAAAATCATCTTCAAGGTAAGGGGGTTTTTATTTAAAAATTTTAATTAGTTTAATTTTAAATTGTGTAAATACGTTCTTTTATTTTTAAAAAATAAAGGTTTAAAGTTATTTAAATTCTGATTTCGGTTTTGTGCTCGGGGAATTTTTTAGAATTTTTGTGGTGAGTCAGTTTTGAATTTTTAATTTTTAAATAGGGGTTTTTGATGGGCGTGGGTTTAATAGGGTTAGGAAAGAGTTAATTTTTTTAATTCGACGCAGCGGTGTCCGGGGAATGGTTTGGAATTTTTGAAAGTGGTTTTGTATTTTCTGGAAATATTTTTGGGAAGTTTGGGAAGGTTATTTTGGGGCGGGGGTTGAAATTTGGTATTTTTAAATTTTAACACCATAGTTTGATAGGGAATTAGAAGTTTTATTAATTGGGAAATTTGGACATTTTTTTGAAGAAATTTAATGGTTATTTTATTTAATTGGAGAAATTCCCATTGACTTCAATGGGATTTTTCCAATAAAATGGAGACTTAGCAGTGCTGCCAAAATTCCACTGGTCAGCAGGAGGTTTTGGAATGTTGGGCAGGCTCTGCGATTGGCTGGCTGGGATTAGAATTCCAAGCCAAGGGACGGTTGCCTAGGAGATGTTTAGTAAGGCAGTTGGGAGAGCGTTGGAGACGGTGTTGAGAAAGGAGGTGTTTTATGTGAGCTGGTGAGATTGTTAATTAAAGAGTGTGTGGGTGATATTGGAGAGTTGGAAGTGAGTGAGTTAAGTGTAAGAGAGTATATTTGGGTGATTGATTACTGTGGGAGAGTGTTTGGGAAAATTTGATGTAATTTTATGAATGAGTTTAATTTATAGTGAAAGTACATTTATGATTGATGGCAAAGGTGGTGTATATATGTGAAAGCTCCATAGAATAGGGAATACAGTTTGAGTTTAGGAAAATTAGGTAAGGGTTGTTTGGTTATTTTCTTTTATATAGTTAGAATGTCCAAATGTTATATTGTTAAAGTCATCTAGTATGGGGATAAGGGATTTGTTAAGGAGTTAGGGTTTTTATTCCATTTCAGTTGTTAAGTGTTAGATTTAGGTGAAGAAAAGACGTGCACAGAAAATCTGGAACTTCGGGCCCCAGCGCAAGACAGATATCCAGCACAGCAGCTGCGGCAGTGGTGAATATAACCAACAGACAAACCAACATACAACATCAAACTTACCATGGGGTGCAGCTGTCACGTGACCTGAAAAATACAAAAATTGCACACAAAGTATCATTTTTTTTTTAATAGAGACATTTTGAAACTTACTTGAACTAAAGGGTATAATTTTTGGTGTTAGAGGGGGGAATACTTATCTGACGTCTATGCAGGGAGGTGCTCCGGAGTAGAATAGACCTAAAAGAAAACAGAAACATTAAATATACAATTTAAAATAGAATTGACTATTAGTTATTGGATTGTTAAAGAAAGAAAATAAATGTTATTTATGATAAGAAAGTCGTGATTTTGTTCTCTCAATTCAGGAATAGTCCTTTAGTTTTTTTTCCCTGTACATCTCTTTCAGAGTGTACAGCGAGGTTAGTTTCTCTGGACCTCCCTGAATTCTGGGTGCAAGACTCTTACTTGCCACGATTACTAACATCAGGGTTTGAGTTGTTGCACCTACCAAACAGAATTCTGGGGGGGGCCTCACACTATGCTATGATTTCCCCTTGATGTTTGCTGGAAAAGGAAACAATAGAGAATGTGCCAAGTGTGGCCCTTCTCTCTTTATGGAGCAGGCCTTTCTATCTGGTGGGCTCCTTGGACAGTTTCCTTTGGTGCCGTCCAATCTCTTTCACATGGATAATCCAACAAAAGTTTGGATTGTTGCTGATGTGTCACAGGGTCCCCCTTCCAGTGGGCAGCCTGGGATGTTCCTGCTTAGCTTTTCACCAGTTTTCTTGGAATACCCTCTTGTGCAATGCATCTACCTCCTGATAGAAGTGTGCTTAGCTTGCCTCTTGTCTCCTCTGGGATACACACTTCCACCACAAGTGCCTCCAGATAGGGAGAGAGAGAGAGACACTGACCCCGGAGTGCCCTCCAACACGACAAGATAATATCTTCATGCTTGCACTTTCCAGGATATGAGGAGATTTATTGGTGTCCCAAATACAAACGTTTGCACAGGTTCAATATAAAGATTTGCACCAGTCCCTCCTGAACAGGTTTATCTTCAGGTGAGTTCCAAATTCAAACCTTCAGTCCTTCACAATTTCAACATGATATTGAACAGGTCCTTGAACAAATTAAATAAGGTTTACTGCTGGGCTTGGGAGGCAGCAAGAGACTCCTCTTGTTGTTTCTTTAATTGATGGGTCATGAATGAGAATAGATTCTTGGGGTCTATGCTATGATCTCCCCTTGATGTTTGCTGAAAAGGAAACAATAGAGAATGTGCCAAGTGTGGCCCTTCTCTCTGTATGGAGCAGGCCCTGTCTATCTGGTGGGCTCCTTGGACAGTTCCTTTGGTGCCCTTCAATCTCTTTCACATGGATAATGCAACAAAAGTTTGGGCTGTTGCGTCACCAGGTCCCTCTTCCAGTGGGCAGCCTGGATGTTCCTGCTTAGTTTTCCACCAAGTTCTCTTGGGATACTCTCCTGTGCCATGCATCTGCCTCTAGGTAGGGTGTGCTTAGCTTGCCTCTTGTCTCCTCTGGGATACACACTTCCACATCATGTGCCTCCAGATAGGGAGAGAGAGAGAGAGACTGGCCCCGGAGTGCCCTCCAACATGGGCTGTTGCATCACCAGGTCCCTCTTCCAGTGGGCAGCCTGGGATGTTCCTGCTTAGCTTTTCACCAGGTTCTTTGGGATACCCTCCTGTGCCATGCATCTGCCTTCAGATAGAGTGTGCTTAGCTTGCCTCTTGTCTCCTCTGGATACACACTTACACCACAAGTGCCTCCAGATAGGGAGAGAGAGAGAGAGAGAGAGAGAGAGAGACACTGATCCCGGAGTGCCCTCCAACACGACAAGATAATATCTTCATGCTTGCACTTTCCAGGATATGAGGAGATTTATTGGTGTCCCAAAATACAAAAGTTTGCACAGGTTCAATATAAAGATTTGCACCAGTCCCTCCTGAACAGGTTTATCTTCAGGTGAGTTCCAAATCAAACCTTCAGTCCTTCACAGTTTCAACATGACATTCAACAGGTCCTTGAACAAATGCCACTGTTGGAAACAGGATACTGGGTCTGACCCAGTATGGCTGATCTTATGTTTATATAGATGAGGGTGTGTCCTTGTTCTGCATGTGGGACTGAGGTGAAGGATTCTGCTAGCATGTAATGTCTGTGTAGGAATGTGTATCAATGCAGTTTGTTCCAGTTTCCCAATAGTAGGTATATTGGTGCTCCACAGTCCAGAGTAATATATATAGCACTGTCTTCTGATATGTGGGTTAGGGCTGTATGGTGTGGTAAGTTTTGTGTTGTAGGGCATTCCTGGAGTACCTCCTTGCCAGTCACCTCACAAACAAAAGCCATCTGATTTAAACAAGGTGTCTAGCAGTGGAAGGAATGTGTGTGCTATTCCTGAATATTTTTACTTTGTAGTTAATAAAGGTTGTCTGCTCTGGCCAGTCCAGGGACCTCTTCTGCATCCTTCCCTCCTGATGTAACTTACTGTTCCCTTGTAGGCAGGATCACAACAGAGACAGCCTGTATTAATCATTGCCCGCCATAGCACCTGAGCAACAACACAGACACTGCTGTCTAGCTGACACCAACCGGCGCCTATTTTATAAAAGTCTGCTCCCCCTGAGATCAGAACCTGGGTACGCATCTGTCAACAACATCCCTTGCTGCCTTTCTCCTGCGGGTTCGGCCGTCCGTGAGTGTTGCCTGCCTGAAATTCTTCTCCTCCCCGCAGCTGCCTCGTCCCTGCAGCATTCTTTTTTCACCCATTGCCTGCAGCACTGTGATTCACACAGGCAGCTCCGCTCTCCCCTGCCGCATCCGTCTGGCCCTACGTAAACAGGAAGTGCATCAGAGAGGGCCGGATGGACGCGGCAAGCGGGATTGGAGCAGCCTGTGTGAATGCAGCGCTGCCAGTGATGGGCGAAAAAAGAATGCTGCAGGGACCGTGCAGTGGAAGACGCTGAAGCAGACGTTCTTCAGGGAGGGAGACATGCTGCATGGAGAGTGGATAGGTGGTGAGAAAGGGAGAAATGTTGAATATAGGGGATAAGAGGAGGGAGAAATGGTACATGAGGAGACAGGGAGAAATGTTGGACATAGGGGTGGAGGAAAGGGACAAATGTTAGACAAAGGGTGAAGGGGAGGGAGACATGTTGGACATGATGGTAGAGGGGAGGAAAGAGATGGTGCATGGGAGGGGGAAGAGAGATGTTGGACCCAGAACACAAGGGAGGGGGGGAGAGAGATGGTGGACAGTGGGAATGAGAGGGGGAGATGGTGGACATGGGGGTGGATGAGAGGGAGGGAGAGGTTCATAGGAGGTGGAGAGGGGAGAAAAGAGAAAAATGCTGGACTATGGGGGAGAGGATAGGAGGGAAGATAGAAGGGACAGAGAAATGTCAGGCTATGAGGGTTGGGTGGGGAGGGGAGGGGAGGAAGAGGGATCAGATGCTGGGCTAGAAGGGCGGATGGAGGAAGATGACGGGAATGGTAGAACCCTGTGGAAGAGGCCAGGAAGGGGTGGCAAGGAAATGAATGAGAGGATAGTGATTACAGAGGATAGAAATATGGTACTGGGTAGTAGATTAAAGATGAAAGGGAATGTAGGGCTGGGGAAGGAATGAGATGGGGAATGGAAGAGCTAGTGGGTGAAAGAAGATGGAAATTTGATAGGTAGTTGAAAAGAAAAAGGAGGAGAAGAAGAGTGAGAGAGAGGCAGAAAAGAGCTAAAAAGGAATGATCAATATGTCAGAGGCAGGTGTAGTGAGGAAAAAGACAGGAGAGAGGAGAAAAAAAACATAGCCTGCAGCCACTTGAAGGAGAATTAGCAGACAGACAGGAAAGCAGAGAAGAGAAATTGGAACCAGCAAGATGGAAAAATAAAATGTCCAGACAACAAAGGTAGAAACAAAGCATTTTATTTTGAATGTTTTTTTTTTTTTTTTTTTTATTAACACAGTGCAACAGTGTTTATACAAATTTCACAACTTCCAATTGTAGTTATACAACATCAGAAAGAAATGTTAGCTATCAAAAGGATTTGTCCATAAATCGCCCACATGGTGTATGCTGCATACTGCATTTTCCATTTTATTCCCCCCCTTTACACTCATACATCATGCGCACCACGCTAACCTACTCCTTAACTCATCAACCGCATCACATGCACACCCCACTTACCCTTCCCCCCTTTCCTCATTACCCTGTAAAGGTAACACTTTTAAGCATGCTGTCCACAGATCACGATATTGCCTGTTAACAAGTTTTGCGGAATCAGAATAAATTCGGCACTCATTCTCACCAACCAACCTCATTTTACTGTACCACACTTCTACCGGAGGGCTCTCCGATGGATCCAATATTGTAAGATGGTCTTTTTAATCAGTAAAAAAGAGGTGTATATGAATCTTCTGCACGGCTTAGTAAGTCCCTGGGCAATCAAAGATCTTGGTCTCCCAATAATAAGGTGGCATAGTCCCACTCTATCTGCCTATGTGTGATTTCAGTAATCAACTGAAATGCTCGGTTCCACAGGGAAAGGGAAGGACACTCCAAAAAAGAGTGAAGAAAAGTCCCCCGCCCTTTCTGGCATTTGGTGCATTGTCCCTCTTCCCACAGTCCTATAGCTGCCCCCTTGGCCTTTGTAATATATGCTCTATGCAATATTTTGTATTGGGTTTCTTGGAGATCCGCTACCTTAACCATGTCATATACAGTATATTAGAAAAAAGTTTATCAAACTCCTTAATAGTATAACTCCTGTTCAACTCTCTATTCCACTGATCCATTAATCTTTCCATCCCCCCCAGGGGTCTATGCATTTGCAGGACTTTGTACCATGTGGTTAGGCTATTCATCTTGTACGGTGTGCGCAGTAAAATCTTGTCCATAGGTCCCCACAACCATTTGTCCCTGTGTGCCTGTTGCAAAGAAGAGTAATAATGCCTTACTTGCAGGTATTGCAATAAATAATTATTAGGGATATCCCACCTTTCCTTCAACTGGTCAAAAGAATCTATTTGCTCCTGTCCCTGCTCCATAAGGTGGACTAACATCACACATCCCTTCTCTCTCCATTTATCAAAGACAGAATATCCCAGACCTGCCGGAAAGTCTGCATTGCCCACCATGCCTAAGAAAGGGGAAGCCTCCGATGCTCTATTCTGTTGCCCTCTCCACCAAGCCCATGCCCTGCGCAGTGGCTGCAGAAAGGTCAATCTCCCTGCAGTGTCATATATGTTACTAGGCCTCATATGCAGTAAATTTGTGAAAGACCACGGAGCACTCCAGTCCTCTAGTCCTCCACCCGGCAAAAACCGGTAGCTACCCGTCAATCCCTCAAAGATAAGTCGCATAAGTGCAGCCACATTGTACAGACGTAATTCAGGCAATGCCAGACCTCCCATGACCCTGCTCAAAGAGAGCTTTGATGTCCGATCCTTGCTCCCTTCCCCCGCCAGATAAAGGCGCGTATAATAGACCGATAGAGGCGCTCATCCCTCCTCAACACCCATAAGGGGGCCGCTTGTAGTGGGTATAGGATCTTTGGCAATAGACCATTTTAACTAAGGCTATTCTGCCCATCAGAGAAAGCGGCAAATGATTCCATTTATCACATAGTTTTCTGATGTTATCCGCTATATTTTTTTGTAGAATATCAAGGTATTTACGCTGAGGAAAATTCCCAAATATCTCATGGCCCCTCGGGCAAGCGGTATTGGCATCCCCGATAGGCCTGGGTCCACAGAACATCCTGACAATGGAAGTACTTCTGATTTTAAACAGTTGACCCGCAGACCGGATAATTCCCCATAATCCCCTACTATTTCTAACACCCGGGGAAGATCTCTAGGCCCATTGGCCAAGTATACTAGGATGTCATCTGCAAACAGATTCACCCGGAAGTCCTGTGTACCCACCCTTATCCCCTTATAGCCCTATGTCCCCTAATTTTTATAGCTAATGGTTCTATGGCCAATAAAAAAAGGAGCGGTGACATGGGGCATCCTTGACGGGTTCCCCTTTGTAAGGGAAAGCTCTCTGTGAGTTTACCGTTAATTAACAATCTGGCCACTGGGAGGGTATATAGCGTTTTAATCCAAGAGATATAGGTCCCTGTTATGCCATAGCGATTTAGGGTCCAAAACAGATATTGCCACGAAATGCTGTCAAACGCTTTCTCCATATCGAGGCCCGCGATGACTTCCAGCCCCCCTCTACCCCTGCATTCCTGTATGGCCAAAAGAGCTCTCATAATGTTCATGGAGGCATGCCTCCCCGGGACAAATCCCACCTGGTCTTCATGAACCAAGCAAGAAACCACCCCATTCATCCGTCGGGCCATGATAGCGGCCAGGATTTTAATATCCTGGTTTAACAATGAGATGGGACGATAAGAACCCACCTGGGTTGAGTCCTTACCGGGTTTTGGAATTAGCACTATATGGGCCATATTGTTCTGTATAGTTAACCCATTATTCCCCATCCCATTGAACCAATCTCCCAAGGGGGCCGCCACCAGGTCCGCCAGAATTTATAGTACTCTGGGACGTAGCCATCTGGTCCTGGCGCCTTAGTCAGCTTTAGAGATTTGATGGCTTGTTTAATCTCCTGCTCCACTATAGGGCTGTAAAGAGTACTTACTGGTCAGGTGCCAGGGTAGGAAGGTGAACATCCTGAAAAAAGACCTCACATGCCTCTTGATCAAACTCTCTTACCCCGTATAAAGAACTATAAAAATTAACAAATTGCTGTGTGATGTTTTTTTCTGTGGTGCATTCCCTACCTGCCGTATCTCTAATGGTGGTAATAAGTTGCCGCTTACGATATGGCCTAACCAATGCTGCTAGTAGTTTCCCAGCTTGTTTCCCACTTGAATAATCTAAGCGCTGAAAGTATATATCTCGTTGCGCTCTCTGATTCAAGATTTCATCTATCTGATGTCTAACCTCTAATATGCGTGCACTGTCCTGCTTTAACATAGTGGTCAGATGTGTTCTCCTCAAAGTATGGTACTCATTAGACAGTCTCATCAGGTCTGCCTCTCTCTCCTTCTTTTTCCCCGCTGTGTAAGCTATTATGTAACCTCTCATCACTGCCTTCGATGCCTCCCAATATGTACCCGCATCTACGTCCGCTGTGTGATTATACGTCTGGTAATCTATCCACTTGTTCCGTAATATTCTCGGAACTCCTTGTCATGGTACAGAAGGGGATGAAGTTTCCACACTCTCTCTCCCTGGCCTCCTGCAAAAGATATCGTCATGGTGACAGCTGAGTGATCACTAAGGGTGCAGTCCACTATGTGAACGTGAGAGGACCTAGAAAGCAAGGATGGTGTAGTGAGCAGATAATCAATCCGAGAGTAGGTGTTGTGGGGGTGAGAATAAAAGGTAAATTCCCTGTCATGTGGGTGCAAAAGCCTCCAGATATCCACCAATCCTAGCTGGGATAGTAAGAAATTAACCCCCCTACTCCCCCAATTCCCTCCCCTTAACTTCCTTGGTTTACAATCCACTGTCTGGTCGGCCAAACAGTTAAAATCTCCCCCCATTACTATGTGACAGTCCGGGAATGGTACTACTTTAGCTACCAGTTCTGAAAAAAACTTGTGGGAGTAGATGTTGGGTCCATAAACGTTACACAATAGAATACTCTGACCCCAAAGGTCTCTCCAGTGCAAGTACATATCTTCCTTCCGTATCTGAGATCACCTTCTGCATGGTGAAAGGCAGTTGCTTATGGATTAAAATAGCCACCCCCCTTGCCTAGAGTTATAAGAAGCATATTCTACCTCTCCCACCCAATCCCTCTTAAGTTTTTGGTGTTCTATCGCGGTTAAGTGTGTCTCCTGAATGAAAGCTATATCAGCCTTCTCTTTTTTCAACCAGGAAAGCACTTTGGTTCTCTTAAACCGGGAAGTGAAGTCCATCAACATTAAGAGTAACTACTTTTAGGTTAGCCATCTTAACCCCCAATAAGAAGTGCTCATTATGGTTTTGCCAGCATCCCGTTCACTGGTCTCCCAGCTGGACCAGCGAAATCCCTCTTGTTGCCCCTCAAAGGCCTTCCAGATCTATTCCGCATTCCTCTCTCTTCTCCTCCCCTCTGAATCCCCACTTGGGTTTTCAATCGCTTTCGTGTTCCTTTACTCCCCACCCCCACCCCTTCCCCCCACTCTTCCATACACCAATCACACACACACACATCCCCCCTTCCTTTCCCTCCCCCCCTTATTCTCCCTCCCCTGTCCCCACACTGTCATCTCTCCTCCCTTCCCCTTCCCCTCTGTAATCCCCTCACTTTCCCATCCTTCACCTTCCCAGAACCACCCTTAGCCCTCCCCCTTCCCAGCTCATTCGGCCCTAAATGATCGGATCCATTACCTTCCACTTAATGGTAGCTGGCCCAAGTCCCAGAAGCACTGAAATCATTAATAAACTTTCTCAACTAGATAACAACCAATTCAACTCCCGCTGCCCTCTCTCCCAATAGACTCTTAGCAATGTTCCCAGTCCAAACCTCAAAGGCAGCAGGCTCGCCATAACTATTGCAGGGATCTCCTTGAACTATAAAGCTGCAAAGGTATCACCGGTCTACCGTCACTGCGAACAGATTTCGTTCCAGCTCCCACAGTTCCAGCTGATTCAGCCCTCTTGCGCATTGGCATTTAACGTGCGCAGAAACGCTTGGGCCTCCCCAGTCTCCTGCATGAGTAATGTCTTCCCTTCATGCCATATTCGCAGTTTCGCGGGGTACAGGAGCGCGAAGCGCACTCCCTTCTTATGGAGCTCGGAACATGTGGGGGCCATTGCCCTCCTCTGCGCTGCAATCCTGGCGGAGTAATCATTGAACAAAAGTATGCGGTGATTTTCATAATCCACACTCCCACGTGCCCGGAATGCTTTCATCAGCTTTCCTTGGAGAGCCAGTTAGTATAATGGGCTATAGCTGTACGTGGCTTGGCGTTGACATCTCCCTTTGCTCCCACCGATGGGCTCTATCACCAGCAAAAAGTACTCTGAGATTCTTCCAGGCCCAGCGCATGGGTAGCCAGTAGTCAAAAAACCGGTACAATTCATTGCCTGTCACCGTCTCCGGCAGCCCCGATCACCCGCCGATTGTTCCTTCGGTTCCCGGTTTCTTGTATCTTCAATTCTTTCTCGCAGTTCTCCCGTCTCCTTCTGCAGTGCGGCGACCAAAGTCGCCGTGGCCCTTGCCTCCTCTTCGCCCGTCGAGATCGCTGTTTCCATCTCCTGCAACCTGTGGAGTGGGCATCGAATTCTCATGTATTTCCTCTACAGGCTGATTGTAATTTATTCAGGCGATCAAGCTAATGCCGCCGATACCGAGCGGGTGATTTCCTGGACCCACTCCGTTGTCTGCATGAGCGTCGGGTTCGGAGGCACGCTTGGCTCTGGATTTTGATCACGCTGTAGCGCCGCCATTTTATTCAGGCCTGAGTTCGCGGTGTTTTAGATTTTCGTTGCGCCCTTGTGGGCATAACTCAGACGTTCCGTCTTCCGAATTCAGCCCCACAGTAGCCGGTGATGTTCTTCTCGCCCCCGCACTGCCTTTCCGACTTCAAGAATTTGGGATCTTTGATATTTCAGCAGATTTCGGCTGGTTGTCAGGGGAGCTGCACAGGTCTGCGTCTATTTTGAATGTTTAAATGGAATGTGTTAGCTTTTGGAAATGTGCCTAGCAAATGTCTTTGGTATTTATTGTGTTCTGTAGAAAATATGTTGACATATGTGAATATACACAACCCTCCACATATATTCAGAACTGTCTTATAATATCTGCTTGTTATACCATACTATGTTTTGGTTTTATTTTATTTTTCATTATCATGTTACCCAAGACCTTCTGTAACACTAAATGTCTATTTCTAATTCATTTCCACTATTCATGATGTATTGTAAGCCACCTTGAGCCTGCAAAGAGGTGGAAAATGTGGGATACAAATGCAATAAATAAATAAATACATGGAAATGCATTCTGTTTTATGTCTCCAGTGTTGCATTAATGCCAAGTTTAACTTCTTGGGGTTCCCATTCAAGTCTTGTCTAAAAATGTTATTTCTAATTTGTGATCCCTTGTTCTGTATTTGGTGAGGGTCTGTTGGTGTGATATGTAAATTTTAAAGGCCCTCTTTGCGCCCTAGGAATACCCTCTGCAGGGACAAAGGGTCTGCGCTTCCACTATGTGTTGGGCCGCCTGCCTAAATCCTTTTGATATTCCATCCCAATGATATCTCTGTTGTGTAGATACCAGAAGGCGTAAGTCTAGGATACTGTCCATGACCATGGCCTTCTGTCTATCAGGATCTAAGTGAATTCTTGGTCATCTATGTAACTACATGAATTCTATTAAAATGCAACAGTAATTTATATAGACATTGAGTATTAATTGTGTGTATGGCTTAGTTTGTAGTATCAATGAAAGGTGAAGAATACTTGAAATAAAGACAGATATAGATTTCAGAGAGAAGGCTTTATTCTTACCAAGTTGTTCAATTAAGTACAGACATCAAACAGATTCTGGTTTCAATCGCATAGGGCTCCGCTGTCCGAGAAAAGCGTTGGGGGAGGACTCCAACTCTCTCTCAAAATCTTATCTCTTTTATAGACCCAAGTCCCAATACAAGTCTATTGTGAGGTACCTTTTTTTCTAATATTCTCAATTTCTGAGATCATACTTTCGTATCCGGCCATCTGTACCATCTGTCTTTCCGTTCTAGCTATTTCAAGAGATTGCCCCATATCCGTCAAAGTCAACATGTTTTGGAACATTTTGTTTTTCTCGTTTACCAAAATATCTTTATCAGTTTCACATCTTCCTTTTGTAATACCTTTCATAACATCTTCTGATCTGTGTGCCATCTTATGGAAATAAGTTCCATTTTAAGAACCTCATTTTATTCCTTTTACCCATTATTCTTTCATTATAGGTGCTATATCAATTAAAAGTTGTACCTGGTTGGTTAAGATCATTGTTCAGACCTGCTTTTTGCAGATTCTCAAATATGACATCATTAGCTTGTTACTTGGCCTAGTCAATACTCTTTCAGTTGCTTTAGGCTGTGTAGCTTAGCCCACCACTATTCCAGTGGTAGGTCTGAAGCTAGGCCACATATTAACATTCCCCTCTTCACCCTATCCCATAGGGTGACACCAGGGTTAATACACCATGGTACCATCCATTCCAGAAGGTATCCTATAAGGCCATCAAATTTTCTGAGTCTTACAGTTAACTGGTACAGTCAGATTTGTTTTTGGTTTGAGATTACCATCTTGGCACCACTTCTATTATTTCAATCCTTCTTATCTATGTCTGTGGTTATACAAAAACTTATAATTACTATAATAATATTTTTGATTCAACCCTTTAATATGCAGGTTCTACTTATTCTTACCTATGTGAGTATATATGGTTATCAATCATAAATTCTTTGGTTATATACTGATTATATCTTGAGTATACATTTGCATAGATTTGCCATAGGTTATGTAGACATTTGCTCATGTATCACATCATCTTATAAGCTTTATATGGTTATATTGTATCCCTGTGTGCTATTACCTGATTATACAGTTGCAGACATTTCTCTAGTGTCTCTAGCATTTGCATAGCGATTGGTCCTTCTCAGAGGGAGATAGTCCCATGTGTTATCTCCTGTGTGGTTGGGAAGGAGATTTTCATACAGGACATATTGTCCTGCTGTTGTCTTTTTCATTATTGCAGTTTCAATTAAGCGTTCTACTAAGCCTCTAGCACAAGGATTATGCAACATCCTACTATACAAAAATTGCTACCACTATAATTATAGTAGTGGCTGCTGAAATGATAAATGTCTTCCATTTACCAAAAGCTCTATCCATCCAACCAGTCCAGGATGTGTCAACACCAGAGTTCCTCTGCCAATTCTTGTGACAGTGAGGTTAAGCCTTCCAAAGCTCTGGTGATTGATCCATCTGGAGCAGTATGTTGGGGATAAAGGTGCAACACTGTGTACCTATTTTCCGGCACACTCCGCCATCTGATGCCAAAATCTGGTCAAGAACTAATCTATTTTCCAACGTCATCCTGCTGGTGGCGTCTAATTGTGTTGCAATTCCTTGAACTGCATCTCTAGTGTAGTTCACAAATCTCTGCTGGTTGTAATATATATAGTTGATCCAGTCTAAATTCTTATTTATAGTAGCCCACCAAAAGAAGCTGATTCGAATCCTGCAGCTATTTGGTTTCTGGCTTTGAAACTCATCAGGAACCCCTCTTGGAACTCCAATTGCATCTATATAGACCCGATCATCAAAGATCCAGGCATTGCATTTCTCTTCACACGTGAGGAGAGCTGCTATGAGGAGGGAGCAAAGATGCTATTATAATTGGAATTACCAATTTGACTAAGGCACATCTGCCTGTCCAACTCCTGTGGAGTGTATGGTAGATAGTGTGGGTTCCACAGTACCACCATATGTCTGCTCTAGCTTGTGAAAAGTCTGTGAGATTTAGATTTCGTAGAGTCCCTTTTTCTAGGGTTGTATTACAATTGGTCAAATTTCCTAGAAACCGTGTATTCTTCACCCCATATCGTTCCAGACATGTATGATATCTGGTAGCAGGATCTGGAATCCTGAATGCGGGGTGGAACCCTCAGCCGAGGGGGTAAGTAGGGGTGGTGCTCGTCAAGATGTTGACAAGTCTGGTTGATATCATCTTTCATTTGTAATAACTTTAACATACACCAAAAACCATCTGGATCATGTTCAGATCTAAAGGAAAGGGAACTACAGTTGGTCTGCTCTTGCATGGGAACAAAAATAACAATTAGAGACATTCAACTCTTTATAGTATAATGCGCCCATTCAAGCCACAGGTTTGTTTCTCCAAATCCTGTTTCTAGTGCCACTAAGTCTTTAGAATTATTAATTGGCACGATCTGGTAAGGAATCTTTACTTCTGGATCTTTGTTGGCATCAAGGATTCTTTTCTGGTTGTGTTGGGGGGGAACAATCTTAAATTTGCCAATGGGGGTCTCTACTGTGCATCAATTCCTAAGGAATAAGTTCTGTAAGTAACAGCCGTCACTCCTCTGAAAGTGATAGCCACTTGATTACATTTGGTAATTGGACAGAGGCCATCCACTCGCAATTTCATGATAGAAATGCTCTTTTTGAGATCTGGAATCTCACTACCTGAGTATGGAATCCATGAACCTGTGTACCACCATACTTGTGCCCAACTTCCGCAATTGGAGAAGGGACACAGGTATACCTCAAAAGCTGACAAATATTGCTGTATAGGATGTTCCCCCACACATGGTGTAAGCACACACATCAAGGGTGATTGTGGTCGTGTCTTTAGTTGTGGGTAATGTTATTTCGGGGGTGGTAATAAACTGTTGCAGAAAACTTTCTAGATCCTGTGCCCCATGTACAATGGGCATGGTGAGCACACACAATGAGAAAGGGCCAGGCCACTTCATGTTGGTAGTTTTCATGAATAGATGTTAGATCTGGACTGTACAAAAGGTAATTGGCGACTAAGGAAAATGAGTAACAAAATTATCCAAGGGTCTTAATAGAACTGCAATTGCATAGTTAGTATTCCCAAGGTCATACCAATGCGTTGATATATCATTAGGAAGAATTTGGGTAGTAGGGTGGGTAAATTTCTAATAGCTCCTCTTTCAGTAGGGTCGGGGATTCGATCTAAGACTATATACTTCCAAAGGTCTCAATCCAACCTCTCTAATGAAACAGGAAGGGTATCCAGTCCGTGCCCAGTACAGCGTATGTGAATAACCAAAAATCTACAACGTCACCAGTTTCTGGTCTTATTAGGAGATCGTCGGTTTGTTCAACTTGTAAACCAAAGGTTCCTCCAAACAGTACCAGAGTGTGTGTGACCGTTCGACTAGGACCTAGTGTCCAACTCTCAAATAAGGGTTCACACAATGTTTGAAATCGTGTGGAAGGGGTCCCCAATTAGGGATCGTCTTCTGGAGCTGGGTCCCAATGGGGATGTATCAATTCTCTTGGATCAAAAAGGTACTCTGGGGGTTCAGGGATTAACTGTTTCGCTTAAATTTAAAGGCGACGGTGGGGGAGAATCAGGTGGAGAAGGCTGGTTATCTGGTCTGTTGTGGGACATATATTGATAGCTACTTTGGGATGTTGAGCTATCTGGGAGGACGAGTAGCTGGGACGGTGATATTTAGAGTGGCTAAGGTAGTATTCGTGGGAGGAGGACGTCACTAGTAGGAACCAGAGGATAAGGAGGAGGGGTGGGTCGTGATTCAAGCAAGGTAATATTATCCCCAAAAGCAGTTGTAAGATTGGGGACAATATGGACCGAGCTACTGATATTATTGGGAACACTTGTAGAATGCAAAAACAGGAGAATTAGTGAGGACAGGAGTAGTCGCAGACTTTGCAATAGGCACTGTAGGGTTGCCAGTTGAAAAGTCTGTTGTGGCAGATGTGTCTGCCCAGGGGGTGGGAATACTGGTGGCAAGGGGACTGATCTTTTTGATCGTTTGGAGGGATCTGTGTCCAAACAGGCGTGTGAATGTGGTGTTCTGTTGGGGCTCTGTGTAGGTTGCTGTAGTAGGTGGAGGAGCAGGAGCAGTTGCAAGTACAGAAGTAGTTGCAAGTACTGCTGGGGTAGTTGCAAGTACCGAAGTAGTTGCAAGTACCGCTGGGGTAGTTGCAAGTACCGAAGTAGTTGCAAGTACCGTGGCGTTTCCGACGGGCAAAGTAACGTTGCCAGTGGGAAAGGCAGTGAGTGAGATCCAAAGATCTAAGAGGTTACTGTCAGCAGTATAGGGTAAACAGGGTAGTGAAAAACAAAACCAACCTATACAAAGTAGGATCATGCACACAAGTCCGAACAAGCAAACAGTCGAGCAGATGGAAAGCAGAAGAAGAGGGTGTACTGATGTAACACCGTAACTGCTGCTGAAACAACACTTGCCACCGTGCTGTTAGCGTCCGTGTCGTCAGGAATGGTGTCGTCTTCCCAGATAAGGTTCGTCAAAGTCGTTGGACCAATGGGTATTGGTTTCAGATAACTGCTCTGAGTCACACTTATCAACAGGGTAAAGTCCAGTGTTCTGTGGGTCTGGTGGATCTGGTTCCTTGATATCGTCAAGGGCAGCAAGGTTCTCAGCAGTTGGTTCCCTGCGGAGAACTTTACCAGCGGGGGAGGGTGGTGGTATTAAAACTTTCACAGGAGTGGTTGGGAAAGGTGGTATTGGAATAGGAACTTTATGTAGAGAAATAGTCTGTAAGGGAATGAGCTCTTCTGGAGTGAACAGCGGCGGAACTTGCTGTGGCATTTATCTGGCTTGATTCGGGAAGTACAAATGTAGAATGTCGAGCAGCTCACTGATGTTGCTGTGCAAATTCTGTACTGTTGAAAACGCAACAGACTCTTGTTCTTCCAGATTCAACTCTCCTGCTAAGTTGCGGATTTGGGTGAGATCTTCTGCAAGGTTACGGATTCGGATAAGACGGATGTGAAGATCAACGTAGGGAAGTGGGAAGGCTGGAACAGTGGGAGGTGGAGGTGAGTGATGGCAACTCAAAAGCTGGTTCAACTACAGGTGGTTGTTCAGATGGTGACTCTGGAGATTCTGCGAAGGTTTGGATGACTACTCTCAGCCAGACTCAAGGAGGTGCGATTCAGGAGATGGATGGTCTAAGTTGATTAAGTGGTAAGTCTTTGGTCGAGTTGATCAAGTGGTTTAAAAGTGTTGGATGTGGGGTCGGTGGTCTTGGGCTCAGTGGTGGTGGGAGCTGGTGGTTCGTGGCGGGACAGGTCTCTCCAGTGGCTGCTGTGCTGGAAAATCAATGGAAACATCCAGGGTAGGCCTGATTCGGGTATTCGGGTAGACTGTATATCTTTCAGATGGACCCAGGATGTGTGGTCCTCAAGCTCTAGCAGCTGTTGCTGACAGAGCTTCTATCTTGAAGGGGCCAACGTAGATGGGATCTCGCACAGGTTTGTGGCTGTAAAAACGCACGATGCACTAGATCGCCCACTTTGTAAGGGGGGGATCTATTGGCATCACAATCCCCTCTTCTGTCCGAAATGGCCTGTGGAATTGAGGACAGAGAACTTACAATAGTCTGCAAGATATCCCAATATACTGAGTATTGATCGGGCACTTGAGTGTCTGGGTTGCCAGGTAGAAGTCGCATTGGGCGACCTGTACATAATTGGAAAGGCGTCAGTTTAAGGGAAGAGGATGGAGTGGCACGAAGTGATAAGAGTGCCAGTGGGAGGGCATCAAGCCAATTCTTTATCCCATTTGCCATAAGCTGACGCATTTTGGTTTTAAGCAATCCATTGTATCTTTCTACCAAACCATTACTGGTGGGTTTGTAGACACAGACAGTTCTGTGAGTAATGCCAAGTGCTGGAAGGAGATTCTGCAGCAGTTCATTTACAAAATGTGTACCATTATCTGTGGTTATTTTGCCAGGAATACCAAATCGAGGAATAATTTCATTGCACAGTGATTGTGCCATAGTTGTGCGGTTTTCCTCTAGAGAAGGGAAAGCTTCCCACCCACCTAGAGAAAGCGTCCACGCAAGACAAGCAGATACTTCCGTTACCACGAACAGGTGTCAGCATATCTGTGAAATCAATTATACCAATGTTGGCCAGGTCCCTGGACAACAGGTAATGACCTGAAGGAATGACAGGTCTCGTTTAGGTTGTATACAGAAACACATTTGTAACAATTGTGAATACAGTGTGACACATGGCATCATTTGAGGAGCCCACAATTTGGGAGACAGTTGACATACACTGTATTAGCCATTTAAATGCAAAGGGTAATGGAGGGCTATGCAGGAGGAGAGACAAAACATTGCTGTGAAAAACATAGTTGACCATTGGGACTGGGGTCACATACCATTAGGGTTAAGGAAACAGCCTGCTTGCTTCCACAAGGTGATTTCTGTTTGTGTAAGTGAGGACGTGAGGGTAGAAGAGAAGTCGGAAGTTAGGAATTCAGATGTGACAGGAGGAGTAGGCTCGTTCTGAGGGAAACTGTGGTACTGGAGAATAAGGTGAGGGGTAATGATGGGGGGAGTATGAAAAGGGGAGGGGGTACTTGGAGAGGAAGAATCAGATTGTGTGGAATCGGAAGGAGTTTGAAGGAGGCGTGTCAAGAAGGGGTGCTTCGGACACAATGACCGGAAGTGCCGCATCGGCAGCGGTGCCGGAAGGAAGACTGGAAAGGGAAGTGACCTCACGGGCTAGTTCATCGGCAGCCTGGTTGCGTTGATGGCGAAAGAAAAGACTGCTCCTGATGTGCCTTTATCCAGGAGATACTGGTGCGGAGGCCTTTTTGGTGACGCTGCTGCAGCGCGGTCAAAAAGAGCAATCCACACCGGTAAGTGACTTAGGGTTGTCCAGTTGAGGAAATCATACCCCTCTGGTTCCATTTGCGAACATGGGAGTGCAAGGAAGCAAAACATAGTCTGAGTCGGTGACAATGCTCAAATCTGAGTGTAGTGCTTTTGAATAGCAGAACGTACAAAACAGCAGCAAGTTCTGCAGTTTGGGCTGTGAATGCCTCTGGCCAGTCTAAATTGTACAGGGTCGAGTATATGTTCTTCGGGTGTGTAGCGTAGGGCGGCAAAACCAGCCTACCCGTTTGCTGAGAACATCTGTAAACCAAACCTCGCCACTCTGCAGATTTCAGAATGTACATGGAGAGATTCGGGGTACAGATAATTGGGTAGTGCACTCATGGGGAAAGATAGCATTCTGTGCTGTCTCTGTTACAGTGAGCAGTGGGTCCAGACGTTGAAGGTCAGTTAAGGTTAATGGGGTGAATGGAGTGCACTACACATAAACAAAAGTACTTGATACTTTTGCAAACGGCAGACAGTCATGTGACTGATCTGTTTGTCCAATAGATATTTAACATCATGGGACGTGTGGAGAATCACCGGAAGGTGAGGAATGTAGCTGTATAGTTTGGTAACAGCAGTACTGGCGGCAACAGACCTTTCTCACCAGTTGCAAAAGCTCTTTCAACGGGTGAAAAAGTTCCTGAAGGTAACCACATGCAAGATCATCATGTTCTTGTGTGATTAGACAGGACCAAGTATCCTCAGTATGCACAACCCAAGGTGCACATCCTGAGAAACATCAATGGTTGCCAATGGTGAGGAAAGCATAACATCCTTCACAAGGGCCATAAGATCAGCTGTTTCCTGAGCTGTAAAGTGTAAGGGTTCATGTTTTACTTTCTGTTTACCTTGTAGTTTCATGTAAAAGGCTGAGTCCGGGCGGAATAATTGGGTATCCAAAGGCGACTAGACAGTTTAGCATGCCAAGGACACCTCTGAGATCAGAAACTGTTGTGGGCATACGCAAAGAAGAAACGTGTTGTAGGGTATCGGGACCTAGGCCCTTCTGACGGGGGCCAATGTGATGGCCAAGGAAGGTAACATGTGTCCTGAGCAACTTTTAATTTCTTTCTGTTAACTTTGTAGCCCTTCGTAGCAAGAAAGCCTAGAAAGTCACAGGTGACTTGAACACAAGTGTCAAGTCAGGGCATGTAATAAGCATGTCATCCACATACTGAAACAATAGAAGTATGTGGTGGAGAACATACCTATCACGTTTAAATTCCTGTATGTGTTCTGCTAGAGTTTGGGGAAAAGATGGTAGGACTGTCCTGTGAATCCCTGGGGAAGACGAGTCACTGATATGTTGTGTTATTGAATTGGAAGGCCATTAGCGGACGGCTTACAGGGTCGAGAGTGATGGAAAAGAAGGCGTTGGAAAAATCAATAGTGGAATGGTATGTCTGCAAGGAGATGCTATTGAGGAGTGTGGTCGGGTTTTCCACATTTGGGAATGTAGCGTAAGTGAGGTCATTTAGCGCTCGTAAGTCCTGCACTATACGGAAGGTTCCAGGATCCTTCTTTGGGACAGGGAACATGGAGTGTTGTATGGTGAATTACATTTTTCAATAATACCCTGCTGTAACAAGGAATCAATTTGTTCCTTGAGCTCAGCAATAACTTCAGGCTTCAGTGGATATTGGGCAATTTTGGGGCCTTTACAGCCAGGTAAGAGCTGGATACGATGGGGAGGACCTGTTACTTGACCATAGGGCTTATAAGGTATGGCCAAAGGAAACCCCGGCAAATAATTCAGCGCTACCTCTATTTGTTTCTCAACCATAGAAGTGACAGCCCATCATGAGTGAAGTGCTTTCATTAGGGGAAGGGTCAAAATGAATTTTCAAAGTGAAACAATGTCAACAGGTCTCTTCCAAGTAATATTAACAGGACCTAGTGGAGCATACAAAAAAGGAGCCGAAAGTGCAGATCGGCATATTATGTGGGCAGGGGTTTTCAAGCAGTGGTGGTGTCCGTTGGGACACCATCAAATCCTGTGGGTGGTGATGTGGTTTGGAGAAACTTTGAGAAACTTCTGCAGTTTGTGCGGAACATGGGCTAGCACACAGCGAGAAGCGCCTGTGTCAATTAAAAAGGGAACGGGAACCCTCACAGATTAGCAAGGTGATCATAGGATCGTCCAATCCGGCTGTAGTGTGGACCACGCCTAGTCACTGTGGGGCGGCGTTTGATCTGGGTTCCATAGAGGGAAAGACTGGCGTTCTTGCTGTTCTTGCCGTACTACATGTCTGGGTCTGTGGTGTAAGGGTTGCGGACATTCCCGTGCATAATGGCCATATTGTTGACAGCGATAGCACCTGCATATCTGCATAACGGTCAGGACTGGCCGGGAACGGTAGTTCTCATGGGTCGTCTATTGGAATCAGGTGGGCCCCTTGGGGGCCTCTTTGAGGTTGAAAGCGGGGCGGCCACGTTCTTCAGGGTAATCAGTTCTACGGTCTGGACGGTAGGGCCGTGGGCCCTGATTTCGGGTGTTATTGTCATAGCGTTGGTCAGCATACATAACAATAACAGGGGGAGAGGTCTCGGGGGTATTGGGATCTGCATCAGAGCTCTTAGCGGCTCTCTTTTCTTTGAGATCTCAGTTTGTAGCACTTCTAAGTTAGTGCGTACTGTCTTACGATGTTGAGCTTCATCTTGCTTGCTTTTAATAAGCCGTCTGCAATGATGAAGGATGTGTTCACGAATCTTTGGCCATTTTTCTAATTGGAGACCAACTGTGTTCTCCAGTTTATTTTTAATCTCTGCGGGTAAGGTTCCCTTAAGTAAATGGTAGAACACTGGAAGGGCATTATCGGAGTCAAATTTTTCCTCCGTCTCTTCTTTAAAGAGATCTTGGAGTCTGAGTAAGTAAGCCTCAATAGGCTCTGAGTCCATTTCCCATCTTTGGGAAGTGATAACTGAAAAATCTTTAAGAGCCGGATACATGGTCCGGATTTCCTGAAATACTTTAGTCTGAATCTCCGTTAAAGGGTTGCCATCATACTGGGTATCGGTTACAAATTTGGCATAGCCTGATTGAGTGAATATGTCAGTGACACTGGCGTGTGGGGTTCTGCCCAAAAGCGCTTTCATATCACCAACTGACAAGGTGGAACCTAGTGTAATGTCCTGCAATTTCTTTAACCATCGGTTGCCTCCCATTGTAATATCTGGGAGTTGAGTATAAGGCTATTTGTTCAACAGCCGAAAGTGGGGTGTACTCCGTATGAGGAACACCGCCTGACATTTATTTAACAAGGGAAAAAGTTTAACATTAGGCTGAGTGACAGGTTCCGGTAGTGACAGTTGGAGGAAATTGATTCTCATACTTTTTCCAAACCTGAAGACCCTGGATTAGGTAAAGGGTGTTTGCTGATCCCAATGGGGGTCAGGGTGGTCATAAATAGATCTCGCACCAGCGAGAGCTTGTCAGACCGCAAGGATCCTTCACGTGGGAAGAGGGCAGACTGGGGCTGGAGAGCCTCAGACCATCCTGCAAGGTTATCAATCCTGGCTGAACATAATGCCCATGAGTTCTCATGTAAGGCGACATATTGGGCAGGTGTGCTAGGCGGGACTAGATAAGAATAGGTTCTGCACTAATATTCAGACCTGTAGGGCGACGGGGACTGCCAATGACTGCAGGCAGCGGCTGGATCCCTTCAGAGAAGTCTTGAGCTGACAGAGCTTCGGGATCCTTATTAGCTAAAGTATATATATTTTGAGGTGGGAGTAGGGCGGGGCAGAGAAACTTTTGTGCCCACCTACTTTGGGCTCAGGCCCATCCAAAACTGGCTGGGTTACACCACTGGTGGAGTGGAGGAGTGGCCTAGTAGTTAGAGCACTGGTCTTGCAATCCACAGGTGGCCCGTTCAAATCTCAACTGCTGTTACTTGTGATCCAAAATCCAAATAAATAAATAAAGGGGGTGTCGGAGGCATGGCAAAGGCATGGATGTCCTTCTCACAGCAACATCCACATTTTGGACGTCCTCAACTGCCCGTCACAGACGACAGAGGACCGGAGACATAGCGAAGGCACCTAACACTTGGACGTGCTTCACCCCATACTCAAAAAAAAAAAAAAAAGATGTCCCTGATGAGCACTTGGACGTTTTCACCTGGACTTGTGTTTTTTTAAGGTTGTAGACAGCAATTTATTTAAGGTTGTAGATGGCTATTATACACGCAGCTTGTCTGTGCAAATGAGCTAACAGCGAGCAGCTCATTTGCATGCGATTTCCTTCATGCATGCCTGTTCCTTTCCGAATCGCTAAGGGAACAGTAAGGGAAAGACTTTTTCCGTTCAGTTAGTGCATCAGTTAGTCCACTGCAGGGCCCCCTAGGGTGCCCGGTTGGTGTCCTGGCATGTCAGAGGGACCAGTGCACTACGAATGCTGGCTCCTCCCATGACCAAATGAGCGTCTAGTAGCGCTATAGAAATGATGAGTACTAGTAGTAGTAGAATAATAGGAAAATGACAATTTTTCAGAATTTTACAGTTAAATTTAAGACAAGCAAGACCAAAATTTCTGTGTCATCAATGCACATCTTTACTCATGATCCTATGTTCCTAGTTTTCAAAAACCCCTTTATTTAAGGATGTCGCCCAAATTTCCTTTAAAAATGTATTTAAAATTTTACGGATCTCACCAAAACCACTTTAGAAAATTAATAGAAATTTCCTTAAATGTCCTCCATTGAGGATTGTCAAAAATATAAAAATCCTAGACCATAAAACCACAACAAATGCCAACCTCAGCTTTGCTACACTTTAAAACATTTTTTGCAAAATATCACCCCACTAATTCGCCCCATGAGGTTCTCAAGAACCCATAAATACAAACAGTTCACTCGCCCCTAAAACTACAATTTAAAAAAAAAACCCTTTTTTATGGGCCACTAGACCCCTTACCTTGATTCCCAATGGATCTTCACCTGGCAACTACCTTTTTTTGGCTTCCGACAGACCCCCCCCCCCCCCCCCCAGTGACCCCTAAATATCCTGACAGAGAACTGTGAATTCCGTGGAACTGTGGCTGAGCTAGCTCAAAAATCAAGCAACCCCCCCCCCCCCCACCCTGCTTCCGTTTCTGACTAGTCACATCTCTGGGGCGGTACTGCACTTGCACGGAAAATCATGCATGCTCCGGGAATGTACTTAGGCCATAGCCGGCCATTTTTCTGGCTGCTCTGGCCATGGGAAACCTCATTCCCAGGCCATACAGCATTGTGGGAGGTCACATTTTTTGTGACCTCCCATCAGAAGGCCCCAGGATGCCACAGAAGCCACCCACCGGGTCAGCACTGACCACCAATGAACTTTCTGGCACCGGGACCCAACCCTGAATAAAAATGTCCCGAGCGTCCCAGGGAACCACGGAACCCTGCAGTACAGACATTGCCCTTAGCATGCACCATTTCCAGGGGAAAAAGAAAACCCCCGGAAATGGTTTAGGCGGCAATAACCTGGCGGTAATAGGGCATCACTGTACGCTGCCCGATTACTGCTGGGTTAGCATGGGAGCCATCACCACCTCAATGAGTGGTGGTAAGGGCTCCCTGCTGCATGGCCACACAGTAAACGTTATCTCACCGTGTGGCCATTTCTTTTGGACTTTTGCCAGCAACAGAAAAACAGCTCTGGCGCACAGGAAAAACAGTCCCCACCACTAGCCCTTTTTCTCACAGCTTGGTAAAAGGACCCCTTATTTTTTAACAATATATGTACATTGTGATATATATTTTCAGTCCTCATTAATTTGTGATAATCACTTTAACTATATGTGTTTCTTTTGGCACCATGTTTGATTACCCTTTTTAAGCTCATTGTTATTAATTATGCTTGTTTTTACTAGTTTTTATGAGTTGATTGATTTCATATATTATTTTTGTTACATTTGTACCCCACGCTTTCCCACTCATGGCAGGCTCAATGCAGCAGGCAATGGAGGGTTAAGTGACTTGCCCAGAGTCACAAGGAGCTGCCTGTGCCAGGAATTGAACTCAGTTCCCCAGGACCAAAGTCCACCACCCTAACCACTAGGCCACTCCTCCACTCCATTTAATCTATGTTGGTGTGTTTTATTTTTCGAAAAGTTTATCAACTTCTGATACAGGCACATATGCCGAAACACGGTCATGTCAAGTCTGTTCTACATGACTCTGTTCTATATTAGGCAATTGGATTTGATAACAGAATAAAAGGTTTTGCACTGCATTTCTGGAATTGTCATTTTCTGTTGCTTCACTTTTTTGTTTTGTTGTTGCATGCTCGTGAGGTTTGGACCTTTTTTTTTTATTTTAGATTTTCTATAGAATCTTGGTTATGAGGGGGATGGGTGAAAGACATGCAGTAATTGTTTCCCCTATTGAAACTGACGTTGGATTTTTCTGTCTGTAAAAGGTATGAACCTGAAGGAATACATTAGGAATGCTTATTTGGATTTGAAGGAGCTAGAATCTGGAATAAGCTTCCTGTTGAAATACGAGTTACCATGCCTTATATCTCCTTTCATAAGGCACTGAAAACTTACTTGTTCCTAAATCAATAATTTGATCTGCTGGTTTTAAGTTTTTTTTCTACTATAGTACTATATGATTGATTTTTGTAAATTCCTTTTGATTAGAAGTCTCTTATTGTTATGACCCGGTAGTAGTGAGCCCCTGTGCCCCGACTGAGCACGGCTGAGATGGAGTGATGTCGCACTCGGTCAGGCAGCCAGACAACCCCTAGCTTCACCTGGGAAGCGACCATCGTTCACCGAGAGTTGAGCTCCCAGCTGCAGGTGGCCACCAGGACTTCTGGAACCGGCAGGGTTGCACAGCCGCTGACCAGGATGGCAGAAAACAGACACAGTCCAGAACCAGAACTCCAATAGGAAAGAATAGTCAAAAGCAGTCCAGGGTCAAGGCAGGCAGCAAACAAGCAAAATCCAAGAAAACTAGCCAGAACAATTGAGGCCGAAGCAATGAAGGCCTGGAGGCAGGGCTTTAAATAGTGAAGCAATCTGAGCAAACCAAACTCAGGTGAATCCAACATGGCTGCCCCCATAGGAGATCCTCCCAAGACCAAATATGGAGTTCTTTCCTTTTCTCGTTAATACAAGATGGCTGCCCCCTCCTGAGCTAGCCAAGATGGCTGCTACCCTTGCTCCAAACCGGATGATGGCTGCCAGACATTAGAAACTGAAACAGACCCTCCTAAGACTGAACCTTGTCCCTTTTGGACGGAGCTGAGGAATGACATAGCCGAGAGGAGCGTCGAACAGGTGAGGGACGTAATACTTATCATTGTAATCCACTTTGCACTATATGGCTACTACTACTACTACTTAGCATTTCTATAGCGCTACTAGGGTACACAGCGCTGTACAAGGTTAAACATGGGTAAGGACAGTCCCTGCTCAAGAGAGCTTACAATCTAAAGGTAACAAACTATGTAGTCAGTGTAGGAATCATGAATGGGGAAGGTGGTTAGGCACCAAAAGCAAGGAGAAGAGATGGGCTTTGAGTAAGGACTTGAAAATGGGCAGGGAGGGCGCATGGCGTATGGGCTCGGGAAGTCTGTTCCAGGCATAAGGTGATGCAAGGCAGAAGGGGTGGAGTCTGGAATTAGCGGTGGTGGGGAAGGGTACAGATAGGAGTGATTTGTCCTGAGAGCGGAGGTTACGGGTGGGAACATAGGGGGAGAGGAGGGTAGAGAGGTAATGGGGGGCTGCAGATTGAGTGCACTTGAAGGTCAATAGGAGAAGCTTGAACTGTATACGGTAGCAGATAAGGAGCCAGTGAAGCGACTTGAGGAGAGGGGTGATATGAGAGTATCGGTTCACGCGGTAGATAAGACGTGCGGCGGAATTTGGACAGATTGAAGGGGGGATAGGTGGTCTAAGCGGGAGGAGACCAGCGAGGAGAAGGTTACAATAGTCAAGACGAAGGCATCCGGTGCAAGTCTGAGCAGAGACTTGTGCTTGGAGCAAAAGAGGGCGCATTTTGTGTTGGACTTGGTGGCAAAGAGCTCCATGTGTGTGTGTGTGTGTGTGGAGGGGAGGATCACTAGTGGTGGAACAAATCTACACTCATTGGGTCCAGTTGACTGCTAGGATATGTAGTTCCCCAGGTAGGTATGTGGTATGGGAGAGGTATTTGATGGAGAGCACAACATATCTGGTCTTGATTATGGTGAAAGGTGTCCCCCCCAGGTCATAAGTACCTGGCAGAAACCCAAATGGTAGCAAAATTCCATGCTACCAATCAGGGGCGTAGCTACGGGTGGGCCCAGGCCCACTCAATCTTGGCTCAGGCCCACCCAGTCTTTTATGACCCTTTTCATCCACCCGCCATGCAGCACGAGATCCCTCCTGTTGCACCTCGCTGGGTCCTCGCTAATAAACAACCAAGGCAGAGGCGCAGGACCGCGGCTCTCTGCCTGCCGCTACTGCTTTCTGTGCCGGCCTTGAAGTTTACCTCAGAAGAGGCAGGACCGGCACAAGAAACAGTAGCGGCAGGCAGAGAGCCACAGTCCCGCGCCTCTGCCTTGGCGAGGTGCAATGGGAGGGATCTCTTGCTGTATGGCGGGTGGATGAAAGGTGAGAGAGAACATGGCAAGGGGAAGTGGCTGTGACTGCGCCGCTGCTCCGGTTTATACCGTCTTGAGGTAAGAGCGACAGCCCCGGCGTTAGCCACCCTGATTAGCTTGGCAGAAATCGGTCCTTGTCCTGTTTGGTTGTGTCCCTTGATTTGTGCCCCAGCTGGACCCACCATCCTTATCCCATTAGATGCCTGGTCTCCCAGGGTCAGCCGCCCTCCTTTTCCCTTGGCTCTCCAGCCCCCCCCCCTTGTCTTCCCTGCAGGGGGGAGGGAGGGGAAGGTATGTTGGTGAAGTTTCTGGGCAGGGATGGGCTCAGTGCCAAGATAAAAATAATTTAAAAAAAGGTGTATGTTTTTTGTGGGGTGGGGGGTGGTCTCTGCAGCACCCAAGATATTAACTAAATAAAATGTTTATATTTAATACTGGTTTAGTTCAGGGGGGAGGGAGAGGAGATTGGGAAGAGCAGGGTAGATGCCAGACTATGGCTACAGGGAGAGGTGGGGGAGTTAGGGTAGAGCTGATGCCTAGCTACAGGGATAGATGGTGGGAAGGGAAGGATAGAGCTGATGCTGGGCTATGAGGATGGATGGGGGGGGAAAGAAGGGAAGAGTAGGGCTGATGCCAGGCTATGGGGATGGATTGGGGGGTAGGGAAGGGCAGAGAAGGGCTGATGCCTGGCTACAGGGCAATTTTTAATTTTTGGTCCTCTATTCTGTAATTGATAAGGGTCGGTATGTGTTCTGCATGTAACTAAGGTGAGAGATTCTGCTGGCATGTAGTTTGTGTGGTATGAGTCTGACGTCTGAATTTTCCAATGGAATGTGTATTGCTGCTATGTATATTCACCTCTGCCTTATAAAAGTACTGTTGTTGGTAAATGTGTTCCAGTGTTAAGGAGCTTCTTTGCAGCCTTTAGTGTTACTTCACAAAGTACCTGGCAGTGAAGGGATTTTGTATTGCTATTATTGAGGTGCTAACAGAATTTGAATATATTTTTCCTATGTAATTATATTGCAGGATCCTGCCATGTGTGTTGAGAAGTTTGCCGTTGTACTAGACTTATGTATGGTCAATTTTAAGATATGGGATAATGTAATCATATTTAAAACATCAATTTTCCATTAAATATGTATGTGGTTATGTTGATGCAGGGCAGCTGTTGGGTAGACTACTTAGAAATCCTTATCAAGGACATTCTAAGGCATTATTTTGTAGTATCACAAGAAACACTACTATATACACAGTGCCCACCCATATTAGCTCTGGGCCCACCAAAAATCTCAGGTCTGGCTACACTACTGCTACCAATCCCAGGGCAAGCAGTGGCTTCCCTATGTCTGTTACAATAGCAGACTATGGACATTTCCTTCAGGAACATGTCCAAACCTTTTTTTAAACCCAGAGATGCTAAACACTGTTACTATAGAACTTCTATGATTGGGTGGAGATCTGTTTTGCTGACATCTGTCCCTTGTGCAAGCTCTCTGCTGGTAGATTTGTAAGTGCCAGCTGCTGGAAGTGTGTTTTCCAGTCCTGGTACACTGATTGTCTCCACGCAGTGGGATAAGACTTGTGTTGGGAGATGCCCTGGAAGGTGCTCTGACCAGACCATCCTTGGAGAGTATCTGGATGATGTTGAAGCAATCTTTGATGGTGTTTACAGTGCTCTCCACTTTGTACCCAAACAAATCCACACCTGCGTATGATGCATCTGTTAGGTGAAAAAGAAAAAAGTGGAAAAACACAACTTCAAGAGATCAATCCGAGACAAGGGGTGAGATGCTCCAGGAAAGCTTTATTAGGGACCCTACACGGTCCATGTTTCGGCTTTTAAAAAAGCCTTCATCAGGGGTCTATAAAATAACATAACACATATTGTAAAGTGGATCCTCTTTCCTCCTGGGTTGCAGCTCTTCCAAGCAAAAACCAAACGAGAAAAAAAACACACTCCTGTATGGCTCCCCTTTTCTCAAAAACAATTACAAGGAAGCTTTTTATTGAATAGGAGGAACGTCCCTCCTTCTCTGAATTGCTTCTCCAAAAACAACAAACACTGCTACACCGTGCAGGCTTCAACCGCTGCTTTCTCTCCCGGTCCCCTGGAGAGTAGCAGGAAAAAAAAACACCCAGCGCAATTCAGCCCTGGTTTCCAAACACAGTTCAATTTTTAGCCAAGCTTCAAAACACAGGTCAGTCCAGCTAGGCTCTTAACCCACAGTTCAATTTTAGCCAAGCTTCAAACCACAGCTCAGTCAAGCTATGCTTTCAAAACACAGTTCAATTTTAGCCAAGCTTTAAAACACAGCTCAGTCAAGCTAGGCTTTCAAAACACAGTTCAATTTGAGCCAGACTTTTTAAACACAGCTCAGTCCAGCTAGGCTTTTTAAACACAGTTCCATTTTTAGCCAAGCTTTCAAACACACAGCTCAGTTTAGCCAGGCTTTCAAAGCACAGTTCCGTTCTAGCCAAGCTTTCAAAACACAGCTCAGTTTAGCCAGTCTTCAAAGCACAGTTCAGTTCTAGCCAAGCTTTCAAAAACACAGTAATGGCTCTGCGCGGGCTCAAAGCCTAGGGTCCCACCCTCTTGGTCATGTCATTCTCCTACCTGACCTCCTCCCGCATGACCCGGCTTGGCCCCGCTACTTTTCTTTGGCTTTTGCTGAGCCAGAGCCGAAAAGTCCATCGGCTCTTCCAGGGTGTTCTCCGGTTCAGTCAACTCCATAGGGCAAGGCTCACTCTCTGTCTCTCTCTCCTCAGGAGCCCAATCCATATTCTCCTCGCCCCGCCCCCTTCTCCCAAGCTGCTCACCCTTTTTTTCATTAAAGCTCTTTTGTGGCCTTCTTTTCTCCACCCACCTGTTCCACCCATCTCTTCCACCAGGTTGGAGAATCAGCCTTATTCCTTCCCCTGCGGCCCTCCTCTGGAGACTCTTGGGGAATGCACATAGTTTCTCTTATCCCCCGTCTCCCTTGGGGCATGCTGGAGTTGTAGTTCTTTATTTCTAGTTTTTTTCCTGGGGAATGCCTGCCTATAACGGGGGTATTCTGGCCTATCCCAGGGTTCCTTTGGGGCCTGTCCTTCATACTCTTTACATACCCCCCCCCCTTAAATTTCTACCCGCAGCATTCTGTTTCCTCCTCCTCCTCCACCCGGGACAGAGCATCACATTTCCTAAACATCGCCCGGGACGATGCTCCAAGCATATTGGAAAGGCTGCAATGCTAAGTACCATCGCATTAGTCTCCCATTATTATTCTTCATTACATTCAACATTTCAGGGGAGCATGGTCCGTTACCAACTTAAATTTTCTCCCTTCTAAATAGACACTACACTCCTGCACTGCCCATCGTATGGCTAAACACTCCTTTTCTATGGTGGAGTAATGTTCCTCATGAGGCAGGAGCTTCCGGCTTAAATAAAGCACCGGGTGGTTCCTCCCCCTTCATTGCTCTTGGGACAGCACTGCGCCTAACCCCCTCCCTGAAGCATCTGTTTGAAGGATAAAGGGCTTTTCAAAATCAACTGCCTTCAGCACAGGTTCCTGGCACAGGGCCCTCTGCATCTGTTCAAATGCCCTCAACTCCTCCCCTCCCACCTCAAGTGGTCCGGATTCTTCCCTCTCAGCATGTCAGTTAAGGGAGTGGCCATTGCGGAAAAATGAGGGATGAACCTGCGGTAATACCCTACCATCCCCAGGAATCTACGCAATTGTTTCTTGGTGTTTGGTCTGGGAAACTCTTGGATGCTTTTAACCTTATTCAATAAGGGCCGGACCTCTCCCCTTCCCACATTATACCCTAAATACTTCACCCGGTACTGCGCAAAATAGCATTTTTTTGGGTTTAGGGTGAGACCTGCCTCCCTAAAAGCCTGCAGCACTGCCTCTACCTGGTTTAAATGGGTGTTCCAGTCTCCACTATGTATTACCACATCATCCATATAGGCGGCGGCATATGCCTGATGTGGTCGGAGAACCCTGTCCAGCAACCTCTGGCAGCTTGCAGCTGCGGAATTAAGGCCAAAGGGCAATCTTTTGAACTAGTACAGGCCTATGGGCGTACTAAAGGCGGTCTTAGCTTGTGCCCCTGACGTAAGGGGAATCTGCCAGTACCCTTTTGTCAAGTCCAGGGTGGTGAGATATTGTGCAGATCCTAGCCTGTCCACCAGCTCCTCAATATAGGGCATAGGATATGCATCTGCTTGAGAAATATTATTAAGCTGGCGGAAATCTATGCAGAATCTCCACTCCCCTTCGGGTTTTGGTACTAACACCACTGGGCTTGACCAGGGACTATTTGACTCTTCGATCACCCCGAAGTCTAACATTTCCTGGACCTGTTTTATCACCTCCCTCCTTTTCATGGGGGACAGCCTATATGGCTTTTGCTGAACTACTTTACCCCTTTCCGTTATGATGTCATGCTCCACTAGGTGAGTATTTCCAGGGCAGGCCGTCAACACATCATCAAACCCTTTCAAGAGCCTTCCTATCTCTTTCTTTTGCACTTGTGTCAACCGGGGATTAACCCCTGGTTCACCGGGCTTGAAAATATCTCTTATTTGCGGTCCCAACTCCTCTCCCTCCTTTTCATCTCCCCGGGTCTGAAAGCCTACCCTTGCTACCCAGGGTTTCATCAGGTTAACGTGGAAGGTTTGGACCCGCCCCTTTTCATTCGCCACCTCATATGTAAGAGGCCCAAGTCTCCTCCTCACCACCCAGGGACCCTTCCACCTAGAGGCAAACTTATGAGGATCCTCCGAGATTAGGATAAGGACCCTATCTCCTATTACAAACTCCCTCTCATGAGTACCCTTATCATAATATTCCTTTTGACGATTTTGGCTCTGTTCAAACCTATCCTGGGAATATTCCTGTAACTTATCTAATCTGGTCCTCAGATCCTGTAGGTATTCGACCACTGACTGATCGGAGGTGTCCGGGGGTACCCAGTGTTCCTGTAAAATATCTAAAATGCCCCTGGGCCTCCGTCCAAACATCAATTCATAAGGCGCAACTCCTAATGAGTCTTGCACCTTCTCCCTGTAGGCATATAGCACGAAGGGTAACAGTTGGACCCAACCCGTCCTATCCTCGCCTAACGCTTTTTTTAACATACCCTTTAAAGTTCTATTAAAACGTTCCACCATCCCATTAGTTTGAGGATGGTAGGCCGCTGTACGGATATGTTGTATCCCAAAAGCCTCCCACACTTGCCTTAAGGTACTTGACATAAAGTTGGACCCCCTGTCGGTCAAAACTTCCTGGGGGGATCCCACCTCACAAAAGATTTTTATCAGTTCCCTGGCAATGACCTTCGCTGATATGCTTCTCAAAGGAATGGCCCAGGGGTACCTAGTGGCCATATCCATAACCACTAAAACGTAGAGGAAGCCTCTCTGAGATTTTGTTACTGGGCCAATAATATCCATGGCTACTCTCCTCCCCGGTTGTTCCACTCTAGCAAGGGGTTTTAACGGTGCCTTAGGCGGTAGCCGGTCTGCCACCTTCTGACAGTTGGGGCAGGACTTGCAATACCTCTCCACCTCCCCATAAACTCCTGGCCAATAAAACCGGCCCAATATCTGAGTCAGGGTAGCTTGGGAGCCCTTATGCCCCCCCAAAGGGTGATCATGCGCTAGCCTTACTACTAGGGGACGGAAAGCTTGGGGGACTACTAGCTGTCTCCCCGCTTCAGAGTTCTCCCAATTGAGTACCCTGCGATATAAAATGTCCCCCTCTATCATGAACCCCGGGGCTTCCTGGCCCTCCCCTTGTCGGGCCCGTTCCCAGGCATATTCTAAAGTAGGGTCCGTGGCTTGCTCCCTATGAAACTGGGGAAACTGCTCGCACAATTCTCTCGGGGCCACTGGCAGATAACTTTCTTTTCTTGCCTGCTCCAAGGCCTCCCGTCTGCCCCTCTGCTCCTTTTTTTCAAAGCTTTCCCCTTTCTCTCTTTTCCCGGCTCCCCTAAAACCTCCCCTTGAAAAGGAAAAATACCTCCTATTCCCTCTTCCTCAGCCTCAGGGTCTCGCCGAGCCTGAGAGCGGGTAGTGACCAACACTCTTTTTTCACTAATACACTCGGAAAAGGGGGGCCAGTCCCTTCCCAAAATCATCTCCTGTGGCAGTCTGGGCAGAACGGCAACGGCTATCTCTATCTCCCCTGTAGACCCCTTCACGTGAACCCTATGGAGGGTATAACGAGTACTGGCCCCATGTATACATTGAATAGCCACTGCTCCCTCATAGGTATCCTTACCTCCTGTCCTCCTCTTTCTTATTTGTTCCCATAACCTCCTGGAGATCATGGACTGGTCTGCCCCGGAGTCTAACATGGCTACAATCGGTAAACCCTCAACCTCCACCTTAGCAGTATACCGAGGCCTAAACCCTTGGGCAACCTGCGAGGTTCATCCCTCTCGACCTGGGCAATCCCTCCGGAAGTGCCCAGTCTTCCCACACTTATAACAGAGTTTTCCTTCATACGAGGGGGCCTTTTTTTCAGGGCCTGAGGGCACTACGGGCATTTTACCACCCCAGCCGTAATCGGGTTTCCCCCCCTTGGGATCTGTCTTAAAGAGGGAACTTTTGGAACCCCAGCCTCCCACAGGTCGGGGTTTACCCCCCTCCAGGTCGGGTCCTCCCCAATGTTGGGCTTCCAAATAACACTCCAACCCGGCTGTCACGGCCTCCACCGTCTTACAGCCCCTTTGGACCAATCCTGCCCGAATCTCCCTGGGAAGGCCCTGCAGGAACTGCTCCACTACTAATTCTTGAAGAATCTCTCCCGTGGTGTGGCGATCAGGTTCCAACCATTTTTTTACCAAGTCCATCAGTCTAGTGGCCAGCGCTTTAGGGGTTTCCCCCTTTTCCCATTTAGTGGACCGAAACTTACGCCTATAAGCCTGGGTACTCAGTCCATACCGGTCTTTAATGGCCTCTCGCAACCTCCCATAGTTAGCAGCGTCCCCAGGAGCCAAGTCTCTAAAGGCTCCTAGAGCCTCCCCAGATAATGAAGGCACTAAGCGCATGGCCCACTGCTCTTTTGGCCACCCTGCGGCCACTGCCACCCTCTCGAAGGCGGTCAGGAAATCATCTACATTATCCTGCTCAGACAACTTTCCCCATGTAAGTGAGTTCAGGGATAAAGGTCCTACCGCACCGCTTCCTCCTGGCCCCTGTCCAGTTGCTCCGGCTCCACCGCCCCTGGGAGCCTCGATCCCTCGCTGAAAAAAGTCCTGGAGCATATTCAGCACCGGTTGTTGCTGCTCTCGTGCCGCCGTCAAGGAGTCTTCCACCATCTTCCCCGTCAGTTCTTGCTGTTTCTGGAACTGCATCGTCATCCAAGCGAAGATCTCCTTGGGGTCCATCCTTGCTCCGAAACAGCGACTCCTGGTGAAAAAAAAACAGAGGACACCTCCAAGTGCGGTTTCACTACTTATGTTTCCCCTTCTACTAGGATCCCTTTATTTCCCCCAATCTAGGCCCCGCTTACCGGAACCCCAGACGGGTCTGCGCCTTTCTCAGCGTTGGCCCCTCCGCCGGGCTTTTCTCTCCTGCTGGTCTTGGCCTCCATCGAGCGACAGGGTCCGCGAAGCGATCCCACTTCTGACACCAATTGTAAAGTGGATCCTCTTCCTCCTGGGTTGCAAGCGCTTCCAAGCAAAAACCAAACGAGAAAAAACACACTCCTGTATGGCTCCCCCTTTTCTCAAAAACAATTACAAGGAGCTTTTTATTGAATAGAGGAACGTCCCTCCTTCTCTGAATGCTTCTCCAAAAACAACAAACACTGCTAACACCGTGCAGGCTTCAACCGCTGCTTTCCTCTCCCGGTCCCCTGGAGAGTAGCAGAAAAAAAAAACACCCAGCGCAATTCAGCCCTGGTTTCCAAACACAGTCAATTGTTTAGCCAAGCTTCAAAAACACAGGTCAGTCCAGCTAGGCTCTTAACCCACAGTGTGCAATTTTAGCCAAGCTTCAAACCACAGCTCAGTCCAAGCTATGCTTTCAAAACACAGTTCCATTTAGCCAAGCTTTAAAACACAGCTCAGTCAAGCTAGGCTTTCAAAACACAGTTCAATTTGAGCCAAGCTTTTTAAACAACAGCTCAGTCCAGCTAGGCTTTTTTAAACACAGTTCCATTTTAGCCAAGCTTCAAACACACAGCTCAGTTTAGCCAGGCTTTCAAAGCACAGTTCCATTCTAGCCAAGCTTTCAAAACACAGCTCAGTTTAGCCAGGCTTTCAAAGCACAGTTCAGTTCTAGCCAAGCTTTCAAAAACACAGTATGGCTCTGCGCGGGCTCAAAGCCTAGGGTCCACCCTCTTGGTCAGTCATTCTCCTACCTGACCTCCTCCCGCATGACCCGGCTTGGCCCCGCTACTTCCTTGGCTTGCGCTGAGCCAGAGCCGAAAACGTCCATCGGCTCTTCCAGGGTGTTCTCGCCGTTCAGTCAACCTCCATAGGGCAAGGCTCACTCTCTGTCTCTCTCCTCCTCAGGAGCCCAATCCATATTCCTCCTCGCCCCGCCCTTCTCCCAGCTGCTCACCCTTTTTTTCATTAAAGCTCTTTTGTGGCTCTTCTTTCTCCACCCACCTGTTCCACCACCTCTTCCACCAGGTTGGAGAATCAGCCTTATTCCTTCCCCTGCGGCCCTCCTCTGGAGACGCTTGGGAATGCACATAGTTTCTCTTATCCCCGGTCTCCCTTGGGGCATGCTGGGAGTTGTAGTTCTTTATTTCTAGGTTTTTTCCTGGGAATGCCTGCCTATACGGGGGTATTCTGGCCTATCCCAGGGTTCCTTTGGGGCCTGTCCTACATACTCTTTACAATATATAATTAAATTAAAATCAATCAGATCAAATATATAACAACAAAGTTAAAAACCTAATATAAAAACACGTAATATAAAAAAATTCTTAATATAAATCATTCTTAATATAAATCAAATCCTCTGACTTAGAATTTTAAATATACCAATCAATACAAGTACTATTACTATATCATCAGACAAACATCATAGTGATCAAATAGTAAACAAATAATATATAATTTTGTTAGCATTATAAAACCTTTTTCAAAAAATATTATATCTATATCACCATGGACATGTAATATCATTCCATAAGTAAATAAATAAATAAATATATATACGTATAGCAGACAAAGTTCTTTAAATATAAAGGCTGATAATGAATATAATGTACTAAGTAAAAAGCAATAACATGCTAAATAAAAATACAAAGTATCTACAACAGATGATTTCTTAATACATACATATTAAACAGAAATTAAAAATAAAATTGAACATACCGATCAGTGGATTGCACAGAATATATACTGATTGACAATGGAGCACATGAAATGTCGTCTATAGGAGGACAGCAGAGAAATTGTTGCATGAATAGAAGACTAAGAAAAATTACTAAATACAGAGAAAAAGATAAAATAAAAATAATAATGATAATAAGTTATGTCAAAACATATAACGACCAATATCATGAAATTTTTTTAAAAAAAAATTAAATAATTAATGCGTAAAAAAGTATATAACTATATATTTGGATTATATATAAAAATCTGTTTCATGGTAACAGCATGGTGATAAACGTCACAAGCAAAAATTAAAAGTAGCATAAAAGTGAGTGATAGAACGAATATTTAAAAATGAATCATATTAAGTTAGCGACGCATGATTGGGAATGAAATGTAAAACAGACGTCTATAAAAAATCATAAAATTAAAGATGTATATCCAAATATCTATATCAGTCTTCAAAGTGTATATAAATATATTTAGTAATAATAATGTCCCTAAATAACAAATGAAAACAAAAATCACAAAAAGGCCATATAATCCGGGCATATATTGAGAGCCTGACGATCAAAAACATTTAATAAACATTTAGTAGGAAGGATAAGATGTATACTCTCACACCGCAAGGTGTGAAGAGAAAAAAGAAAAAAAGACTGCGTGTCAACATAGATATATGATATATCTTACATTTCAAATATACTGACGTGTGAGATATAAGTAAATATACACATCTCTAACGGTAAAAGCGCCAAGGATATTAACGGAAATGTTAAAAAAAATATTAAGCGTATAATTGTCAAGTTATCAAGGTAGAAACGAACTAAACAGATATATCAGTGATGCGGTATCAGCAAGTCATGGTAGGCTAATGAAATCAAAAGATAAAAATGAAAATAAAAATGAAAAATACCTTACCTGAATAAAATAAAGGTACTGCCTCTACCAACAGATTCAATTTGAAATAGTATGAAAAAGTTGGCGCCAAAAGTCACCCAATCTAAATAGCGCTGTAAGAAACGTGGATTACATTGATAGGATGCGTAAAATTTCAAAATAAAGATTGACAGATATACTGACTAATGGAATGCAAGTGACAGTTATAACTTATATCAAACATTATTGTAGAAGCTGGTGAGTGAAATCAGTAAAAATGCTGAGGGGGGTACGTTATGTCAAATAATTATTTAAGAAGCTAATGGATAAAATTAGTAAAAACGCTCAAGGGTCATAAAAAATTGGAAGACTAATTAACTAAAATTAATCCAACTTCAGAAGACTCGACAAAATAGTAAATACATGTTCCGGAGGTAGCGATTAGTTAAGATAATAGAGTAGTAACCAGATATTTAATCAAGAAGTACTTAGAATCAATTAATAAGGAATTATGTATGAATACCAAAACTAATGACAAACAGAAAATTAAACTCATGAACTAACTACTTGTATAAGATATTAAAGAAAAAACATTGAATCAATAGCTAATGTGCAATAAGGAAGATTAAAAAGAAAAAGGAACGTGAAAACAAACGTTAGTCAAGTGATCATAATGTGATAAAAACAAAATGAGGTTAACGGGCAAACTGAGACCTATTATATTCCACTAGTAAAAAGGCCGTTTCGTACAGAAATGAAACGGGCGCTAGCAAAGTTTTCCTCGGAGTGTGTATGTTTGAGAGAGTGAGTGTGTGAGAGAGAGTGAATGTGCGCGCATGTGTGGTGTGTGTGACAGAGGGAGAGTGAGACTGGGTGCGAGTGTGTGTGTGAGAATGAGAGTATGTGCCAGGGTCTCCCCCCCCCCCACGGTCTGTCTCCCAGTTGCAGTTGCAGGGGGGATTCCCCCTCCCTCCCAGTTCCAGGGGGGTTCCCCCGTCCCTTTTTCCCAGTTGCAGGGTCCCCCCTCCCAGTTGCAGGGTCTGTCTGTGTCCCCTCTTCTTTTGTCCTCAATTTAAAACGACAATGTGAAGCAGCAGCTCCTAGGTTTGCTTGTTGTGAGTGTATAGCAATGACGCTGCGTGGGGGAGTTGAAACAGAGATTAACCAATGGCCTTCCTGCTTACCGTACACTTGCTTTGGGTCACTTCCACTCCTGTGTATTAAACGTCCTGAAGCATGTCATAGGTTGCTTCTTTTGTTTTCAGTGATTGGGATGACGGCTGCGCTGGAGTCGTAGCCAGTGCTGTTTCCTCCCCCCCCCCCCCCCCCGCTTCCGAGTCACCAGTGGTCCTCGACTCCGAGCCCTCACCCGCCTCATCCACATTGGACACTCGCTGCAGCCATTTGCTCGCCGTGTTGCCGCCCTCCCTCTTCATCCTGTGCGAGAGTGTGAACCTGGCCTCTCTCCTGCTTTCGGCTACTGATTGGCTCCTTGAATGTGCTCCACCCTCAACGTCATTACGTTGACGCCGAGGGCGGGGCCCACATCTGCTGCTACAGAGCTTCGAACAAACGAACTGGCTTCATTGACGTCAGTGGTCAATGGAACGTTGAGAGTGCTTTTTATGTCCAGATGGGGCGTGGCCTAGGGCGCAGATGGGCGTGGCTGAGTGCGGGAGTCCGAATAGCCTAGGTCAGGAGCCACAGTTGGAGAGAGGTGAGCTTCAGAACGTCTGAGGGGGATTCAGAATGTCTGAGGGGGATTTTATTTATATAGATTGAAGATCTTTCTAAATTGAAAAAACGGTCTCACTTCGCAAACTGAACATTAAACTGTTGAGGATATATGATAATGAAGAAATGAAAATAAAAATAAAAATAATAATAATAAAAAAATAAAAAAATAGTTAATAGTGTCCCTTAGACATAACTGCCCCCCCAAAAAATATTATTTGAATATACATGAAATCTAATTTGATTACATTATAAAAATTTTTTTAAATTAATCGAATTATAAAAGATTTAGTCATATACTCCATTTAGATATTTGGATACACATAACAAATTAACTTAGAAATACTATAGAATAATTGATGATCTGGTGAAGATAATAAAATTGATACTGGTCGTAAAATAAGAATGTGGATAGTACAAAAAAAAATATATATACAGGCAAATAGCTAAAGATAAATGAAAAAGATAGTGGAAAGATTTTTCAGAGAAAATGTAGATATTCAATTTCCTTGTTAAGACCTTTTGGAGCTACACATTCAGCTTGATATATAGCACGTTGTTCTGCTCTTAACCAATTTCTGATCAATATTTCCACACAGGGATTTTCCTTAATGAGCTGCAACACAAAAAATTTAGATCATCAATGCTGTGTTCAGCATCAATCCAATGTTCGACTAGTGGAGCTGATTTTAATCTGCCTCCTAATGCAGCTACGGTGTTTCAATTATCCAAGTTTTTATTTTCCTTTTAGTCTTGCCAATATAAATCATATTGCAAGGGCATAAAATCATATAAATGACATTTTCAGAATTACAATCACTATCAAATCTCAACTCATATTTTCTACCTGTGGTGGGGTGTATGAATAAATCTAACTGAAGAGAGTGGGCACAAACTGTGCAAGAATTGCAGGGTCTGTGTCCACCAAATTTGTGAATTAAATTATCTCTGATCATTGGAAGAGAAGATGGGACTAAATGATTTCTTAAATTGGGATTTCTTGAAAGAGCAAAAATTGGAACAACCTCTTTAAAACATGAATGTATCTGGACAATATGCCAATGCTTTAAAATGATTTCCTTGAAAGAATGGCTCAAGGACGAAAATCTAAGAGCACAGACTAAATTTGAATTGGAATTTGATCTGACACCAGTATTCAACAGTTCTTCTCTAGTTCTCAAGCTAGCCTTTTTAAAACCTTCTGTGATACATTTGTCCGGATAACCACATTGTCTGAATCTATTCTTTAGATCTCTAGAATGTTTGTAATAGTCATCTACGTTCAGCACATATTCTCTTCAGTCTTAAAAATTGACAAAATGGTAATTATCTTTTAGTGCTCTATTGTGATAACTTGAATAATGTAAATAACACTTTTATCAGTGGGTTTTCTATATAACGAGGTTGTAAGCCAGTACCTATCCTTTTTAAACTTGATATCTAGAAAAGGAATATTATCTGTATCAAATTGCATTTTGAATTTCAAATTGGAGTCACATGTATTGATCCATTCATGAAATTGCTGCAATAAACCACTATCACCCTTCCACAGTATAAAAATATCATCTATGTATCTCTTATACATTTTGACATGCTGTTTATATGGATGATCTAATAGGTATAAATCTTCAAATTTAGCCATGTAAAGATTGGCTATATCGGGGGCCATGGACGCCCCCATAGCTGTGCCCTTGATTTGTAAATAAAAATTGCCATTAAAATAAAAGTAATTTTTTGTCAAAGCCAATGTAGCCAAAGCTAAAATGAGCCTATTTGGAATCCGTGTGTCGGTTTGCCTGTCGCACAAAGTTTCTTCAATGACAATTAATGCTTCCAACTGAGGTATGTTAGTGTACAGCGATTCAACATCAAGGGTGACTAATAGTAAATCTTCTAAGTCACCACTATATTCTTCCAACATATTAATAAAGTGGGATGAATCACGTACATACGATCTAATTTTGGGAATATATGGTCTGAGGAAGTAATCTGTGAATATAGAAAGGGGTTCCAAAACTGAACTATTTGCTGAAATGATAGGTCTACCTGGTGGGTCAGTCATAGATTTATGTATCTTAGGTAGAATGTAAATCGTGGGAACAACAGGATGCTCTGTGATCAAAAATTGCTTTTCCTTCAGTGTTAAAAAGCCCATACTGTATGCATGGTCGACAATTGCAATTATTTCATTTTTTAAGGTGTCTGTAGGGTCATCACCAAGAGGCACATAAAAGGTAGTATCACCTAATTGTCTCATTACTTCTTGTATATAAGAAGTTCGGTCTAAAATAACAATGCCTCCACCCTTATCAACTGGTTTTATAACGATATTTGTATTCAATGATAGGGAGCGCAATGCTTGATTCTCATCTTTTGTAAGATTATAAAAAGGGCGTCTTTTAGTGCTCTTTTCTAGTGTTGTGATGTCCCTAAGGACAACATCATAAAATGTTTAATAGCAGGGTCACAGGGTCCAGGTGGAACCCATTTGGAATTCTTTTTCACAACAGATGTATCGAGTTGAGTAGATTCAGTGGATGAAAAAAATTTTTTAATCTGTAATTTCCTCTGAAACTTAAAAAGATCTATGCGCGTCTGGAATTCATCGTAGGTGGAAGTGGGAGAGAATGAGAGACCTTTTTGTAGAACTGCAATTTCTGTATCTTTAAGAACATAATTTGATAAGTTAAATATAGGTATTTCATCTACCAAGGTCGGTAGTTCTGCCTCTCTCCTCTTCCGCGTCCTCTTCCCCAAATTGATATCCTTGTTGGAATCGGTCTACATTCCTGGTAGAGTCCTGTCTTTGTGGACGTAGGTTGTTCCGTTGCCAAGATGTTCTAAAAAATTGGATGTAACTACATTACGTGGTTTAGGGCTGTGAAGAGGAGAGGTAAAAATTTCATCATCCGACATGCTTCTTATTCTTTTCCTACCACGTTTTCTATTAGTAGGGGAACTATTGGAATGTGTCTGATGTACTTCCGCTTGGACTAAAATTTGTTTGCTATTATCAGAATTAATATTATCCATATTCCTATAACTTCTATCAGAGGTGTGTAGTTTATCTTTAACATGTGATATCATGTATGACTGTGATCTATGATATGTCTGAGGGTGATATTTAATTTTTGCTAGGGCCCATGGGTAAATTGGCGCCAACTTTTTCAATACTATTTCAAATTGAATCTGTTGATATGAGGCAGTACACTTTATTTTATTCAGGTAAGGTATTTTTCATTTTTATTTTCATTTTTATCTTTGATTTCATTTAGCCTACCATGACATGCTGATACAGCATCACTGATATATCTTTTAGTTCGTTTCTACCTTGATAACTTGACAATTATACGCTTAATATTTTTTTTTTACATTTCCGTTAGTATCCTTGGCGCTTTTACCGTTAGGGATGTGTATATTTACTTATATCTCACACGTCAGTATATTTGAAATGTAAGATATATCATATATCTATGTTGACACCCAGTCTTTTTTTTCTTTTTTCTCTTCACACCTTGCGGTGTGAGAGTATACATCTTATCCTTCCTACTAAATGTTTATTAAATGTTTTTGATCGTCAGGCTCTCAATATGCCCGGATTATATGGCCTTTTTGTGATTTTTGTTTTCATTTGTTATTCGGGACATTATTATTACTAATATATTTATATACACTTTGAAGACTGATATAGATATTTGGATATACATCTTTAATTTTATGATTTTTTATGACGTCTGTTTTACATTTCATTCCCAATCATGCATCGCTAACTTAATATGATTCATTTTTAAATATTCGTTCTATCACTCACTTTTATGCTACTTTTAATTTTTGCTTGTGACGTTTATCACCATGCTGTTACCATGAAACAGATTTTTATATATAATCCAAATATATAGTTATATACTTTTTTACGCATTAATTATTTAATTTTTTTTAAAAAAAATTTCATGATATGGTCGTTATATGTTTGACATAACTTATTATCATTATTATTTTATTTTTATCTTATCTCTGTATTTAGTAATTTTTCTTATGTCTCTATTCATGCAAAAATTTCTCTGCTGTCCTCCTATAGACGACATTTCATGTGCTCCATTGTCAATCAGTATATATTCTGTGCATCCACTGATCGGTATGTTCAATTTTTATTTTTATTTCTGTTTAATATGTATGTATTAAGAAATCATCTGTTGTAGATACTTTGTATTTTTATTTAGCATGTTATTGCTTTTTACTTAGTACATTATATTCATTATCAGCCTTTATATTTAAAGAAATTTGTTCTGCTATACGTTATATATATTTATTTATTTACTTATGGAATGATATTACATGCCCATGGTGATATAGATATAATATTTTTTGAAATAGGTTTTTTTATAATGCTAACAAAATTATATATTATTTATTTACTATTTGATCTCTATGATGTTTGTCTGATGATATAGTAATAGTACTTGTATTGATTTGGTTAATATTTAAAATTCTAAGTCAGAGGATTTGATTTATATTAAGAATGATTTATATTAAGAATTTTTTTATATTACGTGTTTTTATATTAGGTTTTTTTACATTTGTTGTTATATATTTGATCTGATTTGATTTTAATTTAATTATATATGTGTTATGTTATTTTATAGACCCTGATGAAGGCTTTTTTTAAAAGCCGAAACACGGACCGTGTAGGGTCCCTAATAAAGCTTTCCTGGAGCATCTCACCCCTTGTCTCGGATTGATCTCTTGAAGTTGTGTTTTCCACTTTTTTCCTCTTTTTTGTTGAACTTTGTGGAAACTTCGAACCCCTTTTGTTTCTGCATCTGTTAGGTGGGCATAGGTGTCCTCTCTCAGTCCTTAAGCTTGAAGCCAGGCCAGGTGTTGAGCTGCTATGGACCTGCCGAGGATACTGGAGAATGTGTCAAACACATCAAAAGCTGAGTCGATGAGGTGTTTCCTGCACCCCGCGAGACCTTCATTTCCGATGGGAAGGATGCTAGTGTACTCTTGGCTTTTTCTAGAGAGAATCCTGATAGTGGACCAGTTGGAACTGGTGTGTTGCAATGTGTGTGAACAGCGAGGCACCTCCTGCCCATCAGGTCAAGGGTTCACCAGTCCTTGCTGGGGAAGAGGGGGCATGGGACTTTCTAGACCTCTTGATAACGGATTTAGTGACAATGGACTTATGAGGTAGATGTGGTTTGTCAAGTTTTGAGAGCACCTTTGAACTTTTACAGTGAGGGCTCTAGGCATAGGGGGAGGGGGGATGGTATTTTAGAGAGGCAGGCCTATCACACTATAAATTCTCTAACAGACAAATTCAAAACAGATGTTACAATAAAAAGGGATCTCCAGACGATTTTGGTAAGAAGAGTAAAGAGCTCGAGAGGGAGAATAAAGTACAAGTACTTTGGAGAGATAAAGGAGTAAACCAGAGGTGTGGATTTTATAAACTAGAACAAGGAATTTGTATCTAATACAGTTTATAACTGGAAGCCAATGTTTCTACACAAGAGAAGAAGTTAATATGGCCAAATGTTTTCAATCCTGTGATAAGTCTTCCAGCTTCATTTTGAAATATCTGAAATCTTCTGAGTCCATATCATAGAGAATTGAAGAGCATTTTTATCAAAGAGTTTCTATATAGAGTTTAAAGAATGAACATTTGTTGATATTGGAGATTTGAGGTTGGAAAAGTAGTGTCTGATATATTACTACTCCAAGAATTTTAACATGTGGTTCAAGTTTAGTTTGGAAGTTCACCAAGAAAATAGGGCTGATAGGAAACCAAGAAACTATAGTTGAGAATAAGAAGCCTTTCAGTTTAGTTTAGTTATCTTTAATGAAGAAAGGCGATTCATCAAGTTTTAATAAGCTATAAACCGTAATACAATATTAACACCGTACCAAACAAATTGTGGTGCCCCCAGGGCTCTATCTTGGCCCCTATAATTTTTAATATCTTTTTATCACCTCTACTTACTCTCATCCAATCCTTGGAAATGACTTGCTACATTTATGTAGATGATATAGAAATCCTAGTATGCCTCGACCCAGACGATGCATCTCAAATACACACTACAAATACCAAGCTCACAGTGATTGTTCACTGGCTTCAAAATAATAGATTGATACTCAATCCACAGAAATTGAAAGGCGATGTACAAATAAAATCAATAAAACAAAAAAGTCAGAAGAACACCACTAAATTAAATAGGAAAGAGTAAGACAGATATAGAAGAGTGAAACACCTATAAAGGGAAATAGACTGTGAACTAGTGAACCTGCTGGAGGCCATTAAGAGCAGACTGAATGGCAAAGGCTTGTTCAAGTAGGTGTATTTTCAGCAGCGCCCTGAATGTGGGGTAAGAGCACTCAAGCCTAATCTTAGTTCTCTGGTGCCAATGAATTATGTTCCAGCAGTTTTGAAGATAAGAGCTGAACCAAGCTAACCCATTTCCATTGAGGCCAATTTTTTATAATCTAGTAAGTAGTAATGAATGATCTATGATATCAAAGACTGCAAAGAGGTCAAGGGAAAGAAGGATAATGGATTTATCTTGATCTGTGTTTTGGAAAATAGACATAAACAAGCTGTCTCAGTACTGTGTGTCTTCCTGAATCCACATTGATGAGGACGTAGAACATTGGTCTTCTCGATTAAAGTAATCTAATACAATGTGTTCAGTTAATTTGGAAATGAATGGAAGTTCAGCAGTGGTCTGATAGCTGGAAAATAGAAAAACGTCTCCTTTAGAATCCTTCAGTTTTGAATAGATAGATGCTTGTTTCCAAGAACATGGAACAAGACCTGCCTTGAGACCAGGGGTTCTCAACCCAGTCCTTGGGACACACCTAACCAGTCAGGTTTTCAGGATACTCACAATGAATATGCATTTGCATGCACTATTCCCAATCTATGCAAATATTTATTATGATTATCCTGAAAACCTAACAGACTAGGTGTGGCCTGGGCATTGGGTTGGGTACCCCTGCTCTAGTCTAGTAGAGACCATATATTATAAATAAATGGTAGCAAGATATTATGGAATCATTTAACATAGTGCATTGGAATGGGATCTTTTAGAGAAGTGGCAATTTTTTTGAAAGAAGTATTTTGCAAAGAGCAGTGAGTGAAGGAAGATTAAACGAGAAAAGGAACTGCAGGTGACCCAAAATTGTTTAGTCACTGTTTGTAGTAAGTGGTTGCGAGGTAAATTGTAATGATGCACGTAGGGATAATGCATAGCCAGGTCCTGTGCAATCTGGACAGTTGTAGATGTGGGCACATGAGTATTAATTGTAGTCAGTGATTTTACCAACCTGAATAATTTTGCCGACTTAGGTGCTCATATAATTAGAGTTGAGTAATGTTTCTTTTTAGCCTCTTGAATCACAGACTTGTAAGAATAAGCCAACAATCTGTATATATGGTGGAGGGAAGCAAAACAGTGCTCTCCAGAGGTGCTCACTATACGTCTAACCTGACACTTTAATAGTAGAAGGTTATAGTTAAACCAAGGTTCCCTGGGATGTTTAGATGTGGGGATGGAAGTCATTTGTAAGGGAGCTAATGTATTGTAAATCTTTAATAATTCACTATCCCAGTGTAGTGATTTTCCTTCTAAAGGATGAGTGATAAATGAGTCAATAGTTAAAGTATAATTATCAGTAAATGATTCTAAGGTAATTTTAGAGATCACGAGACATATTATTAGAAGGGATAAGCTGTTTACATGCTAGTTGTATAAAGAAATTGACAAGAATTAGATAATGGTTGCCCCATGGCATGGGGAGCAAGGCAAAGGGGCAAGAACAGTTTCTCAGAGAGGAAGAGATTAAAATAGTGTTCATGTGTGTCCTGCAGAGTGGGTGGGGGGGGGCAGTAATAAGTTGCTGTAGTGGTAAGTCTTATATGGGATCAGTGAGATCAGCAGCAAAAGGAGCAGTAAGGTTGTCTAGGTGAATATTAAAGTCACTTAGAATAATAGGAAATTGAAATTTGAAGACATGTTGAGTGATGAGTGTTTGAAGAATTGAAATGAATGGACAATGGATGGAGGAGGATGTTACGTTATGCCAGTTCTTGTATTCCCCTATACCTATTTAGTTCAGGGATGGATTACAGTAATCAAGAGCTGGACCAGTCTATCCAGGAGCTACAAATAGTTAAAACAGACTAGTAACATATACTAAGCAGTGGATAAAACCTGTCTTGCTGAATAAAAGAGCTTTTAAATGTTTTCTAAATTGAAGATAATGAGTACAAGACCTCAAAAACAATGGAAGCTGGTTCCATAAGTTAGCTAACTGAATTGAATAGACAATGTGAGATATTTAATTGATTTTAAATTCTTTTACATTGGAAATCTTAGTTGAAAAAGATTATGAATATTGTATCTAGTAGAGGACCCTTGTAACTAGATTCAACATATAGGGGTCCTTTTACTAAGCTGTGGCAGGATCGGCACGTGGGTTTGCCACAGCGGGTAAAAATCCCAAAAAAGGAAATGGCTATGGTAAGTAAACACTTGCCATATGGCCTTACTGCCACCCACTGAGGAGGAGGTAAGAGTTCCTGTACTATCCTGGCGGTAACCAGGCAAATGCATGGTGCTGCCCGCCAGGTGGTAAAAATAAGAAAAAATGTCCAGGCCTGCCGGAAATGGTGCACGCTGGAGGTGGAACTACCACAGGCATCCATGTTAGGCTCACAGTAGTTCCAATTTGCTGCGCAGCAAGTCTTAGTAAAAAGGCCTCATAGTCAGGAAGAAATTGAGAGAAACAAATAAGGAATTTAACCTAAAGGATAATAATTCATTTGGAGGAGCAAAAATGGGAGGTTCAAGCTGAAGAGGAAATTTGGTAGAAAAGACTGCTGGGTTTTCAGTCATCTTATGTTTAGTTTCCAATTCAGTAATTTGGGCATGCATTTACAAATCAATGTCTCTGGTGTTTATGCTGAGCAGCTAGCTTGATAAAATAACCTAACGAGACTGTCTTTAGTGCATCACAAAACCACCCCCAGGGAGGAACCAGAATTCTGTCCAGGTGTTCCTGGGCAGGACCTTGTATCCCTCAACAATAATGTCATCTCTCTATCGTTTTCCTTCTCCACCAAAGTGGGAGTCACCACCCAACAGGGAGCATGATTTGAGAAAGGTTATTTCTAATCTTAGCAGAACAATGCTTGGAGCACAGTGAACCATCTAACAAAATGCAATCTATTTGGGAATAAGTTCCATGGGGTGGAGAAAAACAAGTATAATCTCACGGCCCCAGATGAACTTCCCACCAGGCATCATTGACCCCCAAACACTGACCCTCAAACATGTTTAGCCAGTACTCTGGAACTCCCACATACAGTATCAAAGTCAGGATTACAGGGCAAGTTAAAATCTCCCCCAATTACCAACTTAGTCACTTGAAAATGTGATAACTGCTTTTGTGTTATCTTCCAGGTGCTCTCCACGATCTTCTGCTTACTAATCCACCACAAACGTGGTGGATCCTGTGCTCGCCCATCCCTGCTGCAGCCCAGAAGTGACACTCCCGGTACTGCCTTTTTATTCTTACCTTCAGTGGCGCAAGCCGCATAGGGGCACGACACATGCAGAAGGAGCACGCATAATGAGCAGATCCTGCTCCTTTGTACACTCCTTCATACACCTCCACCAGTAAGCCCACTATTACCATTACAGTATGGCATATCTCCACTGTGGACGCTTTAGCACTAACAGTCCCCTTTTCCTTTTTCTCTCATTTCTGCATGTCATATGCCTGCCATAATCAATCCCTATGATATGGCCGTCAACCTACAATTTACACGTCAACCTACAACTTACACATGTCAAGTCCAGGTAAGACAATTAATATCTATCCAATGTAGAACCCAAAAAACAACATCTACATCTGAACACTCTACATTTAACTTAGGGCTTATTAATTCTCATTCAGTAAAAGGGAAATATCAGTTAGTACATGACCTCATTCTAGCCAATAGCTTTTATATATTCTATGCATCACGGAAACTTGGCTTACAGATGCACATTTAGCTTACATTAAGCAGGTGACCCCTTCAGGATGCAAATACTTTGTATGCACCTGACACACCCATCATGGTGGAGGAGTGGCAGCTATCTGTTCTGAGACTTTGCACTTATATGACTTTCAGAACAACTCATTTGCCCCTATTGATTCCTTAAAATTTAAAATCAGATCTTGTCCACCAACTGACTTTCTCCTTTTATATCGTCCCCTCCACCAACTTCTTACTCGTTTCAGCCAACTTCAGAGTTAATCACAGACCACTGTTTTAAAACAAAGACCCCCATCATTTTGGGTGATTTCAATTTTCTTATGGATAGATTGACTTCACCATATGCCCAGAATTGCTCAAATTTTTTCAGACCTAGATTTGAATATAGCACATTTTCTTCGTCAACACATTCAGCAGGACATACCCTAGACTTAGTACTCTCATCATCTGTAGAGACATATCAACTATACTTTTTCCATGTCTCATCTTTACCTTGGACTGATCACTCGCTCATTACCTTTTCACTCACCCCCACCATTCATTTAACTGCAAGCAACACATCCTACTAAAAATACTAGAGACTTTAGCAAACACTTACTCCTGCATAAATTTTAGAAAAGTCATCCCTTCACTTAACGCCATATAGAGGAGCATGTTCAGGCCTGGAATAAAGCCTTACACACTTCCTTTGAAACCTTAGCACCTATTACAGTCTCCACCTCAGAACAACTAAAATGCTTTAGAGAACCAGCTTTACCTTCACAAACGCCAATTAAGACAAGCCGAACACATTTGGAGACGCAGTCATACCAGAATTACCCTTACTATTTACAAGGACACTGCTAGCGCCTATAAATTAGCTCTCCTCGCCGCAAAAAGGAAATATTTTTTTTTCTAGGATATCTAAAGCTCCCAACACAGCTATACTCTATCAGACCCTAAAAGCTCTGACTACACCTCGCCCTCCCCCTGTTGATCCATTGGCACTTTCTTCTAGAACTAGCAGATTATATTATGCCTAAATTCAATACTTATTGTAGCAGTTTTCCCATAGCATCATCTGCAATGCCAATCAGCCCTACATCATGTTCTTTCCTACCTATCAGCTCATTCATCTCCTTTCGTAGCCCATCTGTAACCAACTTACATCATATCCTATAGGGTATGAAATCTTCTACAGCCCCGCATGATCCTATCCCTATTCTTTTTTTCAAATGGTCTGCTCATGAGCTAGGTCCCTTTATCTTGTACATGATCACATCCTCTTTTACACACACTCTCCACCTAAACCAGACAGGATTCAGGTCACACCATAGTACCGAAACCAATCTTCTAGGTATCACTATACATATTTGCTGGCAATTGGACCAAAACAGAACAACCATCCTTTTGTCTCTCGACCTTTCGGCCACATTTGACCTAGTAGGCCACAATCTTTTACTAGACAGACTTTACAGAATAGGGATTCAAGAACAAGCACTTAACTGGTTTAAGTCATATCTTTCATGCCGTTCATATACAGTTCAATATCAAGACCAAGCATCAGGGCCCCTGCTCCTGACACTTGCACAATCATTAGAATTTATAGCTTTTGCATCACATAGATCCTACAGCTATCCAAACAATACATTCCTTGAATTGTAATTTAGTTCATATTACTAACTGGCTACAAGAAAATAAACTTGTTCTAAAACCTGAGAAATCAAAATATATTCTCTTCTCAAACTCAATGAATAGTACTCTTCCCTCCCCCCATTCTTCTCAACTCAATATCTGCAGTGACTGAAATGAGCTGCCTGGGGGCCTTGATCTCTCCTGTGATGCATCCCACCTCCTCTAATGCAATTTCCTGTTCCGCAAGGGCCTCTACCAGCAGCAATTAAGGCATGTTAGGAGTAACAGCAGGCTGTGGGAGAGTGGGGGAACTGCTGGCAGCTGGAGCAGCCCTGAAGCTGATACCAGCCCAGAATAGTGTGTGATGTGAGAGTTGGGGGTCCTCTTGTAGCGATTGCGCTTGCCACTCTCCTCAAACCTCTTATATAGGTCTCTAGTGTCAGGCTGCTACAGATTTCTTCTGACCTCATTAATGCATGTCAGGCACCCACTTGCACTGAAACATATTGCTGTGCGTAGCAGGGGCTATAGCCTGAGATGCCAAGAACTGCACCGGCTGCCAGACTGAAATGTTGCGGTCCTGCAGCAATTTCCATGCCTCATCATGAGTTTTCATCCTGTGCAACTTGCCTGCTAATGTAAAATATAAAGCAAAGGGAAAGGCCCATTTATATTTTATTTTTTCCTTATTTAAGCGTTCAGTTATTTAGTTCATCTTGTGCCTTATCACCAGTTTAAAAGAAAGAATATCTTGAAAAACTTGAATCGGTGTGTCCAGAAAATGCAGGGAAATTCCCTGTTGTGTTTTTGAAGAGCTGTTTCCTTTTCTGCAAATTTGACAAAGTGCACAATTATGTCCTGGGCCTTCTTAGTGACTGGTTGGCCTCCATCAATCAATGTGCCTGCTCTAGTTACAGCAGTGCTTCATTATCCAGCAATTGCTGACAAAGGACCTGCACCACCACTGAAACATCCTCTTGATGTTTGGCCTCTGGGATGCCACAAACTCTAAAGTTCTTCCTTTTGCCCTGATTCTCAATGTTATCACGTTTGTACTGTAGCTCTTCATATTTGTTCTGCAAGAAAATGTTTTATACACACGCATCAACCAGGCTTCCAAGTGCTCCATTAATTTAGTTTTCATGTCTTCAAGCCCAGGGCCACCGAGGGAGGGGGAGGCAAGATTCCCCAGGCCTGGCCACCCAGGGGGACCAGGCGCCGGGGTCTGTCTCTCTCCTGCTGTTGTGTCGGGACCCAGGTGATTGCGTTAACATGATAACCCAAGCCCGGGCACACAGAAGCAGCGAGAGTGACAGAACAAGGAAGAAGAGAAGGCACAGAAAGGTAAGGGGGCGGGGCGGCTGCCTGAGACGAGGGGCAGGAGCGGGGGAGCCAGCAGCAGCAGCTCTGCCCCAGGCCCGGGTCTATCTCTCAGTGACCCTGTTCAAGCCACATGCCAGCTCAAGCAAATCAGTGTGTATGGGCTGATCTTATCTAGTATTTCAGAACACATACTTTTAAGTTCTTGCCATAAGTTGCCCAAACACTTCTTTAGGTCATGATACCAGTCTCCTCCTCTTCCTGAATAAGGACTTGGCTTCAGAGTCATGTGGCAGGGCCCTGGTCAGGGAGTCATGGCTGTGCTGAGCCTTACCATGTGTTTAGAGTGTGGAATGCCCCCTCCCCCCCCCCTCACCAATGTCAGGTGAATTTAATTTTGAAGCCACCTAGCACAATCTCACAGCAATAGATAACAAAGCAAGCAGAAATTACTACCTGATGAAAAATGATTGCTCAATTTAATCAGCAGAGGATCAGAAGCACTCAAGCTAAGCAGCTATCTAGGAAGATGTCACTTCCTTCCTCCCAAATGCCAGTTTTACTCTAAAGAGTCTTCAGCTCTTCTCTTCCCAACAACTGGTTTAGTGCCTTGGGACCTGAAGGGCTCATCTTCCAGCATTGTACTGCAATTTGTTGTGATGTAACTATCAAGTTTGCATAGCAAGATTGCTGTTGCCATTATCACAGAAATGTGATCCTTGACTAATAACATTGTCCATACTGCTGCTGCCCAGATAGGTGATTTCTCTTAGTTTGGCATCTCTGGTCAAACCTGTCCAACTTGGGAGACCCTGTAGTAGTTAACCTACCAAGGGCATAGCTCTCAGCATCACTGATGCATGCAAGCCTTTGCAGCACAGCGAGCCATAAACCAAGTGAGGAAGTAGTGTGCTCACACCACTAAAGTAACTTCAAAGAAAACTATAATTGTATGTCAATCTAGGTGCAGCACAAGCCAGCCACAGTAATGAGAAAGGCTCTGAAAAATCCAAAAGAACACAACGCTTACAGAGAAAGCCAGAGAGATGTATGAAACTAAAGTAGAAAATATGTCTTTCTTTTGGACAAGCTCTGGTTGAAGGTGGAGCAAGAAATGTTTGGGGTTTCAAAGACAAGCAGGACTGGGGGTCACCTTGCAGAGCAATTGCAAGCCATCCATAAGCAATATCAACAAAAATCAGGAATACTGCCAATTTCTAAGCAGAAAACATACAGTACATAGTTTGACACAAAAAGGAGATTTTACGTGTATGTCAGCAACAGTGCTCAGAGTATACGAGTCAACATGACATGACATGACATGACCAAAACCTAGCAGATTGTGCTACCAGAACTGTGCCAGCATCTTGTCTAATAGAAACCATGTGGTTATCAGAACCAGACTTTCTTCTAAAACCTGACCATACTTCTCCAGTAATGGAAGACGCCTTTGAACTTATAGACCCAGACTCTGATGCAGAGACCCATCCCAAGATGACTGTTCTTGCTACTAATATTGCACCTGAAAGCAACTTGGGAGCTCATCGTTTCTCTCAATTCACAAGTTGGGAAATGTTCAGAAGAGCTATAGCACACCTTATTCATATTGCATCTTCATCCCATCAACCAGTTGATGAAAGACTAGACACCAACCACCAAAATGCCATTAAACATACAGAACTACAGACAACTAGGCATCACCTGGGACAAGTAATTTCTTCAGCAGAGTCATCATTGAGCCAGTGATCCACACCACAAACAAATGAGGACTCTATGGACCACTGTCCACTCCAGAGACTCGGAGACCTTTCTCTCTCCTTTATCTTGTTGTTTATGTTGTCTGTGTCTCATTTTAGCTCCTGCAAGACTGCCAAAGAGAAATCGCCAGAGCAACAGTGAACCGGAGACAAGCAAGTAGTTGAAAAGTTTTAAGATCCAGATATAAATGGACGTTTACATGTTAAATATTGGTATCTACTGATACCAGACAGAGAGTGTCTGCCCACATGTACGTGGAGGCAGGCTGCCTGTTGTTTGTATAGAGAATTCAGTGCTTGTACCTTTTAAAAGATGAAATTGTGCCCTTGGACTACAGATCTATGTAATTTTCTAGTTCTTGCTGATGAGCTCCTTCAGAGCACATATTCAGTTCCCTGCAGTTTATGGGAGGCTTCCTACAGTTTGCCTTCTAGCATGCTGGACTTGTAATGCCCCCCTTCTTTCTTGCTTCTTCCCCCCCTGAGAGCATGGTTGTAGCAGCCTTATAACCTAGCAAGCAGTGCATGCCTCAGAAAATTGTTGCAATTCAGTTGTCTTTTTACCACTCCTACTGTAACCCACATCTCTACAACCTACTATTTTATTGTACGACATTATCTCTGAGCATGAGCTGAAACTCCTCTCCCAGTTCCCTGAGTCTGGAGTACACCAGTTAAGAGTGGATTCTGGTAGCAGAGGCTATAATACTTTTCAAGCAATAAACTAAGTTATTTTCTCCTTGTACAAGTTACTACGTTAAAGAAGATTTGCTTAAGAATTGAGACTCTATCTTGGTGATGTTGTATGCTTGTAGTATTGGGTTTAAATTGCATGCTGATCATTTTGGGAGTGAAGTAACAGAACAGTGATAAGGTTTGCCTGGAACAACACATGCAGTATCTGTCTTATGCTAAGAAAATACACTGAAAAGAGACAGAGCTACTCTGCCAGGCTCTGTTGACCAGTGCCTAGAATCTGAAGGTAGAGAACCCCCGGTTGCTTACTGCTTAGTCCCTCTTGCAGGAACAGGAAGTGATGTGCTGAAGAAGGGTTAGAACAATTGTTTTTCTTTTCCCCAGTGATGTTCTCTCCAGTCTCACCCTTCCCATTCTGTTTCCATATCAACATACAGCAAATTTATTGAATCTGAATCTGGTGTGGGCAATACTGTATAGTAACTAAGTAAATGCAACTACTGTAGTTACTATGCTTAAGTAAACGTTTTGTTACTTTTACTTGTAAAGACGTACAGGATAACATTTGTTACTTTTCCTGAAGTAATTTTACCAATTTTTACTACTTTTATTGAGTTACATCTGATGCTTGCAGTTAAAAGTAACTAGTAAAAGCAGAGATGTAAATGATGATTCCAATGAAAACAGCAAAACTGGGAACAGGAATTTGCTATTGCAACCCTCGTCACACAGTGTTATGGTGGGTGGTCAGGCTCCGCAGCTTCTCTGGGCTGCCTCCTTCCTGCACAGTTGCCTCTGCTATCATTTTCTCTCTGTACCAAGCCTCACTTTCGTATTTAGTGTATTCCAAGCCTTAGTCACTCTGGTATTCAGTGTGCTCCAAGCCTCTTTCCTGAAGCCATGACATCATCAGTGAGGGCTCTTATAAGGAATATTGGGACATTCAAACTTGGCATTTGCAACAAAAAGTCTCCTTGTGATTTCTTGCTGGTGTGCATTTGTTATACTTCTAGCCTTGTTTCTTGCCATGTGTCTAGCCTTGTTTCTTGTCTGTTCTTGCTTTTTCTCTTGCCTTGTTTCCAGTTGTGTCCTCAGCGTTGCCTCAGCTTGTTCCTGCTTTGTCCTCAACCTTGCCTCAGTTTGTTCCTGCTTTGTCCTCAGCCTTGCCTCAGTTTGGGTTCAGGCCCGTTCAGCAGTGGAGGCAGCGGAGCGGAGGGAGCAGGCTGAGCTCCGTTCCTGTATCTGCCTCCCTCTCTCTCACGGCAGCGCTTCCCAGACACTGCCTACCACCGCCACGATCGTGCAAGATCTACCTCTCTCTGTCACAGTCTCAGGCTCAGCACTCAGCAGCAGCGGTAGCAAATCATACACGCTACCTCCTTCTAACCCGGAAGCGTCTCCTCTCCCGCATCCTGCCCCAGCACTGCAGAAACAGGAAGTTCTGATAATGGGGGCGGGACGCGCAGAGGAGACGCTTCCAGGTTAGAAGGAGGCAGCATGTATGATTCGCTACCGCTGCTGCTGAGTCCTGAGACCATGACAGAGGGAGGTAGATCCTGCGATCGTGGCAGTGGTAGGCAGCGTCTGGGAAGCGCTGCCGTGAGAGAGAGGGAGGCAGATTCAGGAAGGGAGCTCAGCCTACTTCCACTGTAAATTTTTGGGGGGAGAAGAGGGTGGGCAGGTGGAATGGAATGGGAGGGAAGGATGGGAGCAAAGGAGAATCTCAGGACATGGATGGGAGCGGGAGGGGAGGGCAGGGGAGAGAGGAGAATCGCTGATGGCTGTAGGGAGGGGACAGGGGAGAAAAGAGAATTGCTGGGACTGGGTATGGATGGATAGAGGGGGCAGGGGCAAGAACAGAATTGCTGGGTATGGATGGAGAGGGGCAGGGCAGAGAGGAGAATTGCTGGGTATGAATGGATAGAGGGGGGGCAGGGGAGAGAAGAGAATTGCTCTGGATGGATGGAGAGGAGAGGAGAGTTGCTGGACATGGGTGGATGGAGGGGAGAGCAGGGGAGAGGAGGGTTGCTGGACATGGATGGATGGAGGGAAGAGCAGGGGAGAGGAGGGTTGCTGGACATGGATGGAGGAGAGGGAAGGGAGAGAGAAGAAATGCTGGACATGGATGGAAGAGATGGAAGAGTGAGGAAGGAGATGAGATGAGGGAAAAGGAAGATAAGAGAAAAACTTCACATGGATGAAGAAAATAGGCAGAAGCTGGATCCACTGGACAGTCAAGTCTGCGGAGGACCCAGCTTTTACTTACGGATATAGAGCAAGAAATGAAGAAGAAAGGCAGAAAGTAAAGAAATAAATGGAAAGGAAGCCCTGGAAACGGAGTTAAGAGGACAGATAGCAGCAGAATCAGATACTGGGCCAGCATGATCAGAAAAACAAAGTCACCAGACAACAAAGGTAGAAAAAATCATTTTATTTTCATTATAGTGTTTGGAATATGTCCACTTTGAGAATCAGGTGCTCAACATTAAAAGATTTTATTTATTTACTTATTCTAGCCCACATTAAACATGAATTAGATTGGATCCTTGGATCATTTAATTTTTTTTTTCCTGGAGAGAGTAATGCATTGCCTCCCCCCCCCCCCCCCCAAGGCTCTCCCCGGCTATAGCCAACTCTGCAATTTTGAGGGGAGGTGCATAGGTGGACTGGGGAGAGAGCCTGTTGTTAAACATTTACCAGCACACCACTGTCTAGTGCCCACCCATCCAACCTGTTGGCCCACCCAAAAATTGACGCCACTGTGTTGAACACCTTTTTTAGCTGTGCTGGTTTTAATAATGACTCAGAAGTACACTCGTTTGAGTGACAGTCATTTTTAAAAATGCAGTTTTGCTAAAAACAAAGTGGATTGATTTATAGAGCAATAAAGTTGGGATAAAAATGAAAACAATTGCATTCATTGTAGTTCTGATACTTTTACTTTTTACTCAAAAAGTATTATATTAGGCAATAACATTTTTACTTTTACTTAAGTAAAATTTGTAATGTGTTTTTACGTAAGTACTTTAACCTAGTACTTTGAACAACACTGGGTGTGGAAGAAAACAAGAGGCCAGGGGCTAGAAATGGCAGCACTGGGGGGGAAGGTAAAAGAGACAGGGCAAAGCTGGCATATGAAATCAATTCAATTTCAGGATGTGTTTAATCCAGCACTGGGGTGAGAGTCAAATGCAGAGGAAGGAGTGTACTGAGCCAATTACCAAAAACAGCGAAGATGACACAAAAAAAGAAAAAAGAAAAAAAAAAGAGAATAAAAATAAAAAATAAAAAAGATGAAAAATAAAATCAAAAACAGATGACACAAAAATAATGATAAAACTATGGATTTATTAAGGTAGTATGACTCGACACAGCTGTGTTTCGGCCCAACTGGCCTGCGTCAGGAGTCTAAATAAAACAAATAAATTTAAAACATATCGATTTAAAACAACATTAATATACAATAGAAAATGATAAAAAACAGATGAGCTACAACCATCAATACATTGCATTTTATAGATACAAATTTTAAAAAATAATTTTAAGAATGGACAAAAGAGAAGAAAGATGGAAGAATCAAAAAAAATTGTAAAATATGTATTTTGCAATTCTTTTTATATACATAATCTAAAGTGAACAATATATTATAGCTACTGTACATGAACAATTTAAAATAAAATGGACATGTAATTAAAATTACTTCTAACTAAATTCTTGTGAATTAATAATACTTATATTGTTACTCATAAACTAAATTCATGTAGACATGATATCTGTAATGTGCAAACATTCTCTCCACATATATTTTCTGAACCAGCCCCTTAGGAAATATATATAAGATAAATCTCAAGTATTCAATTTCTATAGACAAATATATAGAGAGAAAATTTTGAGCAGCTTATTCCATAAATTGGGGTGAATCTAAAATCTATACCCACTTTAATCCACATAATATAGAATATAAAATATAACCAAGACTACTTCTAAATGGTTTTAATCCAACTGATATATAATAATATTAGAAAGCTAATCGTTATGTATATGCAGCTTTTTTACTAATTCTGAATCATTTGGGGGATAAGGTTGAATACCTCAAATGACTTATAATGCTGTACAAAAACATGATTTTAAATCCTTATTCGAAATTGGAATAATTTTATTGTTACCTGTTACACCATGTGCTTATTCTCTGGTTGTATCAATATTTCTGCACAGGATAAAACAACTGATCGCCAATTGCTTCTCCCTCCTCCGACGTCAATGGAGGGCGGGGCCAGGAACAACAGACTGACGTCAGAGGAGGGAGAAGCAATTGGCGATCAGCTGTTTTATCCTGTGCAGCGCCTCCACATACAGGTGAGAGGTGCTGCGTGGGACGGTAATACGGAGAGGGGGTCTGGTGGAGGGTGGGAGCAGCGGCGACGACCCCAGGGGGGTGGGGCACGTGGGCGGAGGCGGAGGATGGCAGGAGGTAGAGCCCTGGAGCAAAGGACAGGAGACACAGGAAGGGAGGGGGAGCGGGGATGAGAAAATTTGGAGATTTGTTTTTATTAAAACCGGCTGAAGCGGGGAACAGCGGTGATCTCGGGGGGGGGGGGGGCAAGGGCGCCTATACAGGACGCTCCTGACGAGCGCCTTTGCCTCCTCCCGATCTATTTGAATTTTTTTTTTGTTTCGGTTAGTGCAGGGGGAAGTGGGGAGCCACATGTTTGTGTTGTGTTTTTTTTTTGGATGTTTGTGGCATGCGCAGAGCAGCCAGCATAACGCTTGGCTGCTCTGCGCATGATTTAGGGGCTGATTACCGATGGGGATTACGATTCATTGATACATTGTACTTCTCGATATCGCAACGAACATGTTTGACCGGTTTTTTTGGTGCATGCTTCGGTTTTTCAAAATCGTTAAGGACTTTAACATTTTAGATTTTTTTACGTTTGTTTGATGCATCTGGGCCTCAGTCCCCAAGGAGAAAAAGTCCAATGCAAAGCGGAGAAGGAGTAGGGAAGGTAGGCTCTTTCCAATCAGTGAGAGAGACGTATAAATGAACAAAGAGTTTATTGGTTACATTAAAAAAAAAATGACTTACAACACAACTGCTGAAAAAACACTGACCTAAGATGCAGAAGCAATTTTAAAATCTTTATTTTCTTAGGCAAATAATATATACAAAATTTTGATGATGATAAAATAATTTTTTCAATAACATCCTGGACCTATACGTCTAGCTCCATCTCTACCTGTTTTCAAATCTATGCTGAAAACCCACCTTTTCACTGCTGCTTTTAGCTCCTAGCCACTACTCAATTGCCCTCCCCTTGTCCCTTCCTTCCTTCTCACCCATTACTTCCCTCACCCGTAACTGTCTTGTCTGTCTGTATTATTTAGATTGTAAGCTGTTTTGAGCAGGGACTGTCTCTTTCTATCAGGTGTTCAGCGCTGCGTGTGTCTGGTAGCGCTATACAAATGCTAACAATAATAATTAAAACCAGGGAATCAGCACATACAAACACTATTATCAGATGTTATCTACCACAAAGTCCATTCCATAAAATGGGCCCTGTGGCAGATAGCATGTGATAATGGCATTAGGTCATGCTAATAGTAACTGACCACGTTATTGTGTAATTTTAAGTGCACTGAAATTTTGGATTGAAATACACATTACTCTGAGACATAATTATAAAGGTTGTATTTATGTATTAGATTATAAATATTTGCAAACCTGGATATTATTCTTAGAGTCACTGCCCCATTTTCTGCACCACTGTTTGTGTAATGTGATTTAAGCCTAAATAATGTATCCCAAAGTCCACTTTGTATCAGCAATAAAAGTAACCTGTGAAAACAATTAAGCATCCACTGAAATTCATGATTGGTAGGACTTTGCTTTCTGACCAGTCGGAATTTTTTTTTTTAATAAAAGACAGAAGGTTGCCTAGTTAAGTTAGTTAAACCAAATGGAACTGGCCACATTCCAGCAGCTCTAAGATTTCATATGCACTCTGCAGACCTCATGTTTGGTGTTCTGAAGCAAAGCAGTAAAATGTCATCAAAGCCCTGTTGCTACAAAAATGCTAAGTTTAAAATGCTGAGCTAAACTCTACAACCTGCACAAATTACTCAAGTAACACAAAAAAAAAAAATGAAATTAGGTATAATAAAATGTATTATGACTAATTTTTCTTTGACCAGTCACAGTTTATGTTAACTGATTTTAAAATGAAAATGCTGACATCTGCTTTACACAAAAGAAAATAAAAAAAAAGGGGGGGGGGGGGGGGGGAAGGAAACTACCCTATGAAAAAGCTCAAGTTCAAAAAGAAAGTAGGGGAGAACCAACCAATAACCAGCACAAGGGTAAAAAACAAATGTAATAATCAAACTATTTCTATTTCTTCAAAGATAAAAAACAAATTTATTTTGTTCAGACTCGCTGCAGATCTGTGTTTGAGTGCAAAGGCATCTGCTTCAGGAGTCAACGAATCTATAATCATAAGAATATAAGAGTAGCCATTCTGGGTCAGACTATCTAGCCCAGTATCCTTTCTCCAACAGTGGTCAAAGCCAGGTCACAAATATCTGGCAGAAGCCCAAATCATGACAACATTCCATGCTACAAATATAAGGCCAAGCAGTTGCTTCCTGATGACTGTCTCAATAGCAGACTATGGACTTATAACATATAAAAAACATATATGTATACATAAATATGTATGTAAAAACAATCCAAATATTTAAAAATGTATAGATAAAACATGTAATCAATAGATAAAATGCACCAACCCAAGAACACACCTAATAAAAAAAAGGGAGAGGGAAGGGAATATAAAGCAAAAATAAAACCACATGAACCAACCCAATCTATACCACAACAATCACCATCCTGCGCTTACTAAAGTCTCCAATGACCTATTACTGGCTAAATCCAGAGGTCAATATTCCATCCTCATTCTTCTTGATCTTTCCGCTGCTTTTGACACTGTCGATCACAGCATACTTCTCGATACCCTGTCCTCACTTGGATTCCAGGGCTCTGTCCTTTCCTGGTTCTCTTCCTACCTCTCCCTCCGCACCTTTAGTGTTCACTCTGGTGGATCCTCTTCTACTTCTATCCCTCTGCCTGTCGGCGTACCTCAGGGTTCTGTTCTTGGTCCCCTCCTCTTTTCTATCTACACTTCTTCCCTTGGTTCATTAATCTCATCCCATGGCTTTTCCTACCATCTCTATGCTGATGACTCCCAAATCTACCTTTCTACCCCTGATATCTCACCTTGCATCCAAACCAAAGTTTCAGCGTGCTTGTCTGACATTGCTGCCTGGATGTCTCAACGCCACCTGAAATTAAATATGACCAAAACCGAGCTTCTCATTTTCTCCCCCAAACCCACCTCCCCGCTCCCCCCGTTTTCTATTTCTGTTGATGGCTCTCTCATTCTCCCTGTCTCCTCAGCTCGAAACCTTGGGGTCATCTTTGACTCTTCTCTCTCCTTCTCTGCTCATATCCAGCAGACCGCCAAAACCTGTCGTTTCTTTCTTTACAACATCCGTAAAATCCGCCCCTTTCTTTCCGAGCACTCTACCAAAACCCTCATCCACATCCTTGTCACCTCTCGTTTAGACTACTGCAATCTGCTTCTTGCTGGCCTCCCACTTAGTCACCTCTCCCCTCTCCAGTCGGTTCAAAACTCTGCTGCCCGTCTCATCTTCGCTTTACTCATACTACCCCTCTCCTCAAGACCCTTCACTGGCTCCCTATCCGTTTTCGCATCCTGTTCAAACTTCTTCTACTAACCTATAAATGTATTCACTCTGCTGCTCCCCAGTATCTCTCCACACTCGTCCTTCCCTACACCCCTTCCCGTGCACTCCGCTCCATGGATAAATCCTTCTTATCTGTTCCCTTCTCCACTACTGCCAACTCCAGACTTCGCGCCTTCTGTCTCGCTGCACCATACGCCTGGAATAAACTTCCTGAGCCCCTACGTCTTGCCCCATCCTTGGCCACCTTTAAATCTAGACTGAAAGCCCACCTCTTTAACATTGCTTTTGACTCGTAACCACTCGCCTCCACCTACCCTCCTCTCTTCCTTCCCGTTCACATTAATTGATCTGATTTGCTTACTTTATTTATTTTTTGTCTATTAGATTGTAAGCTCTTTGAGCAGGGACTGTCTTTCTTCTATGTTTGTGCAGCGCTGCGTATGCCTTATAGCGCTATAGAAATGCTAAATAGTAGTAGTAGTAGTAGTAATCCTCAGAGAAGTGGAATTTTCATACGAGGGAGAGGCAGGGGCAGAGTATTCTATCACTGAACCAGCTGAAAGTAGAGGTTCCCATTTTTGATCTTTCCTCTATACATGAAGGCATATTTTCAAAGCACTTATACTTACAAAGTTACATGGAGGGGCATTTTCGATATGACGTCTAAGTCCGACTTTGGACATTTTATAGTAAACATCAAAAAATCAGGAGGAATAATGGAAAAAAGAGTATGGTCGAAAATATCAAAGCTAAACATATGGAAGTAAAATGTCTAAACCCAGCACAAAAAAATGTTCTGCCTATTTGAAAATGCGCAGCTTAGAACATTTATCATCATTAGATGTCCTTGCATTAAGCAAAATATGCACGTTGATGAAAGGATATCCCCCTCTACGTGCAAAACGTCTCCTCCATGTGTAAGACATCCTAGTATAGTTTTGCACATGGAGGCATGTTTATTGCTGTACAGAATGTCTCAGAGGCAAGAGCCAAATTATTGTTCTTAGGAGATACAAGTCCTCATCCATACCTAAAACATAGAAGGCTTCTCTTCAAAACTAATCATAACCTGTCCCCTCCCCCCAGAGGTGTGTCTACTAGGGCCTGGACTCTCTTAAGAGATACTCAGGCAAGGTAAGTTTCCAGCAATGCCTCCCCCCCACACCCACCACCACCATCATCATAGCACCATTAATGTACAAACACTAGACATAGGCAGGACAGGCATCGGCGATCCGCCCCAGGTGTCAGCCCCCCTAGGAACGCCACTGGCTCACCCTGCATGTCAAATCCTGTAAAATTGGCCCTGTAGCAGAGGAAGGCCCTTTATGTCTCCCAACTGCTCCCTTCTTTCACAGCCCACCCCCCAAATCATCATGCTTTGGATCTCAATTAGCCCACATTTTGGTGATATGTACTGTCTTGTGGCCTTCACCAGCCTGTGATACAATTTGAACTAAGGTGGCCCACCACAGCACCAGATACTCCTAAACCCCCCTCCCAAAACATGCCTGCAGTCTCCCTTTCCAATCCATTCTGCCATCTCATGGATGTAGGCTATGTGGTATTGAGGCCTTTATTGAGTTCTATCAGGGGGTCATAAAACTTCGGTGGGACTACTGTCTGAGAGTCATGTGCCAGGAATGTAGCCACTGGATGCACGTGTCCGTAGACAGATTCCTGGCCTGGGACCAGCAGTCCAATCTCTGTCCTCATAACCCAGCTTCAGGGCCACCAAGAGGAGGGACAACATTCCCTGGGCTCGGCTTCCAAGGGGGGCCTGGCACTGTGCTGTTGAATCGCAATGTGTCTGCATAAAAAATCACCAGTTTCAATTTCAAAAGTTTAAAGTTCGACGGTGGCGTGGTGCTGGTACAGCCGAGCAGGCAGAAGGCAATTTATGATTGGTTTCCTCCTTTCTGGGCCGTGATGCGTTATCATATAATGCAGCACTGCTGCTGCAGGTCCTCATCTTCCATCCTTCCCTCCTGCCTCTCTAGCGCATGCACAGCCCTGTGATTATCTTCCCCTTCTATTATCCAGCTGTAGCGGTGCAGGACTGTGGGCAATAATCTGGTCTGGTGGTCTCCCGATTTCATCACCTTCCCAGCCTTTGTTCCTGCCCACTTGGGAAACAGCAAACACTGCTGCTTCATCTCTTGCAGCATTTAACAGTGCAGCAGGAGACGGACAAAGAGGTGAGGTGAGCAGTCAGACCCCGAGAGAGAGGCCCTGCACAGGATGATTTGATATGTAGAATATAAATAAAATTAAAACCAGGGAAATGGGAATTGCAGGTGTGTGTGTACCACACAGTGTTAAACCAGGACTAGGTAACCTGTTCTGAAAGTCTTCCAGTTCTTCTGGTCCATTCCTTATCCACTCACCGGTAACATTGTCCCCTCCAAATCTTTCTCTCACCTGCATGGGGAGGTGCCTTTAACATTGTTTGTCCCAAACCCTGCTTTGTCTCTTGGCAGCCCTGCCCAGCTTGGGAATGGCTCCACCTCCAGACACCCTACAATCATCAGCTCACCTTGTGTCCTCTGGGGATTAGGGGAAGGTCTGTAATGTAGAAGCATTAAGGGAGATGATCCCTAATGTGGCTACAGTGACCTGGACATAACAATTCAGAGCATGTCATGATATGGGGCAGACTGGCCATGTACCTCGCCATAGAACTCCATAACTGTCTGTGTCCCGGGGTGGGGGCGGGGCATCAACGTTTGCTACAATACCTATGCTGCCACCTGATAAAACATTGTAATGGAGTAAACATACTGTTGCTTACTTTGTGTTTCGAGCTATCCTGCTCCCCCTTAGAGCTGAACACTTGAGAGGGGGGGGGTTGTAGGAGCAAAGCTACTGAAGCACTACTGTAGCACTATGCCTAGCCATCTATTAGATTATATGGACCTACATGACATACATGGTCCTATATACATGGCACTATCCAGCATTAAGAACCTGATTATGATGTGCAAATTTAGACATTTTCTCTCTAAAGACTAAGACATTGTGGAGACATCCAGTCTCACAGAAGAATAACAACCCTTCTTTACTGTACTTGGCAACTGCTGATAAGATCATGATGTTCCAGGATCAGCAAGCTGTTATCAGCATTGACACAGGTTGTTATCGGAAATGGACATCAACGCAGCAAGCTGTTACCAGAATTGATGCCAATGCCAGACACTTGGAGCTACTTGTTTATGTTCTTCAAGAAGAACATACGTCAGTGAGAGAAATAAGTCTCCCGATTTCCCCATAAAAGGCAGCACTTGCCAAGGTTAGCTGGCTTGTGCCAACATCACATCTGAGGGGCAAGATCTACGTTGGACCAGACTGAAACCTGAAGAATATGCTGACATCTGAAGGACTACATCAGTTTGTAAGTGTGCCAAGCATCCTTGCATAGTGCTCCTGGGGTTAGAGTGACTCTGTACTTAAGAGTCTAGCTAGGCATTTAAATACCTTTACTCCAAGCTATCTCTGCAATAGGATTGTCTTTGTCTTTATTCCTGTTTACTCTATGTCATTTGCTGCTACTGTAAATAAATAAGACCCTATTTTTATAATATCTGAATGTGGAGTTAGTTTCTTTTATTATTTTTGGTGCAGTGGGCTTGGATCTAAGGATAAGGGATGATACATTTACTCCTGACACTTCCCTAACCAATGCTAGTCTGGTTGGGACCCATTTTTGTTATAACTTACACTAAGTGTTAGATAAACCATAGCACCCCAATAACAGTGTTATCTGTTTTGCACCCACAACCAGTGGGGGTGGGACAAAGAGAGACATGGAATAAAGGGAGGTGGAAGATGCTGAACTATGGTGGGGTGTAAGGTGGGAGTAGAGACAGAAACTGTTCTAAGAGAGAGAGAGACTGGACTAGGGGAGAGAGGGGGACAGATGCTGGACTAACAAAGCGAGGGGGAGAGAAATATCAGACTATGGAGGGGTAGGGGTGCAGGAAGGAAAGCTGGACATGAGGAGGGACAGGGACACAGAAGAGATACTGGCTCTGGAGGGAACATGAAAATAGGGTCAGAGGAAGAGAAGGGGCAAATGCTGGACTTTAGTGGGCAGGGAGGGAGCAGGGAAAGAGAGACTGGACCAGGGGAGAGAAGGGGACAGATGCTGGACCAACAAAGGGAGGGGGAGAAAAATAGACCACAGAGGGTTGGTGGTGCAGGAAGAAGGGAAGCTAGACATGGAGAGGGACAGGGACACAGAAGATATGCTGGCCCTGGAGGGAACATACAAATAGGAGTAGGGACACAGAGGGGCAATACTGGACACAAGGGGAGGGATAGAGACACAGGGAGGATATACTGAACATGAGGGGACACAGAGGAGTGATGCTGTTATTGGAAATAGACATCAATGCAGAATTGATGTCAATGCCAGACACTTGGAGCTGCTTGTTTATGTACTTCAAGGAGAACATACGTCAGTGTGGGACACAGAAGTGTGATGCTGGACAGGATGGATAGGGACCCACAGAAAAGATAAATGCTGGACATACAGAGAAGACATGTCAAAAGAACAGGAGACCCTGAAGAAAAGCAGAAGAGAGACACTAGGACCAAAGCAATGCTTAAACAAAGGTAGAAGAAAAGTATTTCTTTCTGAATTTATTAATTGTAATATGTCAGCTTTGGCAAATGTGCATCCTTTGGAGCAATGGTGTTATCATAGACTCATCTCAATTTTTCTGCCCAGGACCCATTCAGACCAAGCTATGCCACTATGGTGGAGGGATAGATCAATTGCATGGGATGGGGGGTAGGTAGGGTGGGGGAATTGGGAAGGGAAGGGGGAGGTGGTGGTCTTTTAGAGGTGAGGATGATTTTTTTGCATGAATGGGAGGGGAAGGTGCTTGTCGGGCAAGTGACAGTGGAGTGGTCATAGGTAGCCAGTGCATTTTTTCTAGCAAAAAAAGTGCCGGTACTCAAATGCCAGGCTACCCTTCAGGGGTGGGATGATCACTGAAGGACCCACCCCACAATAGCCAGGCCCCCTGCAACCAGTTACAGAATCTATGACAAGGCAGAATTGTTGTGTAGAGCCTGAGCTCTCTCATTAAAACTTGGGGACCAAAGGTCAGTTTTAACAGACAATGGAAAAGGTGCCGGTACTCAGTACCCCCAAGTACCCCCTCAAAAAAAGAACTGTAGGTAGCACTCATGGCTGATGGTGGGGGCAGTCATTGAATGGATGCGGAATGGTAAAGGTTTAGGTTTGTACACGACTCACTTTTTCTGAAATGGCAAATATACCTTCACAAAAATGAACAGTGATTGAGTTCATTCCTTGCTGCAATACCTTGCTGGTATGGATGTGCATGCTCTGGTGCCTGTTCTTCCTCCTCCTCCTCTGTGTCCCCATCCTGTGGCTCCAGGCCTTCAGGTAGTAGTATTTTACTACTACTATTAGTAATTTGTATAGGGCTACTAGATGTATGCAGCGCTGTACAATTTATATGCAGGTACTTTCTCTGTTCCTAGAGGGCTCACAATCTATGTTTTTGTACCTGGGGCAATGGAGGGTTAAGTGACTTGCCCGGTGTCACAAGGAGCTGCAGTGGGAATCAAACCCAGTTCCCCAGGTTCTCAGGCCACTGCACTAACCGCTAGGCTACTTCTCCACTCTTTTGTGCCCAGTTGTACAGGATACAGCAGGCCATAAATATCTGACAGTTCCCCTTCTGATCTCTCTAGGCTCCTGAACCATAGCAGTCCAAAGGTGTGTTTGATGATGGCCCTGGTTTGGTGGTGTGCCCTGCTGTAGTGCTCCTTAGTCTCATTGAGAGGACTGATGATGGGGGCATTAGCCACCTCCTCTCTGGGTAGCCCCGGTCACCTGTGAGAGATGATGAGAATGAAAGAATGGATATGAGGTGAGAGGGAGACCAGGGAGATGTGGTAGGGTGATGCCCCAGCTGCCTGCACACTGCTGCTGTGAGCTAGGTTCTGTCTGGCACACAGATGTCTGGGGTTCTCGTGGTATCTGTTTGTCTGTGTGTGTGCTTCTTACCTAAGAGCCAGCTGCCAGTGATCTCTCTTCTCTCAAAACAGATATGTATCCCTGAGTGTTCCCAGATGTAGGAGTCATGGTAGGATCCAAGGAAGTGGGATGACATCGGTGATATCTCCCTGTGCATTACACACTACTTGCATATTCAGAGAGTGGAAGGCCTTTCTGTTGTGGTAGATGGACTCTCTCACTTTTGGGGTGCCTGAAGGCTACATAGATGCAGTAAATGGTGTTAAGAACAGAGGGGAAGCGGTCAACCTCATAGAATTGGAACATTGTGTTGTTTTTGCTGCTGGGTATGGGGGAATGCAATATAGTCAGCTGTGTGTGTGAAAAGAGCTGTGATGCACTGAGAAATGGGTATCGCTGATTGGATGAGGCCTGCACTGGTGGTCTGGAAACTGCCAGTGGTGAGAAAAGCAAGTGCAGAGGTGCCCAGGCATATATTGCCCCCTGTAAGTGGTGGGGTGGAGGAGAGGCTCCAACTGTTGGCAGAGATGGTGAACAGCTTCCTTGTCGAAGCAGAAGCGCTCTATGCACTGCTCCTAGTGAGGTCAAGAAACTGTATCCTGGGTCTATATATCCTGTGGCCCTCTTCCTGGTGTACTTCATGCAGCATGGCCTCCACAGCCCATATGTTGTGGTGGATCATGCCCAACAACTCCTACTACTACTTAACATTTCTAGAGCGCTACTAGGGTTACGCAGCGCTGTACAAAATAAACAAAGAAGGACGGTCCCTGCTCAAAGGAGCTTACAATCTAAAGAACGAAATGTCAAGTTGGGGCAGTGTAGATTTCCTGGGTAGAGGTGTAGAGTTTAGGTGCCGAAGGCGACATTGAAGAGGTGGGCTTTAAGCAGAGATTTGAAGATGGGCAGGGAGGGGGCCTGGCATATGGGCTTGGGGAGTTTGTTCCACGCGTGGGGTGAGGCGAGGCAGAAAGGGCGGAGCCTGGAGTTGGCGGTGGTGGAGAAGGGTACTGAGAGGAGGGATTTGTCTTAAGAGCGGAGGTTACGGGTAGGAACGTAAGGGGAGTTGAGGGTTGAGAGGTAAGGAGGGGCTGCAGATGGAGTACATTTGTAGGTTAGTAGCAGAAGCTTGAATTGAATGCGGTACCTGATCGGAGCCAATGAAGTGACTTGAGGAGAGGGGTGATATGAGTGTATCGGTTCAGGCGGAAGATAAGACGTGCAGCAGAGTTCTGAACGGACTGAAGGGGGGATGGGTGGCTAAGTGGGAGACCAGTGAGGAGTAGGTTGCAGTGGTCAAGGCGAGAGGTAACGAGAGAGTGGATGAGAGTTCGGGTGGTGTGCTCAGAGAGGAAAGGGCGGATTTTGCTAATGTTATAGAAGAAGAAGCGACAGGTCTTGGCTATCTGCTGGATATGCGCAGAGAAGGAGAGGGAGGAGTCGAAGATGACACCGAGGTCAGATGAGACAGGGACGATGAGGGTGTTATCAACCGAAATAGAGAGTGGAGGTAGAGGAGAAGTGGGTTTGGGTGGTAAAAGGTAAAATTATGTATCATACCTGATAATTTTCTTTCCATTAATCATAGCTGATCAATCCATAGACTGGTGGGCCGTGTCCATCCACCAGCAGGCGGAGACAGAGAGCAACCCCCCCGCCCCCCCACATGTGGTCATGTCCTACCACCACCACCCAGTGTGCTCCCCATCACCAGTGTTGCCAGGTGGGCGGTTTTACCGCCCAATTGGGCGGTTTTCCGCGACCCGCCGCGGGAAATTTTTGCCCGCGGCGGGTTGCGGTTTTTTGGGCGGTTTTTTGGCCGGCTTTTCGGCCGCGGTGGGCGGGGTTAGTGACGTGGGAGGCGGGGTTAGTGACGTTGGGAGGCGGGGTTAGTGACGTTGGGAGGCGGGGTTAGTGATGGGGGAGGCGGGGCCGATGACGGGGAGGCGGGGCCGATGACGGCGGGGGCGGGGTTGATGACGGCGGGGGCGGGGGTGATGACGCGGGGGCGGGGGTGTCAGGGGCGGGGTTTGAGTTTGGGCGGGTTTTGGGCTGGATTTTGGGCTCCTTTAGGCTGGAAAAAATTTTTCCACCTGGCAACCCTGCCCATCACTAACATCCAGACTGACACACAGTTCTACAGCACAGACAATACATCACTACTCACAGTCACCACCTTACTTGCAAGCACAGAAACAGACTGCAAATGGTGGGGCTAGGGACTGATAGGCAGCAAGGCACATGCAGACTGGCTGGGGCAAGATCAGGGATAGATGTTTGAGGGAGCTCATAAGTGGATATGGAAAAAGGTTGCAGGGGAGAAGTTTGTAGGGGCAGGCAGGACAGAAAGATGAGAGATGAACTCCAGAGCGAATGTGGCAGGATGTGACCAATAGGGGTGAAACACAAACAGACCTGGCTAGAGAGAGATGGCATTCAGGCTTATAGACTCTTCTCTTCAGTCAGCACCAACACAAGTAGTCACTAAGACAAGCTGCTGTGGCATCTATTTGCCCCTTATAGCAAACATGTCCCATTACACACCCCTGATATACTAGCCATTTCTGCTGCATCCACTTTTTTTTATCCAGGCTGTGCTAAAATTGCACTTTATATTTTAGGGAGGTGTTGATGTAGATGTGCCAGGATATCCACATTTAAAACACAAATAACACTTCTAAAATAACCACGTTATTGTTTCATGCCCCAGGTACAAAAAAGTATCTGTATACAATATGTAAGCCACATTGAGCCTGCCATGCGTGGGAAAGCGCGGGGTACAAATGTAAAAAAAATAATTTTTTTTTTGGAGTGGTTCAGTAGTCAGAGTAGAGGGACAAGAACCAGGGAAGCCAGGGTTCAAATCCTACCTCTCCTTCAGTTTATTAGGAGGGGCAAGTAATCAAATCCAAAGTATTAATGATTTGTTTTAGTATTGATTTTGTAATAAATATTAATAATAACGTTTTAAAAGCTGTAAAATGCATAACTCTCCTGCCTTCGACAGATAAACTCAAAAATACAGCACCCTAAATATTTAGGTGCTACCACTTTAAGAGGTTTAAAATGTAGGAAACAGCAAACTACGTAGGAAGTGCAGTTACGAGCTGGTGGGGTGAAGCAGCTGTAGGCCGAATGGCCGATGAAAATCTGGCAACCAAGAGGAAAACTGTAGCACTTCACTAAGAATCTGCTCACTCCTCTCTCTTTATTCCTGCCCTGATCACTTTCTAGAACTGTTGACGTTAATCGCAGGCCAGCCGTGCCGAGTGGAAAGTAAGGAATATAAAACTCCAGCTGCGGAGAGCACAGCACACCCTATAATCATAAACAGAGCTCAGTGAGTTACTTTGCTTTTCAATTGCAGTTACATCGCTCTTGTCTGCCAACTAATAAGCGAATGACATCCCAGTTCTGAACTTTTCATGCCTGTTATGGAGGCGGCCCTCCATACTTCCCAGTACCTTTTGAGATAGAATGGGGAGGGAACAAAGGATCGAAGGGAAGAAGCATGCTAATCACAACTCCGGGCAGAAAACTATGAACTAACACGTCACTGTACTACTGAAAACATTAAGCAGCTCCCTTTACCCTATTAGCACTTAGGGAGAGCTGAATCTCCCCTCTCTAAACACCACCAGTGTCCAGCCTTGATCCTAATCAGTGCGTTTTTCTACAAAAAAGGTGCCGGTACTCATCACTGAGGGACCCACCCATCCCATAATAGCCAGGTCCCCTGCAACCAGTCACAGAATCTATGACAACACTGAATTGGTGTGTAGAGCCTGAGCTCTTTCATTAAAACTTTGGGTCGACTATGGGTCAATTTTAGCAGACAATGGGAAAGGTGCTGGTACTCAGTACCCCCTCAAAAAAAGCCCTGATCCTAATTCAGTGGGGTATCCAAAGTTTACTAGGCACAGTAGAAAGACATGGGCTGAACTCAAGGGGAAATGTGCGCCTCTCTTCCTTTAAACTGCTTCTGCTCATCTAGCATATCTGAAAGTTGGTGGGCAGCTCTGTTGCCCCTTGGATGAGTGTTGTTTCTGGTGTGTGATCACACACTGAGTGGCCGATGAGTATAGAACAAGAGTGTGTGCCCTGCAGTTCTGACGTCCTGCGTGCACGTAACGTGTAGGACATGCATGCAGGACGTAGAGTCAAAACTAACAGAAACAGATCAGCAAATGCGCGGAGACCGGCGCTGAACAAGACTTCTGCTGGTGGGGGTTGGGGACCCCTGCCAGCAAAGGTACCTAGTGGTGACGGGGGACGGTCAGCGGCGGCGGGAGGGGGGGTTGAAAGTGGTGGGGGGAGGCGGGCTAAAATGTGCCCCCCACACCTTGGGCTATGGACCCCCCCTCCCGCCGAGGTCTGGCTACGCCCCTGCTCTCAACCCCAATAGAGAGCGGGGAGGGGGACTACAGCCCAGCACACCTAATAAGAAAAGTCCCATAAGGCACAGGGAAATGTGCTCAGGAAGATCTGTGGTCCAAAGGCATTTCCTGCCTTTCTTAAGGGCACACACACTGTAAACTGCCACAGGTAATGTAATCAAACATATAAACAGCAAGTGACTGTACTCACTTGCAAATGCGCGCAGTACAGACTTCCCTGTCTGTCCCGCCCTCGCGTCAAGACGTCATGACGTCAGAGGGCGGAACAGAGAGGGAAACGGAGTCGAATTGTCGCCGCCGGTTCCGCGTGGAAAGGAACATTGCGCGAAACAACCTCCACCCTCCCCCCATCCCTGCCGCCGCCCACACCCCCCTCCGTATCGGGCCCCCTGCACTGACCTGACAGCGCCTCTCACCTCCGTGTGGAAGCGCTGCAGGCAGCAGCAGAGCGATCTGCTGCTGCCTACAGCGCTTTCACACGGAGGTGAGAGGCGCTGTCAGGTCAGTGGAGGGGGCCCGGCACGGAGGGGGGAGGGAGCGGCGGCGATGAGGGTACCTGGACATGGGGGGAGGGCAGGGGGGAGAGGCCATGGTTGCTGGACTTGGGGTGAGAGCAGGGTACAGAGGAGGGTTGCTGGACATGGGGGGAGGGGGGAGGCCAAGGGAAAGAGGAGGGTTGCTGGATATGGGGGGGAGGATCGGTGGACGGGGTGAGGCCAGGGGAGAGAGGAGGGCTGCAATACTTGCCCGTTTTTACGGGCTTAACGGCTAGTCTGATATAAACAATGCCCAACCCATACATACGAGCAACATGTGCCCTGCTCCATGTATTACTTCCTGTCCAGCATGGAAAGGCAAACCTGTAAAATATTTAGGAGAAGACCAACAGAAGAAAAGTGAAGAAGAAACTGAGACCAGCCCAATTAGGGGAAAAAGTGCCCAGACAACACAGGGAAAAAAATATTTCATACTTTTTAAAGACTGAGGCCTCTTCATTTTGGGAAATGTATGTTTTTCCTGATTTTGTATTTTACAGAGCACAGGAGAAAATACAGTGTTGTACTGCTTATAGAATTGGAGGGGGGCTCCATTTCAGTTTTTGTGTACATGTTTTCTGTGGTCCCCCTATTTTGCATCAGATGAGGATCTATCCGTGTTCCATATGTGCGACCTAGGTGAATGATTGTACTAGCATATAGTGTCTGTCTAGGAATCTGCAACAGGACAGCTTGTTCTAGTTTCCCAGTAGTAGGTTTCCCAGTAGTAGGTAGAGGAGTGTGGTAGCTGTGTTAGTCCACTCTTAAGGTTATCAATAGAAATCAAACAAAATAAAACATGGAAAAGAAAAAAAGATGATACCTTTTTTATTGGACATAACTTAATACATTTCTTGATTAGCTTTTTGAGGAAGAAGGGCAACCTTCGAAAGCTAATCAAGATATGTATTAAGTTATGTCCAATAAAAAAGGTATCATCTTTTTTTCTTTTCCATGTTTTATTTTGTTTGATTTCTATTGATAACCAGTAGTAGGTGTATCAGTGCTCTAGATCCCAGTGTAATTTTTATTGCATTGTCTTTTCATAGGTGGTTTAGGACTGTTATGGTTTAATAAATTTCCTATATAGGTTCTGAATGTCTTTTTGCAGGGTTTTTGAGTTACTTTGCAAAGTGTCTGGCCCTATTTGAAAGCAGGCCCTTTGCACCCCAATATAAAAATGCTCAAGTAGACTCACTGATTTAAACCCAGTGTCTGGCAGTGGAAGGAATGTGTTCTGTTCCTGAGGTGATGATTACAATTTGAATATTTTTTGTATGGTGAGTTGTAAGAGGGATACAGAATTGGAGGTCCAATGTTTATTTTGAGATTCTATCCCGAGGTGGACAACCTGTATCTCGTCATTGAATTTTATATAAATAAGCTCTGTCTCCTTCCTCTGCTCCGGCTCCTTGGTTATCCAGCCTTGTTAAGTGTCCCCCCCCCCCCCCCCCCAAAAAAAAAAAAAGAACTATACGCTTTTCTAATTATAGCACAGTATATTCTAGTTTATTTATTTTAAACATTTCTAAACATACTACTAATACTAATCATTTCTATAGCGCTACTAGACGTACGCAGGACTGTACACATTATTTGCAGGTACTTTTCTCTGTCCTTAGAGGGGTCACAATCTTGGTTTCTGTACCTGAAACAATGGAGGGTTAAGTGACTTGCCCAAGGTTGCAAGGAGCTGTGGTATCCATTAGTCCTAGGCAGTGTACATCAGGAACATACGCAGAAAAAGACACAAAAAGCACAGCAGAATACACAAAAACTACAACAAAGAATCACCAAATGAACTGCCCTTAACATAAGCTGATTAGTGCCAGGGCGGTCAAAGGGCACCTCTTTAACGTTGTTTTTGACTCTGCCCTGTCCTTTTTTAATTCCCTTACCTCTTAGTTGTCTGCCTGTGTGTTTGTCCTATTTAGATTGTGAGCTCTTTGAGCAGGGACTGTCTTTCTTCGTGTATGGTGTACAGCGCTGCGTATGCCTTGTAGCGCTATAGAAGTGATAAGTAGTAGAAGTAGTAGAGCCAGGAGTTACCTGGTTAGCAGCAATATTCAGGGGGAATTCATCAAGGTGTGGTAAAAGTTTGCCTTTTAGCCCACTTTGATTCCCAGTGAGATTCAGCAACCTGCTGGATCCTGGTACTGCAAAGTCTCAGCCTGATGCACCTGGGTCAACAGAGCTGGGTCCCCCTTTGGCCTCAAGCCCCACCCTACTACTACTACTATTTAGCATTTCTATAGTGCTACAAAGCGTACGCAGCGCTGCACAAACATAGAAGAAAGACAGTCCCTGCTCAAAGAGCTTACAATCTAGTAGACAAAAAATAAAGCAAACAAATCAAGTAATGTGTAGAGGAAAGAGGAGAGGAGGGTAGGTGGCTTGAAGACTCCCCCTGCCCCCCCCCCCCCCACAAGAGCAACCTTTACAATCATTGGTGGTCAGAGAATGTCTTCTGGAGCTCTGAGGGGTCTTTAGGCAGGAGCGATGCCCAGTCGCTCCTGCCCAGTTCTGCGCCACATTCAAAATGGCACCCCAAGTGGTAGTCTTGTGTGACTACTGTTACAGATTATATTCCCCCTCTGGATGACCCCCAGGCCCCCCCCCCCCCTTGGTGATTGTAAAGGTAGCTCCTGTAGGGGATGGCAGCAGGGGGGACCTTAGACTATGGGGGGGGGGGGGGGGATTTTGAGCTGGGGTTATTTTAATGTGGATTTTGGGCCCTAACGCGGTCTATCATCACAAGTGGTGTTTGGGTATTTGCATAATAATAAGACCTGCCGATAAAAAACTTATGCAAGTCAGCAAACAGGACATGCGAACTGGAGAGTCTGCACTACAATGACTTACAAATAGCTGGGTGTCTCCCAAAGAGGCTGTTTGTGAAACGGAGACGCTCTGTTGAGATAACCGCAGAGAAAATCGTTGCACTAAGATAAGTGTCTATTCATTCTCTCCTACTTATCATGAGATGTCCTTTACATAAGTACACAAGTATTGCCATACTGGGAAAGATCAAAGGTCCATCAAGCCCAGCATCCTGTTTCCAACAGTGGCCAATCCAGGTCACAAATACCTGGCAAGATGCCAAAAAAGTACAAAACATTTTATACTGCTTATCCCAGAAATAGTGGATTTTCCCCAAGTCCATTTTATAATGGTTTATGGACTTTTCCTTTAGGAAGCCGTCCAAACCTTTTTTAAACTCCGCTAATTGCCTTTACCACATTTTCTGGCAACGAATTCCAGAGTTTAATTACACGTTGAGTGAAGAAAAATGTTCTCCGATTCATTTTAAATTTACTACATTGTAGCTTCACCGCATGCCCCCTAGTCCTAGTATTTTTGGAAAGCGTAAACAGACGCTTCACTCCTACCCGTTCAACTCCACTCATTATTTTATAGACCTCTATCATATCTCCCCTCAGCTGCCTTTTCTCCAAGATGAAGAGCCCCAGCCGCTTTAGCCTTTCCTCATAGAGAAGTCATCCCATCCCCTTTATCATTTTTGTCGCCCTTCTCTGCACCTTTTCTAATTCCACTATCAGGCTCATTTTCGTAAGAGAAGGACGCCCTTCTTTCGACACAAATCGGAAGATAGGCGTCCTTCTCACAGGGTCGCCCAAATTGGTATAATAGAAAGCTGATTTTGGGCGTCCCCAACTGCTTTCCGTCGCAGGGACAACCAAAGTTCACGGGGGCGTGTTGGAGCTGTAGCGAAGGCGGGACTTGGGTGTGCCTAACACATGGACGTCCTCAACCCATAATGGAAAAAAAAAGGGTGTCCCTGATGAGCATTTGGATGACTACCTGGTCCTGTTTTTCTTACAACCAAGGCACAAAAAGGTGCCCAAACTGATCAGATGACCACCGGAGAGAATCGGGGATCACCTCCCCTTACTGCCCCAGTGGTCACTAACCCCCTCCCACCCTCAAAAAACATCTTTAAAAATCTTTTGTGCCAGCCTCTATGCCAGCCTCAAATGTCATACTCAGGTCTATCGCAGCAGTATGCAGGTCCCTGGAGCAGTTTTAGTGGGTGCAGTGCACTTAAGGCAGGTGAACCCAGGCCCATCCCCCCCACCTGTTACATTTGTGGTGGTAAATGTGAGCCCTCCAAAACCCACTGTACCCACATCTAGGTGCCCCTCTTCACCCGTAAGGGCTATGGTAGTGGTGTACAGTTGTGGATAGTGGGTTTGGGGGGGGGGGGGGTTGGGGGGCTCAGCACACAAGGTAAGGGAGCTATGTACCTGGGAGCAATTTCTGAAGTCCACTGCAGTGCCCCCTAGGATGCCCAGTTGGTGTCTTGGCATGTCAGGGGGACCAGTGCACTACGAATGGTGGCTCCTCCCATGACCAAAGGGCTTGCATTTGGTCATTTCAGAGATGGGCGTCCTTGGTTTCCATTATCGCTGAAAATCAGAAACGACCAAGTCTAGGGACGACCATCTCTAAGGACAACCTAAATGTCAAGATTTGGGCGTCCCTGACCGTATTATTGAAACAAAAGATGGACGTCCTTGTTTCGATAATACGAGTTTCCCCACCACTCCACCGGGAATGTTTTTGAGGACGTCCTCAGCAAAACTTTGGCGTCCCTTTCGATTATGCCCCTCCACATCTTTTTTGAGATGCGGAGACCAGAATTGAACACAATATTCGAGGTGCGGTCGCATCATGGAGCGATATAAAGGCATTATAACATCCTCATTTTTGTTTTCCATTCCTTTCCTAATAATACCTAACATTCTATTTGCTTTCTTAGCAGCACACTGAGCAGAAGGTTTCAATGTATCATCAACGACGACACCTAAATCCTTTTCTTGGTCTGTGACTCCTAACGTGGAACCTTGCATGACGTAGCTATAATTCGGGTTCCTCTTTCCCACATGCATCACTTTGCACTTTCTCACATTAAACGTCATCTGCCATATAGACTCCCAGTCTCGTAAGGTCCTCTTGTAATTTTTGACAATCCTCCCGCGATTTAACAACTTTGAATAACTTTGTGTCATCAGCAAATTTAATTACCTCACTAGTTACTCTCATCTCTAGGTCATTTATAAACGTATCATCAACGACGACACCTAGATCCTTTTCTTGGTCTGTGACTCCTAACGTGGAACCTTGCATGACGTAGCTATATTTCGGGTTCCTCTTTCCCACATGCATCACTTTGCACTTGCTCACATTAAACGTCATCTGCCATATAGACTCCCAGTCTCGTAAGGTCCTCTTGTAATTTTTGACAATCCTCTCGCGATTTAACAACTTTGAATAACTTTGTGTCATCAGCAAATTTAATTACCTCACTAGTTACTCTCATCTCTAGGTCATTTATAAATATGTTAAAAAGCAGCGGTCCCAGCACAGACCCCTGGAGAACCCCACTAACTATCCTTCTCCATTGAGAGTACTGACCATTTAACCCTACTCCCTGTTTTCTATCTTTTAACCAGTTTTTAATCCACAGTAGAACACTACCTCCTATCCGATGACCCTTCAATTTCCTCTGGAGTCTTTCATGAGGTACTTTGTCAAACGCCTTCTGAAAATCCAGACAGAAGCGGAGCCAGGATGAGGCAGGTTGACAGCGCGGGGGGAGCGAGAGTGGACTTCCACCAGCGCACATTTTCAGTGCAACAGGACGAAAAAAAATAGGCGCTGGCACAGGCAGAACTCCGTTTGGGGGAGCAGCCACTCCCCTGGCGCCCTACCTAGCTACGCCACTGAATCCAGATACACAATACCAACCGGCTCACCTTTATCCACATGTTTGTTCACCCCTTCAAAGAAATGTAGTAGATTGGTGAGGCAAGAATTCCCTTCACTAAATCCATGTTGTCTTTGTCTCATTAATCCATGCTTTTGAATATGCTCTGTAATTTTGTTCTTAATAATAGTCTCTACCATTTTGCCTGGCACCACTGGTCTATAATTTCCCAGATCTCCTCTGGAACCTGTTTTAAAAATCGGCGTTACATTGGCCACCTTCCAATCTTCCGGTACCATGCTTGATTTTAAGGATAAATTACATATTACTAACAATAGCTCCGCAAGCTCATTTTTCAGTTCTATCAATACCCCGGGATGAATACCATCCAGTCCAGGAGATTTGCTACTATTCAGTTACATTACATCCTCCTGGTTTACAGAGAATTCATTAAGTTTCTCTGACTTGTCAGCTTTGAATACCATTTCTGGCAGCGGTATCCCACCCAAATCTTCCTTGGTGAAGACCAAAGCAAAAAATTAATTTAATCTCTCTGCTACGGATTTGTCTTCCCTGATCGCCCCTTTTACTCCTCGGTCATATAGCGGTCCAGCTGATTCTTTTGCCAGCTTCCTGCTTTTAATATACCTAAAAAAAATTTTTACTATGTGTTTTTGCCTCCAACGCAGTCTTTTTTTCGAAGTCCCTCTTAGCCTTCCTTATCAGCGCTTTGCATTCGACTTGCCATTCCTTATGCTGTTTCTTATTATTTTCAGTTGGTTCCTTCTTCCATTTTCTGAAAGATTTTCTTTTAGCTCTAATAGCTTCCTTCACCTCACTTTTTAACCACGCCGGTCCTCCTTTTTTAATACGCGGAATATATTTGTCCTGGGCTTCTAGGATGGTGTTTTTGAACAGCATCCACGCCTGATGTAAATTTTTGACCCTCGCAGCCGCTCCTCTAAGTTTCTTTTTCACCGTTCTTCTCATTTTATGATAGTATCTTTTTTTACAGTTAAACGCTAACGTATTTGATTTCCTATGTATACTTCAAAGCTAATATCAAATCCGATCATATTATGATCACTGTTATCAAGCGGCCCCAGCACCATTACTTCCCGTGCCAGATCATGCGCTCCACTAAGTGGAAAATCTTATATAATAAGCAAACGTTAATATAAAAATGACATTAAAAATACATTAAAGAAATATCTTCCCTAAGCAAAGAAAAATATACTAATAAATTAACAGTCAGAGGTTTTTAAGACTGGTGAAGTAACATCGACAGTTCTGTGTATAAAAGTTCACATGAAAGAGACGAACGCTAGAGGTCTTTTCCTCCTTAGAAAACGGCTTAAAATAAGAATAAAAAAATTTATATTAGACTTGCTATTTTGTACATATTTACCTATAATAATAAGATGCAAAATATACATTTGCATATTTTGCATCTCATTACTACCTAACCCATGGCGACTTAAATATCGCTATGGTATTTTTGGTTAAGCAGTAGTATGACCGTTTAAGTCACATTAAGGCCCAAATAATGTGACTTAAGGCCCTAACGCTGTTTGATGAATTCCCCCCTCAGTCTGCTAACCAAGTAACCATCCAGATAAAGTTAAGAGAGCATAAAAGACTGTTCTACATTTAGTTGTCTGGGCACCTGTCTGAGTATTGGCCTGCACCTTGATAACTTCCAGTGGCCATGCAAAGTCTGGATATTCAGGGCTGGCTCCTAGATTAGACCCAGCACTGAATAGCTAGGTGATCAGCACCTTAAACATTAACTACCTCCAGCTGAATATTGGGTCCTGTGCTGTTAGTTTGGTAACCCTAGCTGTACTGCTTATTATATCTTCTCATGGAAAATGCTGAGGAAAGCCTTTCCTATGACAATCAGAGCCTGCTGCTTGCATCAGATCATCAGAAATAAATTCTCTGTTAATAAATTAACATTAATGGATATGTAAGTTAAGCAAGTGCAGAAGTTAAATATTTACAGGTCCAGTACAAAGCTAGAACTCCAGCTGAGGTTGTTGCCAGTGTGTCTTTACCTCAGCAGAGAAACCCAAGTATAATTTTGTGGAAGGTAGGCAAAACATTTGGTTTTGTTAGTTAGCTGCTAAACTTTTATGCGCATTATTTGTTTTCATAACAAGTACTTAAGCAATATTACTTATTTTTAAAACAACAGGACTTGACAAATTCCTGGTGCCAGGAATCAAGGCACATAATATTTTACTGTAATGTTTATATTTGTCAAATCTCAATGCAGCAATAGCAGCTCAGATGGCAGCTGCAGCATCTATCTCTTTTATTCAGATCCTGTTTTGAGCTTAGTAGGTTTGAGATTGTGAGACCAGCATTAGAATTTAGGTAAACCTGTGTGGTTTTAAACTCATTGACAGCTGCACAGTGCTTGACCGAAGGAAACAGCTGTTCTGGCAGTGAAGACATCATGGGGCAGCAGTAGCCGGAAGGTGATAGGTACCGTACCTGGAATTTGAGGATGTTGCTGACTGAAGGTTAACTAGGAAGCAACTGACTGGAGGGGGAGGTTGAGAAAGAGAGACTATTAGGAACAGAGCAGAGGATTAAGAGAAAGAAATCAAACTCGGGTATACATATAAAGTATCACATACCATGTAAAATGAGTTTATCTTGTTGGGCAGATTTGATGGACCGTTCATGTCTTTTATCTGACGTCATTTACTATGTTAACTATGTTATATATGTTGAAGAGAGACCACTAGAGCAAAGGAGTGAGAGAACTGATGGGGATGGATATGAATAAGGTCCTGAAAGTTTTTGTTTTTACTCCATAGGCACAGAGTGGAAAAACAGCCTTGGTATGGCGTATGGCAGGGCCTTCAAGGGATTCATTGAATCCTTAGCTGTGATGCCACCTGTCTTTTTCTTTCTTTCTTAGTGTATGCAAGGCTGAGAGGCACTATAGTTTAGCCTGAGAGCATACATCTGAAAAGGTGTGAACCAGCCCCTGCCCCCCCACCACCACCAGGCCTGCACATGACTCTCAGCTGTACCTTCCGCCTGACCATTGTGCACTTCAGTGAGTTGCATGCAGTCCAGGGGGAGCTATTGCACCTTCCTTGATGCAGTGCTACTGGTGATGCAATACTGATTAAAGAGCTGAGCCAGGAGCCCTGAGGCAGTGGCATGTTTCTTTTTTACCCCAGACAACATCAGCATCTCAAATCCAGTTTGAGCCCATCAGCACTCCTCTCCTAGGTCCTTTGACTACACTGTGAACTTTACCTATCAACATCCTTCTTTATTCTCTGACAAATTTGTTCCATTTGTTCAGTTAAAAAACCCCCCATTATGTCGTCTTCTTTATTCTCTGATCCTCTCCCGCTTTGACTACTGTAGTTCTTTACTCCAAAGAATAAACCTTAGCCACATTTGCAGATTACAAATAAATCAAAACACTGAAATAAATTTCTTTATGGTGCAAAAAAATACGATTATGTTTCCCCTCTGTTGAAAACTGAACACTGGCTCCCTATCTCTTATTGTAAACCATTTAAAATAAATATTATTGTTCATCAGGTACATTATTCTGGTCAATCTCAGTTTCTATTTGACCATCTTATTCCCAGCTTACCTAGTAGGTCTCTTCATTCATCCAGTCAAGCCTTGTTGTTCATTTCATCATTTAGGCAAATCAGTTTTGAAGATATACATCAATCCTGCTTCAGTGATCTAGCTCCTACGATCTGGAATGATTTTCACATTTATTTTTTTTTGGTTACATTTGTACCCCGCACTTTCCCACTCATGGCAGGCTCAATGCGGCTTACATGGGGCAATGGAGGGTTAAGTGACTTGCCCAGAGTCACAAGGAGCTGCCTGTGCCTGAAGTGGGAATTGAACTCAGTTCCTCAAGACCAAAGTCCACCACCCTAACCACTAGGCTACTCCTCCACATCTGACTTGAGTTGTTCCTCCCAAAATTTAAATCAGCATGTAAAACTTATTATTTCCAACAGGCGTTCCAGCATTCCTGAATGGGGCACTTGTCTTGGTGGGATCGGTGGAAGTCTACTGTTGTTTACTGTATCCAGCAAAGTCCTCCTTATGTGCTTTAGTTTTTAATTTTTTTATTGTATTGATTTTCAGATAGTGTTTATCATTGGATTATAACTTAAACCTCCTATTGTACCTGTCCACCCCTTTTGTCTCTGTCCATATATTTTATTGTTGAACTTTTATTGTAAACCGCTTTGATATTTTGTTTTATATTGCAGTATATCAAAACAAAATGATACTTGATGCTTCTAAGCTTTTGTGCTATAGTCTGTGCCTGTGCTACCACCTGTTAGAATCAGGCCAGGCTATCATCACAGAGGAGATGAGACCTGTCATTAAATTAATGCCTCTTTTATTTTATTTTATTTTATTTTATGTGCCTATCATTGGTGGGAGGCAGAGGGGAGATTAGGGAGCAAGTGGAGAAAGAAAGAAGGGCATTTTCACATAGAGAATTGAGTACATGTGAGATTTGATATTGGAATTGTAACAGGAGACAAGAGGCAAATTGGTTCCAAAGGCATGACAGCTTTATTGCTAGCAATGAACAGCACTGAGTTCTCTCAGGATACTGCCCCCCTGAGCGTCACCTGACACTCGTTCTTATACACTCTTATCAGTAGTCATGCGCAGTTACAGACAGAGGATCTTACACAGAACCCACCTACAGAATGGCAAGAGCAAAGAAACGGAGGGGAAAAGGGGAAGTTGGTAGGGGCAAGAAGGGGTTGGGATGACATACGGAGGGGAGAATTTAAGATTAGAAAGTGGACAGGAGAGAAGAGGGATGGGGAAAAGAGAGGGAAGGGGGGTGGTAGGCAGAGTGAAGGAAGTTCAGGGAACAAGAAGGGAAGAGAGAAAGGATGGGGCAGGGAAGGAAGTGTGGGGTAGGCTTAATATAGGATGAGGGGAATAGGGTAACAGGAGGGGAAGAGAAGATAATAGAGGGAGTGCAAGGAGTGAGAGAGGAGGAAGCTGTTGAGCCAGTATACGGGGGGGGGGGGGGGGGGTGTTATGATTCTGCCGGTTTGGCTGAGGGGGAGGGGGGACGTCTCTTCTGATTGGCTGCCAGGGGTTGTACTGACGTCAGGGGATAGTACTTTAGCCTGCAGCTGAAGAGTTTCTCTGCTTTTGCGTTACTTACTTGGTGGTAACAGGAAAGCCTGATAGTTTTCTCTCAGAACGTGCTCTAGGTTTTGACAGGGATCTGTGTTGTATTAGAGTATTCTTTTCCTTCCCTCTGGGTCAGCTGCTGCTGTGTGTGTGTGCCTAGCTCTGTAATCAGGGTCAGCTGCTCGTTTGTTTAGTGGGGGCTGGGCATTGCTCAGCCTCTGGGGGCTCTGGGCTGAGTGAGAGCTTTCTCCTTTGTTTGTTTGTTTTAAGGATTTCTCTTCCCAGTGTCCTGGCCTGCTGGCTCAGTGAGTTTAACCCTTTGTGTACTGTGTGTATTGTATTCCTGCCTCTGCCAGTGTGTTTGTTGGATGGGCCCCCTCGGGAGGGGAAGCGTTCTCTCTGATTGTTTGTTGATTTATGGCACTCTCTCTCTGCTGGCTCTACAAGCTTAACCCTTTGTGTTCTGTGTGCCTCTGTCTACAGTGGGTTTGAGGCAAAGGCTTTCTGCCTTCCTTTTGTGTCTGGTTCCTCTGGCTTCTGCCTGGGGCTCCTAACCTGGTGGTGGGGGGGGGGGGGGTTGCTGTGTTAGTTCCCCTGACCTGCGCTAGTCCCCTGGGTGGGCGTGGCCTGCTCTGGTCCTTTGTTTCCCCCTCTGCCCTATTGCTGGTGTTCAGCGCGTGTCTGGCATCTTGGGGCCCTCTGGGTTCTTTTACTGTCAAACGGAAAAATGTTGGCACAAACCTAGCATACACTTTTAATAAATAAGCCACTCTTATTGGTATACAGGAGTTTTGGTTTTTTTTTTGGGGGGGGGGGGGTTTCTTTCCAGCAATTTGTGCGTAGCTTTCACTGAGCAATTGAATTCTTTTCTGCACATGGGTTTGCCATGGCCTTGATTTTAGCTGTTCTGCTTGCAGACCATGTCATCCATTAAGATTGAGTGTGTTATGGGAGAGAAGTTAAGGATTGGTGAGTCTCCATTATGGGAAGAAAAGGAAGGAACCCTGCTTTTTGTAGATATCACTGGACAGAAGGTATATCGATGGAATCCAGCCTCCAATAATCTACAAACTGTATCAGTAGGTAAGTCAGAGCTGAAAAACCCTGTTAAAAGTAAATAAAATTCTGTTATTATATAGTCATGTCTCACTCCTCAGTATGAAGCTGTATTGGATGCTGCTCCATGGATTGTTCATACTATATAGTCACCTTGTCTTTAAATGTAGACATATTTTGCTCAACTCAGTGGAAGTTGGAAATAATTATTAAAAAGGCATTCAGAATATCTGGCTGTCTGTACATCTGATGGACAAAATAACTTTCCGAAAATTTAATGGAAAGTGATGAAACTTAGTATGTGAGAAAACCTTGTAAAAAGACACAGGGCCTCATTTTCAAAGCTCTTAGACTTACAAAATTCCATGGCTTACTATGCAACTTTGTAAGTCTAAATGCTTTGAAAATACGCCCCACATTGTGTTAAAAAGTTGGCCAGGTCTCATTGGGTGTTCCCTAGAACTTACCCCTGCCTGCCCCCATCCAAAAAAAAAGGTATGGCCCAATGTGTTTCAATGGGAGGAGTAGTTCCACCTTCTGTAGTGTATAAACTTATATAAAGTGAAACATTAGGGAATTTCTTCTTGCAAACTGCCTCTCACTGTTCTCTACTCTTCCACCCCACAAACTGTTTTCTACCTGTTTCTCACCAACTACCACCCAGTTGCATCTATCCACAAGTATTCTGGCAACAGATATACGACAACGAATGGACAACAAGAACTGACTCCAAACTTTATCTCAACTGCTGGGATGACAGATGCAGCAGCGTACTAAACGAAATAGCACCCTTAAAAACAAGAATATCAAAAAGACAGAATACTCAATGACAAACTAAAAAAGCTTAAAACACAATCCAGGAAACTTGAACGAGCATGGCGAAAAATAAAAGATGAACATACACTCAACGCATGGAAACATATACATAGAAAATACAAATATGCAATAAAACAAACCAAAAGGTCCTACTACAAAACCAAACTAGGACCGGATTACAAAGATATGAAGAAACTATTCCAACTCGTAAATAAGCTACTGGACACCACCCCAATCACTACAACCAACACAGACATCCCACTCGCAGACAAATTTGCTAACTACTTTAACGAAAAAATAACAAAATTACGGAGCACACTTCCCCATCACAACACCGACATCGAAAACTTCTTCAACAATCTGGACCTAACCTCCGATGGATACCCAGCTGACCGTATCTGAACAACATTTAATCTCATCAACACCAAATCAGTTACACAAGCGACTCACAGGTTCGCCAAGACCCACTGCAAACTGGATACATGTCCCAGTTATCTACTAAAATCCGCCCCCGATCGCTTCATAGCAGACCTCACATCCCACCTAAACTTCATGTTACAACAAGGTCTCTTCCCTGAGGAATATGGTAAAATCCTACTCACCCCAATACCAAAAGACACCAAGAAAAGCACAAACGATCTCACCAACTGCCGCCCAGTTGCGTCTATCCCACTAGTAGTAAAAATGATGGAGAGTCTGGTGACTAAACAGCTCACGGAACACCTGGACAAGTTCTCAATATTACATAATTCACAATCAGGATTCCGCTCCCACCATAGTACCGAAACTGTCCTAGTCACCTTCCTGGCCAAATTCAAGCAGGAGATAGCCATAGGTAAAAGCATACTCCTCCTCCAGTTCGACATGTCGCGCGCATTTGACATGGTAAACCACAACATACTACTAAGACTACTTAGCCATTTCGGGATTGAAGGAAATGTACTTAATTGGATTAAAGATTTTCTAACCACCAGAACTTATCAAGTAAAATCAAACTCAAACATATCACCATCGTGGAAAGCAGTATGCGGAGTACCTCAAGGATCACCACTATCACCAGTACTCTTCAACATGATGATGATTCCACTGGCACAGTCCTTATCCAATCGAGGCCTCAACACGTTCATCTACGCAGATGATGTTACAATCTACATCCCATTCAGACATGACTTGACAGAAATGACCAATAAAATCAACGATGGCCTGAACATCATGGACTCCTGGGCAAACTCATTCCAACTGAACACTGAAAAAACACACTGCCTCATCCTCTCTTTTCAACATAGCAAGTACAAACCCACAAGGATAAATACCCTCCCTATCTCAGACAGCTTGAAAATACTCGGCGTCACACTTGACTGTAACCTTACTCTCAAGAGCCAAGTAAATTCTGTAATATAGGTGGGAAAATGTGGGGTACAAATGTAATAAATAAATAATAAAGAAAATGTTCTATTCAATGTGGAAGCTCAAACGATTAAAACCTTTCTTCCCAAGGGAAACCTTTCGAAACCTAATTCAATCAATGGTCCTAAGTCATGTAGATTATTGCAATGGAATCTACGCGGGATGCAAAGAACAACTAATAAAAAAAAACTCCAGACCGCCCAAAATACAGCAGCTAGGTTGATATTCAGCAAAACACGCTTCGAAAGTGCCAAACCCCTTCAAGAAAAGCTGCATTGGGTCCCAATCAAAGAACGGATCATCTTCAAAATCTGCACTTTAGTCCACAAAATTATATATGGCGTAGTCCCAGGATACATGATAGACCTCATAGATCTACCAATATGAAACAGAGTCAGGTCGTCAAGAACATACCTAAACCTACACTACCCAAATTGCAAAGGACTGAAATACAAAACAACCTACGCATCCGGCTTCTCCTACATAAGCGCACAACTATGGAATGGCCTCCCAAAAGCTGTGAAAACAATACATGGCCACCTGAACTTCAGGAAATCACTAAAAACCAACCTCTTCAAAAAGGCCCACCCCAACAATCCTACGTAAACCTCTTCACCCAGAAACATAGCATGCCTAATGATTGTACTGGACAACACACAATCTTCATCCCTTCTGGCCCTCCACTTATACCTCATTCGATCCCTATACAACCTTTTATTTGCTATCAACCGACTGGGTAATCGCCTTGACGGTACTATGTAAGCCACATTGAGCCTGCAAATAGGTGGAAAAATGTGGGATACAAATGCAACAAATAATAAATAATAACAATATAGGTAACACTCGTTTTGGGGGTGTTATTGGGGTACCTGACACTTAGTATAAATTCTGAAAGAAATGGGTCCCAAACAAGACTAACATTGGTGAAGGAAGTGTCAGTTGCAAATAGAAGAAACTCCACACCCAAGTATTATAACAGGGCAATTATTTTATTTACAATAGCAGCAAACATGATATAAGATAGACAGAAATGACCAAGCCAATCTCATTACAGAAATAACATGGAGTAAACGCACATAAATCTGTATGAGGTATCTTCCATCTTTGAGCAGAGTAATGTGGCAACCATGTTAGTCCACTTTTAAAAGGTAAGGTGAGAGACAGTGTTGAGCTGGGTGGATGAGAGACAGGGAAAGATGCCTGTTAGATAAGAGAGAGGGTGACAAAGCAGTAGAAATTTATGGTTTATAATGGGCTAGAAAACCTAGATCTTTGTTAAGTCCTACATAGAAAGTTTCAAGCATAGAGTAAAATCACAACTTACCAGTAAACAAAAGAAAATTCTGTTTATCCTTTCTCCACCAGAAAGAGTGTCCATAAAAACCCTACAAAACTTATAGAGGGGATTCTTAAACCTTTCATACACAAGACAAACAGCTTCATATAACACACCACAGACTTTCTGAACAAATTAAAGAATATCAAACAGTTACCACTGGGTGCCCTTCTGGTCACAATGGATGCAGAATGATTATACAGCAACATTCCCCATGCAGATGGCATAGCTGCTTGTGAGGAACTCCTAAAAACATCCAACCTAGACCATCAATACTCACCGGAAAGTATTACAAAATTAATCACATTTATTCTAACTTGCAACTATTTCTGCTTTAACCATGGTATCTATCTGCAAATCATGGGCACTGTGATGGGCACCAGGACAACACTCCACTATGCTAACCTCTTTATGGCAGAACTGGAAAAGCCATTTTTGAACCAAAATCACAAAAAAATAAACTTCACTAGTATCGTGTTTAGCAATAATTATTTACAGAAATGCATTTAATCAACTAAAAAAATAATAATAAAAGGAGAGGAAAAAGCCTCAAAATGCAGGACATTTTACTTCAATAATTTCTGCATGCTGCATATTCTTGATAGATATGAAGTGGAGTTTGCTTTTTTATAAAATTTAGCTAAAATATTTTTAGATAAATTGTAATAAAAAATTTATGTGAACTCTCAATTGTGAATGAGGGTTGTTTTATGCAGATGATTGATGCAGCAGGTTCATTTAACAAATTATTGAAGTAAAATGTCCTGCATTTTCTGAGGCTTTTTCCTCTCCCTTTTTTTTTAAAGTTGATTGAATGCATTTCTGTAAATAATTGTTGCTGAACACGATACTAGTGAAATTTTGTTTTTGTGATTTTGGTTTGATAACTTCATTCCTCATAGGGTAATTAGAGACATTTTTGAATACATATCAGACTAAACCTCTAAAATACTGTATATATATATATATACAGGAAACCTACAGACAAATGCAGTTACCACCACAACTCCAGCTTCCACCCTTCACATACAAAAAAATTCATTATACACTACACAGCCAAGCCACAAGATTCCACCGTATCTGCTCTGACCCAGGAGACAGAGATAGACACCTCAAAATCCTGACTGAATCCTTCAAACAAAAAGGCTACACCCCCAAAATAATCTTAAAGAATGTTGTTTCTGCACTTAAAATACCCAGGGAAAACCTAATGCAGTACAAGGAAAAGAAAGCTACGGAGAGAATCCTCCTTATAGTGACATACAACCCAGATGTAGAAAAATTGAGAATAATAAAAGATCTACAGCCACTACTCCAGAAGGATGAACTACTAAAAGAGATATTCCCATCCCTACCAGTGCTGACCTTCCGACAGCCACACAACTTAAAGCCCAAACTAGTGAAAAGCAAGCTCCCGATAGAAACTCAAAAAGAAGAGAGAGGCACACATTCTTGCAATATATCCAGCAGCAAATTGTGCCAACACATTTCACAGGATCTCACAGTCATTCACAAAGGAAAAATATTCAACATGAAGGAATCCTTCACATGCTCATCTTCCAATGTGGTATATATCATTCAATGTAAAAAGTGTAAAGAAGGTTGCTATATTGGAGAAACAAGCCAGATGCTAAATACGAGATTTAATTTACATAGACATCATATGAAAAATGCCAGTGCCAACCAGGATGTCACCTCTGTGGGACAACACTGTACCAGACAAGAACACTGTATCAATGATTTTACGGTGAGAATTCTAAAAGAAAACTTTAAGACAATCTAGGACCGTAAGAGCTTTGAAGTCAAAATGATTAAATATTTTGACACCCAGCAGACAGGACTTAACAAAGATCTGGTTTTTCTAGCCCATTATAAACCATAAAATTCTACTACTTTGTCACCCTCTTATCTAACATGCATCTCTCCCTGTCTCTCATCCACCCAGCTCACCTTCGCTGATCTTACCCACCTCACTCTCTTTCTGTGATACTGGAATGCTTTGGTGTTTCACTTATATATGCTGTTATTTATCAACATTTGCTTATTTCTGATCTGAAGAAGAAGGGTTACCTTTGAAAGCTAATTTAAAAATGTATTGTTAGTCCGATAAAAAAGGTATCATCTTTTTTCTTTTCTACGTTTTTTTAAAATTTCTGTTTATTACCTTTTTTAAGTGGACTAACATGGCTACCACATCAGTCTGCTCTTGAAAAGAAAAGAATATTATTCTAAGTTAATTGGGGTTGAGAAATTGGATGTGAAGATACTCTTTAATTTAGTCAATAGATTAACAAATGTAGATCATTTGACCAAGACAGGGGGCTCTTTGCCTCCATCTTTAGTTGACTTAGCTTTTTTCTTTAAACGTAAAATTGACTTGTTGAGGGTACAGAGTTTGGTTACAGATCTTCTGATACTAGAAAGAGAACATATTACTGTTGTAGACAGTATTTGGAACAAGTTTGATATTTTTGAAGTGAATGAAGTTAGGTGACTGTTGAAAGGTTATACTAAATCCACATTTTTTGGATGCTTGTCCTGTGAGACCGATGAAATGCGCATCCCCTCTATTTTTAGTTTGGCTGGTTAGCTTAATTATTATTCAGGAAAGGTTGTGTTTCCTGAAAATGGTGGAGAATTAGTTATAACTCCTATACCAAAAAATGCCTAAGGGAACTTGCAGGAGGTTTCAAACTAGAGCCCAGTTGCCTCTATACCATTATTAATAAAGATCACGGAGGGCTGGGTCATGCAGCAGTTGGCATCTTATGTAATTAATTATGATTTGTTACATTCATCACAGTCAGGGTTTTGTAAAGCATACAGTACTGAAACCATTCTAGGGGCATTAGTAGCTCATGGGAAACATCTGTTGAGTCTAGGGCAATGTGCTATTGTTATTCAATTTGACCTGTCAAGTGCCTTTTGATTTAGTTGATCATAAAATTTTGTTACTTAATGTTAGATAGTTTTGAAATACAAGGCTCAGTGCTTAATTGGTTTAAGGGTTTTTTGACTAGCCGTTGCTATAGGGTTAAGATGTAGGGTGCCCTGTCGGATGCTTGGACTCCTTTATCCTCTCTCACCCATTTTATTTAATCTATTGTTACAGCCATTAGGTAATGTGATTGATAGTTTAAAGTTGAATGCATTTGTGTATGCGGATGATATTACTATCTTGATGCTGTCTCAAGGAGTATGATGAGATGATAAGCAGAATTCAGAAATATTTAGAGGCAATAGAACAATGGACTATTTATTTTTGTCTAAAGCTTAATCAGGAAAAAAATAAAAATTTTATGGCTAGGTCCACCAAAGAATATAAAGGGTAAATAAACATTTAAATCTGAGTTTACCACCTGAATTTTAGGGGTAGAGGTGGATAGTCAATTTATGATGATAGATCAAGTAAACAAAGTAGTTAAAAGTTCCTTTTTTTCTATTAAGGAAACTTAGAGCCTATTCGAAGAAAGTTTGAGACATCTTTCTTTAGGCTTATAGTGCAATCCCTGCTTCTCTCTAAGTTAGGCTACTGAAATGTAGTTTATGTTGGCTGTACTAAGAAGGTTTTGAAAAAGCTTCAGACAGTTAAAAAATAGCAATTAGAGTTATTTTTTCACTATGACGGGATGAACATATATCACCTTATTTTCTTCAACTTCAGTAGTCACCTGTGTTAGCAAGATCGCATTTTAAATTATGTCCTTTGGTTATTTGTTTTTTCAATCCCTTTTTGGGGATGCCTCTTCATATCTGGTTGAATTTTTTTCTGTTTTAAACAGACGGTTAGGTTGGGGTCATGTTATTTTGAAGTTTCCATCAATGGTTGCAATTAAATCTGTTAATAGTTGTCTTCATCTCTGTTTTATCAAGCTGCTTCAATCTGGAATTCTCTTCTGCCTCAGTTCAAGCATTGCATGATTATTTAAGGTTCAGAAAACAATTAAAAGATTTTTTTTTAGTAAATATGTGGGTTGATTTCTCTTTTAAAGCTGTAATTCCCGAATTGTGTTTTGGTCTCTTGTTTTTTGTGATCTGCATGGAACTGTTTAGGCTTTTGCAGAATATAAAACCGATGTGTAATGTAATGTCACTGCTCAGCAAATGTTGACATTGATGGGCCACATGGCAGTGCATGTTGCACCCATGCCATGTCTCCATTTGAGAGAGGCTAGTGGACCTTAGCTTCTCAGTGGTCGTCAACCTATTGGATACCATCCAGATTCATAGCCCTTCTCTGATGGGCAGTTTGGACGAATTTTAATGTGGGTATACCATTCCAGATTTCAGATCCTCAGAAGGTGCTAATAATGGATGCATCCAACCTGGGATGGGAGCTCATGTGGATGGGCTTCACACCCAGGAAACTTGATTTATTTGTTTTTTTTTAATTTTTGTTACATTTGTACCCCGCGCTTTCCCACTCATGGCAGGCTCAATGCAGCTTACATATTGTATACAGGTACTTATTTGTACCTGGGGCAATGGAGGGTTAAGTGACTTGCCCAGAGTCACAAGGAGCTGCCTGTGCCTGAAGTGGGAATCGAACACAGTTCCTCAGTTCCCCAGGACCAAAGTCCACCACCCTAACCACTAGGCCACTCCTCCACTCAGCTCAAGAAACAGAACTTCACATCAACCTCCTCAAGCTGAGGGCCATTTCAGACGCTCTAAAGGCTTCCAGAGATCAGCTACAGAACCAAATTATACTGATTCAAAAACAGACTACCAAGTTGCAGTGTTCTTTGTGAACAAGCAAGGAGGTATGGGATCCTACTCCCTGTGTCAGGAAGCAGTGGGGATGTGGCAGTGGGCCCTCGTACACAGGATGGATCTTCGAGCCACATATTTTCCAGGAAAAGACAACTGCCTGATAGACAAGCTAAGCAGGGTTGGGTTTTACAACCGCACAAGTGGTCTCTCAATATGGGCATAGCCCACAAGACCTTATGGGAGTGGGGCACCCCCTCGGTGGATTTGTTTTGCCACTCACCTCACCAACAAGGTTCCCCAGTTCTGCTCCAAGCTCAGATCACACAGCTTGCTAGCTTCAGATGCCTTTCTCCTGCAGTGGGGGGAAGGCCTGCAGTATGCATATCCTTCATTTCCTCTCATAGAGAAGACTTTGCTGAAGCTTCAGCAGGACCACGGGACTATGATCCTAATTGCACCTTACTGGTCAAGGAAGATCTGGGTTCCTACTACTTATCCTACAAAGATCCGTAGAGATTGGACAGTTTTCCGACTCTCATCATGCAAAATAAGGGATCTCTTTTGCATTCCAACCTCCAATCCCTGATCCTCACAGCTTGGATGCTGAGGGCATAGAATTCGAGTCCTTGGGTTTGTTGGGTTCACTTCAGTGCAATTAGTGCTTATCATTAGCTTATGGGGAGTAAGCCCATCTCTATACAGCCTCTAGTTGTTCATTTCATGTGAGGTTTGCTTTTGACATAGCCCCCTGTCAAACCTCCATCTGTATCATGGGACCTCAGTGTTGTCCTTACCCAGCTTTTTTTGAGCTGTTTGATTCCAGTCATCTGAAGTATTTGACCTGGAAAGTAGTGTTTCTGGTGGTGGTTGCTTAAGCTCGCAAAATCAGTGAGCTTCAGGCCCTAGTAGCTGATCCACCTTTTACCACAATAGAGTAGTTTCCTGCACACACCCTAAATTCCTTCCTAAGGTAGTGTCAGAGTTCCATCTTAATCAGTCAATCGTTGTGCCACATTTTCCCCAAAACTATATGCCCATCCTAGTGAGAGTGTACTGCATATGTTGGACTGCAAGTGAGCCTTAGCCTTATGTCTGGAGTGGACTAAAGCCCATAGACAGTCCACCCAGCTTTTTGTTTCTTTTGACCCAAACAGGATGGGCGTTTCCATCAGCAAAAGCACAATTTCCAGTTGGCTAACGGATTGCATCTCCTTTACTTATGCCTAGGCTGGGCTGACTTTAGAGCAGAGTTGTCCAACCTCGGTCCTCAAGGGCTGCCGTCCAGTTGGGTTTTCAGGATTTCCTCAATGAATATGCATGAGATCTATTTGCATGCACTACCTCCATTATATTCAAATAGATCTCATTCATATTCATTGGGGAAATCCTGAAAACCTGACCTGGTGAGGGCCAAAGTTGGACACCCCTGCTCTAGAGGGTCATGTCAAGGCTTATAATGTTGGGGCCTTGGCTATGTTGGTAGCACACTTGAGATCAGCCTCCATAGAGGAGATTTGCAAAGCTGGAACATGGTCATCTGTCCACACATTCACATCCCATTACTGCCTTTAACAAGATACCCGACATGACATCTGGTTTGGTCAGACAGTTCAGAATTTGTTTTGGTGTCTAGAATCCAACTCCACCCACCTAGGCCCAGTTTTTCTTCTGTTCCAGGCTGTACCTCTACAACTAGATTGCAATTGTTTCAGGATGATTGAATAACAGGCCTCGACGTTTTGAGTCACTATTGTCCTAGCATTTTTATTTTCGGTGAACCTAGTAGCTAGGGATTCCCATCTATGAGAATTCACGGCCTGCTTGTCCTCAGAGAAAGCAAAGTTACTCACCTGTAGCAGGTGTTCTCTGAGGAGTTGTATTCTTTAGCTAGAATACAAGACTGCTCGCGCATCAAGCAGGAAAGCACCCGTGTATGCGTGGTAGGGTGCTGATAGAAACTTCTTCAGCTCGCAAGTCAGCATCAGCACCGGGCTCCATCGGATGACATCACCCATCTGTGAGAATACTTGGCCTGTTTATCCTCAGAAAACACCTGCTACAGGTAAGTAACTTTTTTTTCACATCGTACTGAGTACTACAGAACTGATTTTAAACAACTTCCTTCCAAACACAGCATAATAGTGTGCCTATACAGATTACATCCTGTGAACTCCAGAAGGAACCTCTCTTTGTCAAGATGCAAGAACTCTAGCAAGCATTGGCAGTACATTTGAGAGGCTGATGTCATATCCTACATACCCCCTGCTTATGAGGCTTATGAGAATGGTTGATTACTCTTGTGCTGTGTGCAAACTTTTGGAGACATTGCTCAAAAGAGAAGAAAGTTATTATTTAATGAAAAGGGGATCAAAAAGAAAGGGTTTTAACTGTTTTGTTATTCAAATTAATTTTAATAAAATATTTTGAATTAAAAAGTTTGTTTTCATTTTTTTTCTCAGTTTAAATACATTTCATTCTGATAAACAGAAAAGCAAATGGAAATCATTCCAACTTGTTTTCATTTTTAATGAACAAATTTGTTCAAAACAAAAATTACCAGTTGGAAGGTATTTAAATTTTTGGTAATTCACAATTAGGGCTACTGATTAGCGGTGCGCTAAATGCGAAGAAGCCCATTCTGCACACCGCTAATAGTAGTGCAGCTTTGTAAAAGAAACCTTTAGTCTGAAAAATGTGCACATGCTTTAATAGGAGCCTGCTCTTTGGGTGCAGTGGGTGCTGAACACCCCCATATTGAGCAAACTCCTTTGTTTGTGTTCAAGGAGGGGTAATTTGTATTGCGTCTGCATTTCCAATCATTTTTAAATGTTGATGCCTATGCTCTGTTATGTAGAAACCTTTTGACATCGACCTTGTCATACAACTACTTTTCTTTGTCTGCGTAGCCAAAGTAGTACATAGCAGACAAAACACTGGAGAGATCAAAAGTGTAGAGAAGGAAAGGGGGAAGTAAGATTGTTTTGTTGACTGTAATTTCCAAATTTTCTTGTCATTTATAGAAGCTCCTGTGGGCTCAGTGGCCCTCCGAAACTCTGGGAGTTATGTTGTTGCCTTGGGAAATAAGTTTGGCATTCTTAAGTGGGAGGACCAGTCTGTCACCACCATTGCTCATGTTGATGAGGATAAACCAAATAACAGATTCAACGATGGGAAAGTAGATCCTGGTGGACGATTCTTTGCAGGTATTGTGTGAATGAAGCAGCTTCTTTACTTCTGACTTATTTTGTACCAAACATTTCTCATGTTATTGCTGTGAGCTGGTGGCACCCTTCAAGTGTAGTAGCAAGTGTATCTCTAGACAGTCCTTTCAGACTGGTACAAAAAGATAATTCTTGCACGTGGAGAGAACTTCAAAACTGTCACTTTTTTTCAGATGTATTAAATGATAATTGGGCTACAAAAATCACATGGAAAGACAAAACAAACAAGCAACCATTCAAGAATAGTTTATATATTTCGTTTTCGCAATGTATAACACACAGCAAGATTTTCTTGATACATTCCATACAGCAATTACCCACATTTTATCTGATCCTTTCATATATGTATCTAGAGGTTCTAGCACATCCTGGTAGTTTGTGAACTAGTCTGTGATCCCATGGGAGATTACGGTACACTGCTCAGACACAGTCCTAGGGTTCCACTTACAAAACATCTGACTTCTGGATTACATAATTACTCCAGGGCCTCCTCTATAAACAGTTTGCATCAGACTTCAACTTGTAGGGCTTGCTGCTGCTGCACTGAGACAGGCATTTCTACTAATCTTTATCCAGTTTTCTTAATCTTTTTCTGTTATCCCAGGCCTTTAACTTCTCTTTCTGATTCTGGCTTTGCACCACTGCCTTACTTAGTTCATGTCTAAACTGTGCACACCTTGCATACTTTTCTCCCAAAGAACCTCTGTCCCTTTCAATTCCTCTACTTGTTTCCATAGCTCTCAGTGGACTGTTCCATGCCCTCTTAACTCCCAGACACATCTAGGGCTCATAATCAAAAGAGAAAAAAATGCCCCAAAAATGGCTTAAGTGGCAGATGGACGTGTTTCTCACATGATAACGTTTAAACCATATAATTAAACCTTTTAATAAAAGTTTAAGTCCAATATTTGCTGAAAAAAAGCATGTTTTCAGAAGGGGTGTTTCAGGGGCATGCCGTGGGCGTGAAATAGGCAGCACTATGTTTTTAGCAATAACAGATAGCAAAATGATTTCCTGGGTACAGAAAGAAAAACGTTGTGATTTAGACTTGCTTTACAAGCGTCTAGGTCAAGGCCAGACTTATCTTTGGACCCATTTGTGAATTTGCTGAGTTGCAGCTTAGAGAGGTGGAATTGGTTTCTGAGAAATAATGGAGAGTTGCTGAGTGGTTTGTTACTTTTTTTTGTTTGCCCCAGTCTGAACCTTTTGACCTTCACATTTCCTGCCTTGCCTCCTCAAGTCCTTGCCCATGCCTGCTAGCCCCCAAGCCACACCAATCCCTTGCTGTGTATCTTGTGCCCTTCCCCCACAAACCCTTAACCCCCACACCTCCCATTCTACATCCCTACCTGCTTGTCATCTATCTCTCATTGTTGCTCTGTCTGTCCAGTCCCAGTATGCCACTGTGCTATGTGCTGCTGCTCTGAGAGTGAGTGCTTTGTGCTATATGCTTGTGCAGTAGGTGGAGGTGTGCACAGTGTTGTTACTAGGGTTAGTGGGTTACTCCTGTGGTGGTGGGACACCTGCACATCAATTATGGATGTACTGAATGCTATTGTGGCTGTCGCTTTGCTAGATGTGGATGATAATTTGTAGGGGAGGTCCCAGAGGAGATACCCCTATCTGAGAGTATTTAGGCCCAGGACCCACTTCCTGGACCTTAGGAATGCCTTACTAGGTACTGTTTTGTTAGGGCTGCCATACAGCACCTCTGTGATCAGCTACAATCCATCCTCCAGGCCAGGACACGCAGGAGTAATCTAGTGCCAGTTCACCTTAAGGCCACAGCCTCCCTGGCCTTTTTTGCCACTGGCACTTTTCAATCAGTGCTAGCAGTAAATGCAAGCCTCACGTAACCCGCTACTTCCAACTATTTTGTGCAGTTGCTCGATGCCTTCCTCACCCACACCTCATAGTATATTACTTTCCCCACTACTGCCCAGGCCCTCCAGAACAACCCAGGGAGCAAGTCGATGGATATGTCTAAAACATTTAACTATGTCTTGAGATTAGCATATATACCCAACTAGGCTTTTAAAAGTATGTCCTTTAATGATGCTGCATGTTCAGAAAGCATAGCCATAAGTATAGACAGTTATTCAAACATTATCACATGTACTCACCAGAACAGGCATCCATACACACATTGCAAAACAACAGCTTCAACAGACATCCAAAATTTATTTTTTATTTCCTCTTTTCCATCTTCCAAAATTCCAGACAGCAGATATACAGATCAGTGGGACCCAAAGCAGTAAAAAAAAAAAATAATAACACAGTTTATACCTAGTTGTTCAACCACCCTTAGGATTTGCCTTTGAGTTTAAAAAGCAATACAATGTGCATATAAGGTCTGGATAAACGAATTAAAACCATCAAAGTTTTAAACAAATGTCCCAAATATGTAATACTTGGTAGCAATAATGAAACAGTGATGGAATATTCACATAGCAGGCAGCCAACAGATTTATTTTTCACTGAAAATTATTAACTTTGTATGAACTTGGTGGCTAATAGTTTTCTGCTTGCATTTACATCCAAACAGCTTTTAAGTGGAAACAAATATATACAACAGAACTGGCACGTTTAGACTGACTGGACTTCTGCATGAAGGAAGTGCCTCCCTCATTATTCAATACCTCTCTTTTAAATAGTAGTAATAAAAAATATTAAGTGCATTTTTTATAACATACCACTGCATTCCACAAAACAAAAGGAGCATTTTCCCACATACCATCTTTCTCTTTTGATCTAGGCACACAAAAAAAAGATTTTAAGTGCTCCCAGGTTTCTTCTAATTAAGGTTTCTTCTAATTAAGGTTTAAAACAACCTTTGTAGTTAAAAATAACAACTGTGAATATTGAGCACGTGATTCTCAGAACACGATGTCTGCTTTGGTGGCCTTTTACGAGGTGAAAAAATCTCAGCACCAATACAATGTGTGCTAGTGTGTCCTTATAACCAGCCCCTTGAAATGACACAATGATTACGATTTAGATCTAGTTACTACTCTACTACTCTAACCGATGAAAGGTTATTCTGCTCTGATACTTCCTCTATGTACATCTGTATGCTGATCAAGCCAGCATGTTTCTAACTATAACTGAGGTAAAATAACAATGAACAACAACAGCATGGATACAGCGGCTGATAGTTTGTTTGGATAGCACCAATATGGTGGCTGCATGGGGTGGGGGGGGGGGGAGTTGGCTTCACCCTTTTGACATTCTGCCGGCTTCTGTCTTATTAAACCTCTTGTCCCTCTCCATTGGGGGCTTGTCCCTCCAATGGTGCTCCTCCTCTTCTGCCTCCAGATCGTGCTGGGTGTGTCCCTGTTGTGGGGTGAAGGGCACCTCCCATTGGCCAGGGTCCAATGACATTTCCTCCCAGGCCCTCTCTGCAGCAGGCTGGTCCATGGCAGCAGGAGGGTGACCTGTATTTAAAAGGTTTGCAGTTGAGATCAAAACATTCTACATGGCTTGCATAGTAGTGGCTTTTGGTCAGCAGGGACAGGGACAGCTGGGGGCTGTTGGTTGTTACCTGGTGGACATCTGTGAGATGACATAGCAGGGAATCCCGAAGCCAATGCTATGATAGTTGATTTATTTTCTCCTCCATCTTGTAAGGCACTGCCTACCCAACAAAAACAGTGTTAGAGATCTGGCCATCTGAATTGATTTATTTTCTCCAGGAGAAAATAAATCATTTCAGATGGCTAGATCTCTAACACTGTTTTTGTTGGGTAGGTAGTGCCTTACAAGATGGCCAGATCTCTAACACTTGTAAGTAGTAGACTTAGTAAAGATGGACCAATAAAGAACGAAAACGTGGATGCAGGCAGCAGCAGCAGCAACTCACAGGTTTGCTTGCTGTGTTTTGAGTGAGTGGCGACGGCTGTGCGGGGGAGTGGAAAAAAATGAGACGGTACCAAATAATGACGTCTTCTTCTTAATCCTTACTGTCTCAGGACTATAGGCTCAGGTCCTCAGGCTCAGTCACTTCCACTCATGTACCGTCTTTGGGACAGGCTTGCAGGGCAAACTAGCTAGCGCCAGTAAAAGCACCAACAAACAAGCAGGCTCGACTCCGTCCTTTGCTTCCCTGCCCTCTCAGCGTCTCGCCCGCCCAAAAGGAAATGACATCAGAGGAAGGCGGGATGCAGAGAGGGCAGGGAAGCGAAGGACGGAGTAGAGCCTGCCTGTTTGTTGGTGCTTTTACTGCGACTTCGGGTGAGAAAGTTGTAAGTCATCGTGACGTCAGTCGTTTCTTTTGGGGGGGGCAATGCCCCCCTCGCCTCCCCAGTCTACGCCCATGCTCAAAATGTCTATGACATTTGCAGTGTGTCTTTTCATTAAACTTTTTAAAGTGTATTTTAAATATCAGAAAAAGCTTATTTACCTCTTCCATTATGGACTAGGCACGTTTTCTGATAAAGATTTTTTCACCATTTGGACGCCATATTGAAAAAGTTCCTCGATATCTCTCAGGGTCCTGAACTCCTATGTATTTTCATCTGACTTCCAGCCCAAATCTAGCTTCCCCATACCTCTTCTGTCATCTCATGTGCTCTCTTGTTACCAACTCACCTCCTATGCTTTTTCTGCACGCCAACTACGCTCGCTCTCTTTCACATTTTCTTGTACATTTTTTTCATTTTGGCTCTCTGTATATAAATATAGAAGTGAGTATACTGAGCCTGAATAGTTTGTTTTCCCACTTATGGTTAGCAAACCTGAAAGAGATCAAATCTAATTGAATACAAAAATGCATAGAGTGGATCAGAACCTTTTTTTTCTAAATAGTTACTTATGTTTATTGCAGGTACAATGGCCCAGGAGCTTCAACCAGCTGTAGTGGAGAGGAACCAAGGCTCCCTCTTTGTGCTGTTGGCTGATCACTCAGTAATAACGCATTTTGACAAGGTTGACATCTCTAATGGCATGGATTGGTCACTTGATCATAAAACCTTCTTTTACATAGACAGCTTATCGTACTCGGTGGATGCCTTCGACTATGATGTGACGACTGCAAATATTTGTATGGAAAATTTTTTTTGTTTATATAAATCTTTTAATTAGCAAATATACTTTCAAAATATGAATCTTATTTTTTAACTGTTTTAGAGTATAGAAGACTGAATATAGTAATAATAATATTCTTGGGGGGGGGGGGAGGGCAATTCTAAAAAACAGAGCACCTAGAAGGCACCTAATTGGTGCCTATTCTATAAAGAAAAGTAGGCACCTACTTTTCTTTATAGAATGCTAGAGTGATCAGGTGTATATTGTGATGATCCATCTCCACTTGGGCGTGCCAATTGGCTAACCGCACTGCCCTCTGCTGGTTATTGGCTACAAAGCAGTCTACAGTTGCCTCTTTATTTTTTTTAAGGAGGGTGCTCCCCTCCCCATCTGCCTGAAAGTCTCTTCACCAGACAAGGTAGAAACTTTTAACAATCTGTTGCTGCCAATTGGGTTTCTGACAGGTACTTGTGACCTGGCTTGGCCACTGTTTGGAAAACAGGATACTGGGCTAGATGGATTGTGGTCTGACCCAGTATGGCTACTCTTATGTTCTTATGATGATAATCATTGGTGAATACCTCATCTTAATTCTTCTTCCATGAAACAGTACTGACTAATATTCTACCTCTACAGCAAACCGCAGATGTCTGTACAGGCTGGGTAAAGAAGAGTGTCTTCCAGATGGAATGTGCATAGATATAGAAGGCAAATTATGGATAGCCTGTTACAATGGTGGGAGAGTGATCCGTATAGATCCTGAGACTGGTATGTTCCACTGGCTAGAGAATTAGAATTACATGTAATAAAGTCTACATAGTAGCTAAATGGAAATTTTACAACTCTTAGGATATGCTTTTTTTTAGATTTATATTTAAAAAACATTTCCCTCAAAAAGTAATACTTATCCCTTCTACTATTCTTTCATCATAAGATGCATTCATGAATTCTTCACCACTTGCTATGGAGGATGTTGGGGAGACACTTACAACCTACAACATAAAAATTATTTGATGATTCAGAGAAATTGAAACAAATCACCAAGAAAGTATAAGCTAAAATAAAGCAAATTGAAAATCTAAAGAGCAACAAATCTCCAGAATTAGATTTTATTCACCCCAGACTTCTGAAAGAACTAAAATATAAAACTGCTTGCCTTTCATCTTGAGTGGGCAACATTCTAGACATCATCCCCTCCCCCAATTCCCCAGTCCCATATATATTTGCTACATGAAGAGAAAATCACCATCAAACCAAATGTCAAGAAGAAATGTATTTTTTAGTATGTGGATATATGATGGCAACATATGTATACATAAAATTCATAGGACAAAAGAATTTTACTTTCCATTAACTCATAACTGATAAACACAATTCAATTTATTTTAATATGAAAGGAATATGGTCATTCTCCTGCACGGACACACAACTCTCTTATGGATTACTGTAATGGAGGAGTAGCTTAATGGTTGGTGCAGTGGGCTGAGAACCAGAGGAAGCTGGTTCAGTTCCCACAATGGCTCCTTGTGACCCTGGGCAAGTCTCCATTTCCTCAGAGCCCACTAAGGATAGAGAAAGTACCTATATATAATAACGTAAACTGTCTTGGACAGACAAGCAACATGAGGCCCGCCTTCAATCAAGTTTTTGCATGTCTGTCCAAATTGGAATTTGAGCACTTGAAAATAAAGAAATTTGGTTTCAATTCTCCTGGTTCACCTGGTTGGTCATTCCCACTGCCTTTTGTTTCTGACTGTTACAAGATCATCATAGTGACCCACGGTTTTCATTGCTGTATGCAAGAGCGGATTGACCATAAGGGCAACTGGACAGTGACCGAGAGCCCAGAAGGTCTGGGGAGCCCAGTGCCTCTCTCCCCCCCTGCATATTACAGCCCCCAGGCCTACTTTGAAGGGCTCTGGTGGTCTAGTGACCTCTTCAGGAGCAGGAAAGGACCACACTTTTTCCTGCCTGTTTCACTGCTCTGTCCTAGAGAATGACACGGGGATAAGATTTGTCCCCGCCCCGTCCCCGTGGGTTCTGTCTCCATCCCCATCCCATCCCTGCAGGACCTGTCTCCATCCCTATAGGCCCCGTCTCCGTCCCCACAGGTTCTGTCCCCGCCCCATCCCTATGGGCTCTGTTCTCATCTGCAGAAGCCTCGAACACTTATCTACTATAATAAAACTCACCCTCAACATTCTGAAGACAACGTTCTGAAGTCACTCAGTCACTCACTGAAGGGTTCATGGATTCATGGTGGTGAAGCCATAACACTGACCATGTCTCTCTGCCCCGCCCTCGCATGACGGACCAATCAGAAAAAACACCCTCAACATTCTGAAACACAAAGGACCATCACAACACCGTTCCCAGGCAACACTAGGCAACGTAAGACGGACCAATCAGAGGAAACTACGTGACAATAAGGGAGGAGCATTCCCCAGCAGAATGGCTCATCTGTGCAGCACGGAGAGCACAGAACCACCGCTGGAACGAGAGAAGAATATTCCTGCTGTGAGTATGTGCAAAAATAGACCGGGGAAGGGGGGGGGGGGAGAAATTTTTAAATGCCTAATGCCAGTACTGAAGAGTGCCAGAGGGCCTATAGCACAGACTATATTTGGGATCGCTTGACATGGAGTCAGAGGAGCCGGAAAACAACGTGCCCGTCACCATCTGGGACGTGGGCGAACAGGACAAGCTGCAGCCCAGCTGGAAGGATTACCCGCGACCCAGCCAGCAGCAAACAGCGACCAAGGAAGGGGGAGGAGTACTCCTTCCCTGCCTAGGAATTGCTGGAGACTGGCTGCCAAACTAACGAAACAACCGTACACCGACGCACCACCTCCATCATTCGAAAGGCATCCACTCTTTCTTCAACAGAAATGCAAACTAATAATACAAAACAAACAAAGAATACATGGTTTCTCAGGCGGCTGCAGGTAACTCCCCACCCCCTTCCTCTTCCTCTTTTGCCGAAGCGGCCAAGGATGTGCCCAGCCATCCCAAGCCTCAGGCAAGCAGTCTCTCACCTCGGGGACTCCCCGAGCACCCGGAAAAAGACGGCGCTGAATCCTGCAGCGCATAAATGTTCCAGCATTCCCCTGCAGCTGGCCTGAAATGGACCAAACATACCGGATCACCCCCCGACGGCCCGAGACCGTGCTCTTCTCCCGCCAACTTAAAACAACCATCCCCGTCCTCAGGCAAGCCGTCACCCACATCCCCCAACCCCCAAGCAAAAAACAAAAAAAGACACATCAACAACCTGCACACACACCGCACCCTCACACACTCACACAAACACACACACAAAATAACTCTGTGACACATACACACACACACAAAAAAAAACACATTCTAGCGCCCGTTTCATTGGTTTCGGAAATGGGCCTTTTTTACTAGTGATTTTATATTTAAATCTTTTTATTAAAGTATAAAAAGGAACAATGTGCTGTGCAACTGCTGTGTATAAATTACAAATAGAAAACAATAATAACAATGAACAACTACAATAAACACTCCCACCACCACCGTCTACCCTTCCAACCCCAACCATAGCTGACTTCTGCTACTCCAAGGAATCCTAATCTACCCTGTTAAAATGTCCAGGGGTACAAAATGCAACCCGTTCTGTATACCCTAGAGGGGAGAAATATGCCCTATGAAGCACTGTTATGATTTTTTAATTGGATGAATAAAAAGTCATCAACAATCTCAGGATTCAGTCTAGCTCTCTTGTCTTCCACAATCCCTCCTGCAATAGATGTCTTCTTAGAAGATGTGCTGGTAGCAGAATGTACAGTATTTCTCATGCAAATTTTGCTAGCTATGGCCAGCATATTTGCTTGTTTTTCCAAAACATAAAAATATTGTTGTCTGCATCAATCAAACATAAATAACAGTCCAGTTCATTAACGGACTTCAAAGTAGAAAGTGACAGAGGGACAAAGTTTGTTCCCATCCCCACGGGCTCTGTCCCCATCCCTGCTCCGTGGGATCTGTCCCTGTCCCCATCCCCATCCCCGTGTCATTCTCTACTCTGTCCAGCACTGCTGTGTCTTCAAAATGGCTGCCGAGGCTTCCTGCAACAGACTGCTGCAGGAAGTCTCGGCAACCATTAAGAAGAAATGGTGGTGGGCAGGAAAGAGTGGGGTTCTTTCCTGCCCCCCCCCCCCCCCCGAAGAGGCCACTAGACAACCAGGGCTCTTCAAGATAGACCCGGGGGACTGTAGTGAGCAAGGGGCTGCTCGAAACAAAAGGGGTGGCGGTGGGGGCCCGGGGGACAATGACCCTTTTTTCCCCCAGGGGCCCAGATCACTGTCAGTCCACTCCTGGCTGTATGTTACTAGGCAAATGTTTGCCTTATGTAGACATCAAGCTGATACATGGCCATATCAAGACAAGATTAATACGTTTATGGTTTAATGCCATCACTGGTATGGTTTTATATAGCTTAGAGTTTACTCTTGGGGTGGAGGGAAGTCTGCACAAAAAAAATTCTGTGCACAGTATTTCAAAATTCTACAAACTTCTGCACGCTTGATTTGTAATTTTCTTGTGTAGAATTTCCCCATTATAAGAGCTGTTTGTTCATTCCGTTACAAACAGTGGTGTGCTCATACACCTGCTATATTTGTTTTCTCTCTCTATTCCTTTTGTAATCCTTTGTTACTCTCCGTTGCTCTAGAAAAGTCAGCTAGTCATTACTAGCCAGGTACACTTGAGAAAACCACTGCTTATCCCTGGAAGTACAACATGGGATAGATCAGTCTCTTTGGAATCTGCCAGCTACTTGTGAACTAGATTAGCCACAGTCAGAGACAGGATACTGTACTCATCTGATCTTTGGCTAGACTCAGCATGGCACGTTTTATGTTGTTAAGATTATTATGGGATAAAGTGGGAAAGCGCGTGGTATAAATGTTACAATACAATACATTTAACATAAAAGTGTGAATTGTCTTCCAGGAAAGAATATTCAGACTGTGAAGTTACCTGTGGACAAGGTAACCTCATGTTGTTTTGGGGGAAAGGATTATTCTGAAATGTATGTGACTTCTGCTAGCGATGGAATGGATGACCAATGGGCAGCAAGGCAGCCTCAGTCTGGATGTATTTTCAAGGTGATTTTTATTATTTTTGTTGCAGTTTACAGGTTCTGTGACTGTCATTTAGAGGGAATGTTATTAAGGTGCATGAAAAGAATAATGCAAATGCATGCTAAGCAGTTTATTATTATTTAAAATGAATACTGCAACTTGTACTGGACCTTGCAAGCTGTTTACTCATGGAAAGATAACACCAGCTTTAAGGGACCTGCTATGTACTCTTCCCAAGATTCATGGTCACAATATTCTCCCACTCCCCCTTCTCAAAATCTCCCACCCTCCAAAAACCACTTCTCACAAGCTGCTACTTGAAACTCCCCTACACCCCACTCCCCAACATAAAGGCCAGTGGATAGACAAGACTGATCCATAGTTACTTCTGCCCCTTTAGGTCCTCTACTCAAAATGGCATTCAAAATTCCCTTAGCAGTATCTCGCAGTTCTTCTAAGATATGAGATCAAGCTGCCAAATAAAGGAGTGCAAGGCTATTGCTAGAGGGATTTGGGCAACTGTCTTATATACGGTATCTTCAATAAAATATTTTGGATAATATACTGATCTGCTTGCTCACTTTCCTCGTTGGATTTCGCAGATCGTTTGTCTTGCTGTTATCTAGCCCAGAATCCTACTTCTAACAGTGGCCTGTAGAAACCCAATTAGTAGCAACATTCCATGCTACCAATTCCAGGGCAAGCAGTGGCTTCCCCCATGTCCATCTCAACAACGGACTATTTATTTTTCCTCCAGGAACTTGTCCAAACCTTTTTAAAACCCAGATACATTAACCACTGTTACCACGTTCTTCAGCAGCGAGTTCCAGAGCTTAACTATTCTTTGAGTAAAAAAATATATTTCCTCCTATTTGTTTTAAAAGTATTGCCATGTAATTTCATTGAGTGTCCCCAAGTCTTTGTACTTTTTGAAAGAGTGAAAAATCGATTCACTTCTACCCATTCTACACTACTCAGGATTTTATAGACCTCAATCATATCCCCCCTCAGCCATCTCTTTTCCAAGCTGAAGAGCCCTAACCTCCTTAGCCTTTCCTCATATGGGAGGTAATAAATAGAAAGTGGAATAACATGGCTACCACATCACTCTGCTCATATGGGAGGAGTTCCCACTGCTGCTTCTTGTGATTTTGGGCGTCATTTAACCCTCCATTGTCTCAGGTACAAACAATTGCAAGCCTTCTAGGGACATGGAAATAACTAATGTACCTGAATGCAATTCTAGTGAAAAAGGTGTGAGCTAAATCCAAGTATATAGATAAAATTTTGAACCTGGGCACCAAAGAGCTGGGATCACTACCATCCAGAAATTAATCCAGAAAATGGTATGATAATTTTCCCCCTTTTTTGTGCATCTTTATGTATATGTACTTCAAACCTGTTTTCTTTAGCGGCCCATGCAGCATTAATAGGCTGTCTGACTGAGCCTGCGCTGGATCCTTCCTTCTGCTGTGTCCCACCCTCGCTTATACAGGAAGTTGTATCAGAGAGACGGAGCGTGGCAGAGGGAAGGATCTGGTGCCAGCTCAGGCAGCCTGTCATCATTGCAGGGGCTGCAAAAGAAAACAGGTTTGACGGACCGAGGGGAAAGGAGAAGAGAAGGCAGTGCTGGATTCGGGGAGGGGGGGGGGGGTTGAGACAAGAAGAGGGAGTGGCGCTGGTTCCATGGGAGGTGGGAGAAAACAAGAGATAGTAGTGCCAGCAAAGTAATAAAAATAAAAATCTGCACTGCTGTGTACCGGCCACATGACACACTGGTTGAGAACCACTAAAGGGCCAGTGACATCATTGGCCCAGGCATTTGGTGCCTTTTATCACCAGCGCCCTGGAATAGTACCTCATCTGGTCCATAGGTTAAGCTGGTCCTGCTGGAAAGCTTTGACATTGGTTCATTCTTCTATTTCATAGTTAATGAAATTGGTTATCAATGTATAGCAGAAGATTCAGGTGCATGTTGGGGATATCAAGGTGCATAAGGAGCATGTCATTAAACTTGAGAAAGCTACAGAGACACGTGTAAGCTTCATTCCAAGTCTTGTTCTTGTTTCCTCTTTTTGTGGTTCCGGGTTCACTTCTCAGAAACAGTGGGGTTGTAGCACAATAAAACAACAAACGGGTGTGGCTTAGAGAAGGGTATTTTATATAGAAATAGGCTTATTACAAATGCTCAGCATTTAGAACAGAAAGTTTGTTACATAGCTGCTTCTTGGTGGTGTGTAAGTGAATGTGTGTCTGTCCTTCCATTGGTGGCCGAGGGGTGTGTTCGTGAAATGGCTGTCTTGAGCATGAATGTCTGTAGGTATGAATGTGAGTGGGTATCCCTGTCCTGTGTTTGAGTGTCCAAATGTGTGGATATCTGAAGGTGTACCTGTGTATGTCCCCCTCATGTCTATGTTTGTCCCTCTTTGTGTTTATATACCTGAATTATCTCTTTTCCAGCATATTCCTGTGCCATAATTTGGTTTGTTTGATCTGATAGCTCCTATTCCTTTGAAGGCCCAGTTCTCAAAGATAGCCTGTCTGGCTACGCTTGTAATCTAACCTCATTAGGCCAACTAATCCCATCAGGTAGGGAGATATACTGAGGCATATTTTCAAAGCACTTTGGGAGGCTAAGTTCCATAGGTTTCTATGGAACTTTGGGAGGCTAAGTGCTTTGAAAATGAGCCTCACTGTCTACTCACACTGATATCACCAGGGGTCAGACTGGGATGGGGTGGGGTCAGATCTGCCTGCAGTATCTTCCAGAAGCCTTTTGATTAACTCTCTGGTTTAGGCTAACTTTCAGGTTGGGCCCTGAACAGCACAATGTCATGCTGTCAAAATATTTTTTAATCATATGATGGTTGTGAAGTATGTTGTTAGACATTTTAATTTGTGAGTGTTACATTTTCCTAATACTGTGCTTTCACTGTGGACATTTCAAGAAGTACATGTATATAATAGTGCAGATTTCATAATCGGCTATTCACTCGCTGAATAAGGCCAGCTAAGAAGCAAGAAGCCCAGAGGGATTGGGATGGTAAGAGGAACCTTTCTGTGGACAGTTTGGTTCTTAAGCAATTTTTAGAACATGCGGAAGTTGAGAGTAATGGGGTGCTTTGTTTGTGTCTTTCACCTTTCATCAAATTAGAAACCATATATTGCATCTTTTTTTCTGTCAGGGTTAATTTATTTCTAGGCTCTGTGAGGGCAAAGAGGTGATGGCTGTGCCTAGGGAAATAGAGGCACCTCCTCCCTGGCCCTGGGTTCTCTCTCTCCACTGACAGTCAGGAAACTCAGGTAACAATTCCATGTACACAGTGATTTATTGTAACAAAAGCAACAATATTAAATAATAACACAAGCAATGTTTCACAGTTACTCTTCCAATAAAAAAAAAACGTTCTACTAAGACTCACGTATCAGTCTGACATATACTTCCTAAACTAAGAACTTAGTCTATGTAATCCCTTAATCTCTTGAACATTAACCAATTATCCAGCCTTTAAACAGCAGACGAGATGCTGACTTCTAATCCAGGCAGGTGCGCCAATCCAAGATAGAAGTATGTGTTTCCGCACAGAGATTACAAGCTGCATTGATCCTTGGGCAGCATGTCGTGTTCAACCCACGGTTGGGCTGTTCAGATAAATAGTATTGCACATATGTTCCCAAAAACTCACAGTCCGTAACTCTTCAGGGTGTCACCTTAGAGAAAGGCATTGCAAAAGTAAGCTCTCAGGGACTGGCACCTGTGAAGCAAAAAGGCAGAAGCCAAACAGCAGGACTAAAATATATAAATAAGACAAAAGTGTAGACAAAATGGCAGTGTGCAGTATTTCTCTGCAGAGCAATTAATATATTTTGGCCATCAGTGCTGTTTGTCCATACTCTGTAAACAGTCTTTGTAATTAGATATATCTTACTTCATTGATGCTGACCAGACCAGTAAGAAAAACACTCCCACATAAGTATTAAAGGTACAGTGTCTTCAACATGTAGAGACTAAATGTAGTAGAAGAATTCCATGTTTTCAATTCCACTGCTAGCCTTCTTAGCTCCAAGCAAGAAGTCTCAGGTAGGTTAGAACCGGTGAGCGGTAGGGAAGTGTACATACTATCCCTGATCTTTTACACACTGCAGCATAGCAGAAATAGCTGTGTAACAAGCTCATAATGTTGTGTAGCAGCAACCATTTTAGTTTGATTCAGGCCTGATATGCACACAAAATGGTTGGCTAGGTGGTGCACTACAGCTCCAAAATTTGGATATTCCCTGAACTGTGCAGAGCTACACAGGACAGAAGGAAGACATTTCTGGCTATGAGTCAGGAGGTGCCAGCCTTGGGAGGCCAATATTTCTTGCATTTTCTTTTCTAAGGGTATAGTAATAATGTCATCTGTGAAATATATATTTACTGAGCCTGGGTGCTAAAAGGTTGGAGCTTTGAGGGACATCCCATGGTACCACAATCATGGGAAGTGGGCTGCATCTGAAAATATGAGTGAGTTCTCTCCTTATTAGGATTCTTTTCCTTTGTTTCAGGTTTTTTCCTTGGTAAAAGCTTCCTTGGCAAGCTTTTACCGTACCCTGATTTACCATGGGAGTCACCAGCCTGTGGTATCACAGTCTCACAGGTTGCTGATTACCATAGTAAATGAATAATGCTACTCGTGAGCCACCTAACAAGCAGTGTTATTCCAGCAGCATGGGAACATTACTCCCTCAAAGCCGTGGCTCAGTGCTCCTGGGCCACATCGTCTAGGGCTGCAGTGCTGTCCCCCTCCCCACCCCCCCTGATGATTACCCATCCCTGAGCAAGCCCCCCCTTATCAGGGCCACCCACTCCCCCCCCCCCCCCCGATCAAGTTCATAATGGTAGTCTTGCAGTACTCCCACAAGAGGTTGGTCACGTTTCCTTATAAAGAGACTACTGTTAGGAGTACCGTTTTGTGTGTCAACATCAGAAGGGCAGGAGCAACTCTGGATTGCTCCTGCCCAGGGACCCACTAAACCACCAGGGAATAAGGTAAGACACGGGGGTGAGGTGGGGTGTAAGCTCTGTCAAGCAGGGACTGTCTCTTCATGTTCAAGTGTACAGCGCTGCGTACGTCTAGTAGCGCTATAGAAAAGATAAGTAGTAGTAGTAGAGTGAGGTAATTTGGGAGGAAGGGGTCTTGATCGAAGTGCTTTTGCTCAGAGAAGAGCCTTGATCATCTGGAGGGTGGGTGTTCCCTGGAAGTGGTGCCCTGGAGCATTGGGCCTGGTTTTGCAGGCTGATGCTCCCAGGCTAGTAAAAAAAAAACCTGGTTTTTGGCTGGGGCTATTTTACCGTCATTTTAGGGCTTTAACTTGATGATGTGCATCCAGTGTTCACTACCAAGTCATGTTATGGAATTTACATTGTAATGAGCTACTTTACATGCATTTGCAAGGAGTAACTTAGCATTGAGCTGGGGCAAGAAACATAATGTTAGAGCCCTTTAAGTCGCATAAAGGGGTTAATAATGCAGCTTGATAACTTTCCCCCTAAGTGGTTCTTTTTTGTTTGCTTTGTGATGTTTTCCTCTTTTTATATTGCTATTGTACCTTTCTTATTCAAGACGACTATACTTGTACATTTTGAGAAAAATAAAGTAAAAAAAAAAAATTACCTGGATTAACATATACATAATCATTGTCATCCTGTCCAGATTATAGTGTCTTCTTTCTCATTAGTGATCTAGAAATTAACAGATTTATTATAACTGTGTTTTTTTAAATAATAGAATATGACTATAATAAATACTATACAAGGTTCTTCATGGGGACACTTCAGCTTCTTGTATTGCAAGACTACTAGGAAAGACAACTTTATATTGCATGTATTATATGGACTCAGGACATTGTGCTAAATTATGATGTGGACAAAAAGATGCTGTAATCTTCTGAAGAGAATGGATTCTAACTTACCAGTTTTATTTTACAGATAACAGGATTAAATGTAAAAGGAATACCACCATACACATTTGCTGGTTAGAGACTACTTTCACTCTGAATTTTTATTAAGAACATGAAGAGAAGATGAAGAAAAATTAGTAGTTAATAAAGTTTTCTAGCAAATGTACACATGAGCAGTAATTTATGAATCTGTAAATTTTCTTTATTTGTATTTGTACAAATTAAGATAAATTAAAGAAATGTGCTAAAATTATATTTAAATCTCTAAAGACATATGAAGAAGGAAATGTAGTATTAACAACTTAAGTAATCATTTTTGATCAAGGTATCATGACCTACAAAGAGCAGACTGGATGGACCATGCAGGTCTTTTTCTGCCGTCATCTACTATGTTACTATGTTACACATTTACATCGATCAGAGGGGATACAAATGAAGTCAAAGCTGTTATTTCTCAGTATCCATCACAATAACAAAACGTTTACAATAAACATCAATAAAAGAGAGGAATAATCAACTGGTAAAAAAATTATAGACAAATCCAAGGGTCCTGTTTACTAAGTCGCACTAGCGTTTTTAGCTCGTGCTAAGCGCTAGTCATCCATATGTTCCTATGGGCGACTAGTGTTTAGCGCGTGCTAATGATTAGCGCACGCTAACAACACTAACACACCCTTAGCGCTGCTTAGTAAGCAGGGCCCCAAGTTTTTTGAAAACAATGTTTAAGACTTCAGTGAGAATTCCTTTCACACTTTTCCATTTTTTTAAAAATCATGGTACCAGCTCAGACTCCAGTATTTATGCAGATGACTCCCAGATCTACTTCTCTGTGCTAGAGCTTTCACTGATAATCCAATCAAAATCATGATAATAAAAATAATAAATTATTCAAAAGTTCTGAAGAATTCGACAAGCAGTAGTGCCCTTATGATCCTTAATAGTTTAGTTTACAGCTAGAGTTACCAACATGCATGACCAGTTTAGTATGTGCTAATGTTATTAAATATTAATGCATGTGGTTTTACTTCAGGTTCCATGTTATGCAGTTGGACCAACTTAGTAATAATGCATATTAATGATGTTAATGTATTCTAAAGCTTAATGCATTACAGTGTCCTTTTACCAAGTTGCGCTAAAAAGTGGCCAGCACTGGGTTTTTCTTGCACTGTGGCCACTTTTAGTGCAGCGGTAAAATGGCTGCCATGCCATACTTTTTTGTAATGGCCACAATGGCCATTACTGCGGGAGCCCATACCACCATCTATTTAGGAGGTGGCAAGGGCTCTCATGCTAATAAGATAGCATGTGGGAATATGCCTGCGCTACTTGATTAGCACAGACATGCCTCCCACACTGCAAAATAAAAAATATTTTCCAGTGTGGGATTAGCACACACTGAATGGGAAACTACTGCAGAACGCCTCAGCGTGTCCTGCGGTGGAGCCCTTTTAGCACGCGGTAGGCCTTCGTTAGGCCTACAGCGCCTTAGTGAAAGGGCCCTTACATTAGTACTTCTAGTTGTTAATGTCTTTTCCCATAATATGTACCACACCGTTCCCTATCTTCATGTGATAGCACAAGATGCTTCAGGCCAGAGGCTCAATTTGCACTGCAGCTCCTTGTGACTCTGGGCAAGTCACTTAACCCTCCATTGCCTCAGGTACCTGGGAATTTTGGAAAACACAATCTGAAGCATGAAATGAGGACTAGAGCATTTAAAGACATTAGCATCCTGAAACATCAAATTTCACTTATTGGTTTTGATATTTTGTTTTGCTGTTTCTCCTTGCTCTTAAATACTATGCTAAGAGTCTTTTCTTGTTGTCTGAAAAATATCTAACATGTTGGACACAAATAGAATAAATTGATGAGTCACCAAGATGATAAATCTATTTGTATTTGAAACTCTGAAATTGGTTAAATAAAGTATTTCTAATACTTCAGTCTATTTTTCTAAAATACCAAATTCTTTTTTTCCTTTTCTTAGGTATCTTAGCATTACAGATTTCCCCACAAATGCTTGCCTTGTAAGCATCCTACATGGAAGTGAAATTCAGTTCTTCAGTTTAACTGAAAATATAGTCCAAAAAGGTGCTATCATCCAGTAAAGAGGTGTTACTTTTCCAAATTTGGGACTTGGCAGAGATGCCACATATATTTGTGAAGCATAGTCAGAAACTGGATAGATTATGGATCTCTGAAACAAAAACAAAAGGCGCTTGCCGGGTAATATTACCCAGATAATTTTAGGACAGCTAGATACTCACCCCGACAATTTTGGATGGCACCAAGTATCAGAGCCCTCCAACGTAAAACCACACATGTACATCTCTGCTTCCATCTCTTTTTGTGCAAGTAAATTTTACCTGGGCAATGATTTGCCCAAATAGGAATTTAAAATGTCAAGTCTGTCGAACTAACTCCTCGAGTTAATTGGACAACCTGAATACCAACATTAAGATTTTTAGAACTAAAAAAAATAGTCCTAGAGTAGGACTAATGTAATGATGTAAAAAATAATATTCTTATTAGTAGGATGCAAGATTTTCCAATATTTAGTATAAACTGTTCTAGAATTTGACAGTTGGAATCCAATAAATGGCTGAGTACTCCTCCTAAAAAATTTGGATATCTGCATGTTATACAATATATATTATGAAAACATTCAGGGAATTAACTGTTATGACCCATTGCCTTCTACAGTAGCTATTCACAGCAACAGATTATGTGGGGGAGAGGCAGTGTCCATTGATACCAAGGCCTCCCCCCCCCCCCCTCCACAAGCATCCAACTTCTTCCTGAAGACCTCCCTGTGAGCATTTCCCCTCCAGAAAAGCCCCCCTGTGAGCATCAGCAACCCTCTTGAAGAGGTCCACAACCTCCAGGGTCCCTCCTGGGCCTACGCTAATGATGCCTAGGGCAGTGTTTCTCAACTTTGTCAAGCACCTCCTCAGTTGAATAAATTTTAACCAAGTACCCCTGAGCTTCAATCAACAGAGTTTTTGAAATGGACATTCCAAAAACTGACACAGAAACAGAAATTAAAATTACTTTTTCTACTTTTGTTGTCTGGTCATTCTATTTTTCTTATTGTGTTGGGCCAGGCTCTGGGTTCTGCTTTCCTCCATCTTCTCTTAATTCTTGTCATTTTTCTGTCTCCTCCTTTTCCTTTCAGCTTACTTCAGTTCATTTTTCTGCCTCTCTGTCCAGATTGAATTTTTTATTACTATCCACTTTCCTCAGTTTGACTGTGTGTACCTACAGCTTTCCACCTCTTTCCTTCACACTGGCTCTCCTATTCCCATGCTTCTTATTCTCCAGTCTTTCACTAACTCTCTCCTCTTTTCCCTTCCATCCAGCATTTCCCCTTTTTTGCTCCCCCTCTCTCTTCCACATACCTCCATCCCGTGTCTCCAGTCTTTCCCCCCATCCTTCCATCCTGCATCTTCCTTCTTTCTCTTCCATCCAGCATTTCCCCTCTCTCTCTCTCCATTCCCATGCCTACCCTTGCATCTTTGCTGCTCCTCCCCCAGGCTACTGCTGCTGTATTTTCAAAGCAGCGGTGGCAGAACAACCTGAAACACTGGCAGAGCTGCACTCTTCATGTACCTGCTGTCAGTTCTGCCAGCACCCCACTCTCCCTGGATGTCAACTTCCTGTTCTGGGCAGGGGCCCGGAAGAACCAACAGCGCACACATGGAGACTGTGTCTCTGAAACTTCTTCAGGTTGATCTGCTGTTGATGGTTTGGAGAAGCAGCAGTAGGGGTGTCAGCGTGAGAGAGGTAAGGAAGGTCTGCTGCCTACCTCCTACTGAGGTCTTGCATACTCCTTGAGGTACATGTACCATGTGTTGGGAACTTCTGGTCTAGGATAGGATGAACAGGAGCAATCCCTAGCCACTCCTGCCTGTGCCGGCTCCAACTTCAAAATGGTGGCCACGACTGGTAGTGGTAATCTTGCAGTACTACCACTAGGGTTGCTTTGGAAGGCATAATAGCATGATCTCCCTAAACCGGGGATGTCCTACCTTCATCCTCGAGGGCCACAATCCAGACTTGTTTTCAGGATTTCCTTAATGAATATGCATGAGATCTATTTGTATGCACTGCCTCCATTGTATGCAAATAGATCTCATGCATATTTATAGTGGAAACCCTGACCTGTCGAGGGCTAAGGTTGGACAACTCTGCCCTAAACACTCTGAAAGGTAACGTACCATTGTCACAGCATCAGATCAGCATCTTGAAATGACAAAGGTGTGCATTAAAGAGTCTCAGGGATAAGGGTACCTCTTAAAACAAAGAGTGAAGGAGTAGCCTAATGGTTAGTGCAGTGAGCTCAGAACTTGAGGAACTGGAGCGGTTAACCCTTCATTGCCTCAGGTACATAAACTTAGGACAGAAAAAGTACCCATAAGGAGTAGCCTAGTGGTTAGTGCAGCAGCCTGAGGACCTGGGGAACTGGGTTCAATTCCCACAGCAGTTCCTTGTGACTCAGGAACTCTCCATTCCCCAGGTACAAAATAAGTACCTGTATATAATATGTAAACTGCTTTGATTGTAACCACAGAAAAGCAGTATATCAAGTCCCATCCCTTAAACCACTAAGAAAAGATGAAACTGGTGACAATCTGGGGAGTTGAGGCCGTTTCCTTTTTGGGCAGTTACTATCTGGAACGCACTCTCTTTTTGTATTCGACTAGGGGTTAATTTTATGCAATTGCATAGGAAACTAAAACTTTTTTATTTGATAAATTTTAGGGTATCTTTACTTTTTAAAATTTTGTAATTCCTTATGTTGTTTTGAGTCTCTTGTGAACTGCCTTGAACCTCACATTGGGAATAGTGCGGTATACAAATTTCAGATTAGATTTTATTCTGATTCCCATTAAGTTTTACACCTTACTAATGTAATGCCCCCCTACTGGGCATTCCTGGATTCGGGGTCCAACCTGGCTGGAGCCTCCCAAAGGCAATCACCAACAGTCCCTTACTCACTTGGTGCTCGGTGCTTCCACCTGGGGAAGAAAAGTGTTAGCGAGTGGGATTGGCCAAGGAAAAATCCCCCCCCCCCCCCCCCAAAATAAAAAGGAGAACTGCTGTGAACAGGACTGATTAATAAATTAAACAGGCTTTATTTAACTATTTACACAAATATATATATATATATATATATAGTTCATTTCTACCCCACATTTTCCCACAAATATAGGCACAATGTGGCTTACATGAATTATGAAAAGACGAAAAGTACAATACATGAATGCTACAGAAGAATAAGGATGTAGCGCTAATAATGATAATGATTAAACAGCAGGAATGTTTTCAGCAACTTCTTGAGAAGATGGTGATCAGCTTGCGATTTTAAGTACAAAGGTAGAGCATTCCAAAACCACATATGCATCCAGCTTCTCCTATTTAAGTGCACAGCTATGGAATGCACTACCAAAAACAGTAAAAACAACATACGACTACCTAAAGTTCCGGAAAGGCATACCCCACCAACCCAACATAAGAACCAGAAAGCCTGCTACACAACACCAAGACTTTAATGGACTCACCCCTATCTCCCTCTTCACATTTAATGTTTACCGATTGTGAACCGTACCCTACCACAATCACAACTTGAACTTCAGCACACTATGTATTTGTTCAGACCGGAACTGGCGACCGCCGCTACGGCACTATGTAAGCCACATTGAGCCTACAAATAGGTGGGAAAATGTGGGATACAAATGCAACAAACAAACAAATATATATATATATATATATATATATTATACAAACCCCCCCCAAAAGTCTTGACATAACATTTTTCAGCAAATAAAAGCAAATCAATAGTATTGACAATTAACTTCTTGAACCAAATACTACTTAATTTATGCACTATGGCATTAACAATCACTCTTGGACTCAAGTATTCAGAGCATACGAGTCAGTGCTGTGGGTGCTTGAGCACCCCCAATATTGAACAAATTCCTTGACTGTGTCCAGAGGTAATTTCCATTGGGGTTGGCACCCCCAATAATTTAAAAAAGTTGGCTCCTACAATTCAGAGTTATGACTTAGTCCTTCACACACTGCTCAGACCCTGTCAGTCTTGCTTGCCAAGACTGTAAGCTCTTCCCTGCTGCTTTGTTAAGTCAGTGTGTGGCTGTGGCTTTGTGACCTAGATCCCTTTTGTCCTTTCCTTGCAAGTCCATCCTCTCCCAGCCCCCTCAGATTTCACCCCTCCTACAGAATACTTCTTGGGTTGGTGGCTGCTGTGCTGGACTAGTTGTCTTTCTAAGAATTGTCCTCCTTCGCTGGGCTCCTAGTTCTGGTCACAACTAGGGAGCCTTCTCCCTTGCTAGGTCTATAGTGACAGTTGCACCCTGGAGGCCTTCACCCTCGCTGGGCCCCTAGTGCCGATCGCACCCCAGAGGCCTTCACCCTCACTAGGTCCCTAGTGCCGATTGCACCACGGAGACCTTCATCCTCGCTGGTCCACTCTTCAAGAGAAACCTCTGGGATTGCTGGGGTTCAGATTTTATTTATTTATTTAGTTATTTATTGGGATTTATTAACCGCCTTTATGAAGAAATTCACCAAAGGCGGTGTACAGCAGGTACAGTTTAACAAAAAACGTACAATTTTGTTAACAGCATAACAATAGTAACATGACCAAGTATAAATATAATAAATTAGGTAAATTTGAAAACAGCAAATTCAAACCTAATAACAGGACTACCATGAAACAGGATCAAAAATATCCACTTTTAAGAGCACTGAAATTCAAATAACAGAAATATAATACGATGTCAGCATAAGAGTAATGAAACATATAATAAGCACACATTAGAATATTAAAATAACATAGCTAAGGACGGGGGCATTCTAAGATGGCCGACACCTGGTGCTGAGCACCGCGACAGCATTCTTTTCTTCTAGAGAATTTCCTTCCTATTCTTCCTCCTAGATGGGGAAGAAAAGTAAGGGTGTTCAGCATCTGTTGTTGGCAGCTTCAGCTCCAGCATCATCCGGACCGATGGCTAGTTTTGTACGTCGTCCAGAGGCAGCAGGAGTAATTCCGGGTGGCTTGCTGGGATTGTTAGTGGCGGAAGGTGTGTCATTGACTTCCCCTGAGCTGGAAGTTTCTCTATCCCCAGAATCGCAGCTTCCCCCACCTTTGCTGCAGGGAAGTCCCATGCGGCCGATCGAGATGAATGACGGCCGCGGGGCCCTGAAGCAATCCACAGCTGGAGTAGACGCTGTGGAGATTGAGAACATGCCGGCAAGTGCGGCTGTGCAACAAGCAGAACAGCAGCCTGGGCTTTCGGTAGAGAAGGGAGCGCTTGGTGCAGACTTACCTTTGGTCAAAACACTACCAGGTACTATTGAACTCTCCACTATCACTCCAGTAAGACCTAAGATATTTACTCTGGAGACATTATGGGAAAGCATCTTGAGATTAGAAAAGTCCTTTCTAGGACAGATGGGAGTACTCTCTCAAAAATGGATACTTTGGTTTTATCTAAGCACTCAATTCTGGAATGGACTGCTCCCAGTGGTCAAATTCACCCCAGATCACCTGACCTTTAAGAAGTGGCTCAAGACCTTCCTTTTCAGTAGAGCATATGCTGTGAGCCCTCCTGGTGTTACATCCTTCTGAACCACGGCAGCCTTATCGACAACTTGTCACCTTCCCCTCTCTCCCTCCTGCTGTTCCCCTTTATTTTTGTTACATTTGTACCCCGCACTTTCCCACTCAGTGGCAGGCTCTATGTGGCAGGCAATGGAGCATTAAGTGACTTGCCCAGAATCACAAGGAGCTGCTTGTGCTGGGAATTGAACTCAGTTCCCCAGGACCAAAGTCCACCACCCTAACCACTAGGCCACTCCTCCACTCCTCTTTCCCTTCTCTGACACTATTTGCTGTATTTTGTATTAATGTTGTTTACTAGACTATTCTACGCCACATTGAGCCTGCCCATGGGTGGGAATAATGTGGGATATAAATGCCGTAAATAAATAAATATTAGGAAGTTTGAAGTCGACTTTGTTAACTTCTGATGAAACAGCTAGATTTTATTTGCTGAGCTCATGCTGACTAATTTCCTCACCACAAGATTTGTCCCTGGGTTAATTTTAAACAAGCTAAGAAATGATTTACTCTGGTCTTACAAGGACATCCCATCAAGGTATGCATCACCATTTGGAAAACATAAATGCAGTGGCGTACCAAGGGGGGGGGGGGGGGGGGGGGTCGGTCCGCCCCGGGTGCATGCCGCTGGGGGGGTGCTGCGCGCTGGTCAGCGTCGTTCGTTTCCATGCTCCCTCTGCCCCGGAACAGGTTACTTCCTGTTCCGGGGCAGAGGGAGCATGGAAACGAATGACGCTGACCAGCGCACGGCACCCCCCCCCCCCCCCCCCAGCGGCGTGCACCCGGGGGGGGTTCTTTCGCTGGGGTGGGGGGGGGGTGTCCCTTCGCCAGGGTGGGGTCGTGCTGCACGGGGCGGGGCGCATCTGCGATCCGCTCCGGGTGTCAGCGCCCCTCGGTACGCCACTGCAACTGCATAAATGTCATTCAGCTCCAACTCTCCTACTAATGTTTTTCCTTAGCCATCATTATTCCCAGGACGCATCTATATACATTATTTGATAGTAGTAATAGACAATATTAAGTGCATTTGTAAAATATATCATTGCACTCCACAAAACAAATGGGGCAAGTTGTCAACTTGCCACAAACCATCTTTCTCTTTTGATCTAGGCACAGGAAAAAAGATTTTAAATGCTCCCAGGTTTCAACCTAATGTTTAATGTGAGATATAAATGTAATTTATAAGTAAAGAAATAAATACTTTAAAACTCTAAATGTTGAGCACCTGCGCGCAGGGAATGGAAAACAGCGATTTACCAACTTGGCTTCAACCTTTTGATGTCATCCCGGCTCCTGCTTTCTTCAACCACCTTGCATACAGCAGTCAATAGTCCAATAGTTTGTTTTGTTTTGCTTTGTTCTGACCAATATGGCGGCTGCACGGGAGGGCTCATTTCAGGTCTTTGACGTCATGCGGATTGCGGACACCTGTCATTAAATGTTTGGGAGAAAAAAAAACCCCCACACATTCAGCTCCCGTATGTGCAAGAACAGGGGTAGAGGGGAAGAGGAAGAGCTATCTATCTGGGAGTTATAGTCTTTTCAGCACAAGCTCTGTTTGTCCAGAAGGAAAGGAGACAGACGACAGATTACAACTCCCAATGTGCCTTGAGCTGAGAGGGTGTATGATTGGTGTTTATCCTGGAGATGGGGATAGAAGCAGGAAGAAGCCTGTATATCAGGTAAGTAAGGATAATGTCATGATTGTAAAAGCCTTTAGTTTGGAGTTTTTTTTTCTTTTCAGTTAAAAATGGAGAACCGCTTTGGCTGGAGGGGTGAGGAGTATTCTACTGGGAGTTTCTAATTGTAACGTGTGTATAGGTTCCCCCCTGCCCCCTACGAGTATGGTGAGATTTTGGATGGCGACATTGTTAAAACTTTTCTGACAAGTACCTTTTATCCAGGAGGGCAAGCTGCTTAATTAGGTGGACGAAGCCTGTTGTTAAAGCAAAACAATAGAACCCCTGACAGCTACACAGACTCAACAACCATTAGCACATGTTTATACCCACAGGGCGATGAGCAAATTTCAGGTAGCCCATTTACCTACGGTATGTAAAATGGCTTTTAAAAATTGCACTCATTGGGGTGATTTTATAAACCTTGCTTGAGCATAAACTGCTCCATTTTAGAAAGGATATAACACTAGTGTTTTAGAACAGAATCTGCTGACATAGATGCTGTTCTAAATACAGGAAAAATGGATGTTTATGCGCTCGGTGCATATGGCATAAACTTCCCTTGTAGAAAAAAAAAAGAAAACCAGCATGTAAACGTGTATGTGCTGACACATACATGTTTATTTTAACCAATTTGGAAATATAAATGTATTTTGTCACAAAAAGCAGTGTTTATTGACAGCTTGGCTTTTTTGGGGGTGGGGGGACAAACCCCACCTCTAATCCTTCCAGAGAAGTTCTGCTCTATTGGAGCAGTTTGCCAAAACCTAAGCATATCAGGTGTAAATCCTATTGTTGATCTATTAAGGTCATTGATGTTTATTCCCCTTCTGAAATGGGGAATAAATGTGTATTTTCTAGGCATCGTTCAAAATAAGTTAGGCATATTTTTTTGTCTTTGACAACCGGGGCTGAATTTTAGCACTGGCTGTTTTATATGTATGGTCTATGTAATCTGGAGTGTTAGGGGGAATGAGGATTGAGGGGAATAGGCTCACTGTGATTTTTTTTTTTTTAAAGGATCTCATCTGATATGGATGAGGACAGCCCTTTTGGTGTGCTGATTGGGTGTTTTATTTGGGCTGGGGGGATTAGGGGGGCTCGTTTTCTTTTTTTGGCATAACCATTTTTTATGGCATAATTTTTGGGGGGGATTTCCGATCTGGTTTGACCTGATGGGGACTGTGCTGTGTGTTCGGCATCAGGGCTCTTCTACCCCTCCTCTTCCACTTTTTCAGATATTCAGGGGGGATTGCAGGCTGGGACAGTCCTGTCTTTTACTGTTTACACCTTGGACTCGCTTATTTACTATTTTTCAAATCACGCGATACCAGTTAAGTTTATATCTTTGAACGTCAATAGAATCACTTCACCTATTAAGAGGCAAAAAATTTTGCAAACCCTGAATCGTCATACAACAGATGTGGATTTTATGCAAGAAACTCATCTGTCTACTTCAGAACATAATACATTTAAGAGATGGTGGGTGGGGCATCTGCTAGAGGCTTTGGTGTTCAATCGTAAAGCTGGCGTTTTAAAACTCTTTTTTGCAAGACACTGGATATTATAGTCCATGGGTGCTGGACGGCTGCTTCTGGATGCTATATTATTGCCAAGTTTTCTATGAATAAACAACAGTTGTTTCTTTGCAATGTCTGTGCCCCTAACGCATACGATCATACATTTTTTACCACATTGATTCACACTCTGATGTGAGATCAAGAATTCCTGTTATTATAGGGGGAGATTTCAATAATAGTCCACGATCCTGTTCTCGACAGAACTACTGGACCAGGTCATGAGGACTGGAATCCATCTTGAGGAATCTTTATGCTTTGTTCTGCATTAGATCTGTTAGATATCTGGTGTATATTACAGCCAAGAGTAAGAGATTACACCCATTTATCCAGGGCTCATGCATCTCAATCCAGGATTGATTGTTTGCTATCCCAGACACATTTTTCTCAGGTTCAGAGTGCTGGGTGGGCCCCTAAAGTGTCTCCGACCATGCTGTGGTTTGGTGTTCTGTGGCGTTGGGTCCCCAGGTAGACCAGTCTTATCAATTGTGGTTTCCTTTTCCATTATACTGGGATAAGGAATTTTGGGATTATCTAATACGTCAGTGGTTGGATTACCAGACTAATAATGCTCTTCACCGTGATGATCCAGTGCTCTATTGGGAGGCTGCTAAGGCAGTACTCCGGTGTGCAATCATAGTCCATACCAGTTTTAAAAAGAAGGCTCGGGATAAAGAGATACTACATCTTGAATGTAAAGTTCACGCACAAATGCTTTGCTGCACTAATCCCACTCTACAGCAAAAGACCTATCTGTTGGCTACCCAGGCTACTCTTGGTGAGCTGCTTCATGCCCTTGCCACCAAGTCTATACAGTATTACAAATAACTCCTACCTGCATGGAAACAAGCAAGGGAAACTATTAGCTAATCTTATTGGACAAAATGTGAGATCGCGTGTTATCTTGCAGGTGGATAGGGGAGGAGGACACTTGGTGCACATGGACATTGAAATTGCAGAGGTTTTTAGGGCATATTATGAACAACTTTACGCTCTTCCCTCTGGGGATGATTTGGAGAGTGAAGTCTACTTTGAGGGGCGGACGCTTCCAAAACTAGCTGCTAATTTCCGAGGTAAATTTAATGCACCAATTATGGAGGATGAAGTGGGTTTTGCAGTTCAACAAGGTGCTCTTTATAAAGCTCCAGGCCTGGATGGCGTTCATTTTGAATTCTATAAGATCTTGGGTTCCTCGATTGTACCTACACTGCAAAATTTGTTTACTCGATTTCACAGAATTTGATGAGCTGTCTGACTCATTACATTTCGCGCAGATAGTGGTACTCTTGAAGCCATGGAGAAATCCCAAACAAGCGACTTCATACTGGCCCGCTTCTCTTTTTGAATGTAGAGGCTAATTGTTTGCAAAAACTTGGCTAATCGACTGACACAAATATTGTCTTCTTTGGTGGCTGACTGCCAAGTAGGTGTTGTGAAAGGTTGCACAATTGCTAGGAATTTACACATGCTTTTGGCTTCTATGGAGTGGCTGGAGTGTTCAGTGACACCTTCTCTGCTGGTCAGTTTCGACGCAGAGAAGGTGTTCGACTGGGTGAGCTGGGATTTCTTGTTTGCAACCATGCAAGTGTACAGTTTTGAAGGGGTGTTTTTGGATGCCTTCCGGTACTCTACACTTCACCCATGGTATTCCTTTGGGTGAGTGGGGTATCCTGGGAGACTTTTCCAGTTCAAAGGGGTACCCGACAGGGTTGTCTGCTTTCTTTGCTTCTATTCGTTCTGACCTTTGATCCACTTCTCCGTGAGATTTTTGGGTAATCCAAATATCTTTGCGGCATAGTGTTCTACTAAAGTCGCTATGCGCTACATGGATAGCCTTGAAATTACTTTGGGGTGGGGGAGGGGGCAATTCTCAAGTTTCAGACCATTTACCCTTGTTAGGTAATATTCAGTTTTTGCCTGGGGCTGAGAATGCTAGTTTTCATCAGTGGGCACCTTAGTCCATAAGATTATCTATGGAGTAGTCCCAGATTACATGATTGACCTAATCAATCTCTCAATCAGAAATAGTACCAGTTCATCACGGTCTTACCTGAATCTCCATTACCCAAATTGCAAAGGACTAAAATACAAGACAACCCATGCGTCCAATTTCTCTTACATAGGCACGCCTTGTGGAACGCATTGCCACAAGTGGTGAAAACAACTTATGATTACCTAAAATTCAGAAAGTCATTAAAGACTCACCTATTCGGAAGGGCATATCCGAATGACCCAACTTAAATGACTCAACTCTGCAACACTTCACTATTAAAGATTGTATTGGACATTAATGAACTCTTTTACCTCAACCCAACTTGATTGAATCTTATCTTCCCTATCCCAATACAACATTTTGTACCTATCCCGTACCGGATTTGGCAAATGCCTTCACGGTATTATATAAGCCACACTGAGCCTGCAAATATGTGGGAAAATGTGGGATACAAATGTAGCAAGTAATAATAATAACAACATCTCCAGGCAGATGGAGGTCAGGTGCTTAGTTGGGAAGCTTTACTTACTAGAGGAGCAGTAGAGCCACATGATCTGTTTGCCTATAGACAGATGTATCATTATATTGCTATCCTGAACCCAATGGGACCTACATTCTCATTACGGGCTTGTTTGGAATTTTTTGAGCCTTTCCAAGATGGTGGTATGTCAGTTTCTTCTCTACATAGAGCTTTGAGGATGCTAACTTCGGTTCCTGATAGGGTGGAGCTTTGGACCTGTTGGTGTCGGGATTTAGGACTGCCATTACATTCTTTAGATTTTGGCAAGCTGATTTGCCGTATAACTGCCATTTCAATTAATGCTGAGCTGCATTAGTGTCAATTTAGAGTTACATTGGGCATATTTTACCCAAGAGAGATTTTATAAGGTGGGGGGTGGACTTCCCCATATGTCGAAAATGCCACAAGGCTGTCATCTCATTCTTTTATGCTTTTTGGAGTTGTTTCGGCAGTCAAATCCTTTTGGATGATGGTGAACGATATTTGGGGGCTTTATGTGGATGGCCAATCCTGGCATCACCAGCGGGGTTTTCTTCTGGATCAATATGAAGCTCTTAGGAGTGGAGGAGTGGCCTAGTGGTTAGGGTGGTGGACTTTGGTCCTGAGGAACTGAGTTCGATTCCCACTTCAGGCACAGGCAGCTCCTTGTGACTCTGGGCAAGTCACTTAACCCTCCATTGCCCCAGGTACAAATAAGTACCTGTATACAATATGTAAGCCGCATTGAGCCTGCCATGAGTGGGAAAGTGTGGGGTACAAATGTAACAAAAAAATAAAAAATAAAAAATAACCACTTTTCTAGTCTTTTGATCCGCAAGGCGGGAGCGTTGGGTAAACGCATTATTTTAGGAGTTTGGATTAATGATGAAGTACCATCCTTCTGGCAATGGAGGAACTGGTTTCATGCCCTGATGTTATTGGAACAGAGACATGCTCGCTCTTCTTACAAAAGAAAACAATGGGGGGACCATGTGATGCCTTGAGCTTGGCAGGCGCTTCCTTGCTGAGCTCGAGACCTCTCGCCATTAAGCAACTTTTGAGCAACAATTAACTTTACTAAACCCCATCAGCAAAGCAGTTATCTTTTGTGCAGAAATGCAAGTGAGTTTCTATGGCTGCTTTCTTTGTTCAGGGTTGCCTCTGGCCTTTGTAAGTAAATTGAAGACTCTTGAGAAAGCTGACATCATGTACCATTCTTTGTAATATAAAAACAAATAGCACATAAGCATGGATTATTTTATTTATTTATTTAAAACATTTATAACCCACACAATCCATAGAGCTCTTGGTGGTTTACAGTAAATACATTCATAGTGATGAAATGACAAATCATAACCATCACATTAGAGAATGACACAGGGACCCACGGGGACAGAGCCCACGGGGCAGGGATGGGGACGAACTTTGTTCCTTAGTCATTTTCTACTTTGAAGCCTGTTAATGAACTGGACTGTTATTTATGTTTGATGCAGACAATGATAGGAGTGGCCTAGTGGTTAAGGTGGTGGACTTTGGTCCTGGGGAACTGAGGAACTGAGTTTGATTCCCACTTCAGGCACAGGCAGCTCCTTGTGACTCTGGGCAAGTCACTTAACCCTCCATTGCCCCATGTAAGCCGCATTGAGCCTGCCGTGAGTGGGAAAGCGCGGGGTACAAATGTAATAAAAAAAAATATTGTGAATTTTTGGAAAAGCAAGCAAACATGCTGGCCACAACTAGCAAAATTTGCATGGGGGATCCTGTACATCCTGCTACCAGCATATCTTCTAAGAAGACATCTTCTATTGCAGGAAGGACTGTAGAAGACAGGAGAGCTAGACTGAATCCTGAGATTGTTGATGACTTCTTATTCATCCACAGATTAAAAAATCACAACAGTACTTCATTGGGCATATGTGTCCCTTCTAGGGCATACAGAACGGGTTGTATTTTGTACCCCTGTACATTTTAACAGGGTGGATTAGGATTCCTTGTGGTAGCAGAAATCAGCTATTGTTGGGATTGGAAGGGTAGAGGGTGGTGGTGAGGAGGGTTATTTTAGCTGATCACTGTTGTTATTGTTTTCTATTTGTAATTTATACACAACTAGACTTTGAGCCCGTAAAAACGGGCTATTATAGGAAGGGGGGGTTGAAAGGCCCGCCCCCACCGCCGAGTTCGCCGCTGCCCCTCCCCCTCCGAGTTCGCGCCCCCCCCCGCCCCCCCCCCCACCGAGCCGTCACCACCCACCTTCCACCCGGCCGGGCCCTCGCTCCGCTATTGAAACAGCGAGGGTCCGGGAACGCAGCACTGAGCTCTGCTGAGCTGCCGACGTCGGCCTTCGTTCTTCTTCTCTGCCTGTCCCGCCCTCGTGTGACGTAACGTCGTCGAGGGCGGGACAGAGGCAGAGAAGAAGGAAGGGCGATGTCGGCAGCTCAGCAGAGCTCAGTGCTGCGTTCCCGGACCCTCGCTGTTTCAATAGTGGAGCGAGGGCCCGACCGGGTAGAAGGTGGGTGGCGGCGGCGACTCGGGTGGGGGGAGCGTTAGACGGCGGTGTCCCTCTCTCAGCAATGCGCAGTACAGACCCTCTGTGTTCCGCCCCCCGTCATCACGTATTGACGTGGGGGCGGGGCAGAGAAGGTCTCTACTGCGCATTTGCGAGTGAGTACGGTCATTCGCCGTTTATATGTTTGATAGTTGCACAGCGTGTTGTTCCTTTTTATATTTTAAGAAAAAGATTTCAATATAAAATCATAATAGTTTGAGGCTTCTGCAGATGAGGACAGAGTGGGGACGGGACCGACGGGGCAGAGACAGGGACAAACTTTGTCCCTGTGTCATTCTCTACATCACATACATACTAAACCAAGGATTTTGCTTGCATCTTTCTCAGTACTCACTAGTTTATAAAAGCAGATATGACTTATCCCTAAACAGAGGCTTGCTGGTCTAAGAATAATAATGTTTTAAGTTCCCTTCTAAATTGACCTAAAGCCTGTTCAACTCAATGTGGAAATTAAAAAGAGTAAGACCATTTTTCCCAAGGACCGTCTTCCATAACCTGGTACAATCAATGGTGCTCAGTCATCCAGACTACTGCAACGCAATCTATGCTGGCTGTAAAGAGCAAATAATCAAGAAACTTCAAACAGCCCAGAACACTGCAGCCAGACTCGTATTCGGCAAAACAAAATATGAAAGTGCTAAACCCCTTCGAGAAAAACTACACTGGCTCCCACTCAGAGAACGCATCATGTTCAAAATATGCTCCTTAGTCCACAAAATCATTCACGGAGAAGCCCCAGCCTACATGTCAGACCTGATAGACCTACCACCCAGGAATGCTAAAAGATCATCCCGCACATTCCTTAATCTTCACTTCCCTAACTGTAAAGGTTTGAAATACAAACTATTGCATGTGTCTTAACTTTTCATACTTGAGTACACAGCTATGGAACGCACTACCGCGCAACCTAAAAACAAACTACGAACTTACCAACTTCCGTAAACTACTGAAGACCTATCTCTTTAATAAGGCTTACCAAAAAGATCAACAAATGTAAATACACACAACTCCTCCACGTACATTCAGAATTGTCTTATAATATCTGCTTGTTATATAGCTATCATGTTTTATCACTATAATGCTACCAAGAACCTTCTGTAACACTAAATAACTATTTTCTAATCTATTCCACTATTTATGATATATTGTAAGCCACATTGAGCCTGCAAAGAGGTGGGAAAATGTGGGATACAAATGCAATAAATAAATAAGTACATAGACAACTCATTCCACAATTTTGGCCCCTCAACTTTAAAAGAAGACCTGTAATATTCATCTAGCTTGATAACCTGAAAAGGTGGCATTTCCAAAATGCTAGTATTAGAAGATCTCAAAGTGCTTGCAGGTTAGTACACTCATAAGGAAGAGGATAGAACAGGAGAGACCAGATTATTATGTACATTGAAAACTAATAATAAAGTTTTAAAAGCAATCCTCTGTTTAATAGGGAGCCAGTGTAATATTTTTAAAATAGGAGTGATGTGTATACCAGGAATAGCCATAAAGGACTCTGGCTGCAGCATTTTGAGCAACCTGCAAGGCTTTTAAAATATTCCCACACAAGTGCAGAAGTAGACAGTAATCGAAGCATGGAATAACAATACTCTGAATAATTAAACGGAAGTTCGAGAAGGTAAGAAGATCTCGCAGACGCCTAGTCAACCTTAGCCTGTTAATTACTTTCTGAACATACATCTTCATTTGCTTAGAATCTAACATTGCACCTAATTTCTAATAGAGTTAACAATTGAGATAGACACATTGCCAATGACAGTCAGAAGGAATACTATCGAACAAAGAATCAGACAGAATAAGGTCTGTGTTTTTGCCATATTCAGTTGAAGATGATTACCCCTCAACCACTGATAAACTGCATTCAAATAAAGAGGTGGGGGAGCCACATTCCTATTGGTCCTTATCTCCAAACACTTACTGCTTTGTTGGCAAACCGGTTAACTGGCACTGTGTAGCAAGTTCTCAGGGTCCTCCCTTCAATAATTCACTGCAGCCGCACTTGCTGTCTGTCTGGGCTGATGCAGCAAGGCTCATGCTGACACATGCACGGGCCAGCAGCATGTGGAGGTCACCACATGCATGTGTTAGTAGATCAGGTGATCTCTGATGCTGCTGGCCCGTGCATGTGTCAGTGTAAGTCTTCCTGCATCTGCCAGGGCAGAGAGCAAGTGTGTTTGCGCTGAATTATTAAAGGGAGGAGGAGGCAATACTTGGGTGTCTTGGAGGATCCTGAGTATGTAGGTGGTCACTGAGAGGCTCATACACTCCCACGAGAACCCTTCAGGAACCTTTTCCATGCCCGCTAACCTGGAGGGGATTCCGATGGGATTCCCATGCAGCTCCTGGACGTGGCACACCAGGGGAGCAGCTGCGGCACATTAGTTGAAAAGGCTGCTCTAGCAGTTACTCAGCTCAAAGTACAAAATCTCCAGGGTTCCCAATGGAGCTTGGGGTACCTGACTGTAGCAGTTGCAGTTCACACACAAGAAGTGGTAGCATATGCCATAGGGCTTCACTGCTTTCCTCTGAGCCTCCTTAACCTAACTATGTCCTCAGCTTATATACCTCTACTACTACTACTACTATTTAACATTTCTAGAGCGCTACAAAGTGTACGCAGCGCTGTACAAACACAGAAGAAAGACAGTCCCTGCTCAAAGAGCTTACAATCTAATAGACAAAAAGTAAAGCATTTAAATTTAAAATATTTAAGCAGTCAAGCACAAGAGAACAGTCACAGAAGGACAGAAGATGTTGAAGGGTGGTCAGTGTGATTAGGTGTAACTCTGGTTGGAGTAGTGGGAGAAGGTGATAGAAGAATAGAAATGGGTGAGGTAAAGTAATGAGTGGGTTGATAGGGAGGCTTCACTTCTCCTGTGGCATTTCCCCTTTGGACAGGACTATGGGTTTTAAGGTGGCTGTGACACTATGAGGGAGTGCTATTAAAGGAGAGGGGCAGCATCTTATAGACTCGCTCACAAGGGCTATCTGCTAATTTTCAGTGGCATTTAACTGGTTAGTGCTGCTGAAAATAACTGGTTAGTGCCAAATTGAAAACTGGTTATTGTGGGAGCAGAGTTGACACTTGGCCGGTTATGTGTCAATATTCTGCACTTAACTGGCCAAGAGGCATATTTTCAAAGCACTTAGCCTTCCAAAGTTCCATAGATTTCTATTGAACTTTGGAAGGCTAAGTGCTTTAAAAATATGCCTACAAGTTAACCGCATAAATAGGACCACTTAAAAGTAAGTCCTAGCTTTATGTGGTAACCTGTAGCTGGTTAAGTGCTGAGTATTGCATTTAGCTGGCTCTGAAAACCTGTAAATTCAGTTCCGCCGCCCAGACATGGCCCGGCATTGAATTTCCGGATTTAACACCGTTGGTGGTCAGTAAAACGCTGATAGCTGCCAACTGAGTATTGGACCCTAAGAATTTAAAAATAAACTTTATTTAGTCAATGGAGTATATTATCACTAGGAGTGTGCACATCTAAAAGGAAGTTTGATTTAAAACACAATTTTCCCAATATTTGGCCTTTTTTTTTTCATTTTGTGTAACTATTTCAGGATTTTAGACATGCACTGTATTTGCATAAGAACTTAAAAATGTGTTCAATAAAATATATGTGCTCTAATTTGGAGATACGTGCGCATACAAGCAATTTGTGCACACTTACAATTTTTAGGTACCCAAAGGTGTATTTTCAAAGCACTTAGACTTACAAAGTTCCATAGTAACCTGTGGAACTTTGTAAGTCTAAGTGCTTTGAAAATGAGCCCCAATATGTACTAGCAAGTGAACCAAATACATGCTCACAAATGTACTGTATTTGAAATCAAAGTACACACCATGTGTGGTTTTCTTTTAAATTTATGTAATTTAATTGATAAATTTCTATTTAAGCTATCTGGGGAAGCAGCAGGTTGAGTCCTTTTTGTTTTCTTTATATATCCAGGTTAATCCAAACTGAATTCCAATCTGTTTAAAAAAATTCCACTGTGAAATAAATCTGTTCACAGAAAAAAAGCACTTATTCATTTTCTTATCTTGTATTGCTTTTCAGGTTCTTTCCATACAAATGAGTAATTAATGGTGATTATGCATAAAGCATTTGGAGAAGGGCCTGTTATATTTTCTCCTCCTAAAGAAAACTTGTCAATATCATGTCTAAAGTTGGGATCACAGCACAGAATGGTGCACTTCGGAGCAGCCAGTGCAGTTTGAAAATACCAGTAAGTTTTATATAAAGATTTTTTTCTTTTTATAGAAAATTCTCTCACTGTTGTCAGACATAAATGCCTTTTGAAAGTTAATTGCAAGTACATCTTATTTCAAACTATTTTATTGAACAATCAAATAAAGAGATGCATAAGATAGGAGGGGAGAGATTGGTAATCTCTGCTAAGGAGAGGAGCCTTGGGGTGATGGTGTCCAAGGATCTCAAAGTGGCAAAACAGTGCGACAAGGCGCTTGCTGTGGCCAGAAGAATGCTAGGCTGCATGGAGAGGGATATAACCAGTAGAAGAAAGGTGGTGTTGATGCCCCTGTACAAGTCATTGGTGAGGCCCCACTTGGAGTATTATATTCAGTTTTGGAGGCCTTATTTTGCTAATGATATAAAAAGACTTGAAGTGGTTCAAAGAAAAGTGACAAAAATGGTATGGGGTTTGCGTTACAAGACATAAGATGGAGAGACTTGCAGACCTAAACATGTATACCCTGGAGGAAAAGAGAAGCAGGGGTGATAGGATACAGATGTTCAAATATTTTGAAAGGTAGTAATCCGCAAACAAACATTTTTCTGAGACGGGAAGGTGGTAGAATCTAGAGGATATGAATTGAGGTTGAAAGGGGGCTGACTCGGGAATAATGCCAGGAATTATTTTTTTCACCAAGAATGGTGGTAGATACCTGGAATGCCCTCCCGTGTGAGGTGGTAGAGATGCAAACGGTAACGGAATTAAAAAATGCACGGGACAAACAAAAAGGAATCCTGTTTAGAAGGAGTGGATCCAAAGAAGCATAGTGAAGATTAGGTAGGAAAGCCAGTGCTGGGCAGACTTCTACGGTCTGTGCCCTGATTGAGGCTGAATAGATTAGGTTTGGATGGGTTGGAGTGGAGCTTTTCAGGACTTTGATAACAACTTCAGAAATTTTTAGAATAAGGCCAGTGCCGGGCAGACTTCTATGGTCTATGCCCTAAAAATGGCAAGGACAAATCAAGATCAGGTATACATATGATGTATCGCATCATACCTTGTGTAATGAGTTAATCTGAGAAGGCTAGGGCTTTTTAGCTTGGAGAAGAGACGACTGAGGGGAGATATGATAGAAGTGTATAAAATAATGAGTGGAATGGATCGGGTGGATGTGAAGCGACTGTTCACGCTATCCAAAAATACTAGGACTAGAGGGCATGAGTTGAAGCTACAGTGTGGTAAATTTAAAACGAATCGGAGAAAATATTTCTTCACCCAACGTGTAATTAGACTCTGGAATTCGTTGCCGGAGAACATGGTACGGGCGGTTAGCTTGACGGAGTTTAAAAAGGGGTTAGATAGATTCCTAAAGGACAAGTCCATAGACCGCTATTAAATGGACTTGGAAAAATTCCGCATTTTTAGGTATAACTTGTCTGGAATGTTTTTACGTTTGGGGAGCGTGCCAGGTGCCCTTGACCTGGATTGGCCACTGTCGGTGACAGGATGCTGGGCTAGATGGACCTTTGGTCTTTCCCAGTATGGCACTACTTATGTACTTATGTACTTATAATCTTGTTGGACAGACTGGATGGACAGTACAGGTCTTTATCTGTTGTCATCTACTATGTTACTATGTAAAGATACATTCTAGTTCAATATTTTACATGACATCCCTTTCCTTCAATTACCCTCCTCCCATCCAACCCCAAAACAATAATAACGTGTGCCATATATTAACCAAATAAAGGGAGGTATACCCAGTGGTGTGCTGGAGCAGGCTCTCACGGGCTCGCGAGAGCCGTTTGTTAAATTTTGAAGAATTTTGGGAGCCGGTTGTTAAAGTAGGCCCTCCATGGCTACTTTAACCACTGGCTCCCAAAATGTGGGCTCGGGCCCCCACCTCAATTCTCTTTTACTTTGCTGGTGAGGATGCTGAGCTTCGCCAGCCAAGTGAATAGACTGCTGCTTACTACTATTACTATTTAGCATTTCTATAGCGCTACAAGGCATACGCAGCGCTGCACAAACATAGAAGAAAGTCCCTGCTCAAAGAGCTTACAATCTAATAGATAAAAAATAAATAAAGTAAGCAAATCAAATCAATTAATGTGAACGGGAAGGAAGAGAGGAGGGTAGGTGGAGGCGAGTGGTTACGAGTCAAAAGCAATGTTAAAAAGGTGGGCTTTCAGTCTAGATTTAAAGGTGGCCAAGGATGGGGCAAGACGTAGGGGCTCAGGAAGTTTATTCCAGGCGTAGGGTGCAGCGAGACAGAAGGCGCGAAGTCTGGAGTTGGCAGTAGTGGAGAAGGGAACAGATAAGAAGGATTTATCCATGGAGCGGAGTGCACGGGAAGGGGTGTAGGGAAGGACGAGCGTGGAGAGATACTGGGGAGCAGCAGAGTGAGTACATATATAGGTTAGTAGAAGAAGTTTGAACAGGATGCGAAAACGGATAGGGAGCCAGTGAAGGGTCTTGAGGAGAGGGGTAGTATGAGTAAAGCGACCCTGGCGGAAGATGAGACGGGCAGCAGAGTTTTGAACCGACTGGAGAGGGGAGAGGTGACTAAGTGGGAGGCCAGCAAGAAGCAGATTGCAGTAGTCTAAACGAGAGGTGACAAGGGTGTGGATGAGGGTTTTGGTAGAGTGCTCGGAAAGAAAGGGGCGGATTTTACGGATGTTGTAAAGAAAGAAACGACAGGTCTTGGCGGTCTGCTGGATATGAGCAGAGAAGGAGAGAGAAGAGTCAAAGATGACCCCAAGGTTTCGAGCTGAGGAGACAGGGAGAATGAGAGAGCCATCAACAGAAATAGAAAACGGGGGGAGCGGGGAGGTGGGTTTGGGGGGGAAAATGAGAAGCTCGGTTTTGGTCATATTTAATTTCAGGTGGCGTTGAGACATCCAGGCAGCAATGTCAGACAGGCACGCTAAAACTTTGGTTTGGATGCAAGGTGAGATATCAGGGGTAGAAAGGTAGATTTGGGAGTCATCAGCATAGAGATGGTAGGAAAAGCCATGGGATGAGATTAATGAACCAAGGGAAGAAGTGTAGATAGAAAAGAGGAGGGGACCAAGAACAGAACCCTGAGGTACACCGACAGGCAGAGGGATAGAAGTAGAAGAGGATCCACCAGAGTGAACACTAAAGGTGCGGAGGGAGAGATAGGAAGAGAACCAGGAAAGGACAGCCCTGGAATCCAAGTGAGGACAGGGTATCGAGAAGTATGCTGTGATCGACAGTGTCAAAAGCAGCGGAAAGATCAAGAAGAATGAGGATGGAATATTGACCTCTGGATTTAGCCAGTAATAGGTCATTGGAGACTTTAGTAAGCGCAGTTTCGGTTGAGTGGAGAGGGCGAAAACCAGATTGTAATGGGTCAAGAATAGCATGTGAGGAGAGAAAATCAAGGCAGCGGCGGTGAACAGCACGCTCAAGTAATTTGGAGAGAAAAGGAAGGAGGGAGATGGGTCGGTAATTAGAGGGACAAGTAGGGTCAAGTGAAGGCTTCTTAAGGAGAGGTGTGACCACAGCATGTTTAAAGGCAGCAGGGACAGTCGCAGTGGAAAGTGAGAGGTTGAGAATGTGACAGATAAAAGGAATAAGAGTAGCATGCTTCTCCCCGCAACCTGATTTCCAGCTCTGAGCAGCAGGCTGGGACTTCTCCTGCATGTGCAAGAAGTCCCAGCTTGCTGCTCAGAGCCAGAAACAAGCAGTGGGGTGTGGTGGCAGTCCATAGCATGCCTTTATGAGGCGGAAAGAGAGGGGCATGCGTTGTCCCCCCCAGTCCACCCATGCCCTGCCCCCCCAAATTGCAGGGCTGGCTATGCCCAGAGAGAGAGAGCGAGAGAGCCCGGTGTTAAAAATTTACCAGCACACCCCTGGGTATACCCTCAAATAAACTTCTAGAATATGCATATTTTACAATAATATTTATACCAAAACTCCCCCCCCATTTCACCTCTATCATTTCCATTAAATCTGTTGTGTTGAGAAAACATGAAGCTCTATCAGAAGAGCAACCAGTTGTTATACCATTTGTAATATTGTATGGTTCTGATAATTGGCATTTTTCCCTCTATTCCTTTCTTGATCATCCTGCCCCCCCTCCCCCACAGCTACCTGAACTTCAGGAAGAGGCTAAAAACCTTTCTTTTCCCAAAGACTGCTTCATAATAATCTATCATGACTTCTACTTGCTAGCAGTGGCGTAGCCAGACCTAACATTTTGGGTGGGCCCAGAGCTAATATGAGTGGGCACTGTGTATATAGGTGTGAGTAGTGTTTCTTGCTACAAAATAATGCATTAGAATGCACTTGATGATGGATTTCTAAGTAGTATGCCCAGCATCAACATATGGAAAAACCAATATTTTAAAATATAGTATACACTATCGCATATCTTAAACTTGACCGTCTACTATAATGGCAAACATATCAACATATGACAGAATCCTACAGTATAATTTCAGAAATGATATCCTTCAAACTTTGCTTCCCTACCCCTCCATCCAACCCTGTAGCTCAGCATCAGCCCTTCTCATCTCTACCCTACCCCCCCCCCCCCCCCACCCCAGCATCAGCCAGACTCATATTTGGAAAAGCGAAATATGAAAGCGCCAGCCCCCTTAGAAACAAACAGACCACTAACAGACCGAATTACATTCAAAATCTGCACCCTGGCTCATAAAATCATCCCTGGAGAGGCCCCGACGTATATGTCAGACCTTATAGACATACCAGCAAGAAACGCAAAAAGTTCCTCAGATACTTTTTTTAAACCTCCATTACCCTAACTGTAAGGGACTTAAATACAAATCATTATATGCATCCAGTTTCTCCTACATCTGCACACAACGTTGGAATACATTGCCGATTGCCTTAAAAACAACACACAGTCTGACAGCCTTCCGGGGGGTCCCGGCGCCGTGGTCTGTCTCTTTCCTGTTCCTGTGTGCCGGGACCGGGTTATCACATTAACGCTATCACCCGGGTCCTGACAGGAGCAGGAGAGACATAGATCTCAGCACCGGGCCCCCCCTTGGAGGCTGGGCCTGGGGAATTTTGTCCCCCCCCCCCCCCCCCTCAGCAGCCCTGGGCAGGGCATGGGAGTATCCAACATATCATACACAATTTTGTAAACTATGTGCTAAAGTGCCATGTTGAGGCTCATGCACTGACATGGTATAAGTGGATGCACCTAAATACAGGTCCATAATGCCAGCTTATGCTAACATTCTATCATAGAATCCTGGTACCCAGACGGCCTAATGGAATTTGTGCTCCCACCGTGGAAAGATCAGTTGAAAATTGAAATGATTTACCATACATGCTTCAGTCTATTTAAACGTAATAATACTAAGCCACTCTCCCTGCCATCTCCCCTCCTATGCTGGAGAGAGACAGAGAGTTAACCCCAGGGCTGTCCGTCTGACCTGATCCCTCCCCCACATCGACAACCTGCTTTTTCACTGCTGGTATCACAAAGTTTCTGGTTCTGGGTACATTCTTTGCAGCACAGGAAAAAGAAAACATGTGAAGGCAGCGCTGGCACTGCTCGATTGAAGGTAAATCACTGCCCACGTGGAATTGAAATAAAACATTTCAAGTTGCAATTAGCTGTTGTGTTCATTGCCCTGATCAGCCAGAGAGCAGAGTTATGAGAGACTGAATCTCTAACAGTGTCATGCAAATGTGTAGGAAAATAATTCTCCGAGACACCTGCTCTCTCACCTCTGTGCCGCGGCTCCGATATGTCTGTGACCCAGGAACCCAGCTCTGCTGCAGAGACTGTAGCTGCCTCCGCTCCTCCAGCACAGGTGACACCAAGAATTTGTGACCATTCTTTCTCTCCCTCCAGCCCCGTGCTGCCTGGTATCATCCCCTCCCCCTAGTCTTCCAATCCCTCGAGTCGCCCGCAGCTTCATTGAGAAAGCAGTACAAACACTGCTTTAGACCTGTCCCTGCCTGGAAGCCCTTCTCTCTCCTACAACTTCCCGCCTACACGGGAACAGGAAGGGAAGTTGAAGGAGAAAGAAAGACTTCTCGGGCAGGTCTAAAGCAGCGTGTGTACTGCTTTCTCGCTGACACGACCAGGGGATTGGAAGGCACGGGGGGGGGGGGGGGGGCGATACCTGGTGCCGCGATGCTGGAGAAGAGCTGCTCTTTCCTGTCGGCTGCGGGGCTAAAGGCTGGCTTGCACTGATTGGAGATGCAGGGAAAACTGGGTGGGCCTAAGCTGAGATTGGGTGGGCCTGGGCCCACCCAGGCCCACCCGTAGCTACGCCTCTGCTTGCTAGTATCATCCATTATTCTTTTCTTTAATGTTTTTAGTCTCAGACATTACACCAATGGTCTCTAACATTTCTTATACCTCACACTATCTGCTTTTGTCTCACCTAGAATGTAAACTGCACTGAACCCTGAAAAGGGGATATTAGCGGTATACAAGAATTGATTTAAATTGAATTAAATTCTGTACTTCATTAGATCTCGTAGATGCCTGACGTGCGCTTCACCTGACTGACCTTTTCTACACCCATAGATCCCAGGCTCGCATCTAGGTTGTATTCTTGTATTGTCCACATTATTTCTTTCGGTTACCGAGGCGGTTTTTGGCTCTGAATCGATTTCTGATCAGTCGGTTTAGATAGACCTGGAGGTGACTTCTCATTTCTACACAGTATCGAGGTGGTATTTACCTAGTGATTTGGCTCACAATAAAGAGTTTCAGGTTTACTTTATCTCCCAATAGGAAGATTTTCTGTCACTTAATCAACACTATGCTGATCAACCTGAGCTCTTCTGGTGCACTGCTAAAGCAATGATTCATGGGGACATCATAGCCTACACCAGTGGTTCCCAAACCTGGTCCTGGAGGCACCCCAGCCAGTCAGGTTTTCAGGATATCCATGATGAATATTCATGAGAGATTTGTATGTAGTAGAGGTAGTGCATGCAAATATCTCTCATGAATATTCATTGTGGATATCCTGAAAACCTGACTGGTTGGGGTGCCTCCAGGACCAGATTTGGGAATCACTGGCCTATATGGTTGCTCAGTGTAGGAAGACAGCTATGAGCATCATAAACTTAGAAGCTCAGTTACAACAAACTAAGCATTTGTACATCCAAGCCTCACCCCCCAAAACTAAAGATATTTATATATCCACACAGATCACACTTAAATCTCTTATTCATGAACAAACCCAAAGAAGCTTAATTTATCACTAATACAGATTTTATACTTATGGGAATTTAACCAGGTAAAATGTTGGCCCAGGTGGTAAAATCTTTGGGGGGGGGGGGGGGGACTCTAGGACCATCAGGGCACTCTGTGATCCTGTAGGACATATAGTTAATTGACCAGATTGCATTGCCTAGCTCTTTTATGATTATTTACAGGTTTTGTATGTAGTGAGGCCTGAGGGAAATCCAAGGGTCAAGATTTTCTTGACAGCGCGGCCCTACCTCGATTATCCAATGCATATCTTCAAGTTCTGAATAAACTGCTACAGGCTAAAGAGCTTCAGCAGGCTATTATAAAATTGAAGCCTTACTCAACTCCGGGGGTGGATGGATTCTTCGACAAGTTTTATCAACTTCTGCATTGTCAGGTCCTAGGCCTTTTACTGTCCAGTTATAAGTGATTGTTCAGGGTACCTTTCCACTACACGAAAATGTTGCCTTGATAACCTTACTCCCTAAACTGGGGAAATCCCGTGAGGACGCTGATTCCAATCATCCCATCTCTTTTTTTTTTTGAATGTTGTTGATATTAAGTTTCTATGATCAATTCTAAGTTTCTGGCACGGATAATGGCCATTTGCTTAGCTATCTTCTTGCCTGATTTAATCTGCCCTGCACAAATGGGCTTTGTCTCAACTAGACAGTCTGTTCTTAACATTCGGTGGGTTCTTTTGGTCATGTCACACTGTCAGGCACATGATATACCTGCTGTGTTAGTGAGCCTTGATGCAACTAAAGCCTTTGATCAGGTTCACTGGCAGCTTTTTTGCAGGTGGAGCTCCAAGGTTGGTTTCTTGTTGCGATACACACTTTTTATACAAGGCGCCCCAAGCGAATGTTTTGGTGAATGGTGCACAAATAATATCAGGCAGCCCAATTATGGGCCATTTTGGCTTGGCAGACGCAAGAGGTGAAGCAGTGGGTTGAATTGGAGCAGGATGGGGTGGAGGATATGGTGTTAATGCATCTTCTTGGCAGCCTCGGGTTAGTCACCAGGGGCTTGGCAGAGATAAGCCGTATCGTGGTTTTATGTTGCAAATTTGGTGGGGGGGGGGTTAGACATAGGCTATTGGAGAGTAAACGTTATTCCTGGTACACACCTATTTGGAGTTTGACCTGGGGAGAGACCAAGCTATTTTTCGTAGTTGGGAGGCAAGAGGGTTGGTTTGTGTGGGTCAATTTTGGGATGAGGCCCAGGGTGGGCGAGTGCAATCTTTTGTAGAATTACAGTGGCATTATGGCTTGGAACATAGAGAGATTTTCCCCTATCTGCGGGTGCGGATTGCTTCGGGATCTGCAGCAGGGAATGAGCACCTTTTGAATCACTTCTGGGTCCGGTGGTCCAGTGGGGAGCAATCTCACAAATCTATGTGTCTGGCAGGAAGGGAGCTCAGAAGCTCTGGAGAGGGATGTGGAGAGGGGACAGATTGGGAGGAAATTTGGCTGTGTACTAAGGGGTTGGGGGTCTCCACCCTTATAGTGGAAAAGGGTTATAAGGTTTTACTCTGCTGGTACTATTCACCTGTCTCCTTGCAAAAAATTTTGGGTTGGTTTCTGCATTATGCTGGTGAGGGGTGTGGTGGGTGGGGTACCAAACAGCTTACTGATTGCATGAACAAGTTCTCAATACTACACGAATCACAATCGGGATTCCACCCCCACCATAGTACTGAAACTGTCCTAGTCACTCTCCTGGCCAAATTCAAGCGGGAAATAGCTACAGGTAAAAGCATATTTCTCCTCCAGTTTGACATGTCGAGCGCATTCGACATGGTAAACCACAATATACTACTAAGACTCCTAGACCACTTCGGGATTGGTGGAAATATGCTTACCTGGATCAAGGGTTTTCTAACCATCAGAACATACCAAGTAAAATCAAACTCAAACGTATCACCATTGTGGAAAGCAGCCTGTGGAGTACCTCAAGGATCACCATTATCACCAATACTCTTCAACATAATGATGATCCCACTGGCAAAGTCCTTATCCAGTCAAGGCCTCAACCCGTTCATCTATGCAGACGATGCCACGATCTACATTCCCTTCAGACACGATCTGACAGAAATCACCAATGAAATCAAGATCGGCCTGAACACCATGGACTCATGGGCAAACTCATTCCAACTGAAAAAACACACTTCCTCATCCTCTCATCTCAACACAATAAGTACAAACCCACAACCATAAACACCCCAGACCACACTCTCCCTATCTCAGACAGCCTAAAAATACTCGGTGTCACAATCAACCGCTACCTTACTTTTGAGAGCCAAGTAAACTCAGCAACAAAGAAAATGTTCCACTCAATGTGGAAACTTAAACGCGTAAAACCTTTCTTCCCGAGGGAAATATTTCGTAACCTTTACATCCCGCATATATTCCGTTGCAGTAATCTGCATGGCTTAGAACCATTGATTGTATTAGAACAACTCACAAAGAAACTCCAGACCGCCCAAAACGCAGCAGCCAGGCTGATATTTGGTAAAACACGATTCGAAAGTGCTAAACCCCTCCGAGAAAAACTGCATTGGCTCCCAATCAAAGAACGTATTATCTTCAAAATCTGCACCCTGGTCCACAAAATTATCTACGGTGAAGTCCCAGGATACATGACAGACCTTATAGATCTACCAACCAGAAACTGAACCGGATCATCACGAACATACCTAAACCTCCACTACCCAAATTGCAAAGGACTCAAATACAAAACAAGCTATGCATCTAGTTTCTCCTATATAAGCACACAACTATGGAACGCACTGCCAAAAGCTGTGCCTCCATTACCAAAATTGCAAAGGACTCAAATACAAAACAACCTATGCATCTAGCTTCTATATAAGCACACAACTATGGAACGCACTGCCAAAAGCTGTGAAAACAAAAACCAACCTGTTCAAAAAGGCTTACCCTACCGACCCAACATAAATCCCTATACAAGGCAACACAGCAAAACCAATGATCATACTGGACAATATACAACCTTCCCTCTCTTCGACCCCCATGGTGCCTACACACCTACCTTATTTGACCACAACATAACCTTGTATTTGTTTCTCTACCGGACTTGGCGAACGCCTTTACGGTACTATGTAATCCACATTGAGCCTGCAAATAGGTGGGAAAATGTGGGATACAAATGTAACAAATAAAATATTCATATGTGGTGGTTCTGCCCAGTTCTCTAACCCTTTTTAGAGCAAGTTTTCCGTATGTTCTCCCACATTTTGAATGAAACACTGCTTCCTGAAGTGGAAGTGGCACTATTGAATTGGAGACATCAGGACAGGGAGGAGTCTGAGGACTTTCTGTTCTGCTTGGGTATGATGGCTATGAGACTTGTGGTGGCTGCTCATTGAAGAGTGCTTGCCCTCCCAGTAGGAATCTCATGGTACAAAAACTGGACCAGTGTTATGCCATGTACCATATTTTGGCTTGTTGTTACTTTAAATTGGGACGATTGGACAAAAGGTGGCATAATTTTCAAACCGGGAAGTTACATCATTTGAGGTGAGAGGGGTGGTGGTGGGATGTTCTTTTGTATGCGCATTGAGTGGGTGCACTGAAGAACCAACTGTGTGTTTGCTGTGTTATGGTTTGTTCTTTGTGTGAAATTTGTTTACGGAAAGTTTAAAAAAAAAAAAGGAAACTTGGGCTAACATTTTTTGGTTTTATTCTCCAAGGGTTGAACCTGTTACATAAAATATCAAAATTAATAACAAAATTATTGAAAGTAGAGCCATTTTTAAAGGTTTTAGGTATTACATTGGATCCTTTTTTTATTTTTTGAACATCAGGTTAATATACTCGCACAAAAGACTTTTTCTGTAAGCTTTGTAAGATGTATAAGAGAATTTTTTTTTTTTTTTTGCCAGGACCACTTTAGGCTAGTAACTCCAGTGATGATTCTTCCACAGATTATTGCAATGTTTTTTATTGCTGCTATTCCAAAATCATGTTAAAACGGTTACAAACCTTGTAAAATACTACTTCTAGGTTAATTTACTCAGCTAGAAAATTCGATCATATTTCATCCTTCCTGTCTAATTTGTACTGGTTGCCAATAAGAATTCATATTACATTTAAATGTTGCTTATTCATAGAATTTTGTTTGGAACCACACCTTTATATAAGAACCAGCTTGTTATCCTATCTTCTAACTGTAAGAGTGTAAAATCTAGGCATCAAAATTGCTAAAATGTTCCATCTGTGAAAAATCCAAAATACAAGCTTTTTTTTTTTTTTTTCATATACCTTCTACCAAAGTTGCTCCTTTTACTAATTAGCATGTGCTGAATGCAAAGAAACCCATGGGACTTGAATGAGCTTCTTCATATTCAGTGTCCCGCTAATCAGTAGTGTGGCTTTGTAAAAAGGAGCCCTTAGAATTGAGGCAAACTATTGTCTTTTCATTGTAAATTGAAAACATTTCTTTTTATTGATAATTAGTAAAATCTTAATTATTGGTTATGGTAACTTTTAAAGTTGGTAAACCTTCTGTTAGCTTGCTGTAATTAGGTAATTTCCTTTTTACTGAATAATCGTATATTTTCTTTGTGATCATTGTAAATTCCGGAAATGACTGGTTTATATGTATTGTAAATCGACGCTGAACTAAAATATTTGGTTGCTGCGGTGTAGAAATGCAGGACAGCTTAGATGGTGCATAAACAATGACAGTCAATAACAGCAATCGCTATTCTCCACTCGCTAGTCAATATGGAAACTGTCTCCAAAGACAGGTTGCTGCAGCAGCTTTTGAACAGTTCTTATAGCAGATCTAGATACCGGGTTGGACATCAGCGTGCCAACCATGATTGTTCATGGACATTCATCCATTAGTGCTGCCTCGGCTACAACCCTGGAGTTCCCCGGTCGTGCTTCTTTTTCAGGGACAACTATTCATCGGCCTCAGTGATGCATGAACATTCAAGGAGCCCCTCTTCTAAGGTGGAGGTTTGGATGTTTTTGCCACACGATCATCCTTCAGGGCCCATGTGGCCCATCCATATTTCAATTTTAGTTTCTAAAATAGCCATGTAGTCACCAAATCAAAGAAGTCAATCAGATTTGTTTGGCATATCTATTGCAGATAAAATCATGCTGCCTTGGACCCTGTAATCCATAGATAGTTTGCTGCCCATTAATTTTCCTGCCGCCTTTCTTTTGTCAATTTTATGAAAAAGGATCACATGCTTCCATCTCCAGTCTTGTAGTACTACTCATAAAAGATCTAGTGAACAGGTGTTTCTGTTTGGCTCTGTGACTTTGTAGAATTTGTTTTACTAGTTCTATGCAAATACTTTTTTTAGTAAGTGGTGTTATGTATATACCGTTCTCATATGTATCTTTGCTAGCAATCTGTGATCCTTTTCTAAATCCCACTGTAGTGAATATTGAACAGAAGTATTTATTTAGCATTTCTGGTTTTTAACCTTTCTCTCTCCACACTTTGCTCCTTGGATTTTCTTAGTCTTACATTTCTACTTCTGACCGCCTTCCTTTTACCTGAAAAAGCTTTGTCATGTTGCTGTCCCTCTGTAGCCAGTCTTTTCTTCCATTTATGCTTTTGTCATCCTAATTTCTTTTTTTCTCTCTTTCACATTTAACATTCTAACCTATGATCTTTTTGGGATTGTTTATTTGTTTTGAATGCCATTATTTTTGCCCTGATATTTCAACCACCCTTTTGGAGAATCATACCAGTTTCCTTTCCTTTATTTATTCCTAGCATAAAGGTTTGTTGCCATTACTGTAAAGGGACTGCACAAATTATGGGCAGAGTTGGTACAAATTTGTGCAAAAATGAAGGAGGCATATAAATGATAGTCTGTTTGCAGTGTGTTAAGGGATATCAAGGAGGCATGAAAGTGTTCTTAGGTAAATGCATATTTTAAATTCAGATTTTGGGGGAAGATTGTATAAAATGTATACGTTGAAATTATAGAAACATGACAGCAGATAAAAGCCAAATGGCCCATCCAATCTGCCCATCCTCTGTAACCTCTAACTCTTCCTTTTCCTAAGCGATCTCATATTCTTATCCCATGCCTTTTAAAATTCTGACACAGTCCTGACTTCACAACCTCCACTGGGAGGCCATTCCACGCTACTATCACCCTTTCTGTGAAATAATACTTTCTTAGATTACGCCTAAGCCTATTCCCTCTTAACTTCATTGTATGCCCCCTCGTTCCAGAGCTTTCCTTCAGTTGAAAAAGGCTCACTTCTTGTACATTAATACCCTTGAGATATTTAAAAGTCTCTATCATATCTCCTCTCTCCCTCATCTCTTCCAGCATATACATGTTGAGGTTCATAAGCCTGTCCCTATATTTTTTGTGTTTGACTGCTTACTAATTTTGTAGCCACCCTCTGGACCAACTCCATCCTTTTAATTTAACTTTATATCAGTGATACTATTAAATCAAATCAATTAGGGGCCCTTTTACTAAGCTACATTAACATTTAACGTGCATTAAGATGAGCTGTGCAGTAAAAATCTTGCGCTAACTGCTTATTCCATATCATCAAGCTGATCAATCCATAGACTGGTGGTTGTGTCCATCTACCAGCAGGTGGAGATAGAGAGCAAACTTTTGCCTTCCTATATGTGGTCATGTGCTGCCGGAAACTCCTCAGTATGTTCTCTATGTCAGCAGGTGGTGGTCACACACAGCAGCAGCTCTGGCTAGGCCTCCAAGCCTAATTTTTAGGTTTTGTTGAGTGCCTGGGGTTGAGGGCTCTTTTGAGCAAGTGCAAACCTGGTGGTGCCAGGTCCCTCCTTTTCTCCCCCATCCCGCTGGCTCCGTTAAAAAAAAAAAAATAATAATTTTGAACGTCCTTAGAGGCGTTTATTTCGACGTTTATTTAAGCGTCTATTGCAGCTATTCACTGGGACACCAGGTCGTTACAACTCGGAGCGGACAGCAGGTAATTTTTACCTTTTTATAGCGGGCAGGGGGTTCCCCGATTCTTCTCCTCGTGGCATATGGCGTCGGAGGGCGAGGGCGCAAAGGGTCGCTCCCCGGGTCGCTTGAGCGCTTCTAGAGGGGATGCGGGGGTCTTCAAGCCTGATTCGCCCTTGTTGGGTGACAGTTTCGTGACCGATGAATGTCCCGGTCCTTCCTCCGGCGTGGCGGTTTTTCCCGCCATAAACGCCCATCCCCCGCTCCTCGCCTCCGCCATCTTGGCCGGCCACGCGGCTCGGACGGCTTCTTCTTGGGCCGCCCTTGAGGTTGGAGACATTAATGCCATGAACGCCCTTAATTTGGGCGACGGCACAGAAGCGGCTAAAGTTAAGAGCCGTTCTTCCCGCGCGGCTCCTTCGCGGAGTTTCGCGCCGGACGCCATTTTGGATGCGCAGCATGTCTCTCCCCCGCTATTGCGAGCGCCGGTTGAGGGTGCGTCTAGGGCTGTTGCCCAGACTGCGGAAGTGCACAGTCTGGGGGGTTTCTCCCCCGAGTTTGTTTTGCTGCTGCATCAGGCCTTCCTCATGCACAACGCTGCCCCTGCTCCCTCGTCTGGTAAAGAGGTTGAGGTTCCCAGAGGTAAACGCCCTCGGGTTGATTCCCAGGCCTTGGAGGAATTTGTCTCCTCCGATGTAGATGAGGGCAGCGTGTCTGAGGTCTCCCAACGGTCCTTTGCGGATTCCTTGGAGGAGACGGATCCCCGCTCGGATGGAGCGGATGACCCCTCTGCAGCGCGGCTTTTTAGCCCAGAGGATTTGCCCAACCTGTTGTTACAGGCCATGGACACTTTGAAGATTTCCTCTCCGGAGGACGTCTCTCCCTCAGCCCCTGTTGGCTCTGCCATTATGCTGGGGACGAAGCGCCCGCCTAGAACCTTCCACGTGCATGATGCCATGCACACCTTAATTGCGGCTCAATGGGATGTCCCAGAAGCGAGCCTTAAAGTGGCTAGGGCTATGGCCCGCCTCTATCCTTTGGCTGTGAGTGAACGTGAGGCCTATCTGTGGCCTACCGTGGATTCTTTAATCACTGCGGTGACTAAGAAAACGGCGTTGCCGGTGGAAGGTGGCACGGCCCTAAAGGACGCCCAAGACAGAAGATTGGAGGCGGCCTTAAGGTCGTCCTTTGAGGCGGCTGCTTTAAGTTTGCAGGCCTCAGTTTGCGGCTCCTATGTGGCCAGGGCGTGCCTGACTATGGTGCAGCGGGCTTCCCCCTCGGATCATTCCTTGAGGGCTGATTGGCCGGCCCTGGAATCGGGCTTAGCCTATTTGGCAGACTTGCTGTATGATGTCTTGAGGGCCTCAGCGAAAGGCATGGCTCAGACAATCTCTGCGCGGCGGTGGCTTTGGCTGAAACATTGGTCTGCTGACCACGCCTCTAAATCCCGCCTGGCTAGGTTGCCTTTTAAAGGCAAGCTGCTCTTTGGGGTCGAGCTGGACAAAATCGTGACCGATCTCGGCACATCTAAGGGCAAGAAATTACCAGAGGTCAGGGCTCGGGCTAGTACTCGTCCCGGTACCTCCAGAGGACGGTTGCAGGAAGCCCGTCGGTACCGCCCGGGCAAGTCGGGTTCCTCTGCCCCCTCTTCCTTCAAGAGGAATTTCTCCCCCAAGCAGCATTCCTTTCGCAGAGACCGCCGTCCCGGAGGTGCTCCCTCCGGTCCTCCCCCAGGGTCTCGTACCCAATGATGGGGTCTTGGTCCACGCCCCAGTGCAGATTGGAGGACGGCTGTCCTCGTTTCTGGGCGAGTGGACCACAATAACTTCAGACGCGTGGGTGCTGGAAGTCATCAGAGACGGCTACAAACTAGAGTTCTGCCGACCCGTAAAAGACGGGTTTGTACTCTCTCCCTGCAAGTCTCCGGTCAAAGCTGTGGCAGTGCAGCAGACCTTGGACAATCTGATCCGCCTGGGCGCGGTCGTTCCGGTGCCAGAAAGTCAGCTTGGCAAGGGACGTTACTCCATTTACTTTGTGGTACCAAAGAAAGGAGGTTCTGTCCGGCCTATCCTCGACCTCAAAGGGGTCAATCGGGCCTTGAAAGTGCGGCACTTTCGCATGGAGACTCTCCGCTCTGTTATAGCGGCAGTGAAGGCAGGAGAGTTCCTGGCATCCTTGGACATCAAGGAAGCGTACCTGCATATTCCCATCTGGCCTCCTCATCAACGCTTTCTGCGTTTTGCAGTCCTGGGACGACACTTCCAGTTCAGAGCCCTCCCTTTCGGGTTGGCTACTGCTCCGCGGACCTTTTCCAAAGTAATGGTGGTCATCGCGGCCTTCCTATGAAAGGAAGGGGTACAAGTCCATCCTTATCTGGACGACTGGTTGATCCGAGCCCCCTCTTATGCAGAGTGCGGCAAAGCTGTGGACCGGGTAGTTGCTCTTTTGAGCTCCCTGGGATGGATCATCAACTGGGAGAAGAGCCAGCTGCGCCCGACTCAGTCCCTGGAGTACCTGGGAGTTCGATTCGACACCCAAGTGGGCAAAGTGTTCCTGCCAGACAATCGGATTGTCAAACTTCAGGCTCAGGTGGACCAGTTCCTAGTAGCCTCTCCCCTTCGGGCTTGGGACTATGTGCAGCTGTTGGGCTCTATGACGGCCACGATGGAAGTTGTGCCCTGGGCCAGGGCTCATATGAGACCGCTTCAACACTCTTTGCTGCAGCGCTGGACTCCGATGTCGGAGGATTATGCTGTGCGCCTTCCCTTGGACCCAGCAGTGCGCAAGGCGCTGAGCTGGTGAATGCAGACAGACAAGTTGTCTGCGGGAATGCCTCTGGTGACCCCAGAGTGGATTGTCGTCACGACGGACGCCTCGTTGTCGGGCTGGGGAGCCCACTGCTTGGGAAGGACAGCGCAGGGGCTCTGGTCTCCTGCAGAGGCAAAGTGGTCTATCAACCTCCTGGAACTCAGAGCCATTCGGTTGGGGCTTTTGGAGTTCATCCCAGTACTGGTGTTGAAGCCTGTACGGGTCCTGTCGGACAATGCCACGGCTGTGGCCTATGTCAACCGCCAGGGAGGTACCAAGAGCGCCCCTCTAGCCAAGGAGGCTATGAATCTTTGCCAGTGGGCGGAAGTGAACCTGGAGCAGCTTTCAGCGGCCCACATTGCCGGGGTCATGAATGTCAAGGCGGACTTTCTCAGTCGCCATACCTTGGAGCCCGGAGAGTGGCAGCTATCTGCTCAGGCGTTCTTGGACATCACGAAGCGCTGGGGCCAGCCGAGCCTAGATCTGATGGCGTCATCGGCCAATTGCCAAGTGCCGCGCTTTTTCAGCAGAGGACGGGACCCTCGATCCCTGGGAGTAGATGCTCTTCTCCAACAGTGGCCGACACAAGAGCTTCTCTATGTGTTCCCGCCCTGGCCCATGTTGGGCAGGGTGCTAGACCGGGTGGCAAAGCATCCCGGCAGGGTAATCCTGGTGGGTCCGGATTGGCCCAGGCGTCCCTGGTATGCGGACTTGATCAGGCTCTCAGTCGACGATCCTCTGCGGCTGCCAGTGGAGCAGGGCCTGTTACATCAGGGTCCCGTGGTGATGGAGGATCCCTCCCCCTTTGGTCTTACGGCCTGGCTATTGAGCGGCAGCGTCTGAGGAAGAAGGGCTTCTCAGACAAGGTCATCGCCACTATGCTGAGAGCGAGGAAGCGCTCTACTTCTACTGCTTACGCCAGGGTTTGGCGTATCTTTGCAGCGTGGGGTGAAGCAGGCTCACTTTCTCCCTTCACTGCTCCAATTTCTTCAGTGTTGGCGTTCCTGCAAGAAGGTCTGGAGAAAGGCCTGTCGCTCAGTTCCCTTAAAGTCCAGGTAGCGGCTCTGGCTTGCTTCAGGGGCCGCCTGAAGGGTGCTTCCCTGGCTTCGCAGCCAGATGTGGTGCGCTTTCTCAAGGGAGTTAATCACCTGCGCCCTCCTCTGCACTCAGTGGTGCCTGCGTGGAATCTCAACCTGGTACTAAGAGCATTGCAGAAGCCGCCTTTTGAACCCTTGTCGAGGGTATCGCTGAAAGACCTGACGTTGAAAGCAGTCTTTTTGGTGGCTATCACTTCAGCCAGAAGAGTTTCCGAGCTCCAGGCGCTCTCTCATGTCGAGAGCCTTTTCTGCAGTTCACTGAGGCAGGAGTGACTATTCGCACAGTGCCTTCCTTCCTGCCCAAGATTGTTTCTCGCTTCCATGTGAATCAGCAGCTCTGTCTCCCTTCCTTTCGTAGGGAGGACTACCCAGAGGAGTACTCTGCTCTTAAATATCTGGATGTGAGACGAGTCATCATCAGATACTTGGAAGTGACCAATGATTTTCGGAAATCGGATCATCTGTTTGTCCTGTTTGCAGGTCCTCGTAAGGGTCTGCAGGCTGCTAAGCCTACAGTGGCAAGATGGGTCAAGGAAGCCATTGCAGCGGCTTATGTGGCCGCGGGGAAGGTGCCGCCTATCCAGCTGAAGGCTCACTCCACGAGAGCTCAGGCGGCCTCGATGGCAGAGGCCGGATCCGTCTCCTTGGAAGAGATATGCAAGGCGGCAACTTGGGCTTCGGCTCATACATTCTCCAAGCATTACCGTTTGACTGTGGCTGCACGGGCGGAGGCCCGGTTTGGAGCTTCAGTGTTGAGGTCAGGGATTTCAATGTCCCGCCCTGGGTGAGTACTGCTTTGGTACATCCCACCAGTCTATGGATTGATCAGCTTGATGATATGGAAGGTAAAATTATGTATAATCATACCTGATAATTTTCTTTCCATTAATCATAGCTGATCAATCCATAGCCCCTCCCAGATATCTGTACTGTTTTTATTCTGGTTGCATTTCAGGTTCAAGTTTAGTATTCAGTTACTTCAGAAAGACTTCGTGTTCAAGTTTTTTCACTTGGATTCTTCAAGAGTTAAGACGAGTTTGTGTTACAGTGAGCTGCTGCATTCCTCTCCCCTCCGTTTTACGGGGCTGGATTGAGACTTAAGATTCTGCCGGCACTCCCTCCCGCTTCGTGCGGCTGTAGGGCAGCTTTGTACCCCTCCCGCTTCGGCGGTGTTAGGGTCAGTCAGCTCCTCCCGCGGTTGCGGTTGCAGGATAAGCCAGATCCCCCCGCATCGACGGGTGTGGTGTCCCTCCCCCGCTCCGCGGGGATGAGCTGGACGGATTCCCCTCCCCCACTTGTGTGGGGATGAGCTGGGTTAATTCCCCTCCCCCGTTTCGGCGGTGGTGAGCTGGGCAGAGTGTCCCTTCGTGGGTGTAATTCTCTAAGTGCTGAGTCCTGCGGATGGAGCTTTGATATCGACATACTGAGGAGTTTCCGGCAGCACATGACCACATATAGGGAGGCAAAAGTTTGCTCTCTATCTCCACCTGCTGGTAGATGGACACAACCACCAGTCTATGGATTGATCAGCTATGATTAATGGAAAGAAAATTATCAGGTATGATTATACATAATTTTACCATGCAGGACAAGTGCAGAGCAGAGAGTGACCTGCCCTCACAGCTAGCGCACAGGTCATTACCACACACTAGCTGTCAAAATAGCTGTTAGCGCAGCCACAATTACCATGACCTCAAGAGGAGGCAGTAAATGCAGCAGCGTTACCAGCAGTCCAGTAGTGCACGCTGTATGAGGCAAGTACCATGGCTGCTCACCCCTGTGGTATTTTCCACTCCCTCCATATAGCACCTTCTATTGCTCTGACTCCCCCTTGATGTCTGATTCCAGTCTACTTCCAATCTGCTTCCCTCCCCATGTTCAAGCTTCAGCCCCTGGACATCACAATCCTCCCTTCTGATTCACTCAGTCAAGTTCTGCCCCCTGATGGCCAAGCCCCAGCTCCACATTAAAACCCTGTCTCCTATTCCTATCTTCCCCCCACCCACCAAGTCCTCCGGGACTTACCTGGGGGTCTTTCAATGGCAGTTCAGGGTAACTGGGCATTGTCCTTCAAAAATGGTGCCTCTACCACAACCCCCCAGTAGTAATCTCACAAGGGCAGAATGCGGCTTTGCACTTTCCACGCTATATTTTAGGCTCCTAATGTGTGGAAAATGCAAAGCTTTACTGTAGTTTAGTAAAAGAGTCCCTTAGAGTTTTCAGAAGACAATCAATAAATATAATGAAATAGCAAAATAAATAAATCCTTTTTAGGTTTGCCCATTGATCTTCCATTTTACCTACCTTTCCCCACCCTGCCATCCTTGTGTTACTTCCCCATTTGAGCTTTGTGTGATTCTTATACACAATGCTCAAGGTCCTGAATTTCATGGAAAAAATTCTACTGGAGAAAATGAAAACAAATAAAATAACAAATTATTGAAAACATTGACTCAACAAAATCAAATAAGTTCAAAAACTGTAATCCAAACAAACATTGTGAGGGTAATTTTATAAGGGAGGAGCCTTGTTAAAATGCCGTTTTAAGGCACCTATGTGAAATACATGTACACCTTGTTAAGTGCATTTCCAATAACATGAATGCATCTGTACCACCAACAATGCAATTGTCACAACTGGTGCAGCTGAAAAGGCCCTCCAGAAACACCACTACCCGAAACCATCTTGAGATGACCAAGATCCTGCTTCCCGTAACCGGACCCCTCCAAGCTCTTTCCGGGGTTTCCAAGCTTCTACCCCATTAGTGCCTGGTTCAAAATGACATCTATGACACTTAGCAGTAGTCTTGCTATATTACCACTAAATGTCAAGCTGTTCTACTAGCACAGTGCTTCTCAACCCTCTCTTGGAGGTGCACCTAGTCATTTACGTTTTAAGAATTACCAAAATATGTATGCATGGAATAATCTGTATATATTGGAGACCCATTGTATGCAAATCTGTTTTCATGTATATTCAGTGTAGTAAATCTGAAAACCTGACTGGCTAGGTGTGCATCCAGGAGAGCACTGAAAAGCACTTCCTTAGCAGTAGTACTGTGAGACTATTGCAAGAGGTCAGAGGTGCCATTTTGAACTCAGGCATTGATGAAATAGGTTCTTTCACTCCTGCTCCTCTCTGTCCACCAGGGAATCCCCCAACAAGAGCTGGGGGGGGGGGGGGGGGTGTTCAGTGGATGGAGGGGTCTTACGTTAGGCGAGGTATGGGAGTAGGTTTCTGGTTGGCCATTCGGGAGGGTGGGGGTGCTTTTTAGTTGTACCAGCTGTAGTAATCATTGCTGATAGTATGGATGCAATTAGGAGGCACCAAAGTACTGTCCGTGATCATAACCTGGGTATTCGCCATTCATTTCTGGCTCACTTCCACTTAGTGTGTGCTATTTAATTGCTGTTACTGCAGCTGTGAGTTAGCTTACAGCCGCAGTAACAGTACTAATTTGCATGTAACTGCTTCTCAGACTGATAGATCTGACTTCTGTGTTAATGGAAATGCTTTTAAAACGGAGAACAGTAAAGTTTTTTTTTTTTAATCCAGTGGATTACAGGACACAATACAACATGGTTTCACTAGAGGGTAGGTCTTGTCAGACAAATCTGATTAATTCCTTTGACTGGGTGATTAGAAAGTTGGATCGAGGGAGAATGGTGGATGTGGTGTATTTAGATTTTATCAAAGCCTTTGACACAGTTTCCACATAGACAACTAATAAATAAACTGAGTGCCCTCAGTATGGGCCCTAAAGTGACTGACTGGGTTAGGAACAGGTTGAGTGGAAGGCGATAGAGGGTAGTGGTAAGTAGAGCTCATTCTCAGGAAAAGGATGTTACCAGTGATGTGCCACAAGGTTCGGGTCTTGGGCCAGTTCTTTTTAATATTTTTGTAAGTGATATTGCTGAAGGTCTCTCTAGCAAGGTTTGCCTCTTTGTCTACCCTGCTGCAGATTATGATAACATCCGCACCTTTGATGGCATGGATAACATGAGGAAGGACCTAGCAAAGCTCAAGGAATGGTCCAGAATTTGGCAGCTAAGACTTATTGCTAAAAAATGCAGGGTCATGCATTTGGGCTTTAAAAACCCAAAGGAACAGTACAGTCAGGGCCGGTCTTAGGCAGAGGCGACCGAGGCGGCCGCATAGGGCCCCGCGCCTAAGGGGGCCCCGCGCGGCGTGCCTCGCCTCTGCCTCGCCGACCACGCTCGTCTGCCCTCCACCCACGTCGCGAGTCTCCTCGTTCCCCTGCTGCTCTCCCTCCCTCCAGCCACCTGAGACATCTCCCGTCTGACCCCCCCCCCCGACCCGCCAAACGACCCTCTTCTTTCGCCCGCACCTCACCTGACCCGACCCAGCATTTAAAAAAAAAACCTTCAAGCGGCGGTGCCGGTGCCTCGCGTCTGAGGGCAGAAAACTCGCTTCGTCGTTGGCCGGCCTTCCCTCAAGTCCCGCCCTCTGATGTAACTTCCGCAAGGGCGGGACTTGAGGGAAGGCCGGCCAACGACGAAGCGAGTTTGCACCGCCGCTTGAAGGTTTTTTTTTTTTAAATGCTGGGTCGGGTCAGTTGAGGTGCGGGCGAAAGAAGAGGGTCGTTTGGCGGGTCGGGGAGGGGTCAGACGGGAGATGTCTCAGGTGGCTGGAGGGAGGGAGAGCAGCAGGGGAACGAGGAGACTCGCGACGTGGGTGGAGGGCAGGGGGGGGTTACTGGACATAGGTGGATGGCAGTTGGCAAGGGGGGCAGGAGGGTCGCTGGACATGGGGTGGATGTAGGGGAGGAGGGCTTCTGGACATAGGGGGAGGGCAGGGGGCACAGTAGGGTCGCTGGACATGGGTGGATGGCACGGGAGGGGGTTTCTGGACATAGGTGGATGGCAGGGGAGGGCAGGGGGCACAGGAGGGTCGCTGGACATGGGTGGATGGCAGGGGAGAGCATAGGGGACGGGGGGTTGCTGGACATGGATGGCAGGAGGTACAGGAGTGTCGCTGGACATGGGTGGATGGCAGGGGAGGGGGTTTCTGGACATAGGTGGATAGCAGGGGAGGGCAGGGAGGACAGGAGGGGCGCTGGACATGGGTGGGTGGCAGGGGAGGGGGTTTCTGGACATAGGTGGATGGCAGGGGAGGGCAGGGGGCACAGGAGGGTCGCTGGACATGGGTGGATGGCAGGGGAGGGCATAGGGGACGGGGGGGTTGCTGGACATGGATGGCAGGGGGGACAGGAGGGTCGCTGGACATGGGTGGATGGCAGGGGAGGGGGTTTCTGGACATAGGTGAATGGCAGGGGCGGGCAGGGAGGACAGGAGGGTCGCTGGACATGGGTGGATGGAGGGGAGGGGGTCTCTGGACATAGGTGGATGGCAGGGGAGGACAGAGGGGGCGGGGGGGTTGCTGGACATAGATGGATGGCAGGGGGGACAGGAGGGTCGCTGGACATGGGTGGATGGAGGAGAGAGAAGAAATGCTGGACATGGATGGAGGCGAGGGAAGAGTGAGGAAGGAGATGAGGTGAGGGAAAAGGAAGAGAGGAGATAAAGTGCACATAGATATAGAAAATAGGCAGAAGCTGGATCCACTGGACAGTCAAGTCTGCGGAGGACCCAGCTTTTACTTACGGATGTAGGGCAAGAAATGAAGAAGAAAGGCAGAAAGTAAAGAAATAAATGGAAAGGAAGCCCTGGAAACGGAGTTAAGAGGACAGATAGCAGCACAATCGGATACTGAGCCAGCATGATCAGAAAAACAAAGTCACCAGACAACAAAGGTAGAAAAAACTATTTTATTCAGGATTTATTAATTGGAATATGTTAGTTTTTGGAAATGTGCATCTGTGATATTTTTCATGTAAGTTTTAATTTTTGTAGTATTGCTACATACTGAGTCTGACTTCTTGAGGTAACTTTCCAGTTCAGTATTTTGCATTCATGTGTTTTTCAGGTGTGATCAAGGAAGGTACAGTATTCTGCTAGCGTATAGTTTGCAGCCCTTTTTGTTTTTTGTTTTTTTCACTAGGTTGTGCACTGGTGTTTTAGAGCCCGGTGTAATTACAGTTGCCTTTCCACGCCACGCATAAGGTTGTAGCTCGTCCTGTCCTTGGAATTAGTGCTGTTTATGGTTTGTGAAGATTATGAGTGTGTTTTTGCACACGTTTGTGTATGGTGTTTTGCAGTGGAGAGATTGTGTGTTGGCCTTACTAAGGTGGCACCAAACATCGGAAAGGGTGTAAAGCCTAAATCATGACACACTATCTCTAAAAGGGTGTTTTGTGGCTCTACATGAGAATTGTGATATTATGATCCCTTGCTAGCTTCATATTGTTGATAATCTGCATTTTCCGTATGGCTGGTATATTGGTGTATAAGGTATTAATTGTGACTTTTTTTTTTTTTACTTATTTTTTTTTCTGTGTGTTGTCAGACAATTATGGATGACAGAGTCGGAGTCTTCTTGAGTCAGAGAGTTGTAGTATATATTTTAAAACAATTTTAATACCTTGGTGGTCTATATGTTTTTATATTGTACATTATATTTTACATATCACTTAATTTTATTGTATATCTTTTCATTTCATTTTTATTTTATTGCATATATGGGTTACAGAGTAATAGGGGAATTTGAAAGTACTGAATCTTTTCTTAATATTTTTCCTTTATTCTCCTTTGTTATGAGAATTGGAACTACTAATTGTAGTGGACTTGAACTGAATAATTTCTGGGGAGGGGAGGTTTCATGATAGCATTGTGCTTATTATTTCAATCAGTTTTTTGTACAAGTTTAGCTTCATTTGTCTTTGAAATTTCATAAATAAAAAAATTCTAAAAATGGAATAATTTTATCAATGGGGTGGAGCTAGGGTGGGGGCGGGGCTACGGTGGGGCGGGGCTATGGTGGGGTGGGGCTAGGATGGGGCCCCACCAAATTGGTCTGCATAGGGCCCCGCACTTGCTAAGACCGGCCCTGAGTACAGTTTAGGGGTTGAAGAGATTTTGCACATAAAAGAGGAGTGGGACTTGTGTGTGATCATATGTGATGATCTTAAGGTGGCCATACAAGTAGATAAGGCGACCTCAAAAGCTAGCAGGATGCTTGGGTGCATAGGAAGAAGGAGGTAATGATGCCCCTGTATAACACTCGGCTAAGATCTCAGAATATTGTGTACAATTCTGGAGATCTCATCTTCAAAAAGATATAAAACAAGTTGAAGTCGGTCAAGAGAGTGGTCTTAGTCATTAAGTCTGCCCCCATATGCTTTAAGATCTCAATAAGTAACCCTAGAAGAAATGTAGGAGAGAAAGCTATAATAGAGATGTTTAAATATCTACAGTGGGGGAAATAAGTATTTGATCCCTTGCTGATTTTGTAAGTTTGCCCACTGACAAAGACATGAGCAGCCCATAATTGAAGGGTAGGTTATTGGTAACAGTGAGAGATAGCACATCACAAATTAAATCCGGAAAATCACATTGTGGAAAGTATATGAATTTATTTGCATTCTGCAGAGGGAAATAAGTATTTAATCCCTCTGGCAAACAAGACCTAATACTTGGTGGCAAAACCCTTGTTGGCAAGCACAGCGGTCAGACGTCTTCTGTAGTTGATGATGAGGTTTGCACACATGTCAGGAGGAATTTTGGTCCACTCCTCTTTGCAGATCATCTCTAAATCATTAAGAGTTCTGGGCTGTCGCTTGGCAACTCGCAGCTTCAGCTCCCTCCATAAGTTTTCAATGGGATTAAGGTCTGGTGACTGGCTAGGCCACTCCATGACCCTAATGTGCTTCTTCCTGAGCCACTCCTTTGTTGCCTTGGCTGTATGTTTTGGGTCATTGTCGTGCTGGAAGACCCAGCCACGACCCATTTTTAAGGCCCTGGCGGAGGGAAGGAGGTTGTCACTCAGAATTGTACGGTACATGGCCCCATCCATTCTCCCATTGATGCGGTGAAGTAGTCCTGTGCCCTTAGCAGAGAAACACCCCCAAAACATAACATTTCCACCTCCATGCTTGACAGTGGGGACGGTGTTCTTTGGGTCATAGGCAGCATTTCTCTTCCTCCAAACACGGCGAGTTGAGTTCATGCCAAAGAGCTCAATTTTTGTCTCATCTGACCACAGCACCTTCTCCCAATCACTCTCGGCATCATCCAGGTGTTCACTGGCAAACTTCAGACGGGCCGTCACATGTGCCTTCCGGAGCAGGGGGACCTTGCGGGCACTGCAGGATTGCAATCCGTTATGTCGTAATGTGTTACCAATGGTTTTCGTGGTGACAGTGGTCCCAGCTGCCTTGAGATCATTGACAAGTTCCCCCCTTGTAGTTGTAGGCTGATTTCTAACCTTCCTCATGATCAAGGATACCCCACGAGGTGAGATTTTGCGTGGAGCCCCAGATCTTTGTCGATTGACAGTCATTTTGTACTTCTTCCATTTTCTTACTATGGCACCAACAGTTGTCTCCTTCTCGCCCAGCGTCTTACTGATGGTTTTGTAGCCCATTCCAGCCTTGTGCAGGTGTATGATCTTGTCCCTGACATCCTTAGACAGCTCCTTGCTCTTGGCCATTTTGTAGAGGTTAGAGTCTGACTGATTCACTGAGTCTGTGGACAGGTGTCTTTCATACAGGTGACCATTGCCGACAGCTGTCTGTCATGCAGGTAACGAGTTGATTTGGAGCATCTACCTGGTCTGTAGGGGCCAGATCTCTTACTGGTTGGTGGGGGATCAAATACTTATTTCCCTCTGCAGAATGCAAATAAATTCATATACTTTCCACAATGTGATTTTCCGGATTTAATTTGTGATGTGCTATCTCTCACTGTTACCAATAACCTACCCTTCAATTATGGGCTGCTCATGTCTTTGTCAGTGGGCAAACTTACAAAATCAGCAAGGGATCAAATACTTATTTCCCCCACTGTACATGGCATAAATGCACAGGAGGTGAGGCTCTTTCAGTTGAAAGAAATCTCTGGAATAAGGGGGCATAGGAAGAAAGCGAAAGGGGACAGTCTCATAAGTAACCTGAGGAAATACTTATTCATGGAAAAGGTGGTGAATTTGTGGCGTGGCCTGATGAAGATGGTGGAGGTGAAAACTGTACCAAAATTTAAGAAAGCTTGAGACAAGTATTTAGAATCTCTAAGGGAGTGAAAGGGAGGGTAGATAGCATGGATGGGCAGACTGAATAGGTCATTTGGTCTTTATTTGCCTTCTTTTTTTCTATGTTTCTGTGTCATACTTTTGCTTAAATTCTGACTTTTGTTTAACCTTTTGATTGTATTATTTTCAGAAAAGGAAAAAGAATGTTCAAGAAGAGTCCGAAAATATTTCGAGAGCAGCTAGTCAGAACAGTGGAGAGATTGTTGAAGCACTTACACTGTTTGAGGTGGTTAGCATGGGCAAGAGGGCTATACAGGTACAGTACCTATTTTTTTCTTCTTTCTTATGAAAACAAAATAGGATTTGTAAGGTAGAACCACCTCTGGGGGCATAGCCAGCCCTTTGATTTTGGGGGGCCCAGAGGTGGACTGAGGGGGCAATGCATTCCCTTTCCTTGGTGTGTTAAAAATAATACCTTTGCTATCAGGGATGCTGAAGCCCTGCAAAGAAATTTGCTGCCGAGCCGCTCCCCTCTTCCTTGTGCTGGAAGTTGGTATGATGCCTCCAACTGCTAACTCTGGGACTCCCCAAGCATTCTCAGTTTTTGCATGAACTGAGTATGCACGAGGAATTCCAGCTTCAGGTCCTCTTGTAATTTTTCACAATCCTCTCGCGATTTAACAAATTTGAATAAATTTGTGTCATCAGCAAATGTAATTACCTCACTAGTTACTCCCATCTCTAGGTCATTTATAAATATGTTAAATCAGCAGTCCCAGCACAGACCCCTGGGGAACCCCACTGTCTACCCTTCTCCATTGAGAATACTGACCATTTAAGCCTACTCTCTGTTTTCTATCTTTTAACCAGTTTTTAATCCACAATAGAACACTACCTCCTGTCCCATGACTCTCCAATTTCCTCTGGAGTCTTTCATGAGGTACTTTGCCAAACGCCTTTTGAAAATTCAGATACTCAATATCAACCGGCTCACCTTTATCCACATGTTTATCCACATGTTTGTTCACCCCTTCAAAGAAATGTAGTAGATTGGTGAGGCAAGATTTCCCTTCACTAAATCCATGTTGACTTTGTCTCATTAATCCAAGCGAATGTGCTCTGTAATTTTGTTCTTTATAGTAGTCTCTACCATTTTGCCCGGCACCGATGTCAGGCTCACCGGTCTATAATTTCCCAGATCTCCTCCGGAACCTTTTTAAAAAATCAGCATTACATTGGCCACCCTTCACTCTTCTGGTACCATGCTCGATTTTAAAGATAAATTACATATTACTAACAATAGTTCCACAAGTTCATTTTTCAATTCTATCAGTATTCTAGGATGAATACCATCCGGTCCAGGAGATTTGCTACTCTTCAAAGTAGTAAATTTAAAACAAATTGGAGAAAATATTTCTTCACTCAGTGTGTAATTAAATTCTGGAATTCATTGCCAGAGAATGTAGTAAAAGCAGTTAGCTTAGCAGTGCTTAAAAAAAAAGGTTTGGATGGTTTCCTAAAGGAAAAGTCCATAGATAGTATGATTCAATCCTCTTTTTTTCAGTTGCATTTTTCTATATAGGTTGAGGCCAATGTTGTTGAGGTCTGGTTTCCAGAATGTAGTGCAGACTATTGTTTTGAGTAAATTGGACTACTGCAGTGCCTTGTATGGAGGGCTCAAAAGTGCTCAATGCAGGATATTGAAGATTATCCAAAATGCAGCACCCACATTGGTGGCCAGAGTTTCGAAGACTGCTCCATGTTTTTCTGTTATTAAGGCAACTCCATTGGTTATCAGTGTTCTATAGAATCACATTTTAAAGTGTTATCTTTGATTTATCAAGTGGTATATTCTCGTGCGTCACAGTATTTTAAAGATGTTGTATGTGTGTATTGTTCGACTAGAGCATTGCACTCGAGAGTGCAATACGTTTATCTTCAAATGCAGTGACCACAGTCTACTATGTGAACACATGTGTCTCAGCATTTTCTGTTGCTGGAATATCACTCTGGAATGAGCTTTTTGGCCAGGTACACCTATGTGTGAATAGATTACAGTTTAAAAAATTGCTTAAGACACACTTGTTGCAGCATTTTTTTGAATTTTTCAATACTACACTTGGAGATGGTAGAGCAGTTCGATGTTGTATTTTTAATGCCTCTTATGATGTTTGTTTATATGTTTTTATTATTATTATTATTTATTTAGATTTTGCTCACACCTTTTTCAGTAGTAGCTCAAGGTGAGTTACATTCAGGTACTCTGGCGATTTCTCTTTTATTCTGTATGTATTTTTGGAAACTGTCTATGTATTAGGTGGGGTTTATGTTTTAACAATAAATAAATACACCCAAATCTTTAAATATATCTTTAAAATGTTAACCAAGACTCTGCTTTGCTTACCAAGGGATGGAATCCCACAGTTGTCAGCCCAGTGACTTGAAAAGCTTTAAAAAGTTGTCAGCTTGCAGTTTCAAACGACTTGGCACATCTAATTCCAGTTGTGATAATCTTAAATTTCTACTAGGTATATAGATTTTCAAAATTTCCCTCAAGTATGTAGGGCCCTGTTCACACAATAAATTAAAAATTAAGCAAAAAATTTGAAAAGAAATATTTTGCTCTATGGAAAGCCAGTGCAATTCAGTCAATAAAGACCTGCATGGTCCATCCAGTCTGCCAGACAAGGGTGGCCAGAGTTGTATCTGGCACTCTGCACAGGTTCCAAGTCTTTATGATTAAACACTGGCATACTTAATCTCTATCTCTCCCTACCAATTCTGGGACACTGACTGTAGAAGTCTGCCCAGAACTGGTCTTACTTCTCAACTACCGGTGTTACACGGTTCTGTGCAGTGCTTTTTTTTGTAGGAAAAAAGGTACTGGTACTCATTATGGGCGGGGTCACCACCTATGGCTCTGCCCATATGGTAGCCACACCCCTTGTACCAGCCGTGGTACATATAAGCAGTATCATTGAAAATACAATACCAGTATAGGAGAAAAAAAATAATTTGTGATTTTGTTTTTCATTATAAATAATTTCTGTCAGCTGTTACAGCTCTAGTATACCCAGTGCAAAATAAGACAGCAGATATAAATTCTTAAATTGGACATCTTCCAAACACTAAAATGAAAATAAAATGATTTTTTCTGCCTTTGTTGTCTGGTGACTTTGTTTTTCTGATCATGTTGGTCCCAGTCTCTGATTCTGCTGCTCTCTGTTTCCTTAACTCCGTTTCCAGGTCTTCCTTTCCATTTATTTCTTTGCTTTCCTCCTTTCTTCTTCATTTCTTGTCCTACATCCATAGGTAAAAGCTGGGTCCTCCGCAGACTTGACTGGAAGAGGTATAGAATGAATCCAGCTTTTGCCTATTTTATTCATCCATTTGCAGCTTTTCTCCTCTTTTCCCTTTCCCTCATCTCGTCAGTATGCATCTCCTTCCTCTTTCCATCCACATCCAGCATTTTTCCTCTCTTCTCTCCCCTCCATCCAGGTTCATCTCACTTCCTCTCTGTTCTCTCCCCCTCCACCCAGGTTCATCTCACTTTCTCTCCCCCTGCACCCCATCCATATGCATCTACTTCCTCTGTCCTTCCCTCCAACATTTCTCTTCTTCCCTGTCCTTCATTTCCAGTAACTCTCCCCAGCCTACACCTGCCCCTGTCAAGTTCCAGTACCAACCCCAGCCCTACCTGCCTGCCCTTAGCTCCCTGACAGCCCTGCTTTCTGTTCCTGCCACCCTGCGACTCGTTTAAATCTTTTGGGTTTTTTTTTACCTGAAGTCGAAGCACCAGCGGTGGCGTTAGTGAAAGCACCAGGCTCTCCTCCTCCAGCCTTCCCTTCATTCCCTCTCAGTGTCCCGCCTTCCTCTGATGTTATTTTCTGTTTCCGCGAGGGTGGGGAACGAAGGGAAGGCTGGAGGTTTTTGGATTCCAAAAACATTACTATTCTCTGTCAGATTTGACCTTTTCTTTACTTCTGCTTCTGTGGAGAGGGACAATGTCTGATCTTTTCCAGTCCTTGAGGACCACTCCTGACTCTTTCTTTAAAAAAATCAGCCAGTACTTTTGGATGTGTGCCATCCAGCCCCATCACTTTGTCCACCTTCAGTTTAGCCTGCTCCTCATGAACACAGTCCTCTGAAAAGCGTTCACGGACTACCATCCCTCCGTTCCTGTTTGTCTTGTCTTCTGTGATCCTGCTCCCGGCCCTTCAGCTGTGAGCACAGAACAGAAATATTTGTTAAGCAATTCCGCCTTATCTTAATCAGCTTCTACATGTGCATCGTTTTAACCTTTGAGTTTCACAATGCTACTTTTGAACTTCCTCCTATCATTGACTTCCTTAGCGTCTGCAGCAGATGAATCTAGAGATACGTGGGTTGTGACCAAATGCCAGCAGGTGGAGATAGACTTCAGTTCAGTTCTCTCTTGTGGGATGGAACTCCTCCTGGCCAGTCAGTATATCTCTTATCTGTAGTAGGTGATAGATGGTCTCCCTCATCTTCCTGATTTCTGCTGTGGTTCTGCTCCAGTTCTTGTCTGTCCAGGTCTGTCAAGCCTGGGGGTGCCTTGCTGAGCGGTGCCAGCTCTAGGGGTACACCTGGTGGTGCCAGGTCCCTCCCCACCCCTTGATCTTTCTCCCCCCCCTCTTCTTTACTCTTGTCTGTGGCCTTAGTTGTTCTCCTTCCTCACAGATTTGATAAAAAATAAAATAAAAGGGACCTGCAAGAACCGGGATGTGGGTTTTTATCTCGGATAGCAAGAGAGAGGCTGATTGTGGCTCCCTGCAGGGAGGCTCCGTTGGGCAGCAGTGACCTTTCACTGGGGTTTGCCTGCAGGCTGAAGTGCAGGGTTGTGTTCGCTAGCGGTGGTTGGACAGAGTAGACATTCCCGCAGTGAGTTTCTTTTTCTCCCATGCTGGGTCTAGCTCAGCGCGGGAATGGTAACTGAAATGGTCAAACGCTGCTCCCTCTTGGGACGTGGCTAGGGGCCATTGTTTAGAGGGGATGCTCAGAACTTTGGTGGGTCACATAGATAATGGTGGTTTTTCCCGTGCGGGAAGTTTGCTAGTGTGCTTACCACTGCATAGCTCTCCTGACGTGATTCCATTGCCAGCAGCCATTTTGGATTCTTTCCAGCCTGCTTCAATGGTGTTTCTGCACCCAATGTCTCTGGCGTCACGTTGGCAGTGTTTCTTAGGCCCCACAGTGCCTCAGTCAGCTTGCTGACTTCAGCAGATTCTTGGCAAGGGTTTTCCTCAGAGTTTATTTTTCTTATTCACCAGGGTTTTTTTTGTTTAAAGTTTGTATACTCAGAAATGACTTTTCAAAACACAAGGCTCTACTATGGGCATGTTTTTTGATTGTATGGAAGTGGGATTTAAAACCCTATGAAAGAGACTAGAACACGGACAAAAAAATCTTATATAGATACTAATGTTCTGTTGGTCAGACCTTGGTAAATACCTTGGTTTCTGAGGGTTTTCTCGCTTTTTCATTATTAGTTACTCACCTTACACAACTCTTTGGGATTGTGATTTGCTGTTAATCAGTTTGTGCAGTATTAGAGGGGGAGTTGCTCCCAAACGAGCAGGATGATCCTTTGGTGGTCCGTATCTTCCACAGAGAGGAACTACCCTCCTTTGTCACGAAGTTACTGCAGGCGCTTAATATCTCTACAGATGAGGCTCCGGCGACAACAATATCAAATCCCATGATGGCAAGCACTAGGTGGCTGCCTACGACATTCCCAGTGCATGTGGCGATTCAGGAACTAAACTCAGCCCAGCCCAGTAGTCCACTCTGGATGCAGGGCTGCATATTTCTAGGGTGATGGGGTGTTTTTATCCCCTTGTGCCCTCTGAGATGGACAAGCTCAAGTTGCCTAAGGTGGATTCCTTGGTGGCAGTGGTCACTAACCAAGACCACTGTACCAGTGAGAGCAGTATAGCATTAAAGGATGTTCAAGATAAGAAGCTGGAGACTTCCTTGAAGCTTCCCTTTGAGATGTCGGCTCTTAATTTACCGTAATGATAAGAAAATAAAGAGGACAAGAGGATACCAAAATCTTAAACAAAACAACCTCTTGTACTATAAATTGCAAAATACTTATTAGTTCTAGATTCCTGTGAAGTGCAAAAATGAGAGAAGGGACAAGCCTCTGTGCCCACACCTCCACCCAATATTTATAGTGTAAGAAGGAAAAACCGGGGTCAACTTTCTTCATCGGCATAAAAAAACCTTGACTCAATACTCTTAAACTTCACAGGAATAACATCAGTGGATCCAAAAATAAGAAATAAAAAGAAACTTAGCCAAATTGCTTGTAAGACAAATGTGCAAAAAAGGTCAGTCACACCAGCGGTGTGTCTCAGTTGGTGCCAGCAGGCCGCAGATACTTTGGCAGACACAGACTTTCCTTAGTCCCTGGAATTTCCCTTCTTGGAAACGGGTCTGGCATTTTTGGTGAATTTCTTATATGATATGGTTTGCGCCTTGGCCAAGCAGATGGTTCTGGTGGTCACGGCCATGCGTTTGTTGTGGTTGCAACATTGGGCCGCTGATGTAACATCTAAGCAGTGCCTCAATAAGCTGCCTTTTAGGGGTGTCCTCCTCTTTGGGGAGGACCTCAAAGTTGGTTAAGAACCTGGGAGATTCTAAGACCCAGTGTTTTCTGGATGATAAATTTGACGGGAAGGGATATGGGTCCATCTGTATTTGGACAATTGGCTCATCAGAGCGTTGTCAATGCAGGACAGCGACACATATACGGCTCGAGTCATTGTGGTATTTCAATCTCTGGGCGGGGTTCTCAGTTTGCCCAAGACTCATCTGGTGCCTTCTGAGTCCCTCGAATATCTAGGTGTCTATGAACCCAGATTCACCTGTTATTGTAAGTCCCCAGTCCCCGAGCATGGGATTATGTGCAGGCTCAGGTCCATGGTGGCGACCCTGGAAGTGGCGCCATGGGCCAGAGCGCACATACGTTCGCTTCAACAGTCTCTATTGAGCCATTCATTGGTCACTAGTGTCTCAGGACAACAAGGTGTCTGTAATATTGAATGTGTAATTAGGCAAACGTTGTGGGAACAGTGCAAGATTCCTAGACTTTGAATATCAAATTCTATCTGTTGAAACTGTGGTTTCTGTTTTCTTTTGTTTGCTCGATGTGTGGGAGCACTGGCTGAGTGAAATAAAAGGAGAAAACCTGGAGCGGATCACTTTATAGCCTTGACTTGAACTGGAGGGGGAACTACAAGGCTGGGAGTGGTGTAGGCAGCCCAAAGGGCTAGAGGAGTACGGGACCCAGGGTTATCACAATATGTTCTCTAATATTTACATTATTTTTAATTTTATGTTAATGTATAGATCCCAGACACAGGGGATCAGACAAAACACGGGTCGTGTTAGATTCTTCATTAATCCTTGTTTCCTCCAATTTGAGGCTCCTCTGTCTTTCTGCACTATTACATTGGCCTCAGTAGGAATATTTTTGCTATGGACATCGAAGAAATCAGAGTTGTCTGGTGGTAATTTATGAAATAGAGGTTTTGCTTGTAATTAATATTTCTTATCTAAACCAAGGAGATTAACATTTTTTGGATGATCACTGATCGTAGTGGTTCTCTCCTCTGGATTTTGTTTCTTGAATCCCGGTCACGAACAGTCTCTTCATTTAGATTGTTATGTATTTACATAGCTTGGGCGATTGAAAAAACGTACTGTTTCAAATTGATTAGATTACATTTGGGCAAGTGTTTCCCAAACATGGTCCTGGAGGCACCCCAGCCAGTCAGGTTTTTTTTTTTTTTATACCCACACTGAATATTCATGAGAGAGATTTGCATGCAGTGGAGGCAGTGCCTGCAAATCTCTCTCATGAGTATTCATTGTGGATATCCTGAAAACCTGAATGGCTGGGGTGCCTCCAGGATCAGGTTTGGGAACCACTGATTTGTAATGATTCAGTCAAAGACAAAAGTCTTGGAATGTCATCCTGTTGTATTCCAGAAAGGTGACCAGAGCATATCTTTAAGTCAGCATCTTTTGAAAAAAATGTAATATCTAATCTTGACCATCTTGGCTAACACGAAGACAGGGCCGGTCTTAGCAGGTGCGGGGCCCTATGCAGACCAATTTGGTGGGGCCCCATCCTAGCCCTGCCCCCACCCTAGCTCCGCCCCATTGATGAGATTATTCCATTTTTAGAACATTATTTGAAATTTCATAAAAAAAAAAGACAAATGAAGCTAAACTTGTACAAAAAACTGATTGAAATAATAAGCACAATGCTATCATGAAACCTCCCCTCCCCAGAAATTATTCAGTTCAAGTCCACTACAATTAGTAGTTCCAATTCTCATAACAAAGGAGAATAAAGGAAAAATATTAAGAAAAGATTCAGTACTTTCAAATTCCCCTATTACTCTGTAACCCATATATGCAATAAAATAAAAATGAAATGAAAAGATATACAATAAAATAAAGTGATGTGTAAAATATAATGTACAATATAAAAACATATAGACCAGCAAGGTATTAAAATTGTTTTAAAATATATACCACAACTCTCTGACTCAAGAAGACTCCAACTCTGTCTGTCATCCATAATTGTCTGACAACACACAGAAAAAAAAAAAAGTAAAAATAAAATAGTCACAATTAATACCTTATACACCAATATACCAGCCATACGGAAAATGCAGACCGTCAACAATATGAAGCTAGCAAGGGATCATAATATCACAATTCTCATGTAGAGCCACAAAACACTTAGAGGTAGTGTGTCATGATTTAGGCTCTACACCCTTTCTGATGTTTGGTGCCACCTTAGTAAGGCCAACACACAATCTCTCCACTGCAAAAATACTATACACAAACTTGTGCAAAAACACACTCATAACCTTAACAAACTATAAACAGCACTAATTCCCAGGACAGGACGAACTACAACCTTACGCGTGGTGTGGAAAGGCAACTGTAATTACACCAGTGCACAACCTAGTGAAAAAACAAAACAAAAAGGGCAGCAAACTATACGCTAGCAGAATACTGCACCTTCCTTGATCACACCTGAAAAACACATGAAGACAAAATAATGAACTGGAAAGTTACCTCAAGAAGTCAGACTCAGCATGCAGCAATACTACAAAAATTGAAACTTACATGAAAAATATCACAGATGCACATTTCCAAAAACTGACATATTCCAATTAATAAATCCTGAATAAAATAGTTTTTTCTTACTTTGTTGTCTGGTGACTTTTTCTGATCATGCTGGCTCAGTATCCGATTGTGCTGCTATCTGTCCTCTTAACTCCATTTCCAGGGCTTCCTTTCCATTTATTTCTTTACTTTCCGCCTTTCTTCTTCATTTCTTGCCCTACATCCGTAAGTAAAAGCTGGGTCCTCCGCAGACTTGACTGTCCAGTGGATCCAGCTTCTGCCTATTTTCTATATCCATGTGCACTTTTTCTCCTCTCTTCCTTTTCCCTCACCTCATCTCCTTCCTCAGTCTTCCCTCGCCTCCATCCATGTCCAGCATTTCTTCTCTCTACTCCATCCACCCATGTCCAGCGACCCTCCTGTCCTCCCTGCCCTCCCCTGCCATCCACCTATGTCCAGAAACCCCCTCCCCTGCCATCCATCCATATCCAGTGACCCTCCTGTCCTGCCTGCCCTTCCCTGCCATCCACATACGTCCAGAAACCCCCCTCCCCTGCCATCCACCCATGTCCAGCGACCCTCCTGTCCTCCCTGCCCGCCCCTTCCATCCACATATGTCCAGAAATCCCCTCCCCTGCCATCCACCCATGTCCTGTGACACTCCTGTCCTCCCTGCCCTCCCTTGCCATCCACCTATGTCCAGAAACCCCCCTCCCCTGCCATCCACCCATGTCCAGCGACCCTCCCTGCCCTCCCCTGCCATCCACCTGTGTCCAGAAACCCCCCTCCCCTGCCATCCACCCAAGTCCAGCGACACTCCTGTCCTCCCTGCCCTCCCCTGCCATCCACCTATGTCCAGAAATCCCCCTCCCCTCCATCCACCCATGTCCAGCGATCCTCGTGTCCCCCTTGCCCTCCCCTGTCCTCCACCCATGTCCAGCGACTCTCCTCGTTCCCCTGCTCCCCCTCCCTCCAGCCATCTGAGTTTCCCTCCCGTCTGAGAGCTCCCGCGAAATGACCCTCTTCTGCCACCCGACCCGGCCGGCACCTGACCCAGCATTTAAAAAAAATCTACAAGCAGCGGTGCGGTGCCTCGCGTCTGAGAATAAAAGAAGAAAAATCGCTTCGTCCGTCGGCCAGCCTTCCCTCATGTCCCGCCCTTGCGGAAGTTACATCAGAGGGCGGGACACAGTGAGGGAAGGCCAGCCGACGGATGAAGCGATTTTTCTTCCTTTATTCTCAGACGCGAGGCACCACCGCTTGTAGATTTTTTAAAAATGCTGGGTCAGGTGCCGGCCGGGTGGCAGAACTGGGTTGTCTAGCGGCACGGATGCGGATGCGGTCGTGATGTGAGGCGAGCAGCGGCGGAGGTCGGAGGCACGAGGCAGAGGCGCGCTGCGTGGGGCCCTATGCGGCCGCCTCAGTCGCCTCTGCCTAAGACCGGCCCTGCATGAAGATAAAATTTTAGGTTGAATGTTGGAGGTACAGGGTGTTTGTTTCCTGGTCTGAAAAGTAGAAGGTGATCCTGTAGTTGAATGCTTTTCTTAAATCTTTCAGTCTGTGGTGGATGACTGGATTGAAGCATACAAGGAAGATCAAGACATAGCTCTCTTGGACCTCATTAATTTCTTCATCCAGTGCTCGGGATGTAAAGGTAATCCTGTCTTTCTGCTTGCCTTTATCAAGTTGTTGGTTGAATGAAGTGGTCATAGAGAGGGAAGCTTTGTGGTGTGTTTGGAGTTGACTGTGAGTTCTGTTATGTGATGAATTATATGATCTCACCCTGAAATAACCATATTAAGAGCTGCTGCTATATTATTGTTATGTGAAATGAATAACAGATTTGGAAGACGTACACATTCCTTTTTCAAAATCAGTGGTTTTAGTAAAAAAAAAACAACAAATTTTATCCTAGAATTTTCTGTTTTTAGAAATCTGTTATCAAATTTTCATTTGTTTATTTGACCTGACAGTTTTGTAAGGGTTTATCTTTCTCTGAGGATAAGCAGGACATCATTTCTCAAAATGGGGTGACATCATCCAATGGAGCTCTGGTGCGGATGCTACTCTATGTTCTACTGCTCATTCAGTAACCTCAATTAAGTGTTAATTAAGGTGTGGAGAAGTAGAACACTTGCATAGGTTGCTGAGTCAGCTTCAAAGAGCCTGTTTAAAAAAGGCCCTTTAGATTCAAAACTATATAAAGAGGAAAGGTCCCACTGAACTTTCTTTCTGAGAAGTTCTGAGAGAAGAGGACATTTCTCTGGTAAGTGAACACAATTTTGCTTTTGTGGTTGGGGTTTAAAGGAGGAATTGTAGGTTAGTGATAGGCAAAATAAAAATGTAAAAAGCAAATTTTATCAACTAATCTCCATAGTCTTTTCCACTTAGTTCTAAAAACTTTGTGCCACAGCATTAACAGATAGAATCTAGCAGGCACTGCAGGATCTAGTTTACTCTGCCCACCCATAGGACAACTCTTCATTTATAGTCAGTTATTGTAATTAGGGTAACAAGCAAGGAGTGCTCTTACAGAGTTTAAATACATTTCATTACCATCTAAGAAAGAAACACTAAATAAATCATACAATAAACTATATAAACTAAAAGACACTTTTATATTAGGCTAATATCCTTAATACTGTAGCAAGTTTTATATTATTGAAAAACTCAAAAACACTAAGTTGGAGTCAGCAGTCCAGCAGCGAGAGGGGTGCTATCCAGTCTTTTACATTGAGTGTCACATGTATGAGGAGTGGCCTAGTGGTTAGGGTGGTGGACTTTGGTCCTGGGGAACTGAGGAACTGAGTTCAATTCCCACTTCAGACACAGGCAGCTCCTTGTGACTCTGGGCAAGCCACTTAACCCTCCACTGCCCCATGTAAGCCGCATTGAGCCTGCCATGAGTGGGAAAGTGCGGGGTACAAATGTAATAAATGTCATATGCGTGTGCCCGAAGCAAAGAGCTCCTAGCTCTCGGAGAACATGTCCGTTCTCTTGAGGCTAGAGTAGCAGACTTGATGGAGCTGAGGGAGACAGAGAGGTACATAGAGGAGACTCACAGGGATGTTGTAGAGAGCCTTGAATCAAATAGATTGAAAATTCTGCAGGAAACAAAACACTTCTTGGAATCACTGTGGATTGAAATTCCATGTGTAAAGGGGAAAAGGTTAGTGATAGGAGTGTACTACCGTCTGCCTGGCCAGCATGAACAGACGGATGCAGAAATGTTAAAGGAAATTAGGGATGCAAACAAACTGGGCAACACAATAATAATGGGTGATTTCAATTACCCTGATATTGACTGGGTAAATGTAACATCGGGGCATGCTAGGGAGGTATAGCTGTCAGTCACTTTTATATTGTACACCATGTTGAACCCTTGATTTTGGGGAAACTGTGGTTATTAAGTACCCCATTGACATTGACCATAGACCAGCACAGAGCAAGACCATAGTCACAGAACAGAGTGAGACCATGGTGTAATTATTGAGCTAAGCCATAGCCTCAGTACAGAGTGAGACTGTTGCCTTAGTGCATAGCGAGACCATAGTCTAAATACAGAGTGAATTCACAGTGCCAGAAGAAACAAGATCGCAGCATCAGGCGAGGATAAAAATGCAGCACTAGTACAAAGCAAGACTGCAGTTTAAATAGAGAGAGTGAGACCACTATCTCAGTAGGAATGGATACCTTGTAATCATAAGGGAGTGACCATGATCTCAAGAAGACAGTGCCATCGAGAGCTCATTTTATTTTTTAATTTATTTATCTATTTTTTATTCTGCACAATCTTGGAATTTTTGGTAGAGAACAATAAAACATATACAATAAAATTAGAGAGTATGTATAAAATCTGAACCCCCCTCCCCCCCACCACAAACACACAACTACAAGGTCCAGCTAACTAAGAATGCAACTTTAAGAAGTAGCCAAATTAACTATCAGAGAAAGAGAAAGCAAAACAGAAATCACAGCTGAAAGTAATTTACAGCGGGAAAGCATCAAAATGAACTGAAATGACAGCTGAAGCAATGAAGAAGCTTATTAAACCACACTGAGAGAAAAAATTAGTAGTATTAAATTCAAAATTCATTTTTTTCAATCCTTTTGGCTATAACTGCACATAGAGGTGCTGCATTTCAGAAATGCATTCTTTAAGAAAGAAGACAGAGTGCCACCTGGGCTTTCACAAGTGTCACAACCAACTCTGAGACAGTTTTTTTTTTTTTTTTAATAAACTGACAGAAGACCTCTTACTATTGTATGATGATTATGGTAAGATAATATCCCCTGGAGGGAGAAAAAGAAGTTATGAAACCTGGTGCATCCAAAGCCTGCTTCTGGCTTAAAGTGAGAAAAAACGCAAATGCTAGTGCTGCACTGAGAGAAAACAAAACACATGGCAAACCACAGGTTGAAATCTTAAGAAATATATCCGGTAGGGGAAAAACAAGAGAAATTCACCACAGAAAGGTGTACTGTAATGGAGACAATTAGTTTATCAGCTAAAGTCCCGAGAAATGGTACCGATACTGAAAACATAAATTGAACTGTATAAACTTGTTTTGACATGTAATCTGAAGTAACTCATAAGTATATAAGTATTGCCATACTGGGAAAGACCAAAGGTCCATCAAGCCCAGCATCCTGTTTCCAACAGTGGCCAATCCAGGTCACAAATACCTGGCAAGATCCCAAAAAAGTACAAAATATTTTATACTCAGGCGGCGGAGGAGAAGGGAAGGGACTTGGTACCACTCAGTATTGCAAAATTCTCATCTTGGTTTCTTCCATGAATTGCATGCATCTGTCTTCATATAATTCAGCAGTAAAATCTAATCTTGTGTTTGTTTGTTTTCTTTACACAGGGATGGTTACAGCAGAGATGTTTCAGAGTCGGCACAACAGCACTGTCATAAACAAAATGAGTGAAGAGTTTGATAAGGTAATTGAAGAATCTGTAGGATTAGCAAGTGATTTCAATTTTAACCAAACAAAACATCAGAAAGCTTTTAACTGCAAGTGCTGCTATCAGCTTCTAGAAGAGGATTTGTTTGAAAAGAATTTTATGTTTTTGTTGCTACTTTTAATGCTGAAGTGGAATTGATGCTGTTTTAAAGTTCATGAACCAATGACTATGATTGCGATAATTTAGTGATACTATGTAATTAAAATGTTTGGATTTGAATTTAGATTTTGTGGCCTCACAGCATTCTCCAAATATTCCAAGTTCCAATAAATAATTCACTTTCTCTTCGTCAAATTTATGAGATTTTATTCCCCAAGGATTCCATCCGGGACTTTTTGAGCAGCAAGTTCAGCTATGTTAGCAGAAAAAACAGTTGTAAGTTTAGTCACCTGTGATAACTAGGTTTTAAATTGCCCGCACAAGGTTTTGCCATCAGTAACATACCAGACTGATTCCAGAGTAATATTGTGTGGCTTCTCTAACTGAAAAGCAGTCAGCTCATAAGTTTAAAAAAAAAAATGAAGGGTATCCAAAAGGGTATTTCATTTCCATCAGGTCTCAAACCAGAAAATCCAAATGACAATGCATATCCATTCATTGGCACTCCAGCAGATATCTTGGCCCTGGGCTCTCATACTTATGTATTTTAAAAACTTGTATTCTAGGTGAATTACAACTTTCATTCATAAAAATAAATATCAACAAAAATTACATACACAACAATAACTAAACAAGCAATAAAACAATATAAATAAAAATAAACACACTAACCCTGTTTCATACGATTGTCATTTTTCAAACTTCAGACTTAAAAAGGAGATAATTTATATCAGTAGAATTAAGCAGATTCATTTAAACTTTCACCAAACATCTGCTGAAATAATATTGTTTTTAAGGCAATTTTAAACACCTCCGAACTTCTTAAGGAACATATATGAGCTGGCAATTCATTCATATGGACACACTCTCTGTGCCTGTTCAGTAGTGGTTGCAGGATCAGGAGACTGTCTCTTTTTCAGCACTCAGAATCACATCTTCCCCCAGTAAAATCCTAGCAGCAAAGCCCCTTCTGGGAAATCATGGTCAGCAATGCAGCATACAAATGAGTCCATTGTTGCACCAACATGAAGGAGGCATTCCCCCAGCTCCTGGGTGGGTACAGAAGTTGCTCTTCCCCTTAGGCACAGTGGAAATCCAAGAATTTAAAACAAAAAACAAAAACACTACAGCTTAGCTTTCAGGCATTCCCCTCTATCTTACTCCGCCCCTCCTGGAAGTCCTTTATTAACAGTTCATGCTAAAGCTGCTACTGTTCATGCTAATGATGTTAGTGCATGCTGTTACTGAATGATGGCTTAAATGCACAAGATTATGATATACAGAAGGACCTTCATCTTGCTAACAGAATAATTATCATCTCTGTTTTTTGTTTCCTTTTCATTCCTAAAGTTGTCTTTCTGCCTTTTAATTTGTAGGAAACTGGACTGCAGTACAAGAAATTCATGGCTTATCCTTGGATTCTTAGTGTTACTTGGCCCATGGCTATGGTAAATAATAGCTTTTTTTCCATGTAGTGAAAGCTACATATGCCCTTTTCTAAAAATCATTTTGTTTATTCACATGAGAAATGTGTATCATAATATTATCTTTGGTGCAAATGAGCAGAAGACACCAGAATTAGTAGGAGCTAATTTATTATGCAATGACAAAATCACATGAAAGGCAGTTCTGTAAAGGGCACTCAGTTTCATGAGGGCGTGCCAAAATGGTAGTGTAAAAATGTACATGCGCATGCCCTTTACAGAATTGGTATGTATATTGTAAAAATATGCACGCACAGATATTTGGTGGAGTATCTAGTGATGTGCAGATGTTGTTGCACATGTGTGTGTCTATACAGCTTGTTCATTGACATCAGAGGCACAGGGACAGAACCAAAATTGGTTCCAACATGAGCCCACCAAATTTTGGGGCTTCTGAGACCCTCCTCCTGGTCAGGCTGTTCCTGGGAAAGGAATACAGATTGTTTCCTGTGCCTGGAAGGAGGAGGAACTACATAAGGATGAGGAGGACCTGGGAAAAACTCCAGAGGTGTTTTAATAGGAATGCTGCATGCCCTATAGAGTTAAGTGCCAAAAGAGGCGTGGAACTGGGAAAAGAGTACAAGATTGGATACGGCAGTGAAGGAGTGTCCGAAACAGATTTCATGTACAAAATAGGTACAGGCATAAGATGGGCTGCAGATATAGTTACTGATATAGGTATGTATGAAGGAAGTGTATTGCATTAAGCTCACAACTTTTTCAGTAATACTCTAGATAAGTTAGATTCCCATCCCTGGAAGACTCACAGTCTTAAGTGTGCGCCTAAGGCAATGGAGGGTTCACGTGATTGCCCAAGATCACAAGGAGAGGCAGCGAGACTTGAGCCTGCCTTCCTGGCTGTCAGCGCACTGCTCTAACCAGTAAGCTACTCCACTCCCGTATCTTCACACTTTCAGTAGGATTGGATGGGGACTGTGAAAGACATAGATAGAGGACAGTACATGTAGACAGGGCATATATGACCTAGCAGCACTGACAAGGCCACATTCCAACTCACCCACCTAAACAGGTCCCCACATGCTGTCATTATATAAAAGTGCCACAGTCTGACAGCACATGTAGCCCTACAATGACCCGGGAATCGTCACTCAGATGTCTGCCATCTTGCCAGCTCCACTAGGAAGCACTATGCCCATATATACCTCCAAACTAGCAAGTTATAGGAAAAATGCACAGGTCTCTAGGGCTCACAGATCTGTTCAGACCTCTGTGCATTTGAAGTCTAAACTTGACCTAACAACATGGATCTCACCACAGAGCATCCTGGATTGTCATTGCAGCCAAGGCTATACTGCCAGAGTGTGAAAAATGAATAGAGATTTTGTTCATTTTTTTGTTGTATCTACTGTGATTATGGGACTAGTAACTTTCTCAGGTAAACTTAGCCCTGGAAGACCTTGAGGTGCAACAGTGTTGCCTACTAGCGTCAGCCAGCCTGGTACTATTACATGCTTTGTCTCTTCTTTGTTTCTCTTCACTGACGATGCAATCCATCCCTCTTCCATGTGATAGCAAGTGTCTGATTGGCCCTGCCAATGTAAGTGAGCCCTGGTTCATCCAATCAGAGAAGCTGTTTCAGTGCTCCAAGACTCTATAGATGGCACTGATGATCTAGAACAGTATTTACTACATCGGTCCTAGAGTTACCCCCTCACCAGTCAGGTTTTCAGAATATCCACAATGAATATGTATGAAAGGCTGGAGCAGTTCCTTTCTTGGCATGAGGCTGTTGCCTCAATTGCCTAGATGCTGAGGCTCAAGGCAATCCAGTCATTGTTCAAGACCCATGCACTTCCTGCAGGAGATGCATCAACACTGAGGCCTTAAAGGAGTATGGAATCCATGCTGATTGCTCTGGTTTCCATCTCCAGTTTATTGGAAGAAGAAGCTTCCCTGGTGTACTGGAGGTCCCCAGTGCCTTAATGTTCTAGACCCAGGCCTGACAGAGAGGTCAGTTGTTCAAGACAGGCAAAAGCTCAGATGGCTGCTGCTGAGTACTTTTATGAGTCTGAATCAGAGCATTCCTGGATACTTGAAGATCTAGGGAGGAGCAGTCCAGTGGTCTCAGATTACTTCCATCAGATGAGAGATATAAATCTCCCCCCAGAGAAGCACTCGTTCAACAGTTTTATCAGGGAGATGGCTAAGGCCGTCCCATTTTCTTTAAAGATGAAGGAGGAACCTAGTGCAGAAACACTGGACATTCTCCAATTCCTCAGCCCCCACCCTAAAGAAGATGAGTCTGTTCCGATTCATAGGATCCTGATGGAAACACATATGAAAATTTTGGAGATCCCTCTCTCTACCTCCTGTTAATAAGAAGATCAACTGTGTAGGTCAAAAGACTCCAAGATTCGAGAAGACGCAGTTTTCTCATGGTCAGATTCACTCTCAGAAAGGCCAAGAGTATAAATACTCACTCCTTGGTGCCTCTGAGGAGAGAGCATGAGGATCATTCTGAGAAAAAACTTACCGTATTTTTTGGACTATAAGACGCACCGGACCATAAGACGCACCTAGGTTTTCCTCCCAAATTTGGAGGGAAAAAAAAGTGCATCTTATAGTCCGAAAAATAGTTACAGGCCCCCCTCCATGTTCCAGGCACCCTCCCTCCATTACAGGCACCTCCCTCCCTCCGTTACAGGCATCTCCCTCCGTTACAGGCTCCCTCCCTCTGTTACAGGCTCCCTCCCTCTGTTACAGGCTCCCTCCCTCCCTCCGTTGGAATTTTAAAACTCCTCACCTCGTCAGTGTGACTCACGGTAGCAACAGTGCTTCAGCGTGCACGTCGCTCTTCACTCAGCCAGCCTTCTCTCTCTCAGCTCTGTGGGCGGGACCAGAGAGCTGAGAGAGAGAGAAGGCTGAGTGAAGAGCGACGTGCACGCTGAAGCGCTGCTGCTACCACAAGTCACACCGACGAGGTGAGGAGTTTTAAAATTCCAGCGGAGGGAGGGAGATGCCTGTAACGGAGGGAGGGAGGGAGGCTACATTCGGACTATAAGACGCACCCCCCATTTTCCTCCCAAATTTGGGAGGAAAAAAGTGCGTCTTATAGTCCGAAAAATACGGTATTCCAAAAACTTATTTTGGGAATACATTTTTCACAGAATGCTATGTTTAACATTCCGCATAGCATCCTACCATCTCTTCATGCGCATGTACATGTGCAAAATTGTGAGACATGTAGTGGAGTTTGCTGATATTCTCCCATGGGAGAAGGCTAATAAACTGTGTGAGCTAGTAGCCAAGGGAAAGGAGTGCAGAAAATACATGGTCTGTGTGACCTGTGATATTTTCAATATGACATCAATATCCTCCACAATGGGTATTGACGCTCTCAGAATTATATGGCTGTAGGCCTCAGACCTCAAGCCAGAAGTGGAGGAGAAGCTTGCTGATGTGCTGTGCTGTGGAGAGAATCGCTTTGGAGATAAGGTGCAGGAAGTTCCTACCCTCATCAAGCAACACGTAGATTCTCTTATCACCTCTCCAGGTTCACTTCTGTCCTGGCCTCCTCTGCTAGGAGGTTTTATAGTGGAGGAGAATGAATGTTCTTACTCTTGCTCTTCTCAAACAACTCAAGAACCTCACTCTTGCACAAAAGAGCCACGGAACCAAAAAAGCCCAGCCAGCTTTGCAATCAAAACCAGCAGAGCATAACCTCAATCCATATAACCATCCTGATAACCTTCCAGTGGAAGGGAGACTGAAGTTTTTTGCAGCAAAATGGCCCCTTATAACCTCTAAATTGCCCACCAAGAGCATCTAATATTAAGTTGTTATCATCAGGAATTGCTTACCAAGGAACTCTTACAGCCAATGTGGTGAAACCCATTCCACTGTGGGTGAAAGAAGGGGGCTGCAATTGGCAACCACTCTTTTTCAAATTGGCTAGCAGACTGCATTTCTTTCACGTATGCCCAGACTGTAGAGAGTAATGTCATAGCTTACGATGTCAGATTTGAGGCTGCATTGGTAGCCCACTTGAGATCGGCCTCCATAGAAGAGACTTGTAGAGTTGCAGCTTGGTCTTCGGTTCACAAATTTACTTTACATTACTGATAGGAGCAGGACTCCTGACATGACAGTTGGTTTGGCCAGTTCTTTCAGAACTTAGTTGGTTTGGCCAATTCCTTCAGAATTTAGAAACCAATTCCACTCCCTAGCCCATTTCTGTTCTTGGTTTCCTTCCAAAAATAAGTTCATAAAGTTATGGTTAGTTCATTCTTAAGCCTTTCCTGTTGTAAGTCTATCAGTTATTTATCCCCTTTTTTGTTGAAAGCAGCCCATTGCTAGGGAGTCCCACACATGAGACTATGTTATACTGCTTGTCCTCTATGAAAACACTTACTTGTAGCAGGTGTTCTCCAAATACAGGAGAATACACAGTCTCACATATCCTCCCTTCTCCCTTTTGGAGTTGTTTTCTATAAGCTAAAGACTCAATAGAGAAGTTGCATGCATGTGTGGATGCCATACTCTCAAAAGCTTCAAATAAGGAAGCTGGAGAGTGGTTCCTGTGCAAGGGCTCCTTTGGGCAACGTTACCCACTTGTGAGACTGTCATTCTGTCCTCATAGACATCTGTTACAGGTAGTTAACTGCATTATCCCCCAGATTCTATATATGGCACCCAAAGTTGCATGCCCAACTTTGGGCACACTTCTGAGATGCACATGGATATAATGAGCTCTGAACCTTCAATATATGGGTGCTAGCAACCAATTATTGATGTTAATTGGTACGCATTAAAATTTTCATGTGCATCTGGATGCATGCTATTCTATAAGGAACTGTGTAAAACTCCCATGATGTGTATCTCAAACGGGGGTGTGGCCATGGGTGCGTCAGGGGTGTTCCAAAAAGTTGCACACAGAATTACAGAATACTACCTAACTACATCAACCTTGGGTGCCAGCATTTACAACAGGTTTCAGCAGGCATAAGTCTGGCACCCAAAAGTTAGGTACGGGATCTGCGCTAAATGCCACAAAACTTGCCTGCTGATAGGGTCCTGCAGCAATGGTATGGTTCTTAGTAAGAGCCAGAGACTTCACCCTCTTCCCCTTTCCACCACAATAGCAAAACACCATCACAAAGAACTTTCCCCTCCTGAAGTCTTCTACTTATTTTCTGCTGTAACCATAAATCTGCACATTTCCAAAATGATCTACTTATCTTAATTCCAATCTATTTGTTCGCGGAGAATGTCCAGATTTGATTCACAGTCCAATGATGGGTTGTAACTCACTAACCATGGATTCTCTCTGCTGGATCTTTTCAGTTCCCTACCTCAGGTTTAAGGCAATTATGCTAGAGGAACGCCTCCTTCAGCTTTGATTTTTCAGGGACCAATAAGGAACCTGATCTTGGGGTACATGTCTGAGGTGGGAGTGACCCTATTTGTACCCTTTCTGTTATTGAATCAGGTGCTGGGTTAGGATCTAACTCTGTGTCAATTTTAAGCACTACCTGTCTTCCTTAAAGAATTTCTATGGCATAAGGCTCCTCATAGGTTCCTGACCCTTCTCCATGTCATAGTGTATAATCTTTTCCCCTCTAACTATCCTATCCTGGCTGTAAAGATTTGGTTTAAACAAATCAGTCAGTACTGGCCCTTATCTTTGTGTCTTCTTCTTTCTTGACTGGCAATTCTTGTTACTTGCATTGAGTACTTTTGAAGTAGTAGCTTCACTTCAAGTCCAGATTTCCTGCTAGGCTGACTTAAAACAATAACCTAGATAGTCTGGGTTACTTTGTCATAGGAGGGAGTTTGACTTTCTTTTTCAGTTTATCAGGATGCTGAAAACTGGGAAGCTAGCTAATAATAAAAATAAAAGGGTGAGAGTAATGCATTTGATATACTGCCCTATTTACATTTTCCAGTCTTAACTGCTGATCTGTAGAAGGGAGGATGTGGTCACTTTCCACAAAAATGGAAGTAAGGAGAAGGTTGTGAACTACAGGCTAGTTAGTCAGACCTTTGTGGTAAGTAAATTAATGGAAACACTTCTAAGACAGTAGTGAGCTTTCTGGAATCCAGTGCATTGCAGAACTTCAGACAGCATGGTTTGGGTAGGACTTGTTGAACAAATCTGATTAATTTGTTTGGGTGACCAGACAGATCGAGGGAGTGAGTTAGATGTGTTGTACTTAGATTTTAGCAAAACCTTTGACACAGTTCAATACAGGTAACTTTTTTTTTTTTTTTTTTTAATAAATTGAGTGTCCTTAGTATGGGCTCTGAAGTGACTGACTGGGACAGGAACTGGTTGAATGGAAGGCAACAATGGGTAGTGGTAAATGGAGCTTACTCTGAGAAACAGGATGTTACCAGTGGTGTGCTGCAGTATTTGTTCTTGGTCCATTTCTTTTTAATATTATTGTAAATGGTATTGTGAAAGGGCTTTCTGGTAACGCTTGCCTCTTTGTGAATGATACTAAAATCTGTAATATGGTTAATAGCTCTGTTGGTGTGGATAAGCTTAAAAAATGGTCTAGAATTTGGCAGCTAAGATTTATTGCTAAAAATGCAGGTTTATATATTTGGGCTGTAAAAACCCAAGGGAGCAGTGCATTATGGGAAGTGAAGTAATTCTCTTTTCAAAAGAAGAGCAAAACTTGGGGGTGATCATATCTGATGATCTTACGGTGGCAGAACAGGTGGAAAAGGCAACAGAAAAAGCCAGTAGGATGCTTGGGTGCACAGAGAGAGGATTGGCTATCAGGAGAAAGGAGACAATAGTTTGTTGGATATCTGGCTCTTTATCTTTGCCTGCTATAAATCCAGTGCTCTTTGGGAAAGGGCTAGACTTTGCCAATTTATGACATTTGTTATTGTACAGTTTATTAATCTTAGTCCATAAGGGATTAACATTACATACCCGCTGTACAGGTGTTAAATCTTCCTTCTTTTCAGTCCTTACATTACAATCCTAAAATCTACAAATTATCCCTAAGCAAATCAAATACAATGAATTAAAAAAAAATCAATAAAAAGAAAATATGTATATTTAGTGCTTAAAGTCAGATGTCTTTAAGTAATCCCACGTATTCACTTACATGGCTTTGATCGGATTTCTTCCATCCCTTCGGAACAGGCTCTCACCTCCATCCCTCTAGTACAGGCTGTCGTCTGTCACAGCCAGCGTGACAGGTTCCACAGTCCACGATCACGCATGGAATCACGTCGGGTCAACCAAAGATTACCTCGGGAGGATAAACCTTGGGGCTTATCCCCAGTTTGTCAGTCTGATATGACAGTGAGCAGTCAGTGTAGGGTAAGTTCCCACACTGAAAACTCCGGTCTTCTACACACACAAAAAAACTACACAGGAAAGCAAGTGTATCTGTAAGTAATCACAAGAAGCTTTATTCCAAATTATAAATCTAATTAAAATTTATATCAGATACAAGCAGTGAATTTGCAAACATAAAAAAGAGCTTTCCTGTGGAGGAAGTTGTGCACAGCTGAACTCTGAGCGACAAGTTCCTGTCTGTCTCAATTCCCTCACAGCCTTTTATAATGCATTTCCAGGCATCTTATCAGCCTGTACTTTGTCCAGTCTCTCTGTCTCTCCTTAATGCTATTTCACAAATACACCCCCCCACACCCTTTATTGCATGTCTGTTTCAACCACAATAAGGCACTTCTGCCATGTTTATATTCCTTAGTGCTCCATCAGCTCTCTTTTTCTTTTTTTTTACTCACCTATCTGCACATTTTTCCTTAGAGGCCCAATCCTGTCTGTGGAATATCCACTGTTTACACAGCATGCTATAATTCACACAGAGTTCACATCACCTCTTATACTGGGACCATTCTCTGCAGCTGGATAGCCCCAGTTGGATAGACTCTTTTTCCTCACTCTTCACTCTAATGTTTTTTTTTTCCTATCTAGTCCCTCCTCATCAATCTTATCTTCTTCTCCAGCCTCTCCCTACCACTTTATCTCTTTTTCCTTCATCCAGCAAATATACATGTCTCTCCCTCCCAACCTGCCCATCTGTACCATTACCTTCCTTCCCCCCAGTTCTTCCCCTCATTCTCTCTCTCTCTCTTTTCAACACTGTTCTCTCTCCCTTCACCTTTTTGATTTGGCAGCCTTTAATGTTCTGGCTGGAATAGGCTGATTTTGCCGCTGCTCTCTCAGCTTGCTTCTGCTACCAGTGTTTTTGGCCATGCAGACCTGCTACTATTCTGCTATAGGCTTGACAAGTTACCTGGTTCCAGGAGGGAAAACTTTTGACCCAATGCTGGTTTTGCTTTTATATCCCAAAGCAGTGCGGTGCTTGAAACAGCTTTCTAGAAGAAAGGAGAATGGGACTTGACATACGACCTTTCTGTGGTACAGTCAAAGTGGTTTACATGTTATATACAGATACTTATTTTGTACCTGGGGCAATGAAGGGTTAAGTGCTTGCCCAGTCACAAGGAGCTGCAGTGGGAATTGAACCCAGTTCCCCTGATTGGGTGATGCATAGGTAATTATTAGTTGGGAAGTTAAAAACAGAGATCAGCTATATCCTAAGGCAATGTAACTTGAATAAATCAGGAAAGCTAGATAGATGTTTTGTTGCTTATCTGCTGTCATATTATTTCTATATTTATTTGACATAGGACAGTGAAAATTATCCACTCGTGAAACCAGGGTCTTACTGGAAGAAATTTAAGACCAACTTCAGTGAGCTGATAGTGGTTCTGATGCAGCAGAGCCAGTATAATATAATCTATGATGGCTACCTGATGGATACAGTCATTTCACTACTAACGGGGCTGGCAGAATCCCAAGTGAGAGCACTGAGACATACCAGTACATTGGCAGGCAAGTACAAAATATGAATATCCAAAAAGAATTGTATTGTTTTTGTGACATAAGTTGCACTATGGCTTCTCAAATACACATGATTTTTACTAGAGTGTATTCACATTTGTTTATAAAATATTGTATGATTGTGTTGTGAAGCCAAAGATAAAGTGGATTACCTATTTATATAGCATCTGCTCAGAGCTGCCAAGTTAACCAGTTAAAAAAAAAAAACTTTTTCTCCAGTCCTGGTTTTAAACTTGCATCCCCAAGCAGTATTGTATTTGTAGTCCCTTAGTCTACCCATTGAAATCAGTTCTGTAGGTCTCAGGATGTGGTTGGTAGAAATCAGGACTGGCTTAAAATCTTCCCCATAGACACAGACTTGTATGTTCCTTTACACAAATGCACACTTAATTTACACCACCACATTTCACAAACATACAATGCGTATATCCCCTCCAATCATGTTTTTTCTGCCACTCTATTTAGACCTACTTTGCCATGCCTCACGGTGTGTGCTAGAAGAGGCTTACTTAGATTTCAGCAAAGCTTTTGATACTATTCCATATAGGGAGCTCATAAATAAGCTGATTAGCCAGGGGGTATGCCCTAAGGTGTCTTATAAACTGGTTGAAAGATAATAGAAGGGTTTGAAGAAGGATGCTGCCCTCTCTCTTAATAGCACTCCCATCACAGTGTCAGAGCCACATTAAACCCCATAGTCCTTCCCAAGGGGGAAATGACATGGGAGGGGTGAAGCCAGGAGTGCAAGGTCTAGGAAATATAGAAGCTGAGGCCATATCTAGGTTAAGGAAGCCCAGAAGGAAGGAGTGACTCTTCACAGCATGAGCCTCCACCACTTATATAGAGAAATACTGGAGAAGAGGAGGCAGGAATGGGAAGCCAGAGGGAGGGATGTTTGTAGGGGAGGGAGAGAGAGATGCTGGATAACAGTAAGGGACAGAAGAGGGTGAGATGTTTGAATTGGGGTGAAAAGGGATGGTAGAGAAGGAGAGATGCTGGATAACTGGAGGGGAGGAATGTTGGACATCCACCATCTCTCTATTCCTCTCTGTCCTTACAGGAGGCAGAAAGAGATGAGAGAGAGAGACATCTTGGAATTGGGGGTGGAGGGGAGGGAATGATAGATGCTGGACAATGGTAAGGAGGGAGGAAAGAAAAAGGAGAGATATTGAACTCGAGGGAGGGAAGAGAGAGAGAGAGAGGGATGCTGGACTACAGGGGAGGATGACAGAAAAGAGAGAGAGATGCTGGATCATGGGAGTGGGCAGGGGGGAAGAGAAATGAGACTGGTACTTGTCAGGCTTCAAGGGTGTTGGGGGGGGGGGGGAGAGGAGATGCTGGGCTACAAGGGTGGAGCAAAGGACAGGGAAGGGGGATACCAGGATTGGTGTAAACTATGTGGGAAAGGCCAAGGGGGTTGTCAAGGACATAAGTGAGAGGAGAATAGTGAGTAAAGAGGGTAGAAATGTGGTAACGGGAAATAGATGAAAGATAAATGGGAATAGGAGGCTGGGGAACTGGTGAAATGGGAATTGGGAGAGCTAGGGGTAAGAGAAGGAGATGGAAAACAAAAAAAGAAGGAAAGAGCTAAAAAGGAAACATTAATATGTCAGAGACAAATGTATTGAGGGAACAAGACAGGAGGAGAAATGGAAAATTGAGAGCAGCCACTGGAAACAGAAGACAGACAGGAAAGTAGACAAGAGAAATTGGGACCAACATGATGGAACATGAAACCAGCCAGAAAACAAAGGTAGAAAATGTGTTTTATTTTGAATTTATTAATTGAAATATGTTAGCTTTGGGAAGTGTTCATCACAGAAGTCTTTGTATTGTATTCAGTACAAAATATAATGTTTTAATTTTTCCAGTGTTGCAGTACATATTGAGTTTTACTTCTTAGGGTTCACATTTCAGATTTTGTCTTCATATTTCCATTTATAATTGGTGAGCCCTTATTCTATATTTTGTGAGATTCTGTGTTTTGCATGTGACTGGGGTGTAGTAATCTGTTGTGTTGAGATCTGTAGCATTCCCATTTGTTCTGTTAAGTACATAAGTATTGCCCAGCATCCTGTTTCCAAGTGGTCAATCCAGGTTACAAGTACCTGACAAGATTCCAAAACAGTACAATACATTTTATGCTGCTTATCCTAGAAATAAGCAGTGGATTTTCCCCAAGTCCTTTTTAATAATGGCTTATGGACTTTTCTTTTTTTTAAACCCTTGCTAAGCTAACTGCTTTTACCACATTCTCTGGCAACGAATTCCAGAGTTTAATTATACCTTGAGTGAAGAAATGTTTTCTCCGATTCGTTTTGAATTTACTACTTTGTAGCTTCATTGCCTGCCCCCTAGTCCTAGTATTTTTGGAAAGAGTAAACAAGCAATTCACATCTACCTGTTCCAGTCCATTCCTGTAGTAGGTGTATTGGTGTTTTAGGGCCCACAGTAATATTTGTAGTGATGTCTATTTATAGGTAGTGTTCCAACTGTTTGAAATATCAATATCCTTAGAGTTCTTGTAGACCACTGCTTCCCAAAAGTGGGTTCAGCACAGTGTACAATTAAGAGCAAAAGAAATCAAAATACATTTTTTTGTATCTTAGACTGTTTATTGTAACAGAATAGGATTAGTGCTACTGATGACATGTTTGCTACTTGTATGTTAAATTAGGATTTTTTTTCAGTTTTTATATATCACAATGTGTCTGGTAGTGGAGAGATTTGTGTTGCTGCTGCTTAGATGACATAAAAATCAGGATTTATTTTAATTTTTTTGGTATTGCGACTTCCATGGAGAAATATTCTACTTCTGATCTGTACTTGTTGTGGAGAGGTTGAATTTTTGTGGGTGCAGGGCATGTTTACATTTAACTCATAAAAACTGCTATATTGTGTCTCACCAAAGGTCTGTGAGGGTCATTATAACAGTGTATCACAAATTCAAGCATTGTCCATCAGATGTGTCCTGACTGAAAAAGATTGATAGTCATTGCCCTCAGCAGCATTTAGAAAGCAAAACAACATGCGGATCTTTCCTAATTTATACCCCAGATGCATTGCTAGAAAATTTCACTCATTGGCTTTCAATCTCAGTCCATTGTGATGGTGACTCTCACCTTTTGAGATGGGCCACCCTTGGTGTCTCTGATTTGGGAGGGAGAAGGGGCATATGTATGCTATCTCTGGCCTGCCAGCCCCTGTCCACCAAAATTTGTGCCAGTTGATCCTTTCTAATATCTACCTGTCCTGGTGCCACTAAATCTGCTGCAGAGCGAGGAGCTCTTTTTTCCCCTGCAACTGCCAACTATAGCTGCTGGCACCGTGCAGCTGGGAAAATTAGAGATTCTACTTCCTGTTTTGTGTGCAATACAGTAAGTAAGGAGCTCCTCAGTCTACAGCAGATATAATGGCACTGGGCAGGTAGGAGAATGGGAGTAATAAGACCAATCTGATGCTGGGGGATGGGAAAAAGGGGCTGGGGGCTGACAAGGGGGCAGGTGGGAGACGGGAGCTGGGGCTTGAAGATGGGTCACATACTGGGATGGCAGGAGGGTTTTGGTGGCGGGAGGATGACAGAAATTGGTGGAGGGGAGAGAAACATGACCATATACAGGGGAAGGTGAAATAGAGGAACACAGAGATGGATGCTGGGGATAAGGTGGAGGAAAGATGGGGTAAATAAATATTGATATTGGGGAAGGAGAGAAGGAAGTGTAGGAGAAGAGGCAGAGACGATAGCTGCTGGGGAAAGGGGAAAAAGAAACAAAGTGCTATGGAAGAGTATGAGGGATAAAAGGTAATATAGGTGAGAGGTAAAAGGGGGACTGTGAGTCTAAGGGAGTAAGACATAAGAAGGGTAGGAGATGAATAACAGGGAAGGAGCAGGGGTGGGTAAGGGGTTGAGAGAATGAGAATGTGGGGGGGGGGGGAGAGATATTGGACAGGGGAGGTGAGATGAGAAATGCTGGATATGGGGAAGACGGGAGCATTACTGAAAGACTGGAGAATGAGAGGCTGTGGAAGGAGAGAGAGATGGGTAATAGTGGATGTGGAGGAGTGGCCTAGAGGTTAGGGTGGTGGACTCTGGTCCTGGGGAACTGAGTTCAATTCCCACTTCAGGCACAGGCAGCTCCTTGTGACTCTGGGCAAGTCACTTAACCCTCCATTGCCCCAGGTACAAATAAGTACCTGTATATGTAAGCCGCATTGAGCCTGCCATGAATGGGAAAGCGCGGGGTACAAATGTAACAAAAATAAAATGTGGATGAGGGAAACAGATGAATATCTGGATAGTGCCAAGGTGGTCAGAGGAAATATTCAGTGGCACTATCGACTTAATGCCTCTGAATATCCCTGTCATCGGTACTTATCCGATTAGCTGCACTTGCTAACTGAATAAGTGCCTTAGAGTATCAGCTCCAGTATAGCTAGTGTTGTTATAATTTTATTATAGTTTTATTATGAGCTTTTGTTTTGCTCTCCTTTTTTTTTTTTATTTGCAAAAGTATTTATTGATGATCCAACAAGTCAAAGTACATTCAAAAGAAAGAGTAAAAATAAATTGTACTATTCAGCAGATTAAGCATTCCACACTCATCAATATAAGCAAGAGAATACAGTGCATCCTCAAAGTTTTAACAATTTTCACCCTTCTCCCTCCAGATTATTACTTCTCCCTTCAATGCAGCCTTTGTGACATACATGTTGTAAGGATGCCAAGAGAATAATATTACATTGCCAAAATATGTAACATAGAACCTCCCCATAATAGTTCTCTGTTTAAAAAAAAAACCCATCATAATATAAGCAATAGGCAGTAAGATTTCAATATGTGTATAATTCTTCTGCAGCATATTTATCCTGAGTTATTCTATAGAAGCAGTTTTAATCTGCCTCATCTTCAATTGTAATTCCATTCGCCATACCTGGACCCTTGAGTCCAAGGGCTCAGGGTACAGACTCAGACGATCAGGTACCGCATTCAATTCAAGCTTCTGCTACTAACCTACAAATGTACTCGATCTGCAGCCCCTCCTTACCTCTCAACCCTCATCTCCCCTTACGTTCTTACCCGTAACCTCCGCTCTCAAGACAAATCCCTCCTTTCAGTACCCTTCTCCACCACCGCCAACTCCAGGCTCCGCCCTTTCTGCCTCGCCTCACCCCACGCGTGGAACAAACTCCCCGAGCCCATACGTCAGGTCCCCTCCCTCCCCATCTTCAAATCTCTGCTTAAAGCCCACCTCTTCAATGTTGCCTTCGGCACCTAACCTCTACACCTCTACCCAGGAAATCTAGACTGCCCATCTTGACATTTCGTTCTTTAGATTGTAAGCTCATTTGAGCAGGGACCGTCCTGCTTTGTTTATTTTGTACAGCGCTGCGTAACCCTAGTAGCGCTCTAGAAATGTTAAGTAGTAGTAGTAGGTCAATTTTGGTAGTTTCTCCAAAAAATCAATAGCTTCTCCAGCTTTAGTAAATAAATGTGTTTGGTTCTCATACGTAATCCTAAATTTTGCTGGGTACAATAATGCAAAGCATATATGGCGCAATCAGCAAAGTGCACGCCGGTGCAAAGGTCTTCCTCTATTGCTGTACTTGTAATGAATAGTCCTGAAAACACAGTACCTTAGTATTTTGGTGCTGCAACTTCACCCCTTCTCAAATCGTGCAGAGGATCAGTTGCTTATGCGAATAATTCAAAATTCTGAAAATCACCACTCTGGGTCTCTCTCTCACCCCATTCTTGGGGCCTAATCTATGGGCTCTCTCAATGTGAAAGTGCGTCATGCAATCTTCCAAATGCAGCGCCGCAGGCAACCATGACTCCAAGAATTTCACCAGATCCGTCCCACCAGCAGATTCAGGTAATCCAACCAGCCATAAGTTGTTATTGCGGCACGAGCGATCTAAATCGTCAAGCTTACTTTCTAGCTCGAGCACCTGCTTTTTCAGGCCCTCCTGCTTTTCCGCCATAGACCGCATCTGCGTTTCCAGCGTGGACGTTCTATGTAGGCCAGCATCTAATTCCAAGCAGATATTATCGAGTCTCTCATGTGCCTCTTCTGTTCTATCCATGAGCTGCTGCAATGTAGAGTCCAACGCCTCCTCGACCGCTGTTTTTATCTCCGCCACCAAGTCCGCCATCCATATGTCAGATCTCTGAGGACTTGCGGCCGCGCGGGTGTCCGCCATTTTAGGTTCTATCCCCTTCTGCTTCTCTCGCTCTTTACGTGGCGGTTTCAAAGCCATAATCTCAGTCTTCCTTCTTAAGATAATGTTTGCTCTTTCTTCTTCTCTTCCCACACCAATCTGGGGGGGGGGGGGGGGGGAATTGCAGTCCAGTATGCCGAATATGAGCTGATCAAGCAGGAGTTTTCAGGAGCTAGTCTCAGCTGCTACTGCTCCCGACCATAGCGATCATATGACCCGTCTCCTTTTTTTTTTTTTGCTCTTTGAGCATCTTGCATCTCTTTTGTTTATGCAGAAAAGCAGTATGTGCTGATAGAAACATGGTTCTTTGAGTTTGTCTGACAGAATTATTTGTTTTGCTTTGACTGCAGCTTCTACCCTCTAAGAATGTGCTGCCTTAGGCAGCTGGCCATTCTTGCCTAATGGGGTAGCCCTGGCCCCACCAGTATTTGTGATGTTTGTGGGGGTGGGGGGGGGGGGGGGGGGGAGCAGCGCCAGCCGGCACATCCCTCACTTCAGGCAGCAGATTGCCTTGAGCCACCCATGAGCAGTGGTGTTGACAGGTTAGAAGAAAAAATGATAGATGACAAAATGAGATGTGGTCTAACAGGTGGTCAAAGCATTCGGAGCATAATTCAATTATGTTTTCCACATCCTCTGTATATGTGCATATGTTAAAGAGGGGGACAATTTTTGTGGGTGAGGGCAGTTTGCAGAGCAATGTAGCAGTTGTGGAGGTAGTTTTTGGGGGTTTGGGCAGTATGTGGGGAAGTTGCAGGGGGCAGTTTGTGAGGTGGTGGAGCAGTTGCAGGGATAGTTTCTGGAAGTAGTAGCAGTTTGAGGAGAGTTGAGGAAATTTTGGGTATAGTTATGATAGTAGAGCATTTTTCAGGGTGGTGGAGCAGCTGCCATGGGTCAGTTATAGAGCATAGTTTTTGGGGAGGGGCAGTTGCAGAGGAGTAGTTTGTGGGAGTGGTGGTTTAAAAGTGGCCCGGGAGTTGGAGGTGGGGAGGGGGGGTAGTTTTTGGAGTTGAAGCAGTTTGTGAGGTGCTGGGGCAGTTGCAGGGGCATGTTTTAGGGGAGGAGGCAGTTTGAGGGATGATAAAGCAGTTGCATAGTGATAGATTTTGGCACAGGGGTAGTTTGTAGGGTTGTCCAAGAGTTGAGAAGTAGGGTCCATGCTACACAGACTTCTATGGTCTGTGTCCCAATTATGGCAAGAGAAATCTGGATGGTCTGGAGTGGGCTTCAGCGGCACCTCCAGTACTTGAGAGGTAAGGCTAGTGTTGGTCAGAATTCTTCTATTCTTTCCCCTCTTTTTATTTAAGTCCTTTAGCCACTCTTATTCAAGAGTTCTGTATCTCTTCATATATACGCCAATGATATTTTATTGCTGTATAAGGTTAGTCCCTTTAGTCTTGATCTACAACCTCTTCAACGTTGTTTTCTTGTAATTGCCCAATGGCTTACAGACCACCGCCTTGTGCTGTATCCTGACAAGATGCTGGCCTGTTGGTTAACTGGTCATCTTTCGATTCTGACTGCCCCACTCTTACTATTGAATACTTTGATTTCTCCAGTAACCAATTTTTGAAATTTAGAACTACTTCTTGATTCTAATCTTTCTTTTCAGCCTCAAGTTTCTGGACTATGTAAATCTGTTTTTTTTCTGTTAACGTCTGCTGAGATTTGTTCATTCTTTTTTTGATCATAATAATTTTACTTCTAATTCTCTCTTTTTATGAATCATTTGGATTACTGTAACATCATTTACTTGGGTATTTCAAATTCATTGCTTAAAAGATTACAGATATTACATAATACAGCCATAAGCCTTCTTTGTCATTTGCAGAAATTCGATCATGTTACACCTGCTTTAAAATATCATCACTCATTACCAGTTTCTTACCACATTCAATTCAAAACATTGTTACTGGCTTTTAAAGCTTTTCATCAGGGTACACCTATGTGCCCATTCCATATTCCTCGCCTTGTGTTCTGTGTTCCATTAATGACCATTGTATGGTCCTTCCAGGGCCCTGTTTAGCTCAAATTGAAATTACATGTCACACTACCTTTTCCTTTATTGCTCCACACTTGTGGAATATGCCATTGTCTTTGCATGGTGAACTTAATCTAAAGAAATTTAAGGTGTTTTTGAAGGCATAGTTATTCCAGCAGACATATTCTAGTGAGTAAGGCAACTCTCCTGGGCACTGGCATCTTGGGAAAGAATATGTATGAATGTTAGTTCTTACTAGACATTATTTTAAATTGTGCTATGTTCCTGAATGTATGTTTTACTTTCCTATTGAGCATTGTAGGTCTTTCTTTTTTCTTTTTGATTGTAAACCGCTTTGATCTGCCTGTCAGTTGAAGTGATTTTTCAAGGCATGAATGAATAAATAAATAAATATGTGTGCCCTGAAAATATCAAGGACAGATCAAGTATGCATTTTTATATCACATTCTATCATATGTCATGAGTGTATCTTGGGGGGGGGGGGGAAGAATGCATCAAATATAACTGCCTGTATGTGGTTGGCATTGTGGTAGATTGCCAACTGCCTTGTTTGTGATACCAGTATTTAATTATAAAGGAGTATAACCTCTACAGAGTGGCAGGTGCAGCTGTTTCCACCTTGTTGAAAAGGGTAGATGGACTGTATAGGTCTTTATCTGCTGTCATCTACTATATTACTATGTAGTTGCAGGGCTGTGGCTTTTTGGGGTGATGCAGCTTGTGGGATAGTTGGGGCAGTTGCAAGGGTTAGTTTTTGGTTTGGGAGCAGTTTGCTGAATGGTAGAGCAGTTTTGGCAGGGGTAGATGGGGTGGGATCATTTTGCAGAATGGTGAAGTAGTTGTTGGAAGCCAGTTTTTGAGAGTGGGGCATTTTGGTAGGGGTTGGGCAGCTGTGGCAGGGGATTAGCGGCACCTCATATGATAATAAAGTAACCTAGTGGCATTCTTCCTTCCCTTCCCCTCCCGCTAACAAAAAAAAATCCCTGTTGTCTAGTGGCACCCACCCAACCCTGCCCACCCTCTTCATCATATCTTAAGAGACAGGAGCAATGCCAAATCACTAGACACTCAGATGGCAAGCTGACCCCACCTGGTACATCCTAAGGGAATTTTTCCTGTTTATGGCAGACTGACCCCACTTTGTGCATCCTACTGCCATTTGTCGAGATGGCAGCACTGGAGGCAGGAGTGCATGGACATTGCTTCTGCCTCTTAAGGTACGGTGGGGGATGGATGCGGGGGTATTTGGTGGAGGGGTCGAATGGATGCCACTAGATACCATGGATTAGACACCAGGAAGTGTTTTTTGTTTTTTAACCGGGGGTGGGGGTTTGGCTCTACCTATGGGAGGGAACGGGTGAGTGTGGTTGCCACTAGCCACCAGGGAATTTTTTTTCTGGGGGGGGGGGGGGGGGGGGAAGGGGGAGTGCCACTAGACACCAGGGAGTGGGGGTTGGGAGTCAGACAAACGTGCAGGGCAGGTAGGGTGAGTTGGGGGTATGCTGTTAGACACCAGGAATACATTTTTGTCCATTGGGTCAAGGGAACTCCAGAAAGGTATCTGGGGCAGGATGTTTGAATTAGGAAGAGAGAGGGGGTGTTGGTAGACTCTCAGCCATCCCTTCAGCATTGCTTCGGACCTGGCATCATTTGTTCTGCTGTAGTCGCATGGCCAAAAGTGTGTGGAGGAGTAGCCTAGTGGTTAGTGCAGTGGACTTTGATCCTGGGGAACTGAGTTCGATTCCTACTGCAGCTCCTTGTGACTCTGGGCACTTAACCCTCCATTGCCCCGGTACAAAATAAGTACCTGAATATACGTAAACCGCTTTGAATGTAGTTGCAAAAACCTCAGAAAGGCAGTATATCAAGTCCCATTTCCCTTCCCTTTATTTTAATCCTTTGAGGAGAAGCAGGCATAATATTCTTACATGTGGGTGACATCATCCACAGAGCCCAGTGCGGACACTGCCAAGTTCACTGTCACTTTTAAATATTTGAGGCAGTGTCCTCCCACGCGTGCACGTGTGCTTTCCTGCCCAAAGCTCGAGCATGGGACCAGCAGTCTAGCATTTTCTGCGGAGCAGAGAGGTTGCTTTTTTAATCTTTCCTCAGTGTGTCAAAGTTTTGCCTTTTTGGTTCCTTCCCTTTTTTTGACATTTTTTCTTCATAATTCTTTTTTCAGTATTAAATTGTTTAAATTATATATATTTTTTCAGTTATTTTTCAGTTTTTGGCCTTTTTGGGGCCTCTGAGCCATTCTTTTGCCTGGGAAAAATTGACCATTTTCGGGTATGTGACTACTCAAGCTCCCTGGGCCATAGATCTTTTGACCTAACGTCAGTCATTTTCCTTCCATAACAATGAGAGTACCAAGTAGCTTTAAGAAGTGTACTCGAAGCAGTAGGACTTTCTCAGGCACAGACCTCCATAACTGGTGTTCAGTACTTAGGTCCAGAGCACCGGGACATACAGTTTAGCCTCTGCCTGTATATGCAAGCGAGGACCCTTAAGCCTGAAGCGTCCAGCAAGAAAAAAATTTTGGTTCTGTATCGACGACAGCATCAGGCATGGCAGGGGATTCAGTACTCAACGCAGAACCTGTATCAGCATTGATATTGGTAAGGATTCTATGTCCTGTTCATCGATGATGCATGCATCGAGAGACCTGCAGCGTAAAAAACCTAAGAAGCATTGCCATTGTTCTCCCTCCAGGCCTCTGCCCATACCTCTCTCATTGACATCCTGAATGCATGAGAAACGTCTATTCCGCAATGACCACTCTCCTTCTCTACAGATCATTTTTCATCGAGAACATTCCAGATACTAGAGATCTCCTATGCCTGCACAATCTATAACTCAGGGTGAGTCCACATCGCTTTTTCAGCCTACTCTTCATGAGGAAATCTGGGCTATGCTCAAGAAGGAGCTTTCAGGGCTACTGCATTCGCAGTGTATACAGGCTTCATAGAAAGCTTCTAGACTGTTGTAAATATCTGGCAAGGCAAATCTTTGATGCCTTTTCATGCATTTCCGCCTTAGCAGTGGCATTGCGTTGTCTCTCCTGGCTCAGGGTCCCTGACCTCAAATCTGCTGTCCAGGAGCACCTAGCAGATGACCTTTGTCTTGGAGAAAACTTGTTTGGTGACAAAGTCAAGGAAGTGGCCTACCCAATTAAAAAGAAACACACATTATGACCCTATCCAGGCCATGTACTTCTGCTACTTCTAGAAGATTTGCTGGAAAATATTGACGTTCAAATTCCTTCATGTCTAAGTGTTGTTAATTTCTACTTCTCCCCCACCTGAAAAGACTACACTCCAGTTCTCATGTCCAAGGCAGCAGCAGGGTCAGAAAACCCAGACACCCTCTCAGTCTAAATAGCCTAACTTTTGACTCCTTCCTAGAGAGCATAGCCACCGTACAGTTGTCCATGCCAAGTGACCTACCTGTTGGAGGGAGCCTCTCTCTTCCAACAGAGGTGACCTCTCATAACCTCTGACTGTTGGGTTCTACACACCATTCAATGTGGCTACGCTCTTTATTGGCAAAGAAGACCTCCCAGCCATCCACCAAGAGAGTCTCATTTCAACTCCCTCCAAACGAAATTACTTCAAGAGGAGCTCTCGGCCTCTTCTGGCAGACTGTAATAGAACCAGTTCCTCCACCAGACACGGGTCGAGGGTTCTATTCCAGGTATTTTTTCATACCAAAAAAGATGGGGAAAGTACATCCAATTCTCAATCTATGAGACTTAAACAAGTTTCTATTCAAAGAAAACTTTCATATGGTATCTCTAGAGTCACTGCTTCCCATGATTGGCTTTGCTATCTAGATCTCAAAGAGGCATTCACACATATATACCCATTCTTCCTGAACACAGAAACTTCTTCAACTTACGCTGTGGAATTCTGTACTATCGCTGTGGAAGTCCGCTTGGCCTCATCTCCACAAGTCTTCACAAATTGTCTGACAGTAGTAGCTGCAACACTTCGCAGGTGGAGCATACATGTCTTCCTCTACCTGGACAAATGGTTAATCTAGGCAGCCTCCAGATAGTCGGTGCACACATCTATTCAGTCCGCCATAAAACTCATAGAACTTCTCGGATTTGTGGTCAATTACCACAAATCACATCTTCAACCAGTTCAGACCTTAGAGTTCATAGGGGCTCTCATCGATGCTACTCAGTGCAGGGCCTTCCTTCCTCAACTGAGGGGAAGCAATATACTACATCTTGCCACTCAGGTGTTCAAGACCATCCAAGTATCTGCTCATCAGATGCTCCACCAACTTGGTCACTTGACTTTAACAGACCATGTAACACCATTGGCTCGTCTCCACTTCCGAATTCCTCAGAGGAAACTTCTCTCAGTGGCCCCAAGCCACAGGGTACTATCAACTCAGGTTCGGATCACTCCACAGCTATGCCACTCTATATATTGTGGTGGATGGTGTCTCAAAATCTTACCCGGGGTCTTCCATTCCAGACCCTTCCACATTACAAGTCCCTCACCTCAGATGCCTCCATGACAGGTTGGGGAGCACTCTTAGATGGTCTTCACACACAAGGTTCTTGGTCCCCACAGAAGAAAAGACACCATATCAACCTCCTGGAATTGCAAGCAGTCTAGAACACCCTGAGAACTTTCTGAGACCATATCCTTGATCATGTAATACTTGTTCACATGGACAACTAGGGAGGAACAGGTTCTTACTATCTCTGTCACCAAGCAATCCAGATATGAACTTGGGCAGCTTCTCAAAACATCTTTATAAGAGCTGTTTACCTAGCTGGCAACAGAATGCAGTAGCAGACAACTCAGCAGGGGCCTGCAACCTCACGAATGGTCCCTCAGCACCTCTGTAGTTGGTTGAATATTCCTGCAGTGGGGGACCCCAGCAATAGACTTCTTTGCTTCTCTTCAGAAAGCTTCCCCACGGTTATTCCTGACTGTATGCTTCCATTCTTACAGCCCCAGGTGCCTTCTTTTATGCCACTGGGGAACAGACATTCTATACGCTTTTCCCCCACTATCTCTCATAGGGAAAAATCTTCTCAAATTGTGTCGATACCAGGGGGATCATAATTGTAATTGTTCCCTACTGGCCACCTCAAATCTGATTCCCTCTTCTTTTAGAGATATTGTCCAGGGAACCATTGAAGTTGGATCCTTTTCCATCCCTAATAACTCAAACAAAGGGTCCCTCTTTCATCCAGACCCTTGCTATCTAGCCCTGATGGCTTAGTTCTTGATGACATAGATTTACATTCCTTAAACCTTCCTGATGCAGTCTGTAGGATGCTCTTAGCCTCTAGGAAGCTTTCTATATGAAAATAATTTCCATTTAAAATGGAAACAATTTTCTCTCTGGTGTGCAGCCAGAGCACTTGATCCTCCTTTTAAAAGCTCTCCATCTACCCTTATGAAGTACCTCCTCCACCTTTCGGATTCTGCCCTCAAAACTAACTCAGAGTACATTTGAGTGCCATCAGTGCTTTTCATTCTAAAGTTGATAATAAGCCAGCTTCAGTTCATCCCTTGATAGTTGGCTGACTGTGAGGCTCATTTTCAAAAGTGAAAAATGTCCAAAAAAGTGACATAAGTCTGCATTTGGATGTTTTTCTCACAAAAACGTCCAAATCGGTATTTTCGAAAATTCCTTTTAGACATTTTTCTCTGAAGTCCATCAAAAGTGCGTCTAAATCTCAAGGGGGTGTGCCAGGGTGTGTTCAAGGCGGGACTTGGGCGTTCCTAAGACTTAGATGTTTTTCAGCCATAATGGAACAAAACAAAAACGTCCAGGACTAAAACTTAGAGGTTTTGAGCTGGACTTTTTTTATAACGAATAGCTGCAGTGAGAATTGAACCCACTACTGCAGGATCAAAGTCTGCTGCACTAACCACTAGGTTACTCCTTCACTCCACATAAAAAGGTGCCCTTACTCACCCAGTGGTCACTAACCCCCTCCCACCCCCAAAAAATGTGATTAAAAATATTACTTGCCAGCCTCTGATGTTATACTCGGGTCCATTAGAATAGCATGCAGGTCCCTGGAGTAGTCTAGTAGTGGTGCAGTGCACTGCAGACAGGTGGACCCAGGCTTCTACCTCCCCCTACCTGTTACACTTGTGGAGGAAACTGTGAGTCCTCCAAAACCCACTGTACCCACATATTGGTGCTTTCTTCACCTGTAAGGGCTATGGTAGTGGTGTACAGTTGGGGTAGTGGGTTTTAGGGGGGCTCAGCAGACAAGGTAAGGGAGCAATGGTGAGATGTGTACCTGACAGCATTTTATAAATTCCACTGAAGTGCCCCGGGATGTCACTTTTCCACTATTCTACCTGATGCCAAGCTTTCTATTTTTTTTATAACATCTGAGCCTTGTGTCTATTGTTTATCAGTAGATTTGGGCTTTGAATTCAGATCTATAGATAAAAAGGAGTTCTCATTACTTATATCTGGATACTAGAGTGCTATTTTTCCATACTTCATAGCAAGAGTGTACATTCCCTAATTATCTGTCCCAATACAACTGAAGCTTTTACCTCCTCGGTGCATGTAAATAGTTTCATCCCTGTGTGGATTCTCTGATGCTTTGTGAGGCTTTCTTCCCAACCAAAGCTTTTACCACACTCAGAACATATAAATGGTTTTACTCCTGTGTGTGATCTCTGGTGCATTGTGAGGTTTACCTTCTGACCAAAGCTTTTACCACACTCTATACATGCAAATGGTTTCTCTCCTGTGTGGATTCTGTAATGCACTTTGAGATTTACATTACAACCAAAGCTTTTACCACACTTAGAACATGTGAATGGTTTCACTCTATTGTGGATTTTATTGTGTGTTTTTGCATTTGGACGTTTTTTTGTTTGAAAACGGTCCAAATCATAAAATGTTTTTCCAGACAGTATTTTCAAAAGGACAAGATAGACTTTGTTGTTGTTGTTGTTGTTGAAAATGACCTTCTTTCCTGTTCAGATTTTGGACATTTTTGTAAAACGTCCAAATTCAGACATAGACGTCATATCGAAAATGTCCCTCTGTATCTTCTACATGTGTGTTCAGGCTGGGCTGACCCTTCATGGCCAAGTCTTCGCTCACAATGTAAGAGCCATGGCGGCTTCAGTAGCCGATTTCCGCTCTACCTCCATTGAAGACATTTGCAAGGTGGCTATGTGGTCTTCTATCCACTCCCTTCACTGCTCATTACTGTCTGGAGCAGCATTCCAGGCAGGATAGCTAGTTTGGACAACCAGTCCTGCAAAATCTTTTTACTACTAAAAAGTCAACTCCGCCCTCTGGCCCTCCTTTTCCATGAGGCTCTCTGTCTGCTTAGTTACAAAAACTGATTTTTATTGTGAGCCTGGTTGCTAGTGAGTCCCAATGTGTGAATGTTATGCCTGCTTGTCCTCGGAGAAAGCTAAGTTACAAACCTGTAGCAGATGTTCTCCGAGGAAAGCAGGCATATATTCTCATATCCCTCCCCCTCCCCCTCCCCTTGGAGTTCTCATCTTAGCTTTAGTACTGTATTGCTAGTCCCACACTTGAGCATCAGGGGGAAGGCACCCACACATGTGCAAAGGGAGTACTGCCTCAAAGATTTAAAGTGACAGTGCACGTGGTAGTGTCCGCACCAAGCTCTGTGGATGATGTCACCTATATGTGAGAATATATGCCTACTGTCCTTGGAGAACACCTGCGACAGGTAAGTAACTTAGCTTTAGCATGTCACTGAATGGCTAAACATTCATTTAAATGCAGTGTAGGTTTCTATGCAAGTTAAGATCCGCACTCTTTTTGCATTGCTGTCCCACATGGGAAGACTTCTGCATCAGCACCTGAGAGTTTTTAAGCTGATCTCTGCATACCTTTGTGTCTTGTTTATTCTTGCAACTGAATGCATGCATCATCTTATATGTTTCAGCCATGAAACTGTTGACAGCCCTTGTGAGTGTTACACTGAATTTACATGACAGTTTCAATAACAATCAACGGCTTTATGAGGTGGAAAAAAACAGACTGACTGGAAGAAGGACCAACTACAGACTGGATCAGCTTGAGAAAAAAAAAGAAGAGGTTGGAATAGGCTTTATTATTAACTAGAACCTTTCAAAATGGTTACTTTAGAAGTAAATTTTCAGCTGGTATGGCACCAGTGTGTATCTTGATGGGTATGTTCACGCTGCTAAATGTAAAAATAAAGAGAACCGTGACCAGCACAGTGGAATAGGAGCTCATAAAAGGGGAATGATAAAGATAAGTCCCTTATAAACTTTCAGTGAATTCCAGGATTCTAGAAGGAAGAATAAAAAGGAATATAAAAGCAAAATTTTACCTAGAATGTTGGAAGTCCCATTCAGGGGATAGGTAATACAGTTCAGGAAGGCTAGAACAGGAAGCAGTTTTGGAAAGAGGACAGAGTCATAGGTGTCAGCTCTGTGGGTGCTTGAGCATCCCAATATTGAGCAAATGTCTTCACTCTGTGCAAGGAGGGGCAATTTCAGATTGGTTTACCACTCCCAATCATTCTTAAGAGTTGACTGTGCAGTGGAGCTGTTGTGATGGGCCCAGCTGTCTGGCAGGCGAAGAGGATGATTCATTGGCTGCCCCAACAACTAAGTGGGGTGTGGCTGAAAACTCTCACATGGACCAGTATATCAGAGGGGAGAAGTTAACCAGCAGGGAGTATCAAACACTTAACTAATTGAGAAACTAAGGGAGCAGATTTCTCCTGAGTCAGGTGCACCCTTATTGGGAAAGGTGGAAGAAAGAAAAGGGCAAACTACTAAGGTAGGAGTTTTTGTCTAACAACCTGTCTTTTACTCAGCAGTCCTTTTCTGGAGTTAGAGAAAAGTCTCTGAAAGAGAGGTGGGAGAAATGGGCAAGAGGGTAGGTGTGCCTGATGACCCAGATGTTCCAGAATGTTTAGGTATTATTTGCTAGTCTGTTGATAGCTGGGTGAGGGAGCTTGGCTTAAACCTAATGTTATGAAGGTTCTAGTGGAAATCCTTAGAACCCCTATATAGTCCAGCAGAGTCAGATTGAATACAGCAGAATTGCCAAGGGGGGGGGGGGGGGTGCCCTCCTATGTGGGAGATTACGGCCTGCCCTGCCCACAACTCCACCCATCCCTGCCCACAGTGGCACCAGCTGTAGCCTTTCTTTCCAGCTGCAGCAGGAAATGACATTGTCGCTGGAAGGGGAGGCCGCTCAGTGAGAGATCCTGGCTCCTCGGCAGGAGTGCGGGAGATGACCCGTTGAAAGTGGGAGACTTGGCAGGTCTAATACAGCAGAAGCATTTAGGAGTGCAGGTGTAACCTAGAGGTGGTCCATGTGGAAAAGGAGTGAGAGCGAGGAAAGAGTTGGATTGTTGAATTTGGCATATGTTATGCAGTTATATTACTTTCGGGGAAAATTCAGCTAATCGGAGTACAAATATTATCAAATAGTAAACAGTCAAGTACTCTCACTACAATTATATTATCACTTTTTTAAAATTACTTTTTATTGTACTGTCAGTATGTTCAATCTTTCTGTCCCACAACAAGTAACCCCAGAACTCCTTACGTACTAGCCCAACAGATCCTCAAACTCACAACTACCATATTCATACATTCAAGCCCACCATTACTAGTGATCACAATGATGTTTCAAATTGTATTCAGAGTTCAAAGTTCAATTAGATTCAGTCACTTAAATCCATATGGACTCTTCTATAATGGCGTTCCAAAAACTGGTATTGAATGAGCTTAACAAGATAGAAGGAACCAGTAGTCCCTATTGTAATAATTTATCAGTGAGTCAACGCCGCAGCATTCACCAGCTGGCGAATAATCAACAGCTAATAATTCTGAGGGCTGACAAGGGTGGGTCCACTGTGGTGATGGACAAACAGAAGTATATAACAGAGGGCTTGAGACAGCTATTACAGTCGGGAATACTATGATCAGATGTGGATAAAGCAGTTGTAGATGGTATTTTGACCATTAAAGAACAAAGATACCTGTGTCATCCTAAGCCTAAAATACATTATATTTACTTTGTTCCGAAAGTCCATAAGTCCACAGTGGACCCCCCTGGACGCCCCATTGTATGCACTCGAGACTCAGTTTTGGAGCCCTTGTCTAAATTTATTGACAATTTACTCCGTCCATTTGTTAGTAGGGCTAAATCATATGTGCGTGATTCCACTGATTTTATACAGATCTTGGATCATGTTAATCTGGGGGAGAATGACAAGAGAGACTTTTTTATGGTGGGACTAGATGTTGTTGCCCTTTATACTAACTTGCCACAGGTTAAAGTCATACAGGTGGCTTGTGAATATTTAGAACAAATTCCCGTTTCAAAATTTAAAATGTTGACTATACGACAGTTAACATGGGTCATCTGTAATAACTATTTTGAATTCCAGAATAAGTTTTATGTTCAGAAACGAGGAGTAGCCATGGGGGCAATGGTTGCGCCCTCCCTGGCTTGTCTCTACTTTGAAATTAAACATGTATATACCTTCCCATGGCACAACAATGTTGTGCTGTGGAGGAGGTATATAGATGATGTCATTATGTTTTGGCAGGGAACAGAAAATGAATTGCTTAAATTTATAGCTGTCCTTAATGCAGCTGATCCTCATGTAAAATTTACTTCACGTATAGCAAGAAATGAGATTGAATTTTTGGATATCAAGATTAGTAGATCAGATGCTGGGGTCATGTCGACTACAATCTTTTGGAAGCCTACCGACAGGAACACCCTGCTACATTATTCTAGTCATCATCACGCAGCATTGAGGAAGGGTGTTCCTGTCGGACAATTCTTGAGATTGAGACGTTTATGTTCATCTCTAGAAGATTTTAAGATTCAGGTTCAAGACATGACAGAAAAGTTTAGGCAACGTGGTTACCCAATGCACATTCTTAAGAGAGCATATAAAAGAGCACAATACGCTCATAGAGCCTGGTTGTTATCCCCTAAACAAACATCTAGGGCCAGATCTTTAGAATGCGTTCTTCCGTTTTCCCACCAGGCACCCAAAATTGAGCAAGTGATTCATAAATACTAGCACGTGTTTGCAGTACATTCGGAGTTTAAAGAACACCCCAAGGTGGCATATCGCCGCAAATCAAATTTGGGTGAATTATTAAAAAGATCTACCCTACAAACATTCGATGGTCAGCACTCCCCATGTGGGAGGTGTGTTTATTTTAGATATGCCATGATTACAAATTCGATTGTGCTCAGAGTTGTGCCCTGTTTATAGAATAGTACTTAGAACCGATCTCTGTACCAAACTTGGGTCACGAGGATGTACACCAACTAAAACCGGGTGTAAATCCTAGTGCATAAGTTAGGTGCAGGTCCCTCAAATTCTATAACACTTTTTGAGAACTCTCATGCCCCACAATGCTGGCCTTTTGAGTTTTCTGGTTAAGACTTAAAAGTGCCCACTTAGCCCTGTTACCTCAGCCCTATTGCTATTTTTTTTTTCCCTTCCACCACTCAGTTTGTACTGACTCAGCTACACAATGCTTTTATATCACAATGCTTTTATATGACAGTTTTTGTCAGCGGTCGGTGTACATATGACTCTACAAAAACATGTCTAGAATAACGAGTGGAGTCCTCAGCTACAGGAACTTGATGATCTGCATTTGTCATGTGATTTCTGATCTTATCTTAGCTTGATCCAGTACTGATCTGCATTTGTCATGTGATTTCTGATCTTATCTTAGCTTGATCCAGTACTAATCTGCATTTGTTACGTTTTTGGACAAACAGGTTTTGATTACTAAGGGGCAGTTCAAGTGTTTGTATATCTGTTGTTTTGGGGGCTGTACAACTGATGTGAGGGTGGAGGAAGCACGGGACCCCATGCATTATATATGGTCTGTCTCCTTTTTACTGCACAATGCTGTGGTGGAAAGTTTTGAGGGCATATCACAGGGGGGATGGATGGAAGAGGGTGGGGGGATTGTATTTTTGGGTGGTTGTTGGAGTTTGCGATATTTTTTTAAATCTCCTTTTTCTTTGCATATACTTTCTTGGGGGAGGGGTAGGAGAGCATGGGAGACAAGTTTAGTATGGTGGGGAGGGTTTAGCTCACTCTGGGTAGGCGGTTTCGGTTTTGCACGCACGTGTGACATATGGACGCTGCTGTTAGTTCTCTTTTGGGGGTGGAGGCTGGGCACCCCGGTCCTTGCTCTATTAAATTTTTTGTCTTTCAGCCTGTTTTCCTGTTTTCAGAGGGATGTGTGCCCCTAGTTGCAGGAATAGTCATGTGGAACATGGGTGGCATATCGTCCCCTATGAAACGTATCAAAATTTTAAGAGCTACAGCATCAAGGGGCGGATGTGGCCTGTCTGCAGGAGACACGCTTGACAGATTAGGACCACCTGAAGCTCAGGCGAAGCTGGGTGGGAGAAATTTACTTTGCCTCCTTGGGAGGAAGTAAAGGAGGTTCAGCGGTTCTTATTCAGAAATCATTGGCTTGCACAGCAGAAACTTTGGTGAAAGATCAGTCTGGGTATTCTCTGAGGACAAGCAGTCTTAGTAATTCTCACAAGTGGGTGACACCGACCTGCATTGCCCGGTCCGGAATTTACAAAAGTTTAATGAGGGCTTTGTTGAGTGAACACGCTCCAGTGCGTGAACATGGTCTCCTCGGTTCATTTTCTACTGTGGTGAGGAAAGGGCGTTTTTTTTTTTTTTTTTTACTGTCTCCTCACATTGCTCGGTCCTAAAGAGATTTTTTGTGCCTTTTGGCTATTTTCTGTTCATTTTTTCATCCTTTATTGTGTTCCTGTCATGGAACCTCTGTCTTTTAATCTTTCAATCAAGTTTTTAGTTGTTTTGCCCAGTTTTAAGTTTCCTTTTATTTTTCGTCGTCATCAGGCCACTTTTAGGCCTTCACTTGGTGCAATCGGACAATCTCTGAAAAAGACACCCATTCTTGGTGTCTACAGTGTCTTGGGCCCGACCATAGACCCATTAACTGTGTTCTCTGCCTTTGCATGAAAAAGAGAACTCAAATTTTTCAGAAAGGCTCAACGAGAGAGGATTTTTGGAGCCAAGTCGGTTTCTCGACGTTGTCATTGTGGTCGTTGGCATCTACCTTGAGCATTGTACCGACATTGGGAGCGTCAACAAGCTTGGCTGCTGCTAGTTCCTTAGACACTGGGAGCAGTGAAGCATCGAGTGGGTCTCCAATTGCCTCGAGGCCTGCTGCTGTGCATGGCCCTGGGACCTTTCAACTTCGAACCTGACCCCAGGGTGACGTGGATTCAACGTCCTTGTCGACACCGAGGAGTCTCTGTGACATGCTTCGGGTGAAGGCCAAGAAACATCGTCTTTGGTCACCCTCGATGCATGGTACCAGGGGCTCCAGGACGTCAAAGGATTTGGCACCCGAGAAGCGTCAGCGCTGGGAGGACTGCTTCCCCTCCATACAGGAGGTGCCGACGTGTCGTTCTGCCAGCAGCCAAGACCCTACTCCTGTATTGACCCCAGCAATTCTGCAACCTGTGCCTCAGCTGGCACCCCAGCTTTTCCCGGTGTCGGCTCTTGATGAGCGTATCTGGGCCTTGCGCCCTGAGCTGCTGGATGGCCTCATGCAAAGGTGTGCATTTGGATTACTTGCATCCACCCTGCCTCCCATTGCGGCCCTGTTTGGCCCTCAGCCTGCGGTCCTGCCTCCGACACCAATTCTGTATGCGGCACCAGTGTCGACTGCCACCCAAGCTGGCACTCCCTTGACGTTGGTGGAGGAAGCTTTGCTGAAGTCAAGGCGGAAGCCTGCTTCTCAACACCGTTATCGAGGATGTGGTTCCTCCCCGTTGAAGCAGGTTTGGTCTTGACACTCCCATCGAGAAGTATTGTCTGACACAGAAGAGAGTGCTCGTGGGATTCAGAGGAGGATCCACGGTACATTTCCTCAGATCTTAAGTAATATCTTCTGAACCTTCCCCTCTACCTGAAAGGAGAAAGTCTCCTCTGGAGAGCCTTTCATTTCCATCTTTTGTTAAGGAAATGGCTGATGACATTCCATTTCCTTTGGAAGTGGAGGATGAGCCCAGGCCAAGATGCTTGAGGTCCGGGACTACACATCTCCTAAGGAGCTTGTGACTGCCCCTCTCCATGAGGTACTCAGGGATGCCATCATCAGGAACTGGGAGTATCCTCTGTCGGTCCCTGTCATGCTCAAGAAGATTGACACCCAGAACAGACTCCACAATGCGCCTGGTTTTGATAGGCCTCAGTTGCCTCACAATTCCATGGTGGTGGGATCCGCTCTTAAGAGAGCCAGGAGTTCCAGAGACTATGCCTCGGTGACCCCAGGCAGAGAAGCTAGGACCCTGGATTTTTTTTGAGAGGACTATATATTGAGACTGCACGTGCACCAGCATTTTGCCGAACTGGGATGGGACTATGAACTGATCCTCACCACAGAGTCTCCGTAAATTGTAAGTCTAAAAGTGATGTTCATGAGAAAATGAGCAGAATTATAAACTATGTGTATAATATATAATAGTGAGTAAAAAGTAATTTTGTTTTTTATTTAATTATTCATTCTCCTGACGACGCATTTGGGCGAAGCATGCAGGCATGTTGAGAACGGAAAGAAAGGGGTTAAGGGGAACACCTCACGAGCAGATATAAAAAAGAAAAAAAGAGAAGTAGCCGACTTGAACACTAGTAAACCCGGAAAACTAGGAAAACAACTGCAGCTTCTGGCAAGATAAGTAACTTTCCCATAATATCCTGGGATTTACTGGATTGAGAGCCGTAGAAGATAAACAGAGCAAAAGGAGGGTAATATACAACACATAGAACTCTAAGAGACAACATTGATAGGAAGGGATATAGAGTGCTATGATGGTGGTTACTGGTGCAATGGTACGAGCTACTTATTAGCTCAAGAAACAAGCACTTGATGCTGAGCACTATTATATTAAACAACACAAGGGAGTAATGATATAGGATAGTGATAGAATATTTAGGTTTCTAGAGAACCAATGTGACAATAAGTTAAGAGAAACCGAACGACGATATATCCCCAGGGAATAGGAATTAAATTTTAACTGCCAGACCCTTGACCATTCTTCTAACGTTCGGAGATCCCTTCTCATCGTCTCTACTCCCTCCAGGGTATCCACTCTATTGGCTATTTTCGTGCCATCTGCAAAAAGGCACACCTTTCCTTCCAACCCTTCAGCAATATCTCCCACAAATATATTAAACAGAATAGGCCCCAGCACCAACCCCTGAGGAACTCCACTGCTCACCGTCCTTTCCTCTGAGCAGATTCCATTTACCACCACACTCTGCCACCTGTCGGTCAACCAGTTTCTTATCCAGTTCACCACTTTCGGTCCTAAGTTCAACCCTTTCAGCTTATTCACGAGTCTTCTGTGGGGGACCGTATCAAAGGCTTTGCTGAAGTCCAAGTAGATTACGTCTAGCTCATGTCCCTCATCCAGTTCTTTGGTCGCCCAGTCAAAAAAGTCAAATAGATTCGTTTGGCAGGATTTTCTTTTGGTAAAGCCATGTTGCCTCGGGTCCTGTAACCCGTCAGCTTCTAGAAAGTTAACTATCCTTTCTTTCAGCAGCGACTCCATTATTTTTCTTACTACCGACATGAGACTTACCTGTCTGTAGTTTCCCACTTCTTCCCTGTCTCCACTTTTGTGAAGAGGGACCACATCTGCTCGTCTCTAATCTCGCGGAACCTCTCCCGTCTCTAAAGATCTATTAAATAAATGTGTAAGAGGTCCTCTCTGAGCTCCTTCAGTATCCTGGGATGTATTCCATCCGGCCCCATAGCTTTGTTCACCTTCAGATTCTCCATCTGTTTATAAACTCTTTCTTCTGTAAACGGCGCAGTATCCACTCCATTCCCAGACGTTCCCTCGGCAGCCAACCGCGGTCCTTCTCCAGGATTTTCCTCCGTGAACACCGAAGAGAAAATTGTTCAGTACGTTCGCTTTATCTTCATCACTCTCCATATAGCCATTCTCATTATCTTTCAGTCTCGCAATTCCATTCCTATCTCTTCTCCTTTTTCCAATATATCTGAAAAAATCCTGCCTGTTAACTTGTCCCTGAAAAGGCCAAGAAGACACAGGCTAGCTGTAGATCATAGATAAGGGAATAAGTTATATATACAATTTGACTGATCTGTGCAAAACCAGACAGCTCTATACTAAACACCGCATGTTGCCTTTTGGCCTCGCATCACCTCCGAGGGTCTTTACAAAATGTGTAGCGGTAGTTGCAGCATCACTACGCGGGCTGGGAGTCCATGTGTTCCCATATCTCGAGGATTGGCTGGTAAAGAGCACCTTGGAGGAGGGTGTTTAGAGGTCCATGACTGTTCAGGTGCTTGAACTGCTAGGGTTTATTTTAAACTACCCCCAATCCCTTCTCTGCCCTGTCCAGCGATTGGAGTTCATAGGAGCCCTTCTCAGATGGTTTGGGCCTACCTCCCAGAGACAAGAGCAGACAGTCTGGTCGCTTTTGCGTCCAAGGTTCGTACCTCTCAGCAGGTCACAGCTCGGCAGATGTTGAGCCACATGGCTTCCACAGTGTACATTATACCCATGACATATCTTCACATGAGATCAGCTCAATGGATCCTGGCTTCTCAGTGGTATGAAGCCACAGGGAGTCTAGAAGATGTCATCCAAGTGTCCCCAGAACTTGTACGCTCCCTTTGTGATGGACATTTGATCTAGTTTGACTTTGGGACTTTCATTCCAAACTCCTCAGCCACAAAAAGTGCTGACAATGGATGTATCTCTCCTGGGATGAGGAACTCATGTAGATGGGCTTCACACTTAAGGAGCTTGGTCCTGTCAGGAAAATAATGTTCATGTCAATCTCCTGGCGCTCCGGGCGATCTGGAACGCTCTAAAGGCTTTCAAAGATCGGCTATCTCACCAAATTGTTCTCATCTAAACAAACAATCAGATTGCAATGTATTACACCAACAAGCAGGGGGGCGCCTGATCACACCCACTATGTCAGGAGGTCATCCGGATGTGGCATTGGGCTTGCCAACATGGCATGTTCCTTCGAGCCACTTATCTGGCGGGCAAAAACAATTCCTTGGCCGACAGACTGAGCAGGATAATGTAGCCTTATGAGTTCTCTCTCAATATGGGCATAGCCCTCAAGATCTGAGCATGGGGCACCCCCTCGGTGGATCTTTTTGCCACTCAGATCAACAACAAGGTTCCTCAGTTCTGTTCCAGGCTTCAGACCCATGACAGACTAGCACAGATACCTTCCTTCTCAGTTGCTAGACAGGTCTTCTGTGTGCTCATCCTCCAATACCTGTAGTGGAAAAGACTTCTTTGAAACTCAAGCAAGACAATGGAACCATGATTCTGATCGTGCCATACTAGCTGTGGCAGATCTGGTTCCCTCTACTTCTGGAGTTATCCTCTGAAGAACAGTAGAAATTGGAGTATTTTCCTGAGGGGTCCCTTCTACATTCCAACTTCCATTCTCTGGCTATCACTGCCTGGATGTTGAGAGCCTAGAATTTGCTTCCTTGTGCGTCTCCTGGGTCTTGCTGGATTCCAGGAAAGATTCCACTAAGAGGTTGGAGATTTGCTGTCTGGTGTGAGAGCAAGGCCCTAGATCCTCTTGCTCTACACAGACCTTGCTTGAGTACTTTTTGCATTCCCTTGCTCTACACTGACCCTGTTTGGATATCTTCTACACCTCTCAGAATATGGTCTCAAGACCAACTCTGTAAGGTTTCATCTTAGTGCAATTAGTGCTTATCATCAATGTGTAGAAGGTATTCCCATCTCTGGACAGCCTCTAGTTGTTCACTCATGAGAGGTTTGCTTTTGTCAGAGCCCCCTGTCCAAACCTCCACCAGTGTCATGGGATTTCAACGTCGTTCTCACCCAGCTGATGAAAGGTCCTTTTCAGCCACTGAATTCCTGCTATCTGAAGTATTTGTAAGGTAATTTTCTTCAAGGCTGTTACTTCAGCTCATAGGGTCAGTGATCTTCTGGCCTTAGTAGTGGATGCACCTTATACTAAGTTTCATCACAACAGAGTAGTCCTCTGCACACACCCTATGTTCCTGCTGAAAGTGCTGACAGAGTTCCATCTAAACCAGTCGATTTGCCTTGCCAACATTCTTTCCTCAACCTTATGCCCATCCTGGTGAAATCAGCTTGCACACCTTGGATTGCAAGAGAGCTTTGCGTACTAAGTGAAACAGACAAAGCCCCACAGACAGTCCACCCAGTTTTTTGTTTCTTTAGATCCCAACAGGATGTGGGTTGCCATAGAGAAACACACCATTTCTAATTGGCTGGCAGATTGCATTTCCTTCACTTGTTCCCAGGCTGGGCTGGCCCTAGAGGGTCATGTCATGGCTCACAATGTCAGAGCCATGGCTGCTTCGGTAGCCCACACATTCACATCACACTACTGCCTTTAGCAGGATACCCGACTCGACAGTCAGTTCGGGTAGACAGTGTTGCAGAATCTGTTTGGGGTCTAGAATCCAACTCCACCCTCCTAGGCCCTTTTTATTCTGTTCCATTCTGCACTGTCACTCAGTTGTATATAGTTCCAGGTTAATCTGTGTTATGTCTTCGCCGTTGCGAGGCCCAATTGACCAATGTTTATTGTTTTTGGTGAGCTTGAATGCTAGGAATTCCCCACTTGTGACAATTACTAAGTCTGCTTGTCCTCAGAGAAAGCTAAGATCCTTACCTGTAGCAGGTGCTCTCCCAGCGCCCCTTGGAGTTGTCTCCTTTGTTATTTTAAAGTTATTTTTGCTGTAGTATAAAACTGAGGAGATCGTGTTTGCGTTGCAGGCAGGAAGGTATTCGTGCATGCAAGGTGGAGCATATCTTGTGCTCCACAAAGCTCTCATTAGACTTTTGTAAATTCCGTACCACTTGTGAGAATTTAAAGCCTGCTGTCCTCAGAGAACACCTGTTACATTTAAGTACCTTAGCTATACCTTCTCTTGCGGCTGTGACTGCAGGTTCAGGAGCTTTATCTATTGGTGGCATATGGTCCTACCCTATATGTTAAGGCTTTTTATCCGTCCTTACTGAAACAGCTGCTTCCCTATGTGGAGAAAACTCTTTTGGTAGTGGGTGATTTTAATATCATCATGGATCCTGCTGTAGATAGTGCTACAGCTTCTTCACGTCACAAAGGGAATGGTGTACTGCCTGCTTTTTGTAAGTCTTTGGATTTAGTAGACGCATGGTGTCTACTTCACCCTCTGGAGCTTGATTATACTCACCGCTCTCAGGCCCATTGCTCCATCTCTCAGTTTGATTATATTTTTCTTTCCAGTACATTGTTCTCCGCAGTCATGGAGGCTATCCTTGGGGGGCAGGAGGTCTCTGATCATGCTCTAGTGTGGATAGATGTGGAGACCCTTATTCAATTCCAAGTTTCTGTGGGTTTGCGCTTCCCTACTTATTTAGTACATAACTCTGATATTCAGACTTACCTTATCCCTAAATGGGAGTTGTTTCAGGCTTTTAATGCTCAACATATTGATTAGCCTGAGCTTTATGCGAGGGGACATCATTACATATACTACAGCATGCCGTAAAAAAATTAGCCCTGAATATTAAGCACTTGGAAGCTGAACTCCAACGGACTAAGAGGGATTTTCTTAGAACCTCTACCCCTCAAACAAAAGAAATGTATATTTCTGTACAGGTGGTCCTTTAATATCCTTATTCATTTACAAACTTATTGTAGTATTGTGTATCAAAAATACTGATTCGCTAAATTTGGCAATATTATGTGATAAATTATTAGCCTGTATTGTCAAAGCATTTGTGTGTGTGTGGTGGGGGGGGGGGGGGGGGGGGGGGGGCGGTAATAGAACTATAGCATATGTGAGAGATTCCTCTGGTCAGGTGGTAAATTCTCCAGATCGTATTTCTCAATTGCTTCAAGATCATTTTCAAACTTTGTATACAAAATAACCTGAAGTGGATCCCTCTTTGATCTCTTGTTTTCTATATAAGGCGAGTTTGCCTCGTCTGATGGAAGAGGCCTGCCTATTGCTTAATGTGCCTTTACAGGACAAAGAACTCCAATTGGCTATTAAAGAGTTGAAACCTTGCTTTGCACCTGGCGCAGATGACTTCACAGGAGAATTCTATAAATTAGTTCAACCGCATCTTCTTGGTCCTTTACTTTCTTACCATATTTCTGTAATAGATTACGGTTCCTTCCCTTTGCATGACAATGTCACCCTTATTACTTTATTGCCTAAACCTGGCAAGCCTCGCCATGAAGCAGTCTTGTATAGACCAATATCGCTCCTAAATGTTGATGTGAAATTGTTAGCCAAGGTATTGGCAACTCGTTTAGCTCCATCGTTGCTACCTTGATAGATCCAGCTCAGGTAGGATGTATTCAATCTCATTATAGGGCAATCCAAACCTTTTATACCCTACCCCAAGCACTGCTGCTTATTAATGTTGATTGTACTTCTTTAATTCCCATATGCCGTAGCATAAGACAGGGTTGCCCCCTTTCCCCTCTTTTGTTCATGTTAGCTTTGGAGCCCCTTCTTCGGGTTCTCAACACCACTCTTCAGATAATGGGGTTAGATCTTCAGGGTTCCCACATTTAAGGTTCTGGCTTACACCAATGACATAATGGTGTTTTAGTCTGCTTTACTTGTTTTATTGGATTTGATCACTCATTTTGGGAATGTTGCAGGTTTTTCTGTTAATTATGCCAAATCTCAGGTTCGCCCTTACTGTGCAATGGGCAGACACTAAAGCGCAGTATTTGGGAATTTGGCTACCCAAGGATTTATCTGGCTTGTATAAAACTAATGGTTTTTCCTTTATTCGACAATATTAAGTTGCAACTGCAAGGAGATCACATGATATGCTGAGCAGGGAGGCTGCGGTAGTCAGAGCTCCTGGACTCCTGTTTTCTTCACCCCCCTGAATTGAACTAAACTCAGTACGGATTTTACCACACTTTTTCCTCTCCACTGGAGTCGTTCTATAGACAAGTTTGTGTAGCACTCGCCTCCAGCTATGGCCAGCAAGGCAAAAAAGGATGGGGAGCGACTGGTGGTGTGTGCAAAGAATTCTAAGGTGGTGGAGCGGGCCGAAGATTTATCTGTGCTGCCACCGGGTATAGCTGGGCGGATCAGTGAAATGGTGGCACTGGCTCTGAAGGAACAAAAGCACAATTCGCTGAACTTTCCCTACAGTGGTATACTTTGGCAACCATATGGCAGAATGTGAATCTCGCATCAGCTTAGTAGAGGATGCGGCTGGAAACACCCACACAGATCTCCGTGTGCATCAACAGACCCTGTGCAATGCAAATCTACGCTGGAGGATCTAGAAAATAGATCATGCAGGAATAACCTGCGCTTTTTGGGCTTCCCCGAATCAGTGCAAGATGCTGAGCTGTTGGGGTTCATGGAAAACTGGATTAAACTGGAGCTGTTGCCGGAAAATTCCATAGGAGAGCTCCATATTGAATGAGTGCATCTGTTGGGTCATGCTGTGGCAGGAGATTGTAGACCAAGTGCCATTATTGCTTGCTTTCTTCACTTTGGTCACAGAGAATTAGTATTTCGCACCTACCGCTAGAGCAAGGATCTTCACTATCAGGGCACTTGTATCCTGATCTTTCAGGATTATTCTGCCGGTGTGGTTGGATGAGCTTAAGTCAGTTTTTGTTTTGTTTTCTTTTTGTAGGGGGGTCTGGTGAAGGCTGGACACTGGGCACCCTGTTTTTGTTATTTCTGTGTGGCTGAGGGCTGATGTGAGAATGGCGTCCTGGATTGTTTCAGGCATTGGTTCTCCCATCAAGTGTCAGAAGCTTCTCACTTTTTTACTTTGTCATAGAACTCAGATGGCTTATTTATAGGAGACTTGGCTGCCTGATTTGGAGCACACTAAATTGTGGCGTGATTGGGTTCGAAAGATAGCGGCAGCTTCCTCTGGCAACCGCAGGGCTGGTATGTCTATTGTTATTGGACAATCATTCCCCTGTGTGGTAGAACAAACCATATTGGACCCTGCAGGGCACTATGTGATAGTTAAATTGAGTTGACAAAAATCCATCATTATTGTGGTGAATGTTTATTGTTCCACTGTGCAGAGCCATACCTTTTTTACTTGATGTGCTGTATTCTAATCTTAGTGCACGGATTTTAGTTAATGATATGCTGTCCTCTTTTGCAATTCACTGGGGCACACAACAGTGATGCCCGCTTTCCCCACTTCTCTTGGTTTTATATTTAGAACCGCTTTTGCAACGTATATGATTATATCGTGATATTCATGGGGTGCTCCTTGGGGGTCCCTTGGTTAAAACTGAGGTTAAATCAGTTCCTGCTCTTCTTCAGCTTATTGCTTCTTTTGAGGCAGAGGCTGGTTTCAAGCTTAATTGGCACAGAACTGTTGCTATCCCTATTAATACCACATGTGAGGCCCTGGAGGGGGCACAATTCCCCTTTTAGTGGGGAGGCAAGGCTACCAGATATCTGGGGGTTCAGCTGACTCTTTCTTTTCCATTGGCTCTGCACAGATGGGACAATCTACAACTTCAGCAGTTGATATAACGTTTTCTTTGGAAAGACAATAGAGCTCCTCGCTGGCTGTATACTTTTCAAATTCCACTTTTTCTTCATGGTTGCAAGGAGCAACAATTGTGGAAACGTCTGCAAGATTATCTCTGGTTGGGGAAAAAACTACGTCTACCTTTGACTGTTATATACACACACACCCAAAGCTCATGGTGGCATAGGCTTGTTTAATTTACGTTATTTGTCAGCCTGTGGCATGAGGCACATTGACTGGTACCAGGGAACTGAGCATTTCTCCATTACTTCTATCGTTTCTGACCCCACTTAGCTTGTCCGGCGACCTGTTTGGATCCTGTGGACCTTTCACATTACTCCTTGTGGGTCCCTCCTCCATAGATCTGCTTCCGTTGGGTTTAGACCCTCTAGCCACAGTGCTGGTGGATTCGAACTCTCCAGCCGCAATGCAGTCTTTGCACTTTGTCGCCTCTGTGCCACTGCCACTTGCCATATCCCTTTACAGTTTCCGGCTCCAGCAGTTAGCCATGTTAGGATTGCAGTGCCGGCTGCTTTCATTCGCCAGGTGCTGGGTTGTTCAGCTGTTGGCTGTGTGCGTTTTCAGGCCTTTTTCGGGCTGTGGAGGAGTAGCCTAGTGGTTAGTGCCGTGGACTTTGATCCTGGGGAACTGAGTTTGATTCCCACTGCAGCTCCTTGTGACTCTGGGGCAAGTCACTTAACCCTGGTACAAAATAAGTACCTGAATTTATGTAAACCGCTTTGAATGTAGTTGCAAAAACCTCAGAAAGGTGGTATATCAAGTCCCATTTCCCCCTTTTTCCATGGTCCAGCCCCAGTGCTCGTCAGGTACCTCGTCTATCTCTGGCTCCCGTCCAGCGTCTGGCCACGTGGGAGCTCTGTCCTCTGCAGTTGGTTGGACATGGAATTTCTCAGGTGAAGGATCCGTTTCTCCCTGCCTTGCTCACCTTTTCCTCAGGTGGCTGCATGTTCCAGCAGCCTTAGGCTGTTCCTGTTTGGTCCAACGGGGTGGTTCACTGGTCTGGTGGCAACAGACTTTCTGGGGTTTTGTCAGGTTGGGTGATCAAGTAGGCGCCTGCCAATGATTTCTTTCCGCTAGGGTGTCTGTTCGCGGCCTGGGACAACCAGGCTGTTCGGGGGGTCTCATGACCTTCTATTGTAACTCCCAAGATTTCTGGGTTTCCTGTAATCTCCTGAATTAGTGGATCCAGTGACGATCCTAGGTCAGCTGCCACCCGGGGCAGATCGCCGATACGCACCCCCCCCCCTTGTGCAGCAAGACACCCCTCCCCCCCAGGTGCATTCTTAGCTGCTGGGAGCAGCTGCGTGGCTCTCGGCTCCACTGGCTCCCTGCTCCCTCTGCCCCGGAACAGGAAGTAACCTGTTCTGGGGGAGAGGGAGCAGGGAACCAGCGGAGCCGACAGGCGCACGGCTGCTCTCTGCACCCCTCCAGCGGCATGCACCTGGGGCAGACCGCCCTGCCCTTGGTATGTCGCTGAGTGGATCTAAGGATAAAGCGAACAATAGTGGGAATAAAGGACAGGCCTGACGAGTACCCCGTCTAATTGGGAAAGGGGATGAAAAAAATCTATTCACCATTACTCTAGGTGTTGTGTTTCTATATAAGGTGCGTATTGCTCATGCGAAAGGCCCCTCAATACCATATCTATGCAGCACCCCAAATAAAAACTCCCAATGACCCTATCAAATGCTTTTTCAGCATCGAAGCTGATCAATAAGAAGTCCTGTTGTGTATTATGTACCCACTCCAAAGATGTTAAGATCATCCTGATATTCTTAACTACTTGCCTCCCCTTAATGAATTCCACCTGAGGATCTGCTATGATGAATGGTAGGACCCCAGCCAGCCTGTTGCCAGTATTGTTGCAAATAGTTTTGCCTCCTAACTAATTAATGAAATGGGTCTATAAGATTCTGGGCAAACAGGGTCTTTTCCCTGGCTTAAGGAAGACCATAATATCTGCCATTTGTAAGGACAGAGGCAAACAGTTTTTTATACAGGCATTAATAAAGGCTCAAGCGGTAGTTTTAAGATCTGCTATTAAGAGTTTGTAAAACTCCACTCTGTAGCTATCCGGGCACCAGTGCTTTGCAAAGTGCACTACTCCTACCCGGTGGATTTCTTCAGGATCTATAGGTGTGTGTGTGTCTGAAAGTTTCGGCAGATCTAGGCTGCCTAAATAGGTAGCAGGATCCAAAGTAGTGTTAGGATCTGGCTCATACAGTTGGGTATAATAACTATGAAAGATCTGTAGTGTATCTGAGTCAGTATGCACCACCCGTCCCGAGGGCTGATGAAGCGAAAGAATCCTCGGCACACCCTGCTTTCACCACGCCAAGTAGGCAAGGAACTGGCCAGTTTTATTACCATACTTATAAAGTTGATATTTAAAATATAAGGCCGACTTCCCAGGCCTCTGATGCAGCAATTCATTAAGAGCTGTCTGACTAACAAGAAGCTGTTCTCTTAGGTGGGCGGTTGGAGTTGCCCCGTATTCTACGCATCTGTATCAGGTGCTGTCCCAACCAAAGGATATCTTGATCCCTACTCCTGGGCAAACTCATTCCAGAAAACTCCTGGGCAAACTCAATCCAACTGAAACTGAACACCGAAAAAACACACTGCCTTATACTCTCATCTCAACATAACAACTACAAACCCGCAACCTTAAACACCCCAGGACACACACCCTGTATTTCAGATAGCCTAAAAATACTCGGCATAACTATCGACCGCAACCTTACTCTCAAGAGCCAAGTAAAAATCGTAATAAAGAAAATGTTCTACTCAATGTGGAAACTCAAACGAATAAAACCTTTCTTCCCGAGGGATACTTTTCATAAACTAGTACAATCAATGGTCCTAAGCCATGCAGATTACTGCAATGGAATGTATGCGGGATGCAAAGAACAACTCACAAAAAAACTCCAGATCGCCCAAAACACAGCAGCCAGACTGATGTATGGTAAAACACAATTCGAAAGCGCTAAACCCCTTCGAGAAAAGCTGCACTGGCTCCCAATCAAAGAATGGATCATCTTCAAAATCTGCACTTTAGTCCACAAAATCATTTACGGCATAGTCCCAGGATACATGACAGACCTCATTGATCTACCAACTAGAAACAGACTTGGATCAGCACGATCATACCTAAACCTACATTACCCAAACTGTAAAGGGCTAAAATACAAAACAACTCACGCATTTAGCTTCTCCTACATAAGTGCACAACTATGGAATGGACTCCCGTATGCAGTGAAAACAATACATGACCATCTAAACTTCAGGAAATCATTGAAAACCCACCTCTTCAAAAAAGCTTTTCCCACCGATCCAACATAAATCCCCACACCCAGCAACACAACATAATCAATGATCATACAGGACAATTTACTATCCTCTTCCCCCTCGACCCCATGACGTCTGATATACTTCTACCTCATGTGACCACAACACAACCTTGTATTTATCAACCGTAATGGCAAACGCCTTTATGATACTTTGTAAGCCACATTGAGCCTACAAATAGGTGGGAAAATGTGGGGTATAAATGTAACAAATAAATTCTTAGCACAGCTATAGACAATTATCTCACCACGCAAGACAGCCTTGGCTGTTTTCCCAATATATAATAGGATCATGACTATGCTCCCAATTATGATATTTATAATCCGCCCACTTCTCCCTTATGAAATTCAAAATATTTTGATCATGATATAGTTCTAATGGAAACATCCACTTTCTATGTAGTAGCTCAGAACCTGACACCAGTAACTCTACAAATATGGTCACATAATCTGAAATTACTGTTGGATCTATGTCAGCAGCTTGAACTTTAGAGAAACTCTGTCTACCAAAAAATAATCAATACGTGATTGTGTTTGATTAGCCCTGGATAAATGAGTATAGTCTTGAACTTCCGGATGGAGCACCCTCCAAACATCCACCACCCCTAGGGTTTCGCACAGTAAAAGTATCCCCTTAGCAGTATCATTTCGATCTCTATGTGGGTTGTGCGTTTTGTCAAGACCCGGGTCAGCTACTGCATTAAAATCACCTCCTATGACAGTAGTAGATTAAGTACCAGGTTGGATTCTGCGGATGATATTTCTAAAAAAAAACACTATATATATATATACATATATATAAGGGGCATAAATGTTACCCAAAAGTAAGGGGACTCCATCTATTATCACTTGAGCAATAATGAAACGGCTCTCCGGGTCTACATAAACCTGTTGTTTCACCACCTGTAATGATTTGTGAAATAATATTACTACTCCTGCTTTTTTCCCCCAAGTCTGTGCCCTTCACCATATCACCAACCCACCAGGTCTGTAATTTCTTATGTTCTAACGATGATAAATGGGTTTCTTGAAGCATGGCTATAGACACACCCCTCTGCTTTAGATTTTGTAATATTTTCTTTCTTTTAATAAGGGAGGTGATACCACCAACATTCCATGAGCATATTTTAAAACCCAATATGAAATCCTAGAAAAAAATGCCCGTCTGATACTGAAAATATTTCATCACATATGGGAAATATTGTCCCAACTCCAGCATCCCCCAAAAGTGCCTCAAAGTCAGGAACCCAGTCCTCAAAAAATGTAACAAATAGCTACAAAACATAGTGATACAATATAGATACCTAACCTCCCTCCAAATCCCCTTCCACCTCCGTTAGATACCCACCCTCTCCTCTCAATCCGACTCACTCCCCCCACCCCAAACATTCCCCAAATCCCACAACAGTGACCCCCCATGTCACAGGGGGAGTGTCACACTCAGTCACCAGTACCCCCCCCCCCCCCACACATACTCAAGAAATGAATAATATAATCAGCAGCCAAACTGTAGGCACAAACAGTTACAATCTTGATGTGGTGATATGGGTCCTGACGAAAGTGCTTGCTTTCAGTTAACCAGTGGAGTTGATCGTATGTAATGCTGGTGTGGAAACAGAGGCAGATGAGTGTATTGGATCAGGATAGGACATGAGGGGAAAAGATCATGATGAATGGATTTAGATATCAAAAATATAAGTAGTCACTGTGCTGCATCACCTGTTCTCCTATGGCATAGAGCAGTGTTTCCCATCCATTCCTGGAATATCCCTTGCCAGTCTGATTTTCAGGATATCCATAATGAATATGCATGAACTTGATTTGCATACACTGCCTCCATTATATGCAAATCTCTTTCATGCATATTCATTATGGATATCCTGAAAACCTGACTGACAAGGGGTACTCCAGGACCAGACTTGGGAAACACTGGCATAGAGAATTGAAAAAGTTTTTAATCTAGACATTAAAGTTTATTTCTGTTTCAGCTTGAAATGAAACATCTGGAAATACAAACTATGATTAATGCTGTATTGAAAGGAATATTTCTGCAGCGCTATCGGTAAGGATTTTAATTTAGTAATATGGACATGAATATAATAGAGAAAAGAATTTGTCTGAAACTGATGCCTTTATCTCTTCCCAAGTTGCAGATTCCAATGCATATTCCTCATGTTCATTTGATTGCTCATAGGAGATACACTGCATAAGCTCCTCAAACCAGCCATTGTGATGCCACCCTTCATATACCTTTCTCCTTTCACATGCAGACCTTGCTAGTTTCTGCCATGCCTTCATCAACAATTCTGATCTTTCCCTTCCTTAGCATCTCTCATGTGAAAATCTTTATTCTTGCTGTCTTAATTTCTGCGTTTAGTAATGCAGCCTTTTTCAGGGTTTCTTCACTGATCTTAGTCCAGGAAACTGCTGCCAAAATCATCTACCAGTTTAGATTTGAATCTGCTTCCCCCCTCTCCCCCTGTCACCCTCTTGATTCTCTTCACTTGCTCCATATTTCTTTTAGAATTAGAGTATGAACCCTTCTATTGAAATTTAATGAAGTCTTTATTAAACAGTTTGAGACAACAAAATAGATCAGATACAACAAGTCATTAAACTGAAAATAAACAGCACAAGAAATCCCAAAAGGGAACAAGTCACAACAGCAGTTATCCAAACACAACCTAGAAACTTCCATGTAGTATAATTTTTAAAGAACAGAAACACAACCCCCCCAAAAAAATATTTATATAAAATAAAAAATAAATAATAATCACCCCATCACAATACCCCTAAAGCTTCCACAAACAGCAATTAAAATGAGCATTTTGAAGTAAAAGGTTCCCAAACCTCCTCCCACTTAGACAAAGTGTTACCACTAAGAGCCCTCAGTCTCTCCATTTCACATATATACCACAGCTTATTTAACCACTTCTTCAAAGAAGGGACCCGAGGGGACTTCCAAGAAGCAACCAGTGTAACTCTAGCTGCCAACATGGCATGATGAACCAACAATGACTGAGGCATGGTTAGACCCGGAGGCTTACCCAGAAATAGGAAATATTCAGGTGACCATTTATTGGGTTTTGAAAGCCAACTCTGTAGTCTATATTGAATCGCTTTCCAAAAAGCATGCACTTTAACACAGGACCACCAGAGATGACCCATAGTACCCCTCTGTCCATAACCTCTCCAACACAAAGGCGATAATGTTGGAAACATATGATGTAAATGTACAGGAGTGAGATGCCACCTATATAAGGCTTTAACAGCATTTTCAAGAAAAGGAGTTGAAACAGAAATCCTCAATGAAGCAGTTTCCATATGTGCCCATGCATCATCACCCATTGTGAACCCCAGTTCCCGCTGCCAATGGAAACGATGATCCACAGGAGGCCGCAACTTAGAACGCTGATATGCATACAAACAAGAAATAAGACCCCACAAAGAACCTGAATCCTCACACAAATCCTCCAAAAAAGAATCCCCCTTAGTCACCTGTTTCCAAATTGCCTTTGATGAGAGAAAATGTCGAACCTGGACATAAGCGAAACTATCACGCACAGAAATGGAATAAGCATCAACCAGAGAATCAAATGACACCATTTTGCCGTACTCAATAAAGTGACCCAGAGTCTCCAATCCCGAAGAAAACCAATTAAGGAAAGTGCCCTGCCCTAGTCCTGGTGGAAAGAAAGGATTATGCAATACAGGAGACAGTCTGGAAAGAACCAGTCCAGGCTTATCAAATAAACCATCCCAATAATGAAAGGTAGCCGCTGTAGAGGGACATAAAGTACTATCCAAAGAACAGCAGCACCGAGGAAGCCAAATCAAAGACCGCAATGGACATGAGCCCAACAGAACATGCTCTGTCGCTATCCACCACTTCTGTGGGTCGGCATGAAACCATTCAATAGCTGTCGAAGCCTGAGCCGCTCTATAATACCAATGAACATTCGGGACTCCAAGACCACCCTTTTTCCTATCACCATACAGCAGCAAACGGGGAAAAATGAGGCCGTTTATTGGACCAGACAAAAGTAAGCAAACGATTCTGCAAGCCAGAAAGAAATGTACGCAGCAAGCGTAAAGGAAGTACCTGGAAAAGATACATCAAACGTGGCAACACATTCATTTTTAAAGTACCAATCCTACCAAACCAAGAAAGATCAATTGAACCCCAACGGTCCAGATCTGAGTAAATATCCCGCAGAAGAAGAGGGTAGTTAGCGGCAAACCAGGCGGAGAAACTTGTAGTAAGGGAAATCCCCAGGTACTTTATGCCCTGAGACACCCATTTAAAGGAAAAATGAGACTGCAAAGACTGAAGAAGAGAACTAGGAAGATTGATAGCCATAGCCTCTGACTTAGACATATTGAGCTTAAAACCATTCTATTGACTTTCCGTGACATATTTGTGTTTGAATTTTTTCCCCTTCCCTTCCCACTGGTCTGATTTTCATTTCCTTAGCAGTCTCACTTCCATACCATAATTAGTGAAAAGAACCATGTCTTCTGTTTCCTAAAAGTTATTCTTACAGATATCTTGGAATATGTTTTGGCAATTTAATTGGTCCGATCCAGTATGACTATTCTTACGTTCTTATTGCTTGCTTTGTGGGAAAATCCAGTGTGATTCAGAAGTAACTGTGTGTGGAGAGGAGATATAACTGAACTGGAGCCTAATATCCAAATTCTATAAATCAGTGGTTCCCAAACCTGGTCCTGGAAGCACTCCAGACAGGTTTTTAGGATATCCACAATGAATATTCGTGAGAGAGCTTTTCATGCAGTGGAAGCAGTGCATGCAGATCTCTTTCATGAATATTCATTGTGAGTATCTTGAAAACCTGCGTGGTTGGGGTGCCTCCAGGACCAGGTTTGGGAACCACTGCTATAAATGGTGCTCATAATTGCAAGCACAAATTTGGGCACAGACCCAATTAGTGCATGCAGTGTAATTGAGTAACAAGTCAATTAGTAGCAATAATTGGGCACACAATCAATTATTGGTACTAATTGGCTGCAATTTGCATTAACACATGCATCTTGCTAGTCTATAAAGATCGGTGCATTTTTTTCTAGCGAAAAAGGTGCCGGTACTCAAATGCCAGGCCACCCTTCAAGGGTGGGGTGATCACTGAGGGACCCACCCCACAATAGCCAGGCGTCTTGCAACCAGTCACAGAATCTATGACAAGGCAGAATTTGCGTGTAGAGCCTGAGCTCTTTCATTAAAACTTGGAGTCCATGGGTCAATTTTAGCAGACAATGGAAAAGGTGCCGGTACTCAGTACCCCCCTCAAAAAAAGCCCTGATAAAGATTCATGCATAAATTTTTCAGCATGCAACTGGAAAGGGGGCGTGGCTGTGGGAGGTGCATGGACAGGTCAAGGGCATTCACTAAAGGTGCGTACAATATTATACAAAAGATCCACGCCTAATTTAGGTGCGAGGGTTTCAGTTGGTGCTAATCCTGACGCTTAAAGTTGGGCGCAGATCCTTGCACTAAGTGCTGTTCTATAAATGGTGCCCAACTCTGAGCACCATTTATAGAATAGTGCTCAGTGCTCATTTTTTTGGCACCAAAATTTGGGCGCCATTTACTGAATCTAGTCCTAAGTGTGCAAAATTAAATTTTACGTTCAACAAAAATGACTAAGATTTCTGTAAGAATGAAACAAAATTATTCTTCATTTCATTGAAGTAGATTTATACAAGCAGATGTGTTACTACCCTCTTGTTGATAGTTTTGAAGAATGTTCATGTTTACTGTCTTTTTTTCTGAATCTCTGCTTGCAGTGATGTTGTCCCTGACATTAGGGCTCTTTGCATTGAAGAAATGGGCGTGTGGATGAAGATGTGCCCCCACATGTTTTTAAATGACAGCTACTTGAAGTACATTGGATGGATGTTAAATGATAAAGTAGGTTTCCTTCTTTCTAACTAGGAAGATTGCTAAGCGTTGTTTGATTGAAACCTTGTATTTATTTATAGATAAATTTAGACAATAAAGGTGTCGGAAGTTTTGCATCAGTTTGAAAGGCAAATGGGAATAATAAAGGAGCGAAGATAGCCCACGTGTAGGACACAGAAAGGCACTTGGGCATTAACGTTTCTTCATTGTTCTCTGGGTGGGACTCTGGAAATTTGTTTACTTTTTGTCTCAGAAATGCCTGCATTATCTAAGGACAAGCAGACTTCTGTATTCTCACAAGTGGGTGACGCCAATCCGTGTCACCCTGTCCAACATTTGGCCATAGCTAGAAGAGGGCTTTATGAAACGCGAGCGAACGCAGTCTCCTCAGTTCTACTTTTTCCACGTGAGGAGGAGGTGTTTTTCTTTTCCTCTCCTCAATTGCTCGATCTTAGTTGTTTTTTCTGCCTTCCGGCTATTTTTCCATCTTTATTGGGCTCCTATTATTGAAACCTGTTTTCCCTTCCTTTAATTTCTTTAGAATTGTTTTGCCCGGTGTTTGTTATATTGTTTTTCTATCGTCATTGAGCTGCTTTCAGGCCTTGACTTCAGCCAGGTCTTTCCCTTTACTTTTTACCGTTCCTTGCCCCTTTTTCAGGCACTATTGCGTCATTCAATTTAGCTGACAAAGTTTTTCTTTCCATATCCAGGAAGATTCCCAGTGGCTTCAAGCTATGTACCCGGTGCAATTGGACTGTCTCAAGACACCCATTCTAGGTGTCTGCAGTGTCTTGGGCCTGACCATAGCCCTGCTAACTTTGTTCTCTGTCTTTGTGTGAAGAAGAGGACCAAGGTTTCCCAAAAGGCTCAACAAGAGAGGATTTTTGGAGTCAATTCTGGTTCCTCGATGTCAGAATTGAGGTTGGAGGCATCGATGTTGAGCATCGCACCGGCATCGGGAGCATTGGTAAGCATGGCTGCTACTAGACCCTTAGACACTGGAAGCAGTGAAGCATCGAATGGGTCTCCACCTGTCTCGAGGCCTCCTGCTGTGCAGGCACTCCGGGACCATTAATCATTGGACCCAGCCTCGAGGTGACGTGAGGATTTGACATTGTCCTCATCGGCACTGAGGCGCCTTGGTCACATGCTTCGGGCAAAGGCCAAGAAGTATCGGCATCAGTCAGCCTCTACACATGGTGCCGAGAGCTCCAGGGAGTCAAAGGATTTGGCAGCCGAGAAGCGTCAGCACTGGGAGGACTGCTCCCCCTGTGCACCTATCTCCTAGTAGCTGAGATCCTACTCCCGTGTTGACCCCAGCATTTCTGCAATCTGCGCCTTAGCCGGCACCCCAGCTTTTCCTGGTGTTGGCTCTCGATAAGCACATCTGGGCCTTGCTTTCTGAGCTGTGGGATGGCCTTATGCAGAGGTATGCATCAGCACTGGGGGTGCTTGCGCCTACTCTGCCTCCCGTTGCAGACGTGCTTGGCCCTCAGCCTGCGATGCGGCCTCCAATGCCTGCACTGCTTGCAATCCCGGTGATGACTGCCACCAAAGCCAGCACTTCCTCAACGTCGGTGAAGGAAGCTTTGCTGGAGTCAAGGCGGGAGTCGACTTCTCGAAGCTGCTCTCAAGGACATGGTTCCTTGGCACCGAGGCAGGTTCTTTCTTGACAGTCCTATTGGGAAATACTGTCTGACACCGAAGAGGAGTGCTCATGGGATTCAGAGGAGGATCCCAGGTACTTTTCTTAGGATGAGTCTTAATGGGATTCTCTCTGAATCCTCTCTTCCACTTGAAAGGAGGAAGTCTCCTCCAGAGAGTCTTTCATTTCCATCTTTTGTTAAGCAAATGGCTGATGCCATTCCATTTCCTTTGGAAGGATGAGCCCAGGGCCAAGATGCTCGAGGTCCTGGACTATACATCTCCTCCTAAGGAGGCTGTGACTACCTGTCTCCACGATGTACTCAGTAAGTCCTTATCAGGAACTGGGAATCCCCTCTGTTGGTCCCTGTCATGCCCAAGAAGATTGACACCCAGTACCGGCTCCACAATGCTCCTGGATTTGATAAGCTTCAGTTGCCTCACAGTTCCATGGTGATGGAATCCACTCTCAAGAGAGCTAGGAGTTCCAGAGACTATGCCTCGGTGCCCCCAGGCATAGAAGCTAAAACCCTGGATTCTTTTGGGAGGAAGATATACCAGGCTTCGATGCTCATTTTCCATATACAATCTTACCAGCTCTTCACGAGTGTGTATTTGCGAAACTCGGTGAGCCACCTATCAGACTTAGTTGATGCGTTCCCTCCTGAGCAGGCTGAACCTTTTTGCCAGTTGATCAAGCAGTAGAAGGCGTGTGAAAAGTTCTTGGCCAGGGGCACTTATGATACTTTTGATGATGATGTGGCATATGGGATCTCTGCTCAAAGTATAGCAATGCACAGACTCTCATGGCTGCGTGTTTCTGACTTGGAATATTCTGTTCAGCAGAGGTTGGCAGATGCCACTTGCCGGAGGGACCTTTCTGGAGAGAAGGTTGAAGAGGTCGCAGACCAAATAAAAAAAACATACTGATACCATCTCTTCTGTCTCCTGCCGGGTGCCTTCTGCATCAGCCTCCTCAGCTAGGAGGACTTTTGGTAAGTCAAGGAGGAGTTCTTATTACTATCCTAGGTGTAGGTACAACTCTTAGGCTCTCCAGCCTACCCAGGCTCAAACCCAGTGCGCTCGTTCACATCAACAGTGTGCACCTAAGGCTCCTGCTGCTCCCCAGGCAAAGCAAGGGACGAGCTTTTGACTGGCTCCAACAGAACATAGCCTAAGTAAAAGTGTCTGTCCTGGGTGACTTGAAGGTCGGGTAGAGGTTAAAATGTTTTCACCAAAAGTGGCCTCTTATAGCCTCCGAATGGTAGGTTCTTCAAATAGTCCATCTCGGATACGCCCATGCAGTCAAACCCGTTACACCAGGGGAAGAAGTGTGGGGGTTTCATTCCAGGTACTTTCTTGTGTAGAAGAAAGGGGGGGGGGGGAATGCTTCCATCCTAAACCTAAGGGCCCTGAACAAACTCCTAGTCCGAGAAAGGTTCAGGATGGTTTTCCTGGGCACCCTTCTCCCAATGATTCAGAAAATCTCTGGATTTAAAGGATGCATATACTCACATCCCAGTACTTCCAGCTCATCAGAAGTATCTTTGTCCAGCGATTTGAAGTTCATAGGAGCCCTGTTCGACATACGGAGGGTTCGAGCCTACCTCCTGGAGATGAGCGGACAATCTTGTCTCTCTTGTGTTCAAGGTTTGTGCCTCTCAGCGGGTCACAGCTCGGCAGATGTTGAGATTGTTGGGCCACATGGCTTCCACAGTGTATATTACACCCATTACACGTTCTCAGTGGACCCTGGCTTCTCAGTGGTACCAGAACACGGAGAGTCTATAAGAAGTAATGCTAGTGTCCCCAAAACTTGTACACTCTTTTCACCGGTGGACAATTTGATCCAATTTGACTCTGGGACTTCCATTCCAAATTCCTATGTCACAAAACGTGCTGATGATGGATGCATCTCTCCTGGGATGGGGAGCTCATGTAGATGGGCTTCACACTCAAGGTGCTTGGTCTTCCCAGGACACGAATCTTCAGATCAACCTCCTGGAGCTTCAAGTATTGTGAAGTGCTCTAAAGGCTTTCAGAAATCAGCTATCTCACCAAATTGTTCTCATCCAAACAATCAAGTTGTGATGTATTTCACCAACAAGCAGGGGGGAGCTGTGCTGTGATTCAAAGGTCACCCCAAGTTTTACCAAACCCTCCTTTTCTTTCTTACATTTCAGGTGTTCCTCCTTTAGTGCATCAAGTTACTTCTGCTGGGAGCCATGCTGCATTTCCAGAATCGTCTTGGGCCTTCACCAACTCGATATTCTCACTTTTTAAGTTTTTATATTCTTGCTGGAGGGAACTATTCTATGACTTCAGTACCATCTTGTGTTTGGCCAAGGTCATATTCTCACTTTTCAGGTCCTGTATTACCCTCTCTGTCACTTCTAGTGCATCCTTGGCTGCCCCCAGGTCCTCCTGTGTGGCATCCGGTTTGCTCTGTATCTCACCTGTATCATTCGCTGCCATTAAGTCATCCTTAAATCTCTCCGCCATTGCCTACTGCAGAACACCATATCCTGCTAGGGGCCCCACATTTGTAAGTCTTTTCCCTCCTCCCAACACATGAGCAGACACTGAGGTGAATGATTCACCTTTACACAACCACGTTTTCTCTGAGGTGGCACTGTGCCTAACTGCACCCACAAACCGTCTCATTGATTCAGTACCACTGGCCTCTGTCACCACCTTGATGGACGCTTCATAATATGGTCTCTCTGAGTCTGTCACTTCAGGACCTGTGAGTGGCTTTGCACATGGAGAAAACATGACTGCTGGAGTGTAACAGGTGTTCACTATATCAATATCTGTCTGATTGAAACTAAATGAATGGCCTACTAATCATACTAAAGCAGATGGAGCCACACACCCCTGGGATTAAGAGTCTCAGTTCACCAACACTGCAAGACAACAGCAGCTCTGCCTGTTTAACTGACCTATACAAATATTCTACTGTTTCGGCTACAATTAAAATTGACTGTATGCCAGGAAAATGATTATGGTAGTGAAGTGAAAAGGCACTATTTCATTAATAACAGAAGGAGTTAATGTGCTTTCAATCTGCTTACAGACATGAAACACTCTTGCTGCTATCTATCTATCTATCTATCTATCTATATATATATATATATATATATATATATATATATATATATATATATATATATTTAATTCTCACCTCCAACCTGCCTGGGACCGTGGCTCCTGTGGTCTGCTAGGCACCATCATAACGTGTGGCCCTCACGCCCCTCCCACCAAGTTCCACACTCCGCACTCCCTCCAATTTCAACACCCCCTCTGCGTTACGGACCCCTGGACCACCCTGCAGCGACCCCCTCGACCCCCCCCCCCCTTCCAGACGAAAACACTCCCCCGCCGCCGTCGCGTAACTGTGCTGACGGGGGACCCCAACCCCCCCCCCCCCCCCCCCGACAGCCAAAGTTCTCTTCTCAGCTGCGCCGGGGCGTTGCTTCATGAATGATCAGCTGTTCAAGTTTCTGTGCGTAGAAACTTCAACAGATGATCATTCAGCAAGCAACACGCCAGCACAGATGAAAACAGAACTTCGGCGACGGCGGCGGGGGAGTGCTTTCGTCGGAAAGAGGGGGGGTCGAGGGGGTCACGGCAGGGGGGGTCCAGGGGTCCATAACGTGGAGGGGGGGTGTTGAAAAAGAAGTGAGGGGGGAGTCTGGAACTCCCTACCCATCTTCAAATCCTTGCTCAAAGCCCACCTCTTCAATGTTGCTTTCGGCACCTAACCTTTATACCTTTCAGGAAATCTAGACTGCCCCAATTTGACTGCCCCTACTTGACTGACTGTACATTTGTCCTTTAGATTGTAAGCTCCTTGAGCAGGGACTGTCCTTCTATGTTAAATTGTACAGCGCTGCGTAACCCTAGTAGCGCTTTAGAAATGTTAAGTAGTAGTAACTCGGTGGGAGGGGCGTGAGGAGGCCTTGAAATGGGTGGGTGGGAGGCTGGGAGGCCTGTATGGGTGGGTGGGTGGGTGGGAGGGAAGGAGGCCTTGAACTGGGAGGGAAGGAGGGAGGGAGGCCTTGAACTTGGTGGGAGGGAGGCCTTGAACTGGGAGGGAAGAAGGAAGGCAGGGAGGGAGGGTGGCCTTGAACTGGGAGGGAGGGTGGGAGTGGGGTCTGGAACTTGGAGGGGACAGAGCGAGACAGCGAGGGAGGGTGGGGGATTGCCTTGCTAGCGCCCGTTTCATTTAATAACAAACGGGCCTTTTTTACTAGTTATTCTATATTTTCTAGTTCACACTTCAACTTGTTAGTGGCAATTTAGTCCTTATAATTAAACACTCTTCTAGGGGACAACTTGAACACTTGCATGGTATGGTTTACAGAGAGTTAAACATCCGTGCTTACAACTGTATTAACCAGGCTGTCTTTTGGAGTTTAAATCAAGCAGTCTCATTCAGAGGTAGTTCATTAGACTGTCCATACTTCCTAATACAAAACACTGCCTCCAAGGCCTTATGTTCTGGGAACACCGCCAAAGTAGGAAGGTTTATACAAAGTGTTCTCAGTATTCTGTAAACAAAGATAAGACACTCTGGGAAGCACTCCAAATGTTCCTTCAAGATAAAAACTGCCTGAACAGAGAAAGTGACTTTAAGCTTCAAACCTCTAGAAATGTAATACCAGGGTGTGAATCTATTCTTATTACAACAAAAGATCTTATGTTCAAGATCTCTTGATGGAACCTCCAATCTGTGGAAAGTACACAGATAGCCTTTTGGGGTATTACTGGGGAACCAGACACTTAGTATATAAATCACAGAGGTACGGGACTTTGTCCTGCTACCAGCAGTAGGCAACAAAGAGTCAGAAGCAAATATGTTCCCTCTTATCTTTAGATCCAAGATCAAAACACCCAAATGATGAAAGAACTAACTCCACACCAAGGATATTATAAAAAAATATAGTGCTCATTTATTTACAGCTGCAGCAGAGATAATAATCAGGCAAGCATAGAGACAATGAAGATCTTACCACAGAAACCGCTCCAAGTAAACACACATTGCCCTAGACAGACTTAGAAATCCATGAGTTACTCTATCCCCCACAGCACTTATAAACATCAATTCATAGTGATTATACAACCTTAGTAGATTATATATGTGTCCAACAGTTCCTTAGCATCAGCAGCAGATGAATCCAGAGACTTGTGGGTTGTATCTATCTACCAGCAGGTGGAGATAGAGAGCGCTGAATTGTACCTCCTTATAGGATGGAATGCTCCTTGGTCAGTCAGTCTTCTCTACCTTTAGCAGGAGGATGTATGGTTTCTCCACAAGCTCCTGGTCTGACCTTCTGCAGCTTCTATTCGGGGCCTCCTGGTTTAGTTGAGCTCTGGGGTGTGTGGCTGAGCGGTGCCACCTTTAAGGAGTACACCTGGTCACCCCAGGTCTCTCTCCCACCTTTCTGCTTTCTCCTGCCCTTCTCCATTCTCCTTCTACAAGGGGTAGCTATCCAGCTACAAAAAAGAAAAAAGAGAACCCAGTTACAGCCAGATGGTTTAGCCCTGCTGACTTGGGCTTTCGAAAAACCTGGGTTCAGAAGAGATACTGGTGACTGCAGTATCAGGGCAATGGAAGGAGAAGATATACATCTGCCTGTGCTGTTAAAGGGCTGTCAGTGCTTTGGGTGAGTCTGTTCTTTGTTATGGTTATGGCTTCTTCCTGAGGTTCTGCGTTTTGATGGCGGTTACTGCTGGAGTGTGTACCCAGTATTGCTGCTGTGACCATGGCGTGCAGCGGGATTTCTTTTCTCGGCTGTTTGGGCAACAACTGAGTTCTGTGAAGCTGCTTATGTGGGCCTTGCTCCTGTTTGTTGCTTTACATGCAAGGTCTTTTGCAACTGCCTAACGGGCTTTGGCTGCCATTTTAGGGAACATGAGCAAGGCATAGCAGCACAGGGTACTACTTTTCTCGCGGCGGATATTCTCGCACTCGTCAGAGGATGGGAGTTACTCTGGGGGGAAATCCTACTGTGTTAGCACCGAGGTGCTGCTTCTGCAGCTAACTGAGAGCAGACTGGTCAGCACTCCTGTACTAGAGCGTTTGGATTTCATATATGGCTCCTACATTAGTTTCTAGGACCCTTGTTATCCTCTGGTGGAAGGATTTCGCTACCACGTGTATCTCAGTGGGATGCCATGAGTTGCTCGTTTCAAGCTCCTCCAGGGTTACCTTGTTCGGTACCTGCTCTCAGGCCATATATTGAGAGACTGCAGTCTCTACTTCTTCTGTAGTACTTAGCCTCACAAAGTATGAAGATGGCATGCTGTCTGTGGCAGGTAGGTGACACAATGGCAGTGTCATATGCATTCCTTTTCATTCCTGTGGAAGGTCACCATCTGTTTTAAGGGCTTCGGCTGTGTCTGCAATTGGCTTGGCAGTGGTGGTGGAACCAGTCGCAGCTTGCTGCTTGCGGGATGTTTCTTCTGGGATTCCTGGTTCAGGAATCTGTTGGGTTTTTTTTTTTCTGGGGACCTGTTGGTTGGCATCCTGGTGGAGCTCCGATGGTGTTTTCTGGAGTGCCTGACTGCAATGTTCATTACTGCAATGTGCGGAAAAGAGTCCAATCTGTCCCTCTCTAGCTGGATTCCGTTTTAACCAATGGGACATGGAAACTCATGTATTGAGGGTAATTTTATAACAGGTCACTTATGTGACAGGTTATATGTATAAGTTATACCAGTCTTCTGTGGGAAGGTATGCGTGCCTACATTCATGCCTGCTGTTTGTATGCATGTATTTTAAAACAGTATGCAAGGGCTCTCCCTCTTAGGAGACCGTCTGCGCAGTACAGATAACTTTATGCATTTACAGGCTGTATGTGCGTAAGCTTACATATATATAATCTGGGCAGTTTTATAAAAGGTTGTTTCTGCACTTAAAACACTTTTACTCATAGAAATGTCCTTTAATTTTTTCTCTGCATGTGTGATGCTACTTCCTGCTTTGGCAATTGCTGAATCAGTTCAATATGTGCCAAAGGGCTATCTAGTAATTCAGAAATACTTCAGGTGAGCACCACATCCTCAGCTGTTGAGAGCTGTCTGTAACAGAACATAAGAACATTCGTTGCCATACTGGGAGAGACTAAAGGTCCATCAGCTTGGCATCCTGTTTCCAAAAGTGGCCAATCCAGGTCACGGATACCTGGCAAGATCACAAACCTGTACAATACATTTTATGCTGCTTATCCTAGAAATAAGCAGTAGATTTTCCCCCAGTCCAGTTAATAATGGCTTATGGACATTTCTTTTAGGAAGTTATCTTTTTTTAAACCCTGCTAAGCTAACTGCTTGGTAGTGCCTCTATACGGGCCCCTGTTCAGTTCAGGTCAGTTGGGTGACAACAAGTTGGGCTGCCACTCTCCGCCTCTGTTCTTCACTTGGCAGAATGGCCGCCATTCTATTTCTGTGCTCCGCTTCCATTGTTGGTTTTCCAAAGCAGCTCGGCTCTCGGGTATGATACCATACCACTGGGTTGACCTGTGCCTTCTTTGCCGGGCTTTGGGCAAATTTTGACTCTTGCAAAGTGGCTTTGAGGTAGCAGCATGGTTTCCTGGTTGCAATAGTCAGCTGAGAGTGAGGGCTGAGATCCACAGGTAACCTGCAGATGGGCTGCCCTGGGACTTATCTGGTACTGGATTCCTTGTTCATGGCTTTAGACAGCTATGGTGTATTACAGAATGGCTTCAGACTCGCAGAATGGCTTACTGGTGAACACCAGGATTCACAGGTTGCTGGTGCATGACCATTGCTGCTTGATCTCATTATTGCACTATGGTTCACACAGCCAGATTCTGTTGCTCCAGATATCTAGGTGGTCAGCCACCCTGGTTTGGTACTATGTGCAGTCCTGTCAGCCTTTCTGGCTGCTTCTTGCCACACTCCATATGCAGTCAGCTCTGACTTAGAAGCCTCTTCAACTGTCCACTGCCTAGGTCACCTTTTGCAACTTCATTAAAAAAAAAAAAATTTACATTCAGATTTTCCGCTGCAAGTGCAACTACCACTGTGCATGCTGTCCGGAAGGATTCGGCTTCTACCATGGCCTTCCACGCCGTTGGAGGAAGGGCAGTGGTATGCTGGAGCCAGCTTGCACCATTCACTAGGGCCGGTTGTTACTTTTCCAAAGTTTTGCGAGCCGGCTGTTAGAGCGGGGTCAACGGTTATCGCAACAGGCTCTCTCTAGCCCAGTGGCATAGTTATGGGAGGCCTTGGGGGCCAAGGTCCCCCCATTCCAGCCTCAGCCCCCCCCTCCAAAACCGTGATGGCCAATCAAGTGCTTGTGTTTTAGGCACTATTGGCTGCCCTCCCGCTTCCTGCACCTCCACCTCTGTTCTTCACCGCTTCTTTCACCACTGTCCCGCTGTCTACACCGCTGTACTTCAATTTTACAGGCCACCAGCAGTGTCAGTGAGGTAAACACACACTGCCTTTGTTGACCTGGAAGCTTTCCCTGTGCTACAATTTCATGTTTCACATACGCAAGACACTGCAACAGAGGGAGAGCTTCTGGGGCTGCCAAAGGCAGTGTGTTTATCTCACTGATGCTGCTAGTAGCCCAGAAAATTGAAGAAGGGCAGTGGTGCAGGGAGCTAGAAAAGGCAACGTTAAAAAGCTGAAGCCAGTTAGGTAAGTCTACTTTTCAGTGTCCTCCATGCAGCTGTCGGTCATCCCTGTTCATGTAAAACAGAGCAAACAAACCTATGAGCCGCTTTAGCCACGTTATCATTCTTTATGGTTAGTAACATTTTTATTTGCTCTTGCTTATATTTTCAAACGTGCTGGCTTTGCAGCATGCGGATGTAACATAGTAACATAGTAAATGACGGCAGATAAAGACCTGTACGGTCCATCCAGTCTGCCCAACAAGATAAACTCATTTTACATGGTATGTGATACTTTTTATGTATACTCAAGTTTGATTTGTCCTTGCCTTTCTCAGGGCACAGACCGTAGAAGTCTGCCCAGTACTGTTCTTGTACTAAGTTCTGAAGCTAACATCGAAGCCCCTTAAAATTTACACTCCAGCCCATCCCTATATATTCAGTCACGATCATGGCATAGACTGTAGAAGTCTGCCCAGCTCCCATTTTGTTTCACAATTACTGGCGTCGCCACCCAATCTCTTCTAAGATTCCACAGAACCATTCCTACTAAACAGGATTCCTTTGTGTTTATCCCATGCATGTTTGAATTCCATTACCATTTTCATCACCACCACCACCATCATCTATTCCACATATCCGCTACCCTCTCCGTGAAAAAATAGTTGCTGACATGAGTCCTGAGTCTGCCCCCCTTCAACCTCAATTCATGTCCTCTAGTTCTACCGCCTTCCAAGTACTCCGCTATGGAGTACTTGGTTTTAATCACGATGCACTAGTCTCGGGTGATATGGAGTATTAACAGACCGCACATACATCTAACCAGCTAAGATAAGTGAAAAAATTTTGTTCATGATATCATTATTGCCAGCACAGGATTCAATGTACCCTGTTGAGCGAGAAAAGGAAGGAAGGGTAAGTGCTGTGATGTTTGGCGGCTGAGTACCTACTCCATTACAAATGGTTTAAAAGGCACTACAGCATTACTGAGTACTGCAAGTTAAAAAATTAAAAAATTTAGAAACAACATAACATTTGGTTTCAGACAGGGTATTCTGGTGTAATTGATATATTTAGTCAGACGACCAACACCAGCTTACATTCATTAGATCCTAATTGATTAATTAAATTTTAACTGCCAGACCCTCAACTATTCTTCTAATGTTTGGAGATCCCTTCTCATTGTTTCTACTCCCTCCAGGATATTCACTCTATTGTCCATTTTCGTGTCATCCGCAAACAGGCACACCTTTCCGTCCATCCCTTCAGCAATATCTCCCACAAATATATTAAACAGAATAGGCCCCAGCATGAGACAAGAATGGGGAAAGGTGAGGTCAGTGATGAGCCCTGGGCTAGACACATGGGGTATGAGATGACATGACAGGGAACCCTGGAAGCTGGTCTGAAAAAGGAGTACACTATAAGATGTGTTGGCAGGGAACACTCATTCCTCAGCAGCATGTTAACATTTTGAGTTGTGACTATGGTAGGCTGACCATTTTTTTTGGGGGGGAGGGGGGAAGAGGAGGGGGGTGGAAGCACTATTTCTTTACATTACTCTCAAATCAAGCTATGACATCCACTAAGAGCAGGACATCAGGCAAGAATACCGTGAAACAGTATCCACCCCAGAAAGGGGGATACAGAAGTGAGGCATGTCATCTCCGAGGAGGTTAGTTGGACGTTACAGCCACATTCATGGGAGGGTAGCTGCAACCTCAGGCCTTGATCTGGGATAGAGGTGTTATGACTTACTATTTGCCTATTAGTCATGTGGAAACTGAACATGAAATTTGCATTATTAAATAAATACATTTAGAAAGGGACTACAGGTGCCCTGTTTATAATACTTATGTCGAGCCCTGAGGCGCCGTTGCACGCTCCTAATTATATGAGAGTGATCCTGCCGTATGCGCCGGAACCGGTGTCTCAGGGACTCTAGGTCCCTCCTGATGCCAAAACATCTGTAAGATACAAGTTTGTACACCAGGAGTCAGGGGATGGGGGGGGGGGGACATGACATTGGTACAGGTGATGTCATTGAGGTGGACATGAGGACAGAGAGTACAGTTTGTGTGCAGTATTGTTGGGAAGTGAGAGTGTTTTTCCTTTATAATACATTGATTCTGTTAACGAATGTGGGTGTGCACATACTGATTACCCTTGAATGCAGAGTACAGTTAGTGCTTACATTGCTGAGGGAGCTCTATGCCAATTTTCATTTTGCCACACGTCCATTTTTGGCCAAAAAAAGGCCTTTTTTGCAGGTGCACTGAAAAATGGGCCTGCATGTCTAATACCCACATCTACAGCGCAGGCCCCTTTTCGGCGCACCTTAGTAAAAGGACTCCTTAGACTTACAAAGTTCCGTAGGTTACTATCAGGCTTATTTTCAAAAGAGAAGGACGCCCATCTTTCGACACAAATCGGAAGATGGGCGTCCTGCTCACAGGGTCGCCCAAATTGGCATAATCGAAAGCCGATTTTGGGCGTCCCCAACTGCTTTCCGTTGCGGGGACGACCAAAGTTCAAGGGGGCATGTCGGAGGCGTAGCAAGGGTGGGACTTGGGCGTGCCTAACACATGGGCGTCTTCCTCCCTTAATGGAAAAAAAGGGCATCCCTGATGGGCACTTGGACGACTTTACCTGGTCCTGTTTTTCTTATGACCAAGGCACAAAAAGGTGCCCGAACTTACCAGATGACCTCCCCTTACTCCCCCAGTGGTCACTAACCCCCTCCCACCCTCAAAAAAATATGTTTCAATATATTTTGTGCCAGCCTCAAATGTCATACTCGGGTCCATAACAGCAGTATGCAGGTCCCTTGAGCAGTTTTAGTGGGTGCAGTGCACTTCAGGCAGGCGGACCCAGGCCCATCCTCCCCTACCTGTTACGTTTGTGGTGGCAAATGTGAGCTCTCCAAAACCCACCAGAAACCCACTGTACCCAAATGTAGGTGCCCCCCTTCACCCGTAAGGGCTATGGTAGTGGTGCACAGTTGTGGGTAATGGGTTTTTGGGGGCTCAGCACACAAGGTAAGGGAGCTATGTACCTGGGAGCTTTTTATGAAGTCCACTGCAGTGCCCCCTAGGATGCCCGGTTGGTGTCCTGGCATGTCAGGGGAACCAGTGCGCTACGAATGCTGGCTTCTCCCAGGACCAAAGGGCCTGCATTTGGTCATTTCTGAGATGGGCGTCCTTAGTTTCCATTATCGCTGAAAATCAGAAATGACCAAGTCTAGGGATGACCATCTGTAAGGACGACCTAAATGTCAAGATTTGGGCGTCCCCGACTGTATTATTGAAATGAAAGATGTACGTCTGTCTTGTTTCAATAATACGGGTTTCCCCACCCCTCCACCGGGACATTTTGCGAGGACGTCCTCAGCAAAACTTGGGCGTCCCCTTCGATTATGCCCCTCCACGTAACTTTGTAAGTCTAAGTGCTTTGAAAATACGCATCCACGTGTTCAAGGCTTCCAGGATTTGCCATATCAATTCAAGGATAATTTTCTCTGGCTTGACTAGTGGTGGTAAACCCTCCAAAGGAGCTGCGGCCTGTCCTTCCAGCTTCTTCCCAACCGGCACTTCATATGAAGGCACTGCCATTGATGATGACATTCCAGGGGAAACCTCACTCTTTGACCAGCTCTCCTCTACCAGTGGCGATGTAACTTACGACTTCCGATGAATGCCTTTCTCTTTTTTTTTTCTCCTTTATTATGTCTAAAGTTGTGACATCAAGCTTTTTGTCAACTGGAATGGGGATGGCCCAGGTGATCACAACCTCTTCATTCTCCACAGTCTTGTTAGGGTGTGATCCCAATGCTTTTCAGGAATAGCAGCGTTAGTGTTTTCAGTTTCCAATACATAAGACACCTTATAGTGTCTTTCTGTGTAGAAATTTTCTCCTATCAGAACTTTGCAGCTAAGTATGAGATGAATAATCATTTCCAGTTTTCCTTTCCAGAATCTACATCTGCATGTTTTACCATTTTTTTAATGCTTGCTGTGATCCATCTCATCCTGGCTGCAGCTATGAATTTCTCATCCTTAGATTTTAGTTCACCTTTCCTTTTTAAATTCACCTTCATGTGTAACTTCTGGACTAATACTTTGTTTTTCCCACTATATTTGTGCATTTTCCACTTGTTTTACCTTGCATGTTGATCTCATTTTTAAGAAAGTTTTGTTATTCTTGGTTTGTAAATTCCATTGCTTCCTTCCCTATCTGTACTAGTGTGCTCTCACTTAACTCCTGAAGGGGGGCAGACTCAAGAAAAATGTCAGGAAGTATTTTTTCACGGAGAGAGTAGTGGATGCTTGGAATGCCCTCCCGCGGGAGGTGGTGGAAATGAAAACGGTAACGGAATTCAAAGACGCGTGGGATAAACATAAAGGAATCCTGTTCAGATGGAATAGATCCTAAGGAGCTTAGCCGAGATTGGGTGGCAGAGATAGTGCTGGACAGACTTATACGGTCTGTGCCAGAGCCGGTGGTGGGAGGCGGGGATAGTGCTGGGCAGACTTACACGGTCTGTGCCCTGAAAAGGACAGGTACAAATCAAGGTAAGGTATACACAAAAAGTAGCACATATGAGTTTATCTTGTTGGGCAGACTGGATGGACCATGCAGGTCTTTTTCTGCCGTCATTTACTATGTTACTATGTTTTTGTTTGTTGGAATGCTTGTCCAAGTTTAAGAATAAAGACTGATTTTGGATGTTTATTTTCATACTTAAATACTTGAATCATATTTGAGTCTATTGATGGTAAGTAGGCCTGGAGGCCTGTGCTAGTAGCTCTATTTGTGTAATTTATTTCTATGAGGCCCATTTCTCCTTTGGCTTTTGGAATATACAGTCTTGGCATACACTCATTCTTAGAGATTACCTTCTGGATGTGAAGGAGTTTTCTTGTTTTTACATCCAGTTTCTTAAGATCTTTTTGAAGTCATTCTACAATTCTAAAGATATAGGGATACATTCTATAAAGTAGGTACCTACATTTATGTGCCATTGTTTAGAATACCAGCTTTATACATATGTTATATGCATAAATGCCAATATTCTGTTCAAACGTTGTTTTGTAACTATCTGTATATCTTCAGTAGCATATAGTTTGAAGGTGGGCATACATAGGTGTAGTCTGGGTAGAGCATGGATGGGGTGGCAGATTATGCATATATCTCCCAAAACTAGTTGTGAGCATTTACACCAGCTCTATGAGTGGTGAAAGTGCTCATGTGTATGTTACACTTACATGTTTTACCTGTTACACTAATATTCAATAAAGGAAAGACACTAATCTTACTATATAAATGAAGAGTGACCTGTGCGGCACGTCACAGATCACTCCCGAGTCCCGCGCCGTCTGTCGTTTACAGGAGCTACCCCGACGAGCTGCGAGAGCGCTTCTTAACCCGGCTCCTGTTTCCCCTCACCTCATCCGGAGGCGGGGGGCTGCCGAGGGGAAACCCATGTCAAAGCGGAGTAACGAGATGTGCGCAGACTGCAGCATGCCTGGAGAGGCTGTAGGCAGCAGCAGTGGTTCTCTCTCCTTATACTTGCTCCTGTCATCGTTCCGATTTCTGCCTGCAGCACTAAAGATGAAGTCGGAGGGCTGAGAGGAGCAGGTATAAGAAGAGAGAGAGAACGTGGAGTTGCGGGGGGAGGAGTGAGGGTTCAGGAGTTAACAGAGAGAGGCTCTGCCCCGGAACAGGAAGTAACCTGTTCCTGGGCAAAGGAAGCATGAAAATGAAGAGCCAACAGGCGCGCGGCACCCCCCAGCGGCGTGCACCCGGGGCGGACCACCCCCACCGCCCCCCCTTGGTACGCCACTGGCTGGTGCCAGTGGAGGGGAAGTAAAGGGAAAAGAGGAGAAAACAGGAGGAGACTGATCGGGAAGGGGACCTGGAGAGAAGAGAGCCAGGAGGAGATGGTCATACACACTCACACTCTCTCTCTCAACTCATTCTCACACTCTCATTCAGACAGGTGCACACACACACACACGCTCTCTCCCTCACACACACACACACAAGCAGGGTGAAATTTATCTCCTCCTTCCTTGACTCTCTGTCTTTCAAACAGATGTACACACACACACTTTCTCTGTCTCTCTTCTCTCTCACACATACACTCTCTGTCTCTCTCTCTCTCTCTCTCTCTCTGAACTCACTCTCACACTCTCATTCAGGCAGGCACACACACAAAATATTACATTCTGTACTTTTACAAGACAAACAGAAGCAGGGAGAAATTTATCTTCTTCCTTGACTCTCTCTCTCTCTTTCAGACAGACGCATATACACACACTTTCTCTGTCTGTGTGTGTGTCTCTCTCTCTCTCACACACACATACATACATACTCACACACCCTCTCTCTCTCTCTCTCTCTCTTTCTCTCTCTCTGAACTCACTCTCACACTCTCTCTCAGACAGGTGCACACACACACACAGACACAATATTACTTTCTGTACTTTTACAAGACAAACAGAAGCAGGGAGAAATTTATCTTCCTTCCTTCCTTCCTTGACACTTTCTCTCTTTCTTTCAGACAGACGCAAACACACACTTTCTCAGTCTCTCTCTCTCTCTCTGAACTCACTGTCACACTCTCACTGTCTTTCAGACAGGCACACACACACACACACACAGACTTTTCTCTCTCTCTCTCTCTCTCTCTCTCTCTCACACACACAGACAAAATATTACAACAATAAGGGAATTACATTTCACAAATAACAAATGCTGCCCATTTTCATGGGCTAAATGGCTTGTATTCAATAAAGGAAAGTAGGTGCCTGTGTTCCTTTATAGGCTCCCATTTATAGAATTGTCATCTTAGGATTCTGGCAATTCTTATGCTCTTGTACTCTGTTCCCAACAGTGGGCAATGAAGGTCACAAGTACCTGGCATGATCCCCCAAATTAGATAGTTTATATTCCTCTCACCCTAAGGGATAAGTATTGGCTTTCCCCAAGTCTGCTACCTTAACAATTTATGGACTTTTCCTCCAGGAATTTGTTCAAACCTTTTTTAAATCCAACAACAAGACCCAGAGCCTACCTGTGGATTGATTGAAAAAATATTTTCTCCTATTTGTTTTAAATGTAAAACTTTGTAAGGTTCATGGTATGTCTCCTAGTCATTGTACTTTTTAAAAGATTAAACAATTAATTCACGTTTACCCATTCCACTCTACTCAGGTTTGAGTTTTGCTCAATTTTCTTGCAGGAGAATTGCTTTTGAACATTTGTCCAAGCCAAAGGTTATCGTGATGTTATTTGAAAGGCATTATACTACTTGTAGTTCTGCTAAGTGCTGAACAATGGAACTACAGAGTAGGATAATGTACTAATCTCTAGAAGCTGACAAAGCAGAGTGTTTGTTTCCAGGAGGATTTCTTTTATCATATAAACAAGAGGACAATTTATTATGCATGCCTGTATATGTTGAGAAAAATGTCCAGATCAGTTCCAATAATTCTTTTTTTCCAATATATATATACTAGTAAAACAGGCCCGTTTCTGGCACAAATGAAATGGGCGCTAGCAAGGTTTTTCTCGGAGTGTGTATGTTTGAGAGAGTGTATGTGAGAGTGACTGTGTGTGTGAGAGAGAGAGTGAGACCGCTGGGTACGAGTGTGTCTCCTCTCTCCCCTGCCCCCCTCCAGCCACCCAGCGATTGTCCTGTCTCCCCTGCCCCCCCCCCCTCCAGCCACCCTGCGATTCTCCTCATTCCCCTATTTACCTCCGTCGAAGCGGCCATGTCTTTGAAAGCCCTGCCCGTCTGTAGCCATCCCTTCGACTTCGTTCCCTCTGAGTCTCGCCTGCTGACGTCATTTCCTCTTTCCGCAAGGGCAGGACTTTGAGGGAATGAACTCGAAGGGAAGGCTATAGACGTTGAGGTTGTGCCTCGTGCTGCTATCCTGTGGTTGGTCAGTGCTGTTTGTGACAAACCCGGAAGTACGTGACGTCAATTCAGGAGTTGGATACAGTGTTAGAGGCAGCACGAATACTTCAACCTTTCACAGCCACGGAGTCAGCTTCAGAACGTTGGAGGTGCTTTTTATTATATAGGATATAATCAGGGATGCACAAGCAGTTGGAAAAAGTTGCGAAAATCAAGCTGACTTTTATAATGATCAAAATCTTTTAGGTTCAGTGTCTCAATAGTATACATCCTCGGACAGTGTACTAGCTGACTAGTCAAATGGAAAAGCTCTAGATCCTGAGGAATTGGGCTAGATGTAAGAGTTGTCATCTGGATTTGTTTTCTTTGAAGAGTTTCCAGGACAGACCTCATGATGCCTCTATTATGGACTACTATGCTGTAAAAGCATTTCAATTTCTTGACGTGGTGAGACAACAGGTGCATTTTTAGCACAATTGAAGAAGAAATCTCTTATTTAACATCTTGGAGCATAATTAAAGAGTTCTTTTTAGATAGGTGTGTGAGGAAATCTATAGGATACTGCCCCTCTCTCTTAATAGCACAACCTCACAGTATCGAAGCCATCTTAACCTCCATAGTCCTGCTCAAGGGGAAAGTGACTCTGAAGGGGTGGAACCAGAAGGGCATGGTCCAGGAAGTATATAAGCTGAGGCCATAGCTAGGTTAAGGAGGCCCAGAGGGAAGCAGCAACAGTCCATGGCATGTGCCTCCACCACTTATATGTGAACTGCAACTGCTACAGTCAGGTAGGCAAAAACTCTACTTGGACCCTTGCAGATTTTGTACTTTGATCTGAGTAATTGCTAGAGACTTCCCTGGTAGCATTGAGGAACCATGGCAAGGACAAGTAAAGTGTGTGTGCTGCTGTACTGAGAGGGAATAAGGTACGAAGTAGCCCTGCATGAGCAGGCTACATGAGGACATTGTTACATTTATAGACTAGTTTTATGTTGCCTTTTTCCTCCTACCTGTGAATGGAACAGGACCCCTGACCTAACAGCTTTAATAAATGATCTTTTCCTTTACCTGCAACTGCTGTGTCTTATGTGGCCATTGGATCAGCCCTCATTCACATTACCACAGTAAGATATTAGTATCAATGGTGGAAGTAAATCTGGCTATAAAGTACTGAGCCCAGAAGGCTTGGTTTCTGGGCTAATGAAGCTGTTGATGGTAGTTCATCTTTGTATGATGACCTGTTACATCAAAGGCCTTTTATTTTGCTTTGTAAAAGTCTTTACACGCTTGAACATTTTTCATATACTGTTGTCTAAAAAGTGCAATTCAGAATGCATTAAAATAGGAGTTTGTTTCATTGATATTCTACCAAAGCTTTATTGACATTCTTTATAGGGAAAGAAGAAATATCTATAGCGCAGATCTGTAAGGCAACAACTTGAAGTCCTTGTGTGTGGTTTCTGAAATTATTAGTTTAAATTAATGGGCCTTGTCAGTCCTGTCCTATAGAAGGAAAGTAATACAGGAGACACTATTTTCCCATCCTTTAAGGCAGTGTTTCCCAGGTCAGTCAGATTTTCAGGATATCCACAATAAATGTGCATTAAACAGATTTTCCTACAGTGGAGGCAGTATATGCAAATCAATTTCATACATACTCGTGGATGTCCCGAAAACCTGATTTTGCAAGAGGATACTCTAGGACTGACTTGGGAAACACTGCTTTAAGGTACTGATTTGGTATGTTCAAGTATGCACACTGGTGGAAAGAACGTTATATAATGGCAATTTTTGCATACTTTGGTCAGCTCTCTATATCAGCACTCCACATGAATCTTCCTATCCTTCTGATCATTTTTCAGATGTTTTCAAGACAATAAAGTGCATTCTTCTTGGCATTTTTCAATGCTAAACTTTGGAAATCATGACTGTAAAGGGGGGACACTGCAGCACTGATGACACTTGTGAATATGACTTTGGAATACATTTTAGAGAGGGTAGAACACTTCCAGACTGGTGTGGATAGGTAGTCTAACAGGAATGGCCTGAGTTATAATTCCCTTGATAATGAGTGGAAATGGAGCCTAAGTAAAACCATTTTTGTAAATATTCTAGTTTCTGATGCAATTGTACTATTTAGACAAAACCTATTACCTTTCTTTCCAAAACAGCAAATATAACCCTGGAAAATGTAATAAATAGGTCATTTTGAAATATCATATGCTGTTCTTTCCCAATAACACTCTTAATACAAAATAGATAAATGCAATAATGAAAGAACTTGCTTTAGTGCAGTCTTGTCCAACTTCAGTCCTTGAGGGTGTTAAACAGACCAGGTTTTCAGGATGACCTATGGGATATCCTGAAAACTTGGCTTGTTTCTGACCCCTAAGGACGTAACTAGGAAAAGCTAGCTTTAGTCTGTGCTGCTTTTTGTCACTAATGCAGAGTGTCTTTTGCTATCTTTCAGCAGCCTAATGTGAGGTTGAAAAGTCTTTTGAGTCTGCAAGGACTGTATGACAAAAAGAAACTCATTTCAAAAATGGATCTTTTTACCAACAGATTTAAGGTATTTAAATTTTTTTTCTTTTTTGTAGAGAAAGCTAACATTGGCCGTACTCATTTTGGACCAGTAGTTTAAAAGAGTATATGTTATTAAAGCAAACGTGATATTCTCTAGGAATGAACAGGGTATCAGTCCTCACAAGTGGATAACATCTGACAGACTAAAACCATAGCACTGCGAACAGAGCTTAGAATTTTCCATTGAACTGTGCTGTGCATGTGTTGTTTCTGCATCTTTGCCTTTGTTTGTGGTGAGTGCTTTTCTTATCCTTACACATCAGGTTTGCTCTTTCTGCCTGTCAGACACCCCTTAATCAACAGTTTCTTGATTTTGTTGTTGTTGTTGCCGCCACGGCCTGCACAGATACTGGTTCATCAAGCAGCATCAGTTGATATTTTTGCTTTTGAGTCTTTTGACTTCACTTGGTCAATTTTTCTGTCAACGTCCCAGGAGTTGAAGGATAGAGGCTTCAAGAAATGCACCCAATATGATATCCCTGTTTCACGTGCCAGCAAATGATAGCTGGGGTCTTTCTGACAATAAGGACCATATGAAAAGTGTTTTTTTTTTGCTTCCCTAAGTCTATCCAAATCTATCAACTTTACTGACGTTGACCTGCATGGGTTCTGAAGTAGCCTATGCATCAACATTGAAGAAGCGTTGCTCCATCTCAAAGTTGAGCCAAGTAGATGCAATGGAGACAAAACATTTGCTAAATTTCACTGGACTGAAAGTGAAGGATTCTGCTGTATCAATAGTAGCATTGAAGGACACTGATTTGGAGCATTAACTGAAGGCAAAGAAGCGCTGATAAGGAAGGCTAAGAGGGACTTAGAAAAAAAGATTGCATTGGAGGCAAAAACACATAGTAAACTTTTTTTTAGGTATATTAAAAGCAGGAAGCCTGCAAAAGAATCGGTTTGACCGCTAGATGACCGAGGAGTAAAAGGGGTGATCAGGGAAGATAAAGCCGTAGCAGAGAGATTAAATGAATTCTTTGCTTCAGTCTTCACCGAAGAAGATTTCGGTGGGATACCAGTGCCAGAAATAGTATTCGAAGCTGATGAGTTGGAGAAACTTAATGAATTCTCTGTAAACCTGGAGGATGTAATGGGGCAGCTCTACAAACTGAAGAGTAGCAAATCTCCTGAACCGCATGGTATTCATCCCAGAGTACTAATAGAACTGAAAAATGAACTTACGGAGTTATTGTTAGTAATATGTAATTTATCCTTAAAATCGAGCGTGGTACTGGAAGATTGGAGGGTGGCCAATGTAATTCCGTTTTTTTAAAAAAGGTTCCAGAGGAGATCCGGGAAATTAAAGACCGGTGAGTCTGATGTCGGTGCCGGGCAAAATGGTAGAGACTATTATAAAGAACAAAATTACAGAGCATATTCAAAAGCATGGATTAATGAGACAAAGTCAACATGGATTTAGTGAAAGGAAATCATGTCTCACTAATCTACTACATTTCTTTGAAGGGGTGAACAAACATGTGGATAAAGAGGAGCCAGTTGATATTGTGTATCTGGATTTTCAGAAGGCGTTTGACAAAGTACCTCATGCAAGACTCTAGAGGAAATTGGAGAGTCATGGGATAGGAGGTAGTGTTCTATTGTGGATTAAAAACTGGTTAAAAGATAGAAAACAGAGAGTAGGGTGGGATGGGAGTAACTAGTGAGGTAATTAAATTTGCTGATGACACAAAGTTATATAAAGGAGTGGCCTAGTGGTTAGGGTGGTGGACTTTGGTCCTGGGGAACTGAGGAACTGAGTTTGATTCCTGGCACAGGCAGCTCCTTGTGACTCTGGGCAAGTCACTTAACCCTCCATTGCCCGCCGCATTGAGCCTGCCATGAGTGGGAAAGCGCGGGGTACAAATGTAACAATAAATAAATCGAGGGAGGATTGTTAAAAATTACAAGAGGACCTTACGAGACTGGGCGTCTAAATGGCAGATGACGTTTAATGTGAGAAAGTGCAAAGTGATGCATGTGGGAAAGAGGAACCAGAATTATAGCTACGTCATGCAAGGTTCCACGTTAGGAGTCACGGACCAAGAAAGGGATCTAGGTGTCGTCGTTGATGATACGTTGAAACCTTCTGCTCAGTGTGCTGCTGCGGCTAAGAAAGCAAATAGAATGTTAGGTATTATTAGGAAAGGAATGGAAAACAAAAATGAGGATGTTATAATGCCTTGGTATCGCACCATGGTGCGACCACACCTCGAATATTGTGTTCAATTCTGGTCGCAGTATCTCAAAAAAGATATAGTGGAATTAGAAAAGGTACAGAGAAGGGCGATGAAAATAATAAAGGGGATGGGACGACTTCCCTATGAGGAAAGGCTAAAGCGGCTTGGGCTCTTCAGCTGGAGAAAAGGCAGCTGAGGGGAGATATGATAGAGGTGTATAAAATAATGAGTGGAGTGGAACGGGTAGATGTGAAGCGTCTGTTTACGCTTTCCAAAAATACTAGGACTAGGGGGCATGCATTGAAGCTACAATGTAGTAATTAAACTCTGGAATTCGTTGCCAGAGAATGTGGTTAGCTTAGTGGAGTTTAAAAAAGGTTTGGACAGCTTCCTAAAGCAAAAGTTCATAGACCATTATTAAATGGACTTGGGGAGAATCCACTATTTCTGGGATTAGCAGTATAGAATGTTTGTACTGTTTTGGGATCTTGCCAGGTATTTGTGACCTGGATTGGCCACTGTTGGAAACAGAATGCTGGGCTTGATGGACCTTTGGTCTTTCCCAGTATGGCAATACTTATGTACTTATTCTTATCTGTCTTTTTTTAAGTATGATGTTTTGATCACAGGGATTTTGGCAGCAGCATCTTCCAAGCTTCCCTGCAAAGAGGACTAATCTTACAGGCCCATGTCCCAACCTCTGATACACCTCGTGACCTCACAAAATATTGCCTCTCCTCTTGCACCCCATGTATCCTTAGCATTGGCAGTATTTTAGGAGGTGTTAGATAGAGGGATCCAGGCAGCATTGGACTGCCACCTTTCCTCACATTGGTGCAGTGCATTTGCTGCATCAAACACTGAACCAAAAGGAAATCCAACCAATTCTTGAAATCTTGGTTACAGATAGATGCATAGCATTGTTACTGATGCCTCAGCTTTACTTTACAAAATTTGATTTCTTCCCTCAAGGCAAGCTACAATAAGAAAAAGATCATCATTCCCCAAACAAATAAAGAAAAAGGCAACCTAGCAGTTCTAGGGTTGTTTGAAGAAAAGAGGAACAAAATGCTGTTAGAATCTGCAGGCAGCCTGCTCTCGTTGGCTGAACATCTAAAACAGAAAAATCTGATTAGGAATAGACACACATAGACTTACCATATGTCCAGTTTTACTCTGACATATCCTCTTTTTGAGGACACCATGGAACGTCTGGCGGTTTTTGCCAGTCTGCTTGTTTGTCCGGGTTTGCAGGCAGGCTGATGAGCGGACCTCGATATTCTGTCCTCCCCTCCCCTCCCCTCCTGTACGTTATTGTTGTGCCCTGGTGGTCTAGTGGCCTCAAGAAAGAGCCCCCTCTTTCCTGCCTGGTGCTGCTGCAGACCTCTCACTCCGGGAGCCGCTTTTACATATGATAACTGCATTAGTAAATGCATTTCCAGATAATTTTGTTTTATTTCTGTTTTGCATCAAATAGGATCGCATTGTATCTATGACTCTGGACAGGGACAAGGAGGTAGCAGCTGAGGCCATGAAGCTTTTGATATATATGTCACAGTAAGTTATTTTTCTTTCTTTTTGTACTTCTATGAGTTATTATCTGAGTTTAAAGTGGTGGTGGAGAATTCAGGGGTGGTATTCCTCACCTCCATTTCCTTTCCCCTCCTCCCTTTGTGACTTCCCATCCATAGCCTGTTTTCCTTTTCCTGTTCTAGTCCACCTTTTTATCATTTTCTTCTACTTCTCTTTATCCCCTGACTAACAGCAGTGATGCTGCTGCTTTCAGGTGCTGAGTCCACTGAATCAGAATCACACAGTCCAGTAGATCATTTATTGTTTTTTCAAGAGTTTTTGACCCCAGCCATACATCTGTAAGCTTCAGAGCTGCCATAGGAGAGTATTAAGAAAGAGAGAGATTACTTTTGCCCTGTGAACACACTTTTGCCACTCTCTCTCTCATGTGCCCTTGCAAATAAGTAAGTAAAGAAAGAAAGAAAGAAAAATAAAATAATCTAATCTTGTTCCTCACTCTTTTCTCCTCCCTCCACAAAGTACAAAAAGTGTATGTGATTGAACTGTAGACTCTATTGGAGCAATTCTATAATATGGAGATTAACATTTACGCTCCCATTACACAAGTAAATGTTTAGAATAATGGCATTTATATATGTTATATGCTCACATATACACATGAATGCCAGAAGTCTGCCTAAGTGCTATTCTGTAAACAAAACCCACTTAACTTACATTGTGCGTCTTTGCAAGGGGGTTATACACATGGGGGGAGCAGGGCTCAAACTTAGATATATAATTTACAGAATACAGCATTTAGGTACGATCATTTACACCAGCTGTATGGTTGACCTAAGTGCTTGTGCTTAACTTTTAGGTGCATGTATACCTGCTAATACTTGTATACTACAAAGAAACATAGAGTAGGTGCCTAATTGTAGGCCTGTAAAATTGTTCTGTATAAGCTTAGGTTAGAGAAGTGGCAGAGGAATGGTTTTTCTTGTGCTGTTGCTGTGTCCTGAGCCATTCCCTGATAGCCTGGCAGCATTTTCCAAGCCTGTCTCATGCAACTACTGTTGTGCTAGCCCATCACTCTGCCAGTTCCTTTCAAGTTATCCAAGTCTCTCACTCTGTTTCAGCCACCTCTCTCATTTTTTTCATTCCTCTTTCCACCTAGAATTTGTGTCTTCCTGTCTCTGATAATTTCTAATTTGTTCCCTTTTTCTTTTCCCATCTTTTCTTCCTTTGATCTCCTCCATTCTCTCTCACTCTCCCTTCCCTTCTAGTTCTAGCCCTCCTTGCTCTTATCAGCTAGTACTCTTCTTTCCCACCCCACAGCTGCTCTCTCCTTTCAATAGCACTAGAAGAAGGAAAGTTGCTGTTTACTTTTTATTCTGCTAGACCAGTCCTGACCAGTAGATTTTGTTCTTCCACCAGCAGGTGGAGTTAGAGAAGTAGATACAATCCAAAGGTCTGACTCCCCTGGTCATAGTTTATGGCCTGCACCCCAGTGATAGAGTCCCTTAACCAGGGGTTTCTCCCAACAATCAGTCCATGGGCCCTTCCCTAGTCAAGGTGTTTCTTTTGTTTGAAAAAAAAAACTCTCACTGCCTAAATTCCAAAGTGATCTCAAGTTCTGTTTCCCATTTGTTAACATGATACAGAATTGGAGTGGTCAATGAAAGTAGCACTTTATAGAGTCGAGTGATACACCCTCTACTTCCACCTCCCTTCATTGCCTGTTCAAGGAGAGTTTCCTCTAATCCAAGTTCCTCTACTTATGGACAATAAAATCCCTTAATTGCCTATATTGAACCTGCTGATGGGTGTGAGACCCATATTCATCTTGCAACTCTGAGAAGGGCAATAGCTCTCCCTTCTCCCACACCTGGACCAAGGTTCGAAACCCTTACTGTTCTCATACTCTCTAAAACCCCCTGTTTACTAAGCGGCACAGCAATGACGACACAGACAATTCAAAGTGAGTGGGCTGTGTTGGCTTTAGTGCACGGCTTAATAAACACAGGGTTAGGTTTGGTCTGTCTGCCCTGGTATAAAGCTTGGAGCATGACATATAGTCATTTACAAAAAATAACATCTTTCTGGAAAAAACTTCTTCAGGTGCAAAGAGGGAAATTAAGGCCAGATGGGACTGCCATTTTCAACAAATCTTGCTTAGTGAGCCAAACCACAGCCCAAAGCAGTGTGGGGCCTACCCAAGATTGCTCCAGTCATTCCCAGGCTTTTGGGGACTGAGAGAACCATTCTGTTAAAAATATGAAGTTGAGCAGCTTGAAAATAAAGCTTGAATTTAGGAGCTCCCATGCCCCCTCTCCCTTAGGTTGCTAAAAAATGGACCTCTGGGCCCTCAGAAGATGCCTCCTCCATATTTATGCAAAAGCTTTCTTATGCAATTTAATAAAAAATAACTCAAGTATAGGCAAAGGAAGTGCAAACACAAGTAAAGCAACTTAGGTAAAAGCATCAGTTTAATAGCTTTGATCCATCCAATCCAAGAAATATTGAGACCCTCCCATCAATCTGTGTGCAAATGGTTAAAATCTCCTGGAGTTTCTGCCACATCTCCAACCAGAACTGAGTTACTATCAGGCTCATTTTCAAAACAGAAAAACGTGTAAAAAGTGGCATAAAGCAGCATTTGGAGGTTTTTCTCACAAAAACGTCCAAATCAGTATTTTCGAAACCTATTTTTAGACGTTTTTCATTGAAGTCCGTCAGAAGTGCGTCCAAATGTCAAGGGGACATGTTCAGGGTGGGAATTGAGTGTTCCTGAGACTTAGATGTTTTTCAGCCATAATGGAAGAAAACAAAAATGTCCAGGACTAAAATTAAGACTTTTTGAGCTAGACCTGTTTTTATAATGAATAAGGCACAAAAAGGTACCCTAAATAACCAGATGACCTCCCCTTATTCCCCCAGTGGTCACTAACCTCCTCCTACCCCCCACCCCCAAAATGTGATGAAAAACATTACTTACCAGTTTCTGTGCCAGCCTCAGATGTTATACTCAGTATGCAGGTCCCTGGAGTAGTCTAGTGGTGGGTGCAGTACACTGCAGACAGGTGGACTCAGGCCCATACCTTCCCCTACCTGTTACACTTATGGAGGAAACTGTGAAACCTCCAAAACTCACCAGAAACCCACTGTACCCACATATAGATGCCCCCTTCACCCGTAAGGGCTATGGTAGTGGTGTACAGTTGGGGGGTAGTGGGCTTTGGGTGAGCTTTGGGGGGGCTCAGCAGACAAGGTAAGGGAGCAATGGTCAGATGTGTACTTGGGAGCATTTTATGAAGTCCACTCAGTGACCCTAAGGTGCCCTATTGCTTTCCTTGGATGTCAGGGGTACCAGTGTACGAAAAATGCTGTCTCCTTCTACATCCCAATGGCTTGATTTTGTGTGCTTTGCACTTGGGCATTTTGTTTTTGAAAATGGTCCGAAAACTAAAACGTCCAGGTCACAAAACCTATTTTCAATAACAAAAGATAGACGTTTTTCTTGTTTGAAAATGACCTTCTTTGATATTCAGATTTTGGACATTTTTTGCAAAATGTCCAAAGTCAGACTTGGATGTCATATCGAAAATGCCACTTCACAGGGCACTAATATATGTGCCTTTATTTGAGGTGCAATTCCTACAAAAAGAGGTTGTAGATCCTATGTAATTTCATAGGTGTCCATAATGCTCTGTGAGTGGTAAAGAATAAGGATTGTCTAATAGATGCAGATCTACAGAATTGAGTGCGTAATTTCCAAAAGTTAATCCAGTCCAAGTCAGTTACTTGACAGTTAGTCTCCATAGACCAGATACTTTTCAACACTGAAGTATTGTGTGGTAGAGAGTAGTAGAGGTTTATCTTGAATTATTTTATACCATTGGATGCGTCATGACCCGCCGCAGTTCAGAGTTTTAATATCAGGCATACTATTTGATGTTAAAGTGGAGCACATGATTTGGTGCAGGAGGTAATCGTGATGGGCAGGGCCGGTCTTAGCAAGTGCGGGGCCCTATGCAGACCAATTTGGTGGGGCCCCGTCCTAACCCCGCCCACCCTAGCCCCGCCCCACCCTAACTCCGCCCCATTGATAAGATTATTCCATTTTTAGAACATTTTTTTATTTATGAAATTTCAAATAAAGACAAATGAAGCTAAACTTGTACAAAAAAACTGATTGAAATAATAAGCACAATGCTGCTACTACTACTACTACTACTATTTAGCATTTCTATAGCGCTACAAGGCATACGCAGCGCTGCACAAACATAGAAAAAAGACAGTCCCTGCTCAAAGAGCTTACAATCTAATAGACAAGAAATAAAGTAATCAAATCAATTATTGTGTACAGGAAGGAGAAGGGTAGGTGGAGGCAGGTGGTTACAAGTGGTTACGAGTCAAAAACAATGTTAAAGAGGTGGGCTTTCAGTCTAGATTTAAAGGTGGCCAAGGAAGGGGCAAGATGTAGGGGCTCAGGAAGTTTATTCCAGGCGTAGGGTGCAGCGAGACAGAAGGCGCGAAGTCTGGAGTTGGCAGTAGTGGAGAAGGGAACAGAAAGAAGGATTTATCCATGGAGCGGAGTGCACGGGAAGGGGTGTAGGGAAGGACGAGTGTGGAGAGATACTGGGGAGCAGCAGAGTGAGTACATTTATAGGTTAGTAGAAGAAGTTTGAACAGGATGCGAAAACAGATAGGGAGCCAGTGAAGCGACTTGAGGAGAGGGGTAGTATGAGTAAAGCGACCCTGGCGGAAGACGAGACAGGCAGCAGAGTTTTGAACCGATTGGAGAGGGGAGAGGTGACTAAGTGGGAGGCCAGCAAGAAGCAGATTGCAGTAGTCTAAACGAGAGGTGACAAGGGTGTGGATGAGGGTTTTGGTAGAGTGCTCGGAAAGAAAGGGGCGGATTTTATGGATGTTGTAAAGAAAGAAACGACAGGTCTTGGCGGTCTGCTGGATGTGAGCAGAGAAGGAGAGAGAAGAGTCAAAGATGACCCCAAGGTTTCGAGCCGAGGAGACGGAGAATGAGAGAGCCATCAACAGAAATAGAAAACGGGGGGAGTGGGGAGGTGGGTTTGGGGGGAAAAATGAGAAGTTCGGTTTTGGTCATGTTTAATTTCAGGTGGCGTTGAGACATCCAGATAGCAATGTCAGACAAGCACGCTATCATGAAACCTCCTTTCCCCAGAAATTATTCAGTTCAAGTCCACTACAATTAGTACTTCCAATTCTCATAACAAAGGAGAATAAAGGAAAAATATTAGGAAAAGATCCAGTAATTTCAAATTCCCCTATTACTCTGTAACCCATCAAACTAGAGAGGCAAGTAGCCACATCAGTTACTAAATAGTTTGAACTGATTGTACCTACTTTATATCAGATTTTGCTACTTCATGATTTCCATTCTCAGATTTTAGCTTAGTAATCTTTTCTTCCTGTGATTGCAGTCTAGCTTCCAAATGATTAATTTGAGGTGTCATATCATTAATTACTGGAAGCAGTGTTTTAGCTAAATCTGCTATTGCCATCCAAATTTTTATCGGGAGAAATATCTGCAGATCTATGTGAAAATAACCCAGATATGTTAGAAACAGCCTTTTCCAAGCCAGAAGATCTTACTTGCTCAGCTTCTCCAGCAACTAATGTTGTTGGGCCAAATTCCTCTCAGGGAGGCAGACATTTCCAACCCTTGCACTGTCCGCAAGCGTCGTTAGATGAGAGAGACACTTCTCCTGATCTTCTGCCTGCATGGAATCCGCTTTCGATTTGGCATAAGTGCACAACTGTTGGCGTCAGCAACGATGGCTCACCTCACATCCTCACCACCTCCGACCAGGCTCCAGCTTTTCCCGCTCAGAGACTCCCGGAAACAGGAAATACATCAGAAGGCGGGACATTGAATGGGAAGCTGGAGCCTGGAGGTGAGCCGTCGCGCTGCAACTGTCTGCCGTCGGGGGCGGGGCCGTCGCTGCCTGGGCGGGCTCACTGGCATCGCTCAGTCGCCGGGGTCCGGGGACTCGGGAGCTGACGGCGGGCTCAGCGGGCCCAAGCCGGGGGTGGGCACCGCGCTGGTGGTGGCGGAAGCGGAGCGGCTGAGCCGCGGGAATGGAGATCATCTCAGGCGACTAAGGTGAGCAGCGGCGGAGGTCGGAGCGGAGGCACGAGCGAGGCAGAGTTGAGGTGCGCTGCGCAGGGCCCCTTTTGGTGCGCTGTGCGGGGCCCCCTTAGGCGCGGGGCCCTATGCGGTCGCCTTGCTCGCTTCTGCCTAAGACCGGCCCTGGTGATGGTGCTGCTTGATAACAGTGATCATAATATGATCAGATTTGATATGGACTTTGGAGTAAATACACACAGGAAATGCAATACGTTAGCATTTAACTTTCAAAAAGGAGACTATGATAAAATTAGAAGAACAGTGAAAAAAAAACTTAGAGGAGCAGCTGCGAAGGTCAAAAATTTACATCAGGCATTTATACTGTTCAAAAATACTATCCTGGAAGCCCAGGCCAAATATATTCCATGTATTAAACAGTATGGTTAAAAAAAAATGAGATGAAGGAAGCTAAAAGAAAATCCTTCAGAAAATGGAAGAAAGATCTGACTGAAAATAAAAAGATAATACTAGACAAAAATTCAGCAAAAACCGTAGTAAATACACCAATATAAAGCTGAATATAATTAGAATAACCTTGATGTTGAAATGGAAGTGGTGTCAATTTGAAAACTTTTTTTAGTTTGTTTATAGTGGAGAAAAAGACCTCAATAGTCAAAGCATGGCAATCTCTCTATATAAAAGGCAAAACCAACGTTCTATGAAGCCTCCAGCCGGAAGTGTGAAGGGGGCGAGATATCTGGTTTCCCTATGAGTGTCTGCCCCGCCCTCTCTGTAACACAGTCAGTGAAGGAAAACAGCAGAGCATGAAATCAAATCGATGGCTCTGTAACAGTGAAGGACTCAGAGGGGGGAGGGGAGAGAGGCCAGAGGGCAGGGTCACACACACTCCCACATGCACACAGAAGAAAACATTGCTAGCCCCTGTTTCATTTGCATCAGAAACGGGGCTTTTTTACTAGTATGACAATAAATATATTCAATGCCAGCATTTCATTGGCTCCGTTATTTTCATTGGTCATAAAAAAACTCCACTGTATTGTGATATCTATCACTTGCTTAAACAAAAAGTGTTACTTAGCTTGTGCTATTTTGCCCAACGGGGCTCTCCGTTTCACTCTGCAATCTGGCTTCGTCAGGGGGCCAAGTAACTAATGGCAAATCACGATACCTATGGTTCAAAGTGATACCACAAAAAACATCACTTAAATATTTTTAGTGAAAAGACTAAATTAAATATATAAAAGTAGAAAACCACAGACAAACCTTAAGCAATGGCGTCCTTCACTCATGTGACACTGGTAGTGAAAAGCACCTATCGGAAGAAGTACTAAGGTATTTAAACCAAGACAATGATCAACAACATGTGTGCTGAATTGGAAATTATCCAGAGACTCTAAGGATTACCAAGAAGGCAAGGTTTATCCATGGATGTGGAAAGATCGGCAAGACAAGTCCGTGGTTCAAACCAAACACATTATGTCTAGAGATTCATCTACCAGTTCGAGCTCTAGCAGTGTTGGAACATCTAATGGTTTTTTAGGCTCCAATCAAGACAATCGAGGATCAGGCCAGCAAACCAGAAACAGAGGTGTCAGAAACAACTTCCTGATCAGATCTCAGAGAGGACAACGTCAGAAGTAATTAACTTGTCCTCCAAATCATTATCCAATACGGAAATCAGATTATTATCTAGAGGTCTATCGTTTGTACCTGCTGTTGACTACAATCCATTTCAGTTCAGGGTTGAACTGGAAAAGTTTTGAGAACTTTACAATTGAAAATCTTTTTTTCTGACAAAGATAATACTATTGACTCATCCATTATACGTCCCAAATTGACTTAGATACCTCCTATTCCCATGGATCCCATGCTTTCAGCTTTCTGCACTTTAGTATTGAGAGACATTGATGATCAATTTAGTAGAGAACGGTGGCGTCTTCATGACAATCTCAGCAAGGATGAAAGAAATGCAATGCAGAGCTTACGAGGTAGAACCAATCTGATAATCAAACAAGCTGATAAAGGCGGGTGCGATCGTTATTTTGGATCGAGACTCGTATATAGATGAAATCAATAGACACCTAACGGATTCCCACACTTATCAGAGACTTGACAGTGATCCTACTGGAGACTTACAGATGAATATAAAACAGCTCACAGAATTTGGTCTGCAAAAAGGTTTTTTTAACCTCCAAGGAGTTTAAATTTCTGAACAGGGAACATCCTAACATACCTGTTTTTTATGCATTACCGAAAATACACAAAAGCTTGCAATCTCCACCAGGTCATCCCATCATTTCTTCCAATGGATCAGTCCTTGAAGCTTTATCCTCATTCATGGATGTGATTTTGAAACCTTTTGTCAAAACCTGTCCTTCCTATGTAAAAGACAGCACACATTTTCTGATTTTATTGGACACTCACAATCATTTGATTAAAGAAGATATGTTTCTAGTCACCCTTGTCATAACAGCACTATATACATCCATCCCGCAATCGGAAGCCCTGGCCACTGTTTTTGAAACTCTGGAAACAAGAACTAGACCACACAGGATGCCATCTGACTTTTTATTACAACTGGCAGAAATGGCATTGACTAAAAATTATTTTTTATTTAACAGTGAATTGTATTTACAGGTTTCAGGTATTGCCGTGGGCGCCACATTTGCCCCTACCATTGCCAATTTATTTATGGCACGATTTGAGAAAATGTGGTTAGTTAATTGTCCATACCATCACCACATAGCCATGTCGTCTTCATGCTTTGGCATGGGGACCTGACATCTCTTAACCAATTTATTTTTGGCTCAACTCATGCCATTCAAATATTCAATTTACATATGAATTTTCCACCCATAAAGGTTAAACTGCTCATATGCAAATAAATTCTGCCAATGGTGTAGGGGGCAGTCAGGTTTTTTTGATGTCACTTCTCATCACGTGACCCTATCCAAGATTGCAGCTAGTAGTGTAAACTGGAAGTGACTTGATGTATACAGTAGTAGCTGCCATCTTTGAAAACAGGTGTGGCTATGATATCAGTTCCTGTGTCTTCAACAAAAGAGGTGAGGTTTGGGGTGGGGCAAGGAGTGTGGCAATGCAAAGGGGCACGGTCAAGACATTATATCCAGTTGACCCCATCAAAGGGTGTCTTGGAGTGGATGGGACATGGTCAGTGATGTCATCAAAGGAGGAGGGATGTGGTCATGGCTTGGGCATGGCTGTGCATCTGATTGGCTAAGACCCGGAAGTGGGCATGTCACCTGTGAAAATTAATTAATTTTGACAAATGCCAGTGAGATTCACTACTGAAAATCTGCAACACTTTGGACACCTCTGAAGGCATAGAAAGAATCAGGAGTGATCAGCTGCTTGGCAGCTATAAGTTGGAATCCTCAAATGGAGAACCTTACGTTTTGTTTTTACAGTTGAGTGCAGAAATACAATGGAGCAGTAAATGAAATACAGTACTGATCATATCTGATGATCTCAAGAAAGCAAAACAGTGTGACAGGGTGGGGGCCAGAGCCAAAGGAATATTAGGATGCTTTAAAAAGTCATATAGGTGAAACCTCACCTGGAGTATTATGTCCAACTGTGGAGGCTGTACGTCTGACAGGAGATAGAGTAGATTTAAGGTTCGCTCCATGACCTAGAGGAGACGAGGGACGGGGGTATAAAAGAAACATTAAAATATCTCAACAAGACAAATAATGCACATAGAAACACAGAAAATGATGGCAGGTAATAGACCATGTAGCCTATCCAGTCTTTTCCTCTCCCTTAGAGATCCTATGTATTTGACCTATGCTTATTTAAAATTTGAATACAGTCTTGGTCTCCACCAGGAGGCCGTTCCACACGTGGTTTTCCAAAAGCAAACATGTTTTTGAAAGGAGTTCAAGGAAGGTGTATGTATTTTCAGATGGTATAGTATCTTCTCTGCAAAATGGTATGTTTGTATGATTTTAAGCAGCCTTTAAGAACACCAATTCTGTAAGAGACAGAAGAACATCTCTGATTGTTCTTTGTAGCAGATTTCTGTGTTCATACGCAGATCGTAGATTCAAATATTTTTTGTCTTGTTGCTGTATAGAATAATGAGTTCATACTGCATAATAGTCCATATTCTATCTTTCTTTAGGAATTGTGAGGATGTGTTTATGAGTGAAGACTGTGAAATCTTGTACCAGTTTGTATATGCAGCGCACAGACCACTGGCTGCAGCAGCTGGGGAATTCCTTTATAAAAGGTAAATATTACTATCTTTTATTTGTTTTATCTTGGCTAGTATGGAAGCAATGCAACTCTTTTTAAGTGTAGATAGTTAAAGAAGTAATACAAAATCATTTGTTTTATAATCATTTAACAACCAAGACTTCTTATTTATTTGAATTACTGTAGCACTTACAATTGTGAGTTTCAACCTTCACCTCATCCCACCCTAGTAGTTTATTGTGGTCTCCAAGCCCCATGTATTATTTTAATGATCTTATTATTTCCACTATGCCTACTGATAGTGTTTGAGCAGGAGACTTGATTTTTCCTTGACTCTAACCCATTTCACATCTGACAGGGAGCCTGTTTATTTAAAACTTCTGACTAGAGGAGGAGGAACACAGTGACTCTGTTATCACCTCTTAGGCCCCCTACTTTGTCTAGTGCCCCAAGATGAGAACCAGTGACTTAAAAACCCCATTAAAGCCAGGATTATTTTTAAATTATGTGTTTTTGTCTTTCAAATATTATATGGCATGACACCGGACTATATGCAGCCCTCAATAACTATTCCCCAATGCAATATAACTTCTAGTTCTAGGGACTACCTTATTCATCTTCCAGATTGCAAGAGAGTGCATTATAAGTCAGTTCACTCTGCTGACTTTAGATACCAGGGTGCTAAATGGTAGAACTCACTGCCAATGGCAGTCGAAGGTCAGCCTGATTACCTGGTATTTTCAAACATGCCAGCTTCTGCAGCATACGGATTTACACAGAGGAAGTACAATAATGGAATAACATTTCATAGGTAGGTTAGTAATTTGTTATAAATCTTAATCAGTGCGTCATTTGGAGGGGCTGGTTATAGGGACACCATAGCTTGTGTTATATTTGTGCAGCGATTTTTTTTCTCCTGGTAAAGGGCCACTAAAGCAGACATCATGTTATGAGAATCAGGTGCTCAACATTCAGGATTTATATCTATTTATTTATTTACTTATTTATGAAATTTATGTCCCACATGAATTAGGTTGAAATCTGGGAGCATTTAAAATCTTTTTTTTTTCCTGTGCCTAGATCAAAAGAAAAAGGTGGTATATGGAAACTTGCTTTTTTTGTTTTGTGGAATGCAGTGGTATATTATAAAAATGCACTTAATATTGTTTATTACTACTGTTTAAAAGAGAGATAATTGATAATGAGCTCTAGCAGAGGTACCTTAATGCATAAGTCCAGAATCAGTCTAAATGTGCCAACATTTTTCAGTTCTGTAGTATTTATTTATTTTTTTCTTCAAGTCTTTGGCTGTAAAAGGCATGGTTTTTAAAACATTTTTGGGAGGGGAGGGTTAATCATTGTCTCCTGGCTGCACAGACAAGAAAAAAGGAGAAAGAAAACACCAGGACCAACATGAATAGAAAAATAAAATGCTCAGACAACAAAGGTAGAAAAAAGTATTTTATTCTGAATTTATTAATTGGAATATGTCAGCTTTTGAGAATGCCCATCTCTAGTATTTTGTATTTCATTTTCTATCTCTTTATTATTGTTGTGTGCAGAGTCTGACTTCCTGAGGTTTCCAGTTCAGTTTCATTGTTTCATATCTCTATTACTGATGTGTGGTCCCTTGTTTCATATTTGTTTAGGGTCTATCAGGGTTTTTTGTGTCCAACTAAGGCAGTGATTCTCAAACATTTTACTATGGCAAAATCCCTAAAATATTTTTTTCATACACCGAGGAATCCTAAATTTATGTAAACATGTAAAGGTTCATACAAACAGATTCTACAATCTAATTTCTTAAGGAAGAGAGTTCGAGAATCCCTATGGTTTTGTGGAACCCAGTTTCACTGGAGTAAGGTGTGATACTCTGCTAGCATGTAGTGCATGTGTAGAGATCTTGTTACAGTCATGTTTGTTTTGTGTTTTTTTTTTTCAGTAGGTGGTGTATTGATGTTTTAGGGCACGATATAATCAGGTCCAGTCATAGGCAGGGGCGACAGGGTCGGGCGCACAGGACCTCGTACTTCCAGGGGCCCCGTGGCACTCCCTGCTATTGCCGTCTCCTTTATGCACGGACTGCGATCTAACTGCTTTGCCTCTCCTCCCCAGATCCTCAGGGTGCCCTCCTGGCACATACCTGAAGCCACCCTGGTAGTCTAGTGGATTCTTCGGGGCAGGAAAAATCCCCAGTCTTTCCTGCCCGCTGCTGGCGCTGACCCTCTTGCTGCCTCTTCGCATTTTAAAAATGGCTGCCAAGACTTACAGCGGCTGCCATTGGAAGTCTCGGCAGCCATTTTAAGGAAGATGCGGCAGCAAGAGGGTCAGCGCTGGCAACGGACAGGAAAGACTTGGGATCTTTTCTGCCCCCGAAGACTCCACTAGACCACCAGGGTGGCTTCAGGTATGTGCTGGGAGGACACCTTGCGGCTCGGAGGACCGGGGGAGTGGGGAGGAGGTAGGGCAGTAGGCAGGTGGGAGAGCAGGCAAGCATACTGTTAAAAAAAACTCATGGTAATATCTATTTCCATATCATCAAGCTGATCAATCCATAGACTGGTGGGTTGTGTCCATCTACCAGCAGGTGGAGATAGAGAGCAAACTTTTGCCTCCCTATATGTGGTCATGTGCTGCCGGAAACTCCTCAGTATGTTCTCTATCTCAGCAGGTGGTGGTCACACACAGCAGCAGCTCTGGCTAGGCCTCCAAGCCTAATTTTTAGGTTTTGTTGAGTGCCTGGGGTTGAGGGCTCTTTTGAGCAAGTGCAAACCTGGTGGTGCCAGGTCCCTCCTTTTCTCCCCCCTCCCGCTGGCTCCGTTAAAAAAAAAAAAAAAAAAAAAAAAATTTTGAACGTCCTTAAAGGCGTTTATTTCGACGTTTATTTAAGCGTCTATTGCAGCTACTCACTGGGACACCAGGTCGTTACAACTCGGAGCGGACAGCAGGTAATTTTTACCTTTTTTATAGCGGGCAGGGGGTTCCCCGATTCTTCTCCTCGTGGCATATGGCGTCGGAGGGCGAGGGCGCAAAGGGTCGTTCCCCGGGTCGCTTGAGCGCTTCTAGAGGGGATGCGGGGGTCTTAAAGCCTGATTCGCCCTTGTTGGGTGACAGTTTCGTGACCGATGAATGTCCCGGTCCTTCCTCCGGCGTGGCGGTTTTTTCCCGCCATAAACGCCCATCCCCCGCTCCTCGCCTCCGCCATCTTGGCCGGCCACGCGGCTCGGACGGCTTCTTCTTGGGCCGCCCTTGAGGTTGGAGACATTAATGCCATGAACGCCCTTAATTTGGGCGACGGCACAGAAGCGGCTAAAGTTAAGAGCCGTTCTTCCCGCGCGGCTCCTTCGCGGAGTTTCGCGCCGGACGCCATTTTGGATGCGCAGCATGTCTCTCCCCCACTATTGCGAGCGCCGGTTGAGGGTGCGTCTAGGGCTGTTGCCCAGGCTGCGGAAGTGCACAGTCTGGGGGGTTTCTCCCCCGAGTTTGTTTTGCTGCTGCATCAGGCCTTCCTCATGCACAACGCTGCCCCTGCTCCCTCGTCTGGTAAAGAGGTTGAGGTTCCCAGAGGTAAACGCCCTCGGGTTGATTCCCAGGCCTTGGAGGAATTTGTCTCCTCCGATGTAGATGAGGGCAGCGTGTCTGAGGTCTCCCAACGGTCCTTTGCGGATTCCTTGGAGGAGACGGATCCCCGCTCGGATGGAGCGGATGACCCCTCGGCAGCGCGGCTTTTTAGCCCAGAGGATTTGCCCAACCTGTTGTTACAGGCCATGGACACTTTGAAGATTTCCTCTCCGGAGGACGTCTCTCCCTCAGCCCCTGTTGGCTCTGCCATTATGCTGGGGACGAAGCGCCCGCCTAGAACCTTCCACGTGCATGATGCCATGCACACCTTAATTTCGGCTCAATGGGATGTCCCAGAAGCGAGCCTTAAAGTGGCTAGGGCTATGTCCCGCCTCTATCCTTTGGCTGTGAGTGAACGTGAGGCCTATCTGTGGCCTACCGTGGATTCTTTAATCACTGCGGTGACTAAGAAAACGGCGTTGCCGGTGGAAGGTGGCACGGCCCTAAAGGACGCCCAAGACAGAAGATTGGAGGCGGCCTTAAGGTCGTCCTTTGAGGCGGCTGCTTTAAGTTTGCAGGCCTCAGTTTGCGGCTCCTATGTGGCCAGGGCGTGCCTGACTATGGTGCAGCGGGCTTCCCCCTCGGATCATTCCTTGAGGGCTGATTGGCCGGCCCTGAAATCGGGCTTAGCCTATTTGGCAGACTTGCTGTATGATGTCTTGAGGGCCTCAGCGAAAGGCATGGCTCAGACAATCTCTGCGCGGCGGTGGCTTTGGCTGAAACATTGGTCTGCTGACCACGCCTCTAAATCCCGCCTGGCTAGGTTGCCTTTTAAAGGCAAGCTGCTCTTTGGGGTCGAGCTGGACAAAATCGTGACCGATCTCGGCACGTCTAAGGGCAAGAAATTACCAGAGGTCAGGGCTCGAGCTAGTACTCGTCCCGGTACCTCCAGAGGACGGTTGTAGGAAGCCCGTCGGTACCGCCCGGGCAAGTCGGGTTCCTCTGCCCCCTCTTCCTTCAAGAGGAATTTCTCCCCCAAGCAGCATTCCTTTCGCAGAGACCGCCGTCCCGGAGGTGCTCCCTCCGGTCCTCCCCCAGGGTCTCGTACCCAATGATGGGGTCTTGGTCCACGCCCCAGTGCAGATTGGAGGACGGCTGTCCTCGTTTCTGGGCGAGTGGACCACAATAACTTCAGACGCGTGGGTGCTGGAAGTCATCAGAGACGGCTACAAGCTAGAGTTCTGCCGACCCTTAAAAGACGGGTTTGTACTCTCTCCCTGCAAGTCTCCGGTCAAAGCTGTGGCAGTGCAGCAGACCTTGGACAATCTGATCCGCCTGGGCGCGGTCGTTCCGGTGCCAGAAAGTCAGCTTGGCAAGGGACGTTACTCCATTTACTTTGTGGTACCAAAGAAAGGAGGTTCTGTCCGGCCTATCCTCGACCTCAAAGGGGTCAATCGGGCCTTGAAAGTGCGGCACTTTCGCATGGAGACTCTCCGCTCTGTTATAGCGGCAGTGAAGGCAGGAGAGTTCCTGGCATCCTTGGACATCAAGGAAGCGTACCTGCATATTCCCATCTGGCCTCCTCATCAACGCTTTCTGCGTTTTGCAGTCCTGGGACGACACTTCCAGTTCAGAGCCCTCCCTTTCGGGTTGGCTACTGCTCCGCGGACCTTTTCCAAAGTAATGGTGGTCATCGCGGCCTTCCTACGAAAGGAAGGGGTACAAGTCCATCCTTATCTGGACGACTGGTTGATCCGAGCCCCCTCTTATGCAGAGTGCGGCAAAGCTGTGGACCGGGTAGTTGCTCTTTTGAGCTCCCTGGGATGGATCATCAACTGGGAGAAGAGCCAGCTGCGCCCGACTCAGTCCCTGGAGTACCTGGGAGTTCGATTCGACACCCAAGTGGGCAGAGTGTTCCTGCCAGACAATCGGATTGTCAAACTTCAGGCTCAGGTGGACCAGTTCCTAGTAGCCTCTCCCCTTCGGGCTTGGGACTATGTGCAGCTGTTGGGCTCTATGACGGCCACGATGGAAGTTGTGCCCTGGGCCAGGGCTCATATGAGACCACTTCAACACTCTTTGCTGCAGCGCTGGACTCCGATGTCGGAGGATTATGCTGTGCGCCTTCCCTTGGACCCAGCAGTGCGCAAGGCGCTGAGCTGGTGGATGCAGACAGACAAGTTGTCTGCGGGAATGCCTCTGGTGACCCCAGAGTGGATTGTCGTCACGACGGACGCCTCGTCGGGCTGGGGAGCCCACTGCTTGGGAAGGACAGCGCAGGGGCTCTGGTCTCCTGCAGAGGCAAAGTGGTCTATCAACCTCCTGGAACTCAGAGCCATTCGGTTGGCGCTTTTGGAGTTCATCCCGGTACTGGTGTTGAAGCCTGTACGGGTCCTGTCGGACAATGCCACGGCTGTGGCCTATGTCAACCGCCAGGGAGGTACCAAGAGCGCCCCTCTAGCCAAGGAGGCTATGAATCTTTGCCAGTGGGCGGAAGCGAACCTGGAGCAGCTTTCAGCGGCCCACATTGCCGGAGTCATGAATGTCAAGGCAGACTTTCTCAGTCGCCATACCTTGGAGCCCGGAGAGTGGCAGCTATCTGCTCAGGCGTTCTTGGACATCACGAAGCGCTGGGGCCAGCCGAGCCTAGATCTGATGGCGTCATCGGCCAATTGCCAAGTGCCGCGCTTTTTCAGCAGAGGACGGGACCCTCGATCCCTGGGAGTAGATGCTCTTCTCCAACAGTGGCCGATACAAGAGCTTCTCTATGTGTTCCCGCCCTGGCCCATGTTGGGCAGGGTGCTAGACCGGGTGGCAAAGCACCCCGGCAGGGTAATCCTGGTGGGTCCGGATTGGCCCAGGCGTCCCTGGTATGCGGACTTGATCAGGCTCTCAGTCGACGATCCTCTGCGGCTGCCAGTGGAGCAGGGCCTGTTACATCAGGGTCCCGTGGTGATGGAGGATCCCTCCCCCTTTGGTCTTACGGCCTGGCTATTGAGCGGCAGCGTCTGAGGAAGAAGGGCTTCTCAGACAAGGTCATCGCCACTATGTTGAGAGCGAGGAAGCGCTCTACTTCTACTGCTTACGCCAGGGTTTGGCGTATCTTTGCAGCGTGGTGTGAAGCAGGCTCACTTTCTCCCTTCACTGCTCCAATTTCTTCAGTGTTGGCGTTCCTGCAAGAAGGTCTGGAGAAAGGCCTGTCGCTCAGTTCCCTTAAAGTCCAGGTAGCGGCTCTGGCTTGCTTCAGGGGCCGCCTGAAGGGTGCTTCCCTGGCTTCGCAGCCAGATGTGGTGCGCTTTCTCAAGGGAGTTAATCACCTGCGCCCTCCTCTGCACTCAGTGGTGCCTGCGTGGAATCTCAACCTGGTACTAAGAGCATTGCAGAAGCCGCCTTTTGAACCCTTGTCGAGGGCATCTCTGAAAGACCTGACGTTGAAAGCGGTCTTTTTGGTGGCTATCACTTCAGCCAGAAGAGTTTCCGAGCTCCAGGCGCTCTCATATCGAGAGCTCTTTCTGCAGTTCACTGAGGCAGGAGTGACTATTCGCACAGTGCCTTCCTTCCTGCCCAAGATTGTTTCTCGCTTCCATGTGAATCAGCAGCTCTGTCTCCCTTCCTTTCGTAGGGAGGACTACCCAGAGGAGTACTCTGCTCTTAAATATCTGGATGTGAGACGAGTCATCATCAGATACTTGGAAGTGACCAATGATTTTCGGAAATCGGATCATCTGTTTGTCCTGTTTGCAGGTCCTCGTAAGGGTCTGCAGGCTGCTAAGCCTACAGTGGCAAGATGGGTCAAGGAAGCCATTGCAGCGGCTTATGTGGCCGCGGGGAAGGTGCCGCCTATCCAGCTGAAGGCTCACTCCACGAGAGCTCAGGCGGCCTCGATGGCAGAGGCCGGATCCGTCTCCTTGGAAGAGATATGCAAGGCATCAACTTGGGCTTCGGCTCATACATTCTCCAAGCATTACCGTTTGACTGTGGCTGCACGGGCGGAGGCCCGGTTTGGAGCTTCAGTGTTGAGGTCAGGGATTTCAATGTCCCGCCCTGGGTGAGTACTGCTTCGGTACATCCCACCAGTCTATGGATTGATCAGCTTGATGATATGGAAGGTAAAATTATGTATAATCATACCTGATAATTTTCTTTCAATTAATCATAGCTGATCAATCCATAGCCCCTCCCAGATATCTGTACTGTTTTTATTCTGGTTGCATTTCAGGTTCAAGTTTAGTCTTCAGTTACTTCAGAAAGACTTTGTGTTCAAGTTTTTTCACTTGGATTCTTCAAGAGTTAAGACGAGTTTGTGTTACAGTGAGCTGCTGCATTCCTCTCCCCTCCGTTTTACGGGGCTGGATTGAGACTTAAAATTCTGCCGGCACTCCCTCCCGCTTCGTGCGGCTGTAGGGCAGCTTTGTACCCCTCCCGCTTCGACGGTGTTAGGGTCAGTCAGCTCCTCCCGCGGTTGCGGTTGCAGGATAAGCCAGATCCCCCCGCATCGGCGGGTGTGGTGTCCCTCCCCCGCTCCGCGGGGATGAGCTGGACGGATTCCCCTCCCCCACTTGTGTGGGGATGAGCTGGGTTAATTCCCCTCCCCCGTTTCGGCGGTGGTGAGCTGGGCAGAGTGTCCCTTCGTGGGTGTAATTCTCTAAGTGCTGAGTCCTGCGGATGGAGCTTTGATATCGACATACTGAGGAGTTTCCGGCAGCACATGACCACATATAGGGAGGCAAAAGTTTGCTCTCTATCTCCACCTGCTGGTAGATGGACACAACCCACCAGTCTATGGATTGATCAGCTATGATTAATGGAAAGAAAATTATCAGGTATGATTATACATAATTTTACCTTCCCCTTCTTGCATCTGGATCCCTGTGCACTCAAGCTGCTGTATCCATGTTGTCTTTCTTTATTGTTGGTGGAATTTTTATTTAATCTCACTTAGATTTTCAAACATGCGACTTCTGCATACGGATTTACACAGAGGAAGTATAATAAGTAGAGTAGTAATTTGTTATAAATTGTAATCAGTGTGTCATTTGGAGGAGCCAATTAAAGTGACACCCTAGTACTATTATATTCATGCAAGAGATTTTATTTCTCCTGGTAAAGGGCCACTAAACAGACATCATGTTATGAGAATTAGGTGCTCAACATTCAGAGTTTCTATCTATCTATTTACTTATTTATGACTTTTTATCCCACATTAAACGTGAATTAGATTGAAACTTGGGAGCATTTAAAATCTTTTTTTTTTTCCTGTGCCTACATCAAAAGAAAAAAAGATGGCATGTGGGAACTTGTTCCTTTTGCTTTGTGGAATGCAGTAGTATATTATAAAATGCACTTACCTTTTATTTTTGCTAGTATTTCACAGAGAAGGTATTGATCAATGAGGGAAGGGTTTCCTTCATGCAGAACTGTCCAGAGTCAGTCTATATGTGTCAACATTGTCCAATTCAGCACACTATTTTTTTTTTGTTACATTTGTATCCCGTGCTTTCCCACTCATGGCAGGCTCAATGCAGCTTACATGGGGCAATGGAGGGTTAAGTGACTTGCCCAGAGTCACAAGGAGCTGCCTGTGCCTGAAGTGGGAATTGAACTCAGTTCCTCAGGACCAAAGTTCACCACCCTAACCACTAGGCCACTCCTCCCCACACCCTATTAGCAGCCAAGTTCATACAAAGTTAATTATGTTCAATGGAAAATAAATCTGTTGGCTCAAGCTGCTTGCTGTGTGAATATTCAGTCATTGTTTCATTATTGCTACTAAGTATTACATATTAAGGGGATTTGTTTTAATTCATTTATCCAGCCCTTACAATGCACATGGTTTTGCTTTTTAAACCCAAAGGTTTCCTATGATAGATAGCATTGTGCATATTTGAATTAGTTTTTCTGTACACGTTTTGCTTGATTTGTCTTTATTTGAAATAAAAAAATGTTTAAAACACATCTTGTCAACAAGGGGCGGGGCTAGGTGGGACGGGGGAGGGGCACTGAACTGGTCTGCACAGGGCCCCACAATTGCTAAGACCAGCCCTGGGTATAATATTTACAGTGCTTCCTTTTCATGCATAAGGTTGTTGATTTTTGAGTCTTGGGAGTTAGTGCTGTTAAGGTTTGGTAATATTCTGAATGTGTTTTTACACAAGTTTCTGTATAATGTTTTGTAGTGAAGAGATTATGTGTTGGCCTTATTGAGGTGACACCAAAACTTTAATATAATTTTAGTTTGTCATAACATCAGACAGGGATTTAGAAAATGTTAAAGAATCTGTTGTGTGTTGAAGTAGTTGTCTTTATAGCAGACGTGTGATCAAGTTTAAACCATGAGATACTGCCAGATGAGGGATCTTTAAATATAGTTGAATTGTTTCCATAGGTTTGTATGTGGTTTAGTGTTAAGTGTTTGAAATAATTGTGTTTAAAATATGTAACATGTCGTCCATGAAGAGACATGAAGGCATTGCTTTTCAATAAGTGTAGCCAGCAGCCCTTCCTCGGACTTCAGTCCCTTCACTACCTCTTCAAATTTATAGATTGAATGTACTGTGATAAAAACCTTATTCATTGACCTTCAGTGTCACTTTTTGGGGTGGTACATATCACTCTGTTGGATGGGCCACCCTTGGCATCTCTGTCAACAAATGTAGAAAAAATAATTTTATTTTCTATTTATTGATTGGAATATTGTCAGTTCTTGGAATTTGCATCTGTCAGAATTAGTTTTAGACATGGCTGGGGCTCGCAAGAAAAATCTCACTCATTTGGCCTTCAATCTCCAGCACTGCGGTGGTAAATTTCCAGTATTGGAATGGGCCACCTTTGGCGTCTCTGTTTATGAGAGCCCTCACTGATGATGTCATGGCTTTAGGGAAAAGGCTTGGAGCACACTGAATACCAGAGTGAGGCTTGGAGCACCGATGAAGTGATAGCAGAGGCAACTGTGCAGGAAGGAGGCAGCCCAGTGAAGCCACGGAGCCTGATCACCTTAAAGGAAGGTGAGTCTGGATGCAGAGCCACAGCCATTATAAGAGGATTGTGAGGTATCTAGAATTGAATGGACTGCAGGACCCAAGGCAGCGTGGTTTCACTAAAGGCAGGTCTTGACAGACACATCTGATTGATTTCTTTGACTGGGATATGGGAGGGGCAGACTTCTATGGTCTGTGCCCTAGAAATGTCAAAGAGACATTAATTATTTTTTATCTCATTCATTGTTAGTTTAATCATGACTTTTTAATGAATGTGACTATTTGGCAGACTGGGTGGAGCATTTGGGTCTTTATATGCCATCATTTTGTATGATACTCCGGGGCTCATTTTCAAAGTATTTAGACTTGCAAAGTTCCATATGTTACTATGGAACTTTTTAAGTCTAAGTGCTTTGAAAATATGCCTGTATGTAAGCTAAATCATAAAAAAACATCCTTCAGAAAATGGAAAAAGGATTCCGCTGAAGATAATATAACATAGAGGGGAATAATCGAACAGCGCCGGCGAAATACATGGCCAGTGATGTATTTTGGCGGCGCCGCAAATAACTGGCCAGACCCGTATTTTCGAAAAAGATGGCCGGCCATCTTTTGTTTCAATAATACGGTTCCGGCCAGCCAAATGCATTGGATTTGGCCGAGGTTTGAGATTCGTTTTTTAGCGATAATGGAAAGTTATGTCGGCCATCTCAAACCCCGGCCAAATTCAAGGCATTTGGCCGTGGGAGGAGCCAGCATTTTTAGTGCACTGGCCCCCCTGACATGCCAGGACACCAACCGGGCTCCCTAGGGGTCACTGCGATGGACTTCAGAAAAGCTCCCACATGCATAGCTCCCTTACTTTGGGAGCTGATATGCCCCCCAACCCCCCCCCCCTCCCAAACCCACTACCCACAAATGTACTGCAGCCACTAAAACTGCCCCAGGGACCTGCATACAGCCTCTAGGAGTTATTGCTGCTGTATAACTTTGGCACACCAGTTCACACCTGAAGACTAATCTCTCTGAAAAAGTCCTTTCTTGAAATAACTACGTTTACTCACAGTTAACTGCAGATCAGAGGTTGTGCCCCACTGGCAAAGAGTCCCCTGGTACTAAGATTACAGTAGGTCAGCTGGCACAATGGTGTAGAATGCCCTCTTTCAGCACCATTCAAGGTAAGAACTACGTTCTCTAACGTGGGTAACACAGGAAAGGGAACTAAAACTGGCTTACAAAAATGGCCACTACCGCATGGACTACAACAGGAAACAAAACAGGGCACACTCTGACCCAGTAAGCAGGGGGAAAGCACCAGGGGTGTAGAGCCTACCAGCTACCCATACCTATACCCACCACAATGCATTGCTGATGTGACTCTGCAGTGCAAATAACAGAAAAGGTGTCACACTCACCCCAGAGCCACATCACAAGTAGGAAAAGGCTGTCTGAGGACAGAACACATTCTGCTGTCATGGAGGTGGGTACGGCATTTGAGGCTGGCATACAGGCTGGAAAAAAGTGTTTAAAGTGGGGTTTTTTTTGGTGGGAGGGGGTTAGTGACCACTGGGGGAGTATGGGAAGGTCATCCCCCATTCCCTCCAGTGGTCATCTGGTCAGTTGGGGCACCTTTTTGAGGCTTGGTCGTGAAAATAAAAGGACCAAGTAAACCCGGTGAAATACTGCTTAACGCCATTTTTTTCCATTATCGGCGAAAGCCGGCTATCTGGTAGCCACGCCCATGTCCCGCCTTCGCTTTGCCGCCGACACGCCCCTTTGAACTTTCGCCGGCGAGGCGATGGGAAAGCGGCGATGCTGTCAAAAAAAGCAGCTTTCGATTATACCGATTTCGCCGCTTTTCCGAGATCACCGGCCATCTCCCGATTTGTGTCGGGAAATGGCCGGCGATCACTTTCGATTATGAGCTGGATAGTAACATAGTAGATTTCGGCAGAAAAAGACCTGCACGGTCCATCTAGTCTGCCCAACAATTTAAACTCGTATGTGCTACTTTATGTGTATACCTGACCTTGATTTGTTTCTGCCATTTTCAGGGCATAGACCATAGAACTCTGCCCAGAACAAGGCCCACCTCCCAACCACCAGCCCCGCCTCTGAGGATCCATTCCTTCTGAACAGGATTCCTTTATGTTTATCCCACGCATTTTTGAATTCTGTTACCGTTTTCATCTCCACCACCTCCCGCGAGAGGGCATTCCAAGCATCCACCACTCCGTGAAAAAATACTTCCTGACATTTTTCTTGAGTCTGCCCCCCTTCAGTCTCATTTCATGTCCTGTCGTTTTACCGCCTTTCCCTCTTCGAAAAAGTTTCGTTATAAGGAATAGCAAGTCATAAGCAAGGCGCTCGTAAGGAGGGCAAAGAGACTTTGAAAAGAAGATTGCCTTGGTGTGACATTTACACCAACGAAACCATGGTATAAATCCCGATGCCTAAGATGCAAATCCCCTTTATTCTATAATGACCTGTATAAATTGTGGGAATTCCCCTGATCCACAATGGCTATGCCCTCTTTTTGGTTCTCATGTAAAATTTACACATGTAAATTTTAATTAATGCCAATTAGCACCGATTATTGATTCAGTTATTGGTGCTAATTGGCTCGTTATTTAATTAAATTGCATGCACAAATTGGATGTACGGACAAATTTGCGCGCACAATTTTTAGTGACTTTTATATAATCTGGGGGAATATGTAAACCACTTTGATTGTAACCATAGAAAGGTCAATCCCCTTTCCCTTTCCTTTCAAAAATGTTAAAAGTGAAACGAGGCTAGCGAAGTGAAGAAGCCACCTCACTGGTCCAGTCATATTGGTATAGACACTTTTCGTGCAAATTCAATATTTGAAAGATTGTGCAAACAACATGTTTGATGTAGTTTTACTGTTTATGGAGAAGTTTTCAGCCTTTTTTAGCCTTTAAATAGTGTTCCTTAGACTTTTTGAAGGTTTTATAGACGTTTCAGATTTCTTTCAAGGTTGGAACACATGGGTGATACCACTGGAATGTACAAATCAAAACGCATAGCATTCCAACACAGTTTTAACTATTTTTAAGTAATTTAAGAGCTTTTAAGATTGTTTTATGCATCCTGGCTGGGAACATTATGTAGGACATCTCAGCATAAGCTTTGCATGGTGACACATTATGAAGTGCACCTGTTAATAAATCAATGGAATAATATTTTGTAGATGAGGTGCTTGCTTTGAAGATCAGTCTTGCCTTGATTACAGCCAGTGTAGTGTTTCGAGTAGTAGGGTAGCTCTTTTATGTTTTGACTTCTTGAAAATTGGCCTTGCTGCTGTGTTTGCTGTGTTTTGGACGGTTTACAGCGATTTCAGTGCACTTTTCTTGTAGCCAACGTATGCGGCATTGCAGTAATCTAGTTGTGATAGTATCTTCGATTGTACTATTACCGGAATGATTGTCTAGGAAAATAGTCTCTAATCCTTCTCAGTTTCCATAGTGTTCTGAAGCATTTTGTTGTTACTGCTGATATCAGTCACTACATTTTGCTGTTGAGCCCTATCAATAACAAAAATTAATTTGATATTATCTGTGTATGTATAAAATGAAAAGTCAAATTTCCTCACAATGTTCCCAATTATAACATAGATATTTCACAACAAAGGGGATAGTGATAAGCCCTTGTGTACCAAACAATAAAGCAGGAATGATTCAGGGATAAAATTGAGAAGACGGGAGTTCCAAAAAATTGCTTTGATTCGTATCCAAAACTGATGCTCAATGACCTGATTGGGCCGTGTTTCGGCAAATAATTCCTGGGTCAGTGCTCCAATTTGTCTTTAAACATAAATAAATAAACAATAAAGGGGTGGTTATCAACTTAGGCTACTGTTGTCTGTTATTTTACCACAAGTTGGTTTATTTTTGCACAGGGTTCCATTTTATACAATAAGACCTTGTGCTAAAATAACCTGACATGGTAAAATATACTCACTTAATAGTAGCTGACATTGATAACTTCCCACCCTAAAAGACATATTGTGAAAAATAAAACATAAATAACTAAAACACATAGTAAATATAAATAAATACATATATATTAATTTATATATCACTTAGGGGTCCTTTTATTAAATCACATGAAACACTTACCCTGGGGATTCTATATATCGCATCTTAATTTCTACATAGAAATCAAAAGAGTATTCTATAACAGTGCGTATAACTTATTTGGTTAAGAAGCTAATCAGAGCTGTCAGATGTTAACAAGCAATTATCAGCACTGCCCTGTCGAGTTTTCATGAATAAAGAACTCTCAATTTCTTCAGTCTTGAAGTACATAAGTATTGCCACACTGGGACAGATTTGAATGGGCTGTACAGGAGTTTGGTTGGCAACCTTTATGGTCTGTGTCCTGAAAATGACAAGGACAAATCAAGATCAAGTATACATATGCAGTATCACATCATATCTTGTTGGGCAGACTAGGTGGATCGTACAGGTCTTTATCTGCCATCTACTATTTTACTATGATTTTCTGAAAAACTCAAAATAGTGGAAAACCATACACCAGCCCAGTATAACTCATTGATGAAAATATTTAATTATCAAAAGTGTCTCAAAGAGAATTTTTTAGTAGTAAAAGTACCAGAAGATAACATGACCCTCTCAATTTCATTTCCAGAATTCATAGCACCTCATAACCAAGACCAATCATTGGCCAAAAACCTCCAAGTTTTTTTTTCATTTTGTATCATTGCCACTTTAATACTTCAATCAAAAATAAACAGTCTATGACCTTCATAACATTTCTGCTTCTAAAACTTGAATGTCACAGCAGAAAAAGAAGTATTTAACTTAGCTTCACTTTGCTTCTTTGAAAGGATTTTCAAAGAAGCGAAGTGAAGCTAAGTGCCATTCTGTTGGAAATCTTTGTATCTTCTGCAAAATGACATACTTTTCCTTCTAGCCCTTCAGTGTCATTCACAAGTATGCTAAACAGAATTAGCCCCAGTACCAGTCTTTGAGGCTCTCCACCACTCACCTTTCTTTCCTCTGAGTGAATTTGTTTTACATTTTCATCTGTCAGTCAACCAGTTTATAATCCAGTTCACTAATTTAGGTCCTAACTTTAGTCAGCTAAGTTTATTGATGAGCCTTCTGTGAGGAACTGACTAAGACTTTGCTGAGATCCAGATAGACTACATCTAGCATATGTCCTCAATCCATTTCTCTAGTCACCCAGTCAAAGAAACCAATAAGATTCATTTGGCATGATTTTCCCTTGGTAGAACCATGTTTCCTTGGATCTTGTAACCCGTTGGATTCCAGGAAGTTCACTGTTCTAACTCCAAAGTGAGGCTTATCGGTCTGTAGTTTCCAACTTCTTTTCTATTACCACTTTTGTGAAGAGGGCCCACATTCACTCTTCTCCATTCGTTGGAACCTCTCTTGCCTCCAAGGATTTATTAAGTTAATCTTTAAGAGGACCTGCCAGAACCTCTCTGAGCTCCTTAAATATCCTGGGATGGATCTTGTCCGGTCCCATGGCTTTTTCCACTTTCAACTTTTCAAGTTCGTAAACACTTTCTTCTGTGAATGGTGTGATATCAACTCCATTCCCATATATACCTTTGTCAGCCAAATGAGGTCCCATCAGCTCTTTCTTCAAGTACTCTCTCGTTTTAGTAAAATCTGCATGTTTGAAATCCATGGAAATACTTTTAACAAATAGGAGGAAATATATTTTCACTTGGAGAATAGTTAAGCTCTAGAACTCGTTGCTGGAGGATGCGGTAACATCAGTTAGCGTATCTGGGTTTAAAAAAGTTTTGGACAAGTTCCTGGAGGAAAAGTTCACAGTCTAGTAGTGAGATTAGACATGGGGGAAGCCACTGCTTGCCCTGGTAGCATGGAACACTATTTGTGTTTCTGCCAGGTACTTGTGACCTGGATTGGCCACTATTGGAATCAGGGTACTGGACTAGATGGACCATTGGTCTGACCCAGTATGGCTATTCTCATGCTCTCATGTTCATACAATGTGATAATCACTACTGCCCAGGTGGGCACCCACCCAGATCTTAGACACACTTTCTCCATTTGTAAGTATTAAATCCAGCATCACCTCTTCCCTCGTAGGTTCACTGAGATTTGTTTGTTTCTCTGTATCATCACCCTTCAATACCATTTCAGGCACAGGTAGATCTTAAGACTGATGGAAAGAGTTCATTTAGTATCTCTGCTATGGCCTTGTCCTCCCTGAATGCTCCTTGTACTCCTTGATGATAATGGTCTCACTGAGTCCCCTGGCAGACATTCTGCTATGACTTTTTGCTTCTACAGCAAGATTGTTTTCAAATTAGCTTTTAGCCTTCTTTATCAGTGCTTTGCATCCAACTTGCCAGTGCTTAAGCTGCTTCATATTTTGGATTCCTTTTCCATTTTTTTGAAAGTACCTCCTTTAGTTCACCCTTTAATCATGATGGTCTTTCCACCTTTTTTAGTATGTGGAATACATCTGGTGTGTGCTTCCAAGATTGTATTTTTAAACAATGTCCATGCCTGATTTAAACTTCTAACCTTTACAGCTGCTCCTTTTTGTTTAGTTTTTTTTAACTTTTTTCCTAATTTTACCATAGTTTTCCTTTTGAAAGTTAAATGCTGCCACAGGTTTCTTTATTGTCTTCGCTCCAGTTATTAACTCAATTTTGATCATGTTATGATCATTGTTGCTCATTATTTCTCACACAAAGTCTTGCATTCCACTAAGGACCAGATCTGAAACAGCTTCCTCTCTTGTCAGTTCCTGGACCAGTTGCTCCTTGAAGCACTCATTTATTTTGTCTAGGAATTTTACCTCTCTATTTCCTGATGTGACATTATTATACTATTGCCAGATTTGCTATCTTCCCTAATTTCTGTAACATTTCATCATCTGTCTGTCCTTGCTGACTTGGCAGATGGTAGTATAGTTCTATCAGTATCTTCTTTGCCTCCATACATAGAATTTCTATCCATTGAAATTCCATGATGTTATCTGTTTTGTTAGACTCAATACCCTCTTTAACTTATAATGCCATCGCCTCCGTTTTGATCCACCCTATCGCTGCAATGTAATCTGTACCCTGGATACAATGTCCCATTGGTTTTCCTCCTTCCACCTGGTCTCTAAGATGCCTATTATATCTACCTCTTCATTTAGTGCTCTGTACTCTAAATCTCCCATCTTATTTTTTTAGGTTTCTAGCATTGGTTTACAGACATTTCAAATTCAGTTTTTTTGTTTGTATCTACAAGTTGACAGGGATACTTTGCAAGCTTTGCTCTCCCCTTAAAGGTTCCTGGCTTTCTTTCACCTTTTTTTTTTTGTAACTTCTCTGTGAAGATTCTCTAACTTCCTTGTTTTGATAATTTCTTGCAAAGATACTTCACCCTGAACCATGTTCTCCTGAGTGACTGTTGGCTTTCCTAAGGTACTAGTTTAAAAGCTGCTCTATCTCCTTAAATGTTAGTGCCAGTGCTAGCTTCCTTCCCAATAGCCCAACTTTTCGGCTCCCCTTTTCCCAGAATCTTGGCCAATCCGTAGCATATCTAAATCCCTCATTACTTTTTTACTGACTCAGCCATGCATTGAGACTCGGGAACTCTGCATATCTCTTGAGTTCTGCACTTAGAACAGGGAGAAATTATGAAAATGCTACCCTTTAAAACCTGGATTTCCATTTTCTAAAGCCTAAATTTGACTTCCAGAAGCTCTCTCCCACATTTTCCTATGTCATTGGTTCCCTTATGTACCAAGACAGCAGGCTCTTCCCCTGCACTATCTAAAATCTTATCTAGGTGACCCATAAAGAGGGGCATTTTCGAAAGGGACATCCACGTTTCGATTTGGACGTCCTTGCAAAACGTCCCGATCCAGGGGCGGGGAAACCCGTATTTTAGAAACAAGATGGACGTCCATCTTTCATTTCGAAAATACCATCAGGGACGTCCAAATCCTTAAATTTGGTCGTCCTTAGAGATGGACGTTCCTAGACATGGTTGTTTCTGATTTTCGGCAATTTTCGAAACCACGGACGACCAAATGAAAGCCCTTTTGTCATGGGAGGAGCCAGCATTTGTAGTGCACTGGTCCCCCTGACATGCCAGGACACCAACCGGGCACCCTAGGGGGCACTGTAGTGGACTTCATAAATTGCTTCCAGGTACATAGCTCCCTTACCTTGTGTGCCGAGCCCCCCAGCCCCCCCCCCCCAAAACCCACTACCCCCAACTGTACACCACTACCCTAGCCCTTACGGGTGAAGGGGGCGCCTGGATGTGGGTACAGTGGGTTTGTGGTGGTTTTTGGAGGGCTTGCCGTTTCCTCCACAAACGTAACAGGTGGAGGGGGATGGGATGCGGCTTGGTCCGCCTGTCTGAAGTGCACTCACCCACTAAAAGTGCTCCAGGGACCTGCATACCGCTGTCATGGACCTGAGTATGACATCTGAGGCTGGCACAACATATTTTGAAAGATATTTTTTGAGGGTGGGAGGGGGTTAGTGACCACTGGGGGAGTAAAGGGAGGTCATCCCCGATTCTCTCCGTTGGTCATCTGTTTCGGGCACCTTTTTGTGTCTTAGTCGTAAGAAAAATAGGTCCGGGTGAAAACGTCCAAGAGTTCGTCAGGGACGTCCTTGTTTTTTTTGATTATGGGTCAAGGACATCCAAGTGTTAGGCACGCCTTAGTCTCGCCTTCGCTATGCCTCCGACATGCCCCCTTGAACTTTGGCCATCCCTGTGATGGAGTGCAGTTGGGGACGTCCAAAATCGGCTTTCGATTTTACCGATTTGGACGACCCTGGGAGAAGGATGTCCATCTTCTGATTTATGTTGAAAGATGGGCATCCTTGTCTTTCGAAAATGAGCCCAAACATTTACCACCTTCGCACCAGGCAGGCAAGTGACCAGCCATTCCTCATATGCACCAGCCACCCAGCTATCTACATGCCTAATAATTGAATCACCAATAAAACTGCTGTCCTAAACTTTTCATTCTGGGTCCCTGGAAGCATCCTCAGTGTGAGAGGATGCCCCTGGAGACATCCTTAGTGTGAGAGAATATTGCATCCCCCAGGGGTAGGTAGGTCCTGACTACAGAGTCGCTTCCTGCTTCTCCAAGAAGCCCCTAAAGACATATCATCAGACTGGCAGCCTCTATGTAGCTTTGGAGGAATGAGGTTAACTAAAGGGAAAACATCATCCAGGTGAAGCAGGATGCGATCCTTTAGCAGAATATGGACTGAGGAGATTAAAAAATGTTTAAAAAGTGAAGCCAAAGAATTGGAGCAAAGAGCTAAAAGGGCCAAGAATATATGTAAAAGTATTGGTCTTAGAAAAGAGCCTTGAAGGATCCCTGACAAGGTGGGATATGATGAGGAAGTAGAATCAGAATGATGGACAACAAATGCACACCCAGTTAAGTAGGAGTGGAACCAATTAAAAACTACACCTGTGATAGTAAGGTTCTTAAGCCATTTTATGATGGCATGATTGACCAGATCACAGTCATATCAAGGGAAAATAAGGTGACATCCCTTCCTCCATCTAAGATTAATTTAACATATCTTACCAGGCCTAGAGGCGTTTTCTCAGTGGGATGATGAGATTGAAATCCCATTTGACAGCATTTGTCTGGTCAAGAAATTCTGAAAGTTGTGTGGCTATGAGCTTCACCATTACTTTAGGCTCAGATGATAAATTAGATATTAGCCTGAAGTTATTCACGGATGAGGTTAAGCTCTGGAACTCGTTGCCAGAGGGTGTTGTATCAGCGATTAGTGTATCTGGGTTTAAAAAAGGTTTGGACAAGTTCTTGGAGGAAAAGGTCGTGGGGAAGGCCACTGCTTGTCTCTGGGATCAGTAGCATGAATCTTGCTACTATTTGGGATTCTGTCAGGTACTTGTGACCCGAATTGGCCACTTCTGGAAACAGGATACTAGGCTAGATGGACCATTGACTGCCTTAGGATTCTTTATAAGGGGGTGTATTTCTGCCTGCTTCCAGAAACAGTAGAAGTACCTGAAGATGAACTGGACGTGATCATTGAGTATAGAAATGGGAGAAGGGTCTGAAGGAAATGTAGTAATAAGAAAGCAGGTAATGGGTCAATATGCGGTGAGGATGGTTTAAGTGAAAAGATGGTTCTGGTCAGTTGTGTTTGTGAGGGAAGGTTAAAAGAGGAGAAAGAAGCCAAAAGAGTGGTCAGAGAAGAAGACGGTAAGGAAGACGATGTGGCAGCTGGTGGAGAAACAATAGGAACAGAGGATTGTCTAAGCATAGCAAGCTTGTTATAAAAACCAGTGGTGAATTCTGCAGCTGTGGGTTGGGATTGGATAACTGCATTAGATGGATTGGTGAAATGATGTAGAGTACAATAGAGGCAGGAAGGTTTTGAGTCCTGTTGGATTAAGATCAATAGATATTATTGTTTGGCTTTAGCTAGGTTTTCTTTATAGTAATTATAATGTGTCTTAAAGGCTTGAAGAGTTGTTGCAGATGGATTCCTTCTCCAGAAATGCTCTGCTTTGAAAGTGAAGGAGTTGTATTCCATGGTGGAACTAGGGTTGAGATTGGCGGCAATCAATAGGGCAAAGAGAAGATGGTGCTGCTCTGTTGAGGGCTGCCTGAAGTGTAGGGTTCATAAAGAAAATCTGGATTTCTAAGGGATATTGGGAGAAAGGTTAAGGAAAAAGATAATTAACAGAGATGGGTTTGTTACTTTTTAAAAGTACTTAAGTAAAAAGTAAAAATACTGGCTTCAAAAGTAGTGAAGTAAAAGTAGAAAGTCTTATTCCTTCCCCCCTCCCCCCCCCCCCCCCAAAAAATATACTCAAGTAAAAGTAATAAAGTACAGCTCTTAAAACAAGAGTTGGGCAACTGGATCTTGCATGTTTACAAGCAAACTTCTAGAGGGTCATGCAAGGTCCTTCCTAGAAAAAACAAACAAACAAACAAAAAAAAACACCCTAAGCATTGGAGTGGGCAGAGGAACACTAATACACCTATTGGAAAGCAAAACGAGCAGGATCAGTCCTACACAGACACTTGATGCTAACAGAATTCCTGCACATGTGAACAGAGGTAGCCCCTCATAAAGTATAGACTAAGTAACCACAAACTAAAAATAGAAATACGTAGACAAAAATTAAACTGAATCCCCAAGAAGCCATACTCTGCATACAGTGTAAAACCAAAGAAAGAGAAACAGTTACATGTCCCTTTGTAGCAAAATATAAAAAGAGCAGATATAAATTTCAAAAACATACATATTCCAATTGCTACATTAAAACTTAACAAGTAAAACAAAAACAGAAAATAAGTACTGCATTTTTATTGGACTAACTTATTACATTTTTTTTCTAGTTTTTGGAAGTGAAAAGCTCCTTCCTTAAGTCAGGACAAGCACACTATTACAGCAGTATACTGTCCCGACCTAGTTACTGCTTTCCTGTCTTCCTTTAACTCTTTTTCCAAGGGTCTTCTGTCGTTGTGTAATTTTTTTGTCTTCTTCTGTCTTCTTCACCTCTTCCACTATAATAGACTCCAAAACTGATCTGTTCCAGCTAACTGTTTGAGTGTATCCAGGGAGGGTGATTTCTATTGGGTTTAGCATCCCCAATCATTTTGAAAAGTTGATGCCTATGTCCCCACCTATCCAATTTCTCTCACTCTCCCCAGCCCATAGACTCTGTCTCTTCTCCCCCCTGCCTTTATCCAGTATTGCACTATCTCTGTTGCGCTCTCTCTCTCCTCTTCCCCTCCCAACCAGTCTTGTCTCGTTTTTCTCTCCCCAACCACCCTTCCAGTCTTGCCCAATTTCTCTCTCCCCCAGCCTATAGCCTGTGTCTCTTCCCCCCCTTTTTATCCAGTATCTTCCCATCTCTCTCTCTGTCACTCTCTCTCTCTCTCTCTCTCTCCCCCTCTCCCATCCACTGCAGCCCTGTAGCACAGTCTCATTCACTCCCTCCCGTGCACCTCCGCTGGGCCCGTGCTAAGAAACTACCATGGGAGATATGCTAATCTCGGAAGTATACATCAGAGGAGGCAGGCCTGGCACAGGAAGCAATAGCGGCACTGCAGAGAGCCAGGTCCCACGTCTCCCATGGTAGTTTATTAGGGTGATCCTGAAAGTTTGGGCCCAATCAGCTGCAAGCTGCGTCTGATATCACTTGGAAATCCTGTAGAGGGAGAGAAGCAGGGAGATGGAAAATACTTTTTTTTAAACTACTTTCCAAATTTGTACTTTGTTATTAAGTACAAAAGTACAGCTTAAATGTAACTTGTTACCTTTTTTTTTTTTGCAGTACTTTATACTTGTAACTCGTTACAAGTAAAAGTATTGCCAATTGTACTTACGTACTGCAACAAAGTACAAGTACTTTGTTACTACCCATCTCTGATAATAGAATGATCTGACCAGGGAATTGAGGAGACAGAAAGTACAGTGATATTAGAGGCTAATACAGATTAGCTGATGACCAGATCGAGGGTGTGACCAGCATTATGGGTAGGACAGGAAACTGTAAGAGACTAGAGTCCTGTAAAAAAAAACAAAAAAAAAGGGTCCAAAAGTCAGAGGTGAGTGTGTTGGCAAGGTCATCAAAATGAAATCTCCAAGGAGGATAAAAGGGTGGGAAGTTAGGGTAAAGGAAGAGATAAGACTATAAAGGGCTGCAAAGAAGTTAGGGTAATTGGACGGGGGTTGATAGATAAGTAGAAGGTCTAGGTAATATGGGAAGGGGATCTTAGCATTGAAATGTTCAACTGAAGTATGGGAAGAGAAAGCTACCAGGCATAACGAAAAAGATCATTAGAATAATAAAAATAGCTAAACCACCACTTTTTTATTAAGACAATGTTGAAACAGAAATTGATAACCTTGAGGGCGATAAGCCTTGTCTGGGTCAGATAACCAGGTTTCCACCAAGCAAAATACGTCAGGATGAACCTGCTGTAACTATGAGTTGACCAAATGAACTTTGCTACATAATAAATGAACATTTAATTCAGAGATCAGGAGGGAAATGAGAGGAAGAGGGAAGACAGCAGAAACAGAAGATACATGAGATGGGAGAGTAAACAAGTGTCTTACCTGTGGTCAATTTGAATGAGACAAATGCCATGGTGCACAGGGATCGGGTGGTTATGGTCCAGGTTTGAAATGGAAGGTACTGCAAATAAGAAGCAGCAGAGAAAGTGGATAAGTAGAGGAGGAACCCTCAGGAGGTGTAGGGAGTTCACAAAGGAACATGACATGCTCCTTGTTTATTGTCCTACTGCCTTTCTGTGGTTACAGTCAAAGCAGTTTACATATTATATACAGGTATTTATTTTGTACCTGGGGCAGTGGAGGGTTTTGCCCAGAGTCACAAGGAGCTGCAGGAGGAATTGAACCAGGTTCTCAGGCCACTTCACTAACCATTAGACTACTCCTCCACTCCATTGCACTCTGCTCAGAGTACTGGATTAAATTCCTAGGATTGTGTTGTCGTCACGTGAGCGTAGGAATGATCAGAATCCAGGTTCTGGAGGGGGCTGGATTAAGCAGGAGGTTGAAAAAAAGAGTAGAAAACAATGATACAGCAGTCACAGCAAACAATTCAGTCACACAGTCGTGCTGCAGTTAGAGTACTGGACTAAATGTCCTGTTACATGCAAATACGTTCCTGATCTATTATGTGTATATAAGCTTACACACATACATAGATATACCTATCCATACACACACAAATGGTAAGGGAATAAACTACCTAGATCAGCTAAGGTACTCCTTGCATTTCTTCATATGAAAAATAATCGTCTGTTACCCTGTCCATTCACTCCCATTCATTTGCACGCAAAAAGAAAAGCAAAGCATTCAGAGATATTCTTATTTATAATTACTAGGAATGAATTTATTGCTAAGTAAATTCATATGAATCACACAAATAGCAATTGGATATACAAATATATACTGTTTTCTCTTATGATGTTAATAAAGTATACTTACAGACCTTTTAGAACTCTTTCTTTCTCTCTTTGTCGCCTGTCACCAGTTACAGCTCACCCCACCAGGATCGTTGATAAGCTGGAAGTAAGTTTCCTGTTTCTCTCATTCTAACTCACTGAATCACCCCTCCCGCATAGTTTGTCTCATGTGGAAAGGGAAAAAACTATTAGGATGCTGTTTGCTTTTGGTCTCCTTCAGATAACTCGAGGCTGTGGTCAGTCTGATATGAACTGAGCAGTTTGCTTTCAGTACACAGTTTCAGAGCCAAATAGTTTAGAAATCCAGGCTGCTGGAGGGGGGGGGGGGGGGGGGAAGGTGAGGTGGCACTTCAGTTAGAAGAGCTTCTGAATCAACCCAGTCACTTTCTTGGGGTTTGCCTGGACTCAGAATCTACCCTCTTCACTTGCCTGGAACCTTTCAGAACCCTTTAGAAGACAGCAAGGCCCCCTTTCTTGAGGACTGGGCACTTTTCCTTTTTGGTCGTGGTTCCAGCTTAAGGCCACCTTGCATACACCTCCTACCTCTCTTCTGGCTGCAGATTCTCTTAAGTCCAGTTCAGTTTTAGTTCCCTCGGTCAGTCTTGGCTTGGCTTGCGAGTTCCAAAATTTGCCATATGCAAGCTGTAAGAAAAACAACTTGTCCCCTCCGAAGGGACACCACCTTGTAGTGGTGGAGGGGCTTCTGTGTTTCAATGACTCAGAGGGCTATGCTGAAGGGTTACCCATATCAGACAGGCCTCTGAGGAGAAACCAGACAAAGAGTGTCCCAAACTGGGAGAGTGGTAAGATGGCGACCTGAAGTTTGTATGCCCAACGGCCCAGCTGCCCTCTGAAGTTTCGTCTTCTTTACGTAAATTTCCTCTCTGCAGTTGCAGATACCTTAACTGAGAAGAAGGGGTCAACCTGCTGTCAGCCGCCGATGGCCAGCGTTTTGTCCCCTGAGCAGCAAGTGCGGGACCGCTGCGTGATGAACTGCCCACAGATGAAAGGGTTGGCGAGTCCTTTGATTAGCGCCGGCGAAGGAGCGTCAACGCTCTTGAACCTGGAAAAAAACAACTCCATCGCTCCAGAATTATTCAACCACCATGTCCAAAGGAGTGGAGGAGTGAGTTAGAGGCATATGCTGAAACGGAGAACGTTTACAGCAGAAACCGAATCGGCGGAACCACTCCTAAACAAGAAATCAACTTGGAGTTTTTGGCTCCCGTTGAGGTTACATTGAAAACCATCTGGAAGGTGCTTCTGGACCTAACGGTGGCAGTAAATTATTTTGTTTCAGATATAATTTTATTAGAGAGTTACATGGACAATTTAACTGAACCCTTTGAGAGTGAAAAATTGATATAACAAATGATTCTATGTGAGCAAGAAGTGGTTATGATTTTGAAAATGATAATAGACCAGAAACTTTGAATAATAACATGAATATTATTATAGATGATTAATATTGAGATTTTTGTTTTTCCCAGAGTTCTGGGTATGACTCCTAAAGTTTTCCTCAGAAATATTTCCTCAATTATTACTTTAAAAGGAGTGAAGCCTGTGAAAACTGGGATTACTTTAATCAGTGGGATTTGAATTAGAGACTTAAGTATATGTATTGTTAAATAACTTCTGGTTTTTAAAAGAGAACGTAATCAGATGTATTATTTCTAACTAATATTGGACAATAAGTATGTTTTCAATGAAATGATTTGACTATACACTGTATTGGCCTTGAAGAAGCCAACCAGATGATCAATGTGGAATAATGAATTAGACGAGTAATATCTGGGGATAATTTATTTTGTTTATTTATTGCACTTGTATCCCACATTTTCCCACCTATTTGCAGGCTCAATGTGGCTTACAAAGATTTGTAATGGCATCACCATTACAGGGTAAAAGATACAATTGATGTTAAAAGAGATCAAGGATGACAGATAAGAACTAAGCAAACAGTTATAGAAAGACGTCATTCAGAGTCAAGGTGGAGTGGTGAAGTGTTAAAGTTAAGTTACGGGTTCTCGTGGTAGGCCTTGTTGAAGAGAGAGGTTTTCAGAGATTTGCGAGTTAGTTATTTCGTTGATTGTTTTCAATTTTGTTGGTAGTGCATTCCACAGTTGTATGCTCAGGTAGGAAAAGCTGGTCGCATGTGTTAGTTTGTATTTTAATCCTTTGCAGCTAGGGAAGTGTAGCTTAAGAAATGTGCGGGCTGATCTTTTAGCATTTCTAGGAGGTAGGTCGACGAGGTCTAGCATTTAGGTCGGGGCGTCTCCTTAAATGATTTTATGAACTATCGTTCCTATCTTGAACGTGATTCGTTCTTTGAGTGGGAGCCAGTGAAGTTTCTTTCTTAGGGGTTTTGCTCTTTCATATTTTGTTTTTCCAAATATGAGTCTGGCTGCGGTGTTTTGGGCTGTTTGAAGTTTCTTGATAGTCTGTTCTTTGCAGCCAGCGTAGAGTGCATTGCAGTAGTCCCAGTGGCTTAGTACCATTGATTGTACCAGGTTGCGAAAGATGGATCTTGGGAAGAAAGGTTTTACTCTTTTAAGTTTCCACATGGAGTGAAACATCTTCTTAGTTGTTTGCTTCACGTGGTTTTCAAGTGTGAGATTTCGATCAATGGTGACTTCGAGAATTTTCAGTGTATTTGAGACTGGAAGGGAGACATTTGGTATGGTTATGGTGGTGAATGTACTTGTTGTGAGGTGAGTATGAGACATTGAGTTTTTTCTGCGTTGAGTTTTAACTGAAATGCATCCGCCCAGGAGTGCATTATTCGGAAGCTTCGGTTGATCTCGTTGGAGATTTCTTTTAGATCATGTTTGAATGGGATGTAGATCGTGACATCATCTGCATATATGTATGGGTTGAGGTTTTGATTGGCTAGTAGCTTGTCTAAGGGTATCATCATTAGGTTGAAGAGGGTTGGTGAGAGGGGGGATCCTTGGAGAACTCCACATTCGGGTGTCCATGGGGTGGATATAGTCTCGTTAGATGTTACTTGGTATGATCTTGAGGTCAGGAATCCTCTAAACCAGTTAAGAATGTTGCCTCCCACTCCAAAGTGTTCTAGGATATGTAATAATATTCCATGTTTGACCATATCGAAGGCGCTGGACATGTCGAATTGTAAGAGGAGTATATTGTTGCCAGTTACAATTGTTTGTTTAAATTTATTCATTAGAGTCACTAGTACTGTTTCAGTGCTGTGGTTCGACCGAAATCCTGATTGAGACTTGTGGAGAATTGAGTGTTTATTTAGGTAGTTTGTGAGCTGTCACTATGCCCTCCATCAGTTTAGTTGTTAGCGGGATAGATGCTACTGGACGATAGTTGGTTGTCATTCGCATTTTTCTTTGCGTCTTTAGGTAGGGGAGTGAGTATAATGTTTCCTTTATCCTTTGGGAAGAGGCCATTTTGTAGCATGTAGTTCATGTGGTTTGTGAGGTCTGTTTTGAGTTGTTGAGGGGCAGTTCTTATAAGGCTGCTAGGGCAGATGTCTAATTTGCATTGCGACTTGGCGTATCTTCTAAGCGTTTGGGAGTTGTTGTCGGTCGTAAGTGTGTCAAAGTTGGTCCATGATCGGTCTGCTGGATGCTCCCCAGGTATTGGATCTAGGCAATCAAGGAGGTTAGCATAGTCAGTTGTGGTGATCGGTATCATGAGTCGTAACTTTATAATTTTCTTTTTGAAGTAGTTGCAAGATTGTTTGCTGATGGGGTGTCTATGTTGTTAGAAGTAACTGGTGTGGTGTGGTTAATACTACGTTTTTTTTTTCTGTTTACTGTTTAATTGATCTCCTTGTCTTGTTTCAGTCTCCCTATTTAGTGGTCTAAGGAAGAGAATAGAATTACCTGACTGAAATAATTCCTATATATTACTTTCTCTGTATTTCTGGCAAGTTGTTTTATCGCTTGTAAAAATTTAAATGGTTATAAATAAAAAAAATTAAAAAGAAAAACAACTTGTTTTTCTTCCCCATGAGGTAACACCAGACGGTTCTTCTCATTCCTATCTACGTATACTCATGGGCGTATCCCTTATCAAGGAGGGTCATTCTGAGAAAATTTCTTCTTTCTCAGAACTGTGTACTTGTCCCTGTTCTAAATTTAATCAAACAACCAGTCTGGTTCTTTTCCGCTTAAACTGAAAAAAAAGCAGTTCAAGTTATAGAAAATACTTACCTATATTCCAATTAAAAATACCACCCACCCCCAAGTTTAAACCTTAACAGTCCCAGGATTGTTCACTTGCCCAGGCTCTCAATTCCAGCATCTGATGGCCTGATGGTATTGGCACAAGGGTGTCCTATGGAACCAGAAACTCCAGTTAAGCACTGGAGGTAGATCCAGGCTTTCTAATGTACTCAGAAGCCACCACCCTTAAATGCAGGTGTGAGTGATGTCATCAGAGGGCACACAGGCATTCCATCAACTCCTCCTTCCTTGTGGCAGTCACTCGCCCAGCCTTCAATTCCAGCATCCGATGGCCTGATGGTATTGGTCCAAGGCACTGGTAGTATGTGTGATCTATCCATTGATCAAGACCGCTAGTATCCTTACATATGTGGGTCATATAGGCAGAATATGAGGAGTAGGCAGCAAGGGCCTAGGACATATGTCGAAGGCTAATTATCTAATACCACTCAAGTTGTGGCTGGATACTTCACGCTATACAGCTTTCAGCTGTGCGGCCCCTACACTTTGGAATTTTTTCCTTTAGAATTTAGACAGAAGATTTCCTGTTAGAAATTTAAAACAGGTATTAAGACCTGGCTTTTTAGACATTTTTTTAAACCTGGTGCATATGCAATATCAGTGTTGCATATTCTTGTGCTATCAGTTTTTTCAATGGAAAAGAGTGGGAGACTTGGGAGAATGGTGCTGCGAGAGGTCATGAAAGGCTTTCCAACTAATTGTTTGCCTCTGGCTACAGAGAGGTGTCCAGTTGGCCATCCCCATGAAGGACTTTCTCCTCTACATCTGCAGCACCTGCTGCTCCTGGGCATTCAGTGGGTCCTCATGGCTGGTTGGGACCTGCCACATGCCTTCTTTTTCACATTCCTCCTGAGCTGCTTCTACTTCCTTTACAGGCCCTCTTCATCCCTGTTGTTGTGGAAGATAACGTTCATAAGGTGACAGAAAGGTGACAGATTCCAACACATGCTTTCTACATAGTGTAAGCACTGGCCTGACATACCAAAGAGGGTTTTCTGGTGCTTGCGCACCTGTCTCACCAGCACATCCCCCACAGCAACAATAAGGTCACGTTTCTGGTGAGGATGTGCTGTTTGCTAGCCATGTTCTGAGTTACTGCAGCACCGGTAACAGGGTTTCTAAAATGGTTACATCTTTGTTTCATTCATCTACACAATCTATTCTGCACCTTCAATATAAAAGAGTAGTTATACAAATATTCAAATCCCAAGTTAGTTGCCTTAAAGGCAGGCTATAAATAAATAAATAAATAAACATTAACAAGCCCATTAGAAGTTAATTAGACCCAACCTGTGTCCAGTGCAGTTGAATTGACTCAAATACTCCTGGATGAAAAGTCAAGCTATTTTTGTTATTCCCTAAGTATTGAGTGTGATGACTTATGTAATTATCTTTTTAGTTTATAATATAATCATTTTTTGAACATTTCTGTAATTTATTCACATTGAATGTATTGTGTAGCTCTGTGAAACAACATTCACTTTAATGTAGTTTAAATTGCATTTTATTTTAACAGAATGTGAAGAATGTACAAGGGTATCAACTTTTATAAGTCACTGCATACTGCCTCCCAGATAGCCTCTATTCTTAGTTATCTTTTTCTCTGTCTTGCCTTAGTCCTTGCTACCTTTCCAGCCTTAACATATCTCATAGGTTGTCAGTGGATGTCATTACGCTAATTTGCACTGTAACAATATTTATTTATTTAGATTTGATTGACCGCTTTTTGACTTAAAATCCGAAAGCAATGATTGATTTCAGAAACCTGCCTATAATAGAAAGGATTGCATCAGAAGTAGTTGGAAATCATAATATAAAGTATTCCTCTCATCAAACTAATCTACCATGCCTCCTTATTTTTGTTTTACAACAGCTTCCTGTGGGGTTTAAAAAAATTGTATTTACAGAGCTGTGATATTCAGAATGCTGCTTCATGGCATTCTGGAAAAGCATGTCTTTAGGATTCAAAACAATAATGCTTTTTATTCAATTTTATTCCTCTATTAGCATCTACCTACTGTACAGGAGAGAAGAAAAGGAAATGAATTATTTAATTTAAACAGATTATCTGAGGAATTATATGAAAAAATTCCTTCCTTGTATTGTTAACAGGCTTCTCAGTCAGCAAAGGACAGAAGAGGAACTGATATGTGGAAAGAAAGGGAAGTTTGGTCAGAATGCCAGATATCTCAAGACGCTCTTGATTTTCTTCCTGGATAATGAGGTATAGTTTGGCAAATGTGAAATGAGTTGACAATTCAGTGCAAGCAAATGTTTCACAGCATTTGAAATGCTAGTTATGTATAATTGTAATGAATAAAACACCCCCATGTAAAACAAACAAAAAAAAACAAAACAAACAGACAAAGAGGCAAAGGTAAAAAAAAAAAAAATTAAGAGGGAAAGTTACCAATATACATTAAGGGGTCCTTTTGCTAAGGTGAGCTAATGATTAGCATACCCTAAATTCCAGGTATCCCATTATATACCCATGGGCTGCATAGCACTTAATGCACACTACTTCGTTAGTGCACGCTAAATCCATTAGCACATCTTAGTAAAGAGACCCCTAAAGGAGTTATTTGCTGAATAATTCAATTCAATTTAGATCTTATATACTACTAATATCCCCTGTTTTGTTGTCAGAGTTACATTTGATAGTTCTAAAAGTCCATTGGGGGAGTGATGACCGGAGATTGTTATATATCAGTCTTTGGGAATAATAAGAGTAATGTGAGTTAATTGGCAAAAATGTGCATTATCTGCCTTTAAAGTACAAATATTTATTGCCGTATATTAGGTAATTCTAAGATACAAAGCATTCAAATGCATTCAAGGCAGTTAATTATTATACAAATGAATAATACAGCTTACATTTAATTTCACAAACTATATTATTCATGAAAAGATATCTCCACCTTTTAATTTCTCTTTTTCCTCTGGGAATATCTGGCTGTTAACGCGCAGTATGATGCTCCCGGGGAGCGACTTAATGGGGCTTGTGCTTGATCTATTGAACTGCCACCCTCTCAACCCTCTTAACTCCTGCTCCCTACTAGTCACCAGGGAGATCTCTCGTATGTGTCATCTGTGGTTACTTCTGCTCTGGTGATGTCCAGGATCAAAGTTGTGGCCAAAGCCCCCTAACCACTAGTGCCCTTATTTGGCATCTGGACACCCTAGTAGTTGCACTGTGGAGATCATTCCTTCTCTTTATTAGCTACAAGGGGGACCCATGTTAGGTACCGTGGAATTGGGAAGGATGGGTTTTGATGAATTTGGGAATCAGATGGTAGGAGATTATCTAATCTAATATCGACCCTTAAAAAGGTAGTGGACCTAACTTTGGGCCTGATATCATTGCGTTGTTGCATCAGAAACACATGATGTAATAACACAAAAAGAAATTAGTGACTGACATAGAAAGGTTTGCTGTGAGATTGGGATGTTAATTATCTGTTTAATGTTTTGTACCCTGCTGGTGCGAAAGATTTTCTTGTGATAAGTTTTCACAAATAAATAATGGGCCCAATATTTAAAGCAATTTAAGAGGGCATAAGAGGCTCCAGTCTGCTTAAATTGTCCTCAACCAGCCAGCCACCAGTCTTAAGTGGTACTTATCAGGGCAGTGTTGCTGAATATTGGCATTTATTAGCCAAATTAAGTCCAGGCAGGAGAGGGAAGTTGCTGGGGAGGAGTTGGGGAGGAGCTGGTAGTTATGCAGGTGCCAGCAATATTAGGTGCCAGTTCCCGCATAGCTAATTGGGTATGTAGGATCACATAAATAACACTCCTAACTTTGTCCAGTTAGCTATGCAGGCGCTAGCACTGAATATTGACTGGCACCTGCATAACTTTCCAGTATCGGCCTGACATGTTGTGATCTCCCGTTCCTCCCTTCCCCCCCCCCCCCCCCCCCCCCCCCCCCCCAGAGACAGCATCTGAGCCCCCTAAACAGCATTTGAGCCTCTTTTGATCTCCCCTCCCTGGAACTATACCTGTGCTGCCTTCCAATCCTCCCACCCTCCCTTTCATTCCCCTAGAACAGCAATTCAGTCACCTTCTGATTCACCCTCACTTCCACCAGACCTGCTAAGTCTCTCACATTCATCAGGAGACTACAGCTTTGGCAGATCATTTTCCACACTTCCGCTTTGGAAGTTGAAGCTCCCACTGAGGGACAGAACAGTTCTGCCCATATTTCCTTTCCTCTCCTCCCTCCTCGTGGTCCATCATGTCCCCTTCTTGACACTGCTCTGTGACCTGCCCTCAAACATGCCAGTAGTGTCTTTTTCTTTGTTTTTGCTTCAACAGCATCAGTACTGTGAAGAAGAGCAAGGCACTGTGTAGCCTTGCACTCAAGCACATGGATAGTCACTGCTAGACCCTCCCATATGGTAACAGGAAGTGTGTGTCAGGGGGGTCAGATCCAACAGCGACTTCTGCACGCTTGAGCATGAGGCTAAAGATTGTCTTGCTCTTCTTTACAGTTATATGTTGTCACAGCAAAAATGGAGAAAGAGCTGCGATTGGAATGTTTAAGGGGAGGGGGCAGGTCACAGAGCAGTGTCAAGAAGGGGACATGCTGGATCACGTGGGGGAGGAAGGAGAAGAAAGAAACTAATTGGACTATTCGGGGGGGTGGAAAGAAGAAAGGGGGGATGTTTGATAAGAGGAAGCAGACAGAGGGAGAAATGCTGGACAGGAAGGAGAGAGAGGCAGAGATGCTGAACTGTGTTTGGAGGCGAGGAAAGGACCTTTTGGGGGGGAGGGAAAGAGTATGAGAGAGGAGGGGATACTGGACAATGAGTGAATAGAGAGGTAGAGGGGAGATTCTAGATTGTGGAGGGGAAAGGAGAGATATATAAGGAGGCTGATATTGGTAGATGATAGGCTAGGAGAGGATCTGATGCTAGAGATGGGAGAGGGGGACTGACTGGCAGATGTTAGGGATGGGAGAAGGGTTCTGATGCTGGGGAGAGATGAAACTGTACTGAATAGGAGAGAGAAACAAAGGTTTAGGTTCAATTTATTCTTGGTATACCACAAAATCATAATAAAATATCTAAGCAGTTACATTAAAACAAGAGTTAAAAAGGGGGACGCAATTATCATGGTAAGACAAAAATAAATAATATGAAAGAACAAAGGAAAATACAAGAGGAAAGTATTTTACAGAAAACCTTGGGTAAAGAGATATGTTTTGAGGCTACTTTTAAAATTTTGGAATGATTTAGTCCTAAGTGAAAGGGGAAGGGTATTCCATAGAGAGGGAGCAATAACTCTGACAGAGATATTTCAAATAATATCCTGCCATATATGATGAAAACTAGGAACAGTAAGTAAATGCAGTTGTGATGAACGAAGAGTTTGGGGAGGAGCATATGGGACTAGAAGGGTAAACAGAAATTGCGGTAGAGGGGGCAGGGATGGAGAGACAGATTGAGATATAGTGAGAAGGATCAGAGGGACAGGGGGACCTAGGAAGCAGTGTAAAGAGATGGGACTAGAAGGCAGGGAGAATATGGAAATGGAAATAAGCTTAGAAGGAATAGGAAGCTGAATAGCGGTAACAGAAAGAGAAAATGGCCTAGATGTCACAAAGGGTTGAGTTACAAGGAAGGGGCTGGTGAGGGAATGAGAGTAAGAGAAAAGTAGATGAGTGCTTGGGAGAGGATGGAAATGGGGGCTAGGGAGTAAGTTAAAGACAAAGGGAGACTAGCCTGAGAGAGAGAGAGACAATGAGAGGGCTGGGAAGAGTGTAAAAATGGGAGATGGAAAGATAATAAGTAGGTGAGACGTGAAAAGAGGGTGACTAAGGACTGGAGGGTGAAAGAAGAGGAAAATGAACTTAAACTAACTAGGGGACTGATGCTCAAAACTAATGCCAGTGCTAAAAGAGGGTTAGCTCTGGGTTTGCGCACACATTATTGTGCACCAAATGCTCTAATAGTTTCAGTGCAGACTGCATTTAAATGCATGTTAATGTAACCATTGCCATTCTAAAAAAAAAAAAAAAACAACTTCCCATGCGCATTTAAGGCCGGGAGAAGGGGGAGGGGGCACTGGAAGTTTGGTCAGAAGGGGTAGCTGCTGCTGGACACCAGGGATATGTTTGCAGGGTGTCAAGGAGAGGTTGGGCTGGGGATAAGGGGCTTGCTTTGGCAGCCCAAAATATATCAACTTTCCTGTCAATGCCTGAGCCAATCACTTCTCAGGTACTGACAGGAAAGTTGATATATTTTGGGCTGAGCAGCAGATTTGTCACAATATCAATGAGGTATTAATTTGGATGCTCGCTACTTTGAGCAAGCCGCAGCAATGTTTGAGACATTGGAAAAAGAATTTAGGAGAAGAATCATACAATGAAAATGGAAAAGAGGGTCTAAAACAAACCTGGTCAGAAAAATTAAATTGCCAAGGCAACAAAGGTAGAAAAGAAAACATTTATTTAAATTTTTAAGAACTGGAATGCATCAGCTTTGAAAAAAGTATGATTTTCCATTTTTATGGTTTGTAGCTTAGAAGGAAATGCATTTCTGTTTTTCTTTTACTGGTCCTACAGAGTCTGGCTTTCTTGGGAGTTTTGATTTCAGTTTTTATCTGCCTGTTTATTTCTCATTTGTGTCTCCTTATTCTGTATTGGGTGAGAGTCCGACCATGTTCTGCATGTGTGACTCAGGTGAACAAGTCTATTACCATTTTACCTTCTCTTCCTTAAGCTTGTTCATCAAGCTTCTCTCACTGTTGGCAGTACTGTATTGGTAGGATAATCAAAAATCATTGTTAATCAGCTATACCCATAGATCAGGATCAGATTTATTCTGGGACTTTACTTTGCAAGATTAATCTATTGAATTAGGTCTACAACTAACCAGTACATCAGGGAAAGGAGAGGAAAATAAATAAATACAAATACCCTAAAGGAAAAAGCTCAATCACTGAATTTCAAATAGATACATACATTGAATTCCACCCACACAGTAAATCTTAGCATGTTCTCAGTTCTTACTCTAAAATTACACGTTAACTACCTACCCCCTATATCCCATAGAACAGGAGTAGGAAAAATAACAAGTAGTTGTGTAACAGGCTACATATTTTATTATCACAAGTACAACAGCCCCTAAATTTGGAACTATGGGAAAGAAACAAAGGACCCCTAAAGCTACTGCTTTCAGTACAGCTTCTACCACTGTCAAGACCAAACCCTTGGACCAAGACCATCTGGTTTTATGTGATAAATGTACTTATATTAAGTCCCTTGTGAAAGAAGTACAAGAACTAAGAGAAGAAATGATAAGACTAAGAAACATCTGGGACAACCAGAAATTTGACTTAGAGACGCAGGTCAAAACATTGAGGCCTTCCAGCAAAGGGAGAGAAGATCTTGGGCAGACAGAGCACCAAGTCCCACAAGATGAATCCTCCAACTCCACCTTCAGTTTAGCTAAAGAATCAGTTCACAGCCCCTGGAGGTAGAAGAGCTAAAAACATCTTTAAAAAACAGGATGAAACAATGACCAAAACTGCCATCACAGCTGGAAAATTGGCCCAAAGAAAGCGAAAGGTAGTGGTGGTTGGAGATTCACTTCTCAGGTACCGAAGCGCCCATCTTCCGGCCAGATATGTTGTCCAGAGAGGTGTGCTGTCTGCCTGGTGCCAAGATTCGTGATATTGTTGAAAGATTGCCTAGACTTACCAAGCCTACGGACCACGCTCCTATGCTACTCATTCATGTTGGCACAAATGATACAGCTAAGTATCCTACTGAACGCATCATATGAGACTTTGTGACTTTGGGTCAGAGGGTGAAGCATCTAGGTGTGCAGGTGGTGATCTCATCAATCCTCCCTTTCAAAGGTAAGGTCGAATGAGAGAAGCTCACATCTTGGAGACAAATGCGTGGCTGCATGGTTGGTGCTGACGAGAGGGCTTTGGTTTTGTATACCATGGGATGATTTTCCAAGAGGTACTGAGCGGTGATGGTGTCCATCTGTCAAGGAAGGGAAGGAGTGTCTTCAGCAACAGGCTGGCTAAAGTACTAAAGAGGGCTTTAAACTAAAATTGATGAGGATGGGTATAAAAGGCCATGAAGCCATAATTAACCCCAAGGAAGGTAGGGCATCTTCTAATACCTCTATAGAAGTGAATAAAAAGAATAAAATCTGGAGAGCCTTGTATACCAATGCCCGTAGTTTGGGAAACAAACTTCTAGATCTTGAGGCTACAACGATGGAAGCGGACTTAGATTAGTGGCGGTCACGGAGACGTGGTTCACGGAGAACCATGACTGGGATATTGCTATACCTGGCTATAATCTATTCAGGAAGAACAGGGTAGGGAAAAAGGGTGGAGGTGTGGCATTATATGCTAAGAATGATATCCAAGTGACAGAACTGCAGGACATGTGGGGTAGGGAAGAAGCGCTGTGGGTTAAACTGGAAAGTGGGAAAGGAAAATGTATCTATATTGGAGTGATATACAGACCACCCTCACAGTCAGAGGAAATGGACAGGAACTTAATTGAAGATATCTGCAAGATAACTAGGAAAGGGGAAGCACTTGTGGTAGGTGACTTCAATATGCCGGATGTTGATTGGGGTGTCCCGGCTGCGGGGTCGTCTAGAAGCAGAGAGATCTTAGATTCCCTACAGGAAGAATTGTTCTGGCAGTGAGTGACATAACCGACGCGGGATGGAGCTGTTCTGGACCTGGTGCTTACGAATGGAGAGTACGTTTCTGACGTCAGGGTGGCGGACCATTTGGCATCTAGTGATCATCGTATGGTATGGTTCAATATTAAAACAGAAGAGAGGGCTCATTCGAGATTGCAGGTCCTGGATTTCAAAGGAGCTAACTTTGCAGGGATGGGGAAATTTCTCAAGGAACAATTAGCGGGATGAGAACAGCTGTAGGATGTAGAACAGCAATGGACAAGACTGAAAGGAGCTATATTAAAGGCAACTAACCTTTATGTTAGAAAAGTACATAAAAGTAAGAGGAAAAGAAGGCCTCTCTGGTACTCGAATGTAGTAGCTGAAAAGATAAGGGGAAGGAGGCTAGCCTTTGCACATTACAAGACGTCTCAGAAAGATGAGGACAGGAGAGAATACCTAAATAAGCGAAGAGAAGCTGTAAAAGCTATCAGGAAAGCGAAGCGGCAAATGGAGGAAAAGAGTGCTAATACGGTGAAATTGGGGGACAAGACCTTTTTCAGATATATAAGTGGCAAAAGGAAGGGCCATAATAGCATTGTGAGGCTCAAAGCTGAGGGAGAGAAATATGTGGAAGATAAGGATAAAGCTGAACTGCTTAACGATTATTTCAGCTCTATGTTCACAAATTAAAGACTGGGGGTAGGGCTGCAGAAAACAAAGGCTAAAGTCGATGGATGTATGGTAGACCAAGACCCGTATACGGAGGATTGTGTTCCTGAGGAGCTCGCCAAACTAAAAGTAGACAGAGCGATGGGGCCTGATGGGATACACCCAAGGGTGCTTAAGGAACTCGGAGAAGTGCTGCTGTCTCCGCTGACGGATCTCTTCAATGCTTTCTTAGATACTGGAGTGGTCCCAGCAGACAGGAGAAGGGCGAATGTGGTTCCTCTGCATAAGAGTGGAAGTAAGGAGGAGGTTGGGAATTACAGACCTGTCAGTCTGACCTCGGTGGTGAGTAAGCTAATGGAAACGCTTCTAAAGAGGAGGATTGTGAGCTTTCTTGAACTACATGGAATGCAGGACCCGAGGCAGCATGGCTTCACTAGTGGCAGGTAGTGTCAGACGAATATGACTCTCTTCTTCGACTGGGTGACCAAACAGTTGGATATGGGAGGGGCGCTTGATGTGGTATACTTGGATTTCAGCAAAACCTTTGACACGGTTCCGCACAGGCAACTGATAAATTGAGTGCCCTCGATGTGGGACCTAGAGTAATGGATTGGGTTAAAAATTGGTTGACTGGTAGGAGACAGAGGGTAGTGGTAAATGGAGCTTGCTCTGAAGAAAAGGATGTCAGTGGAGTACCGCAGGGATCGATCCTAGGCCCAGCTCTTTTTAACGTCTTTGTGGGCGATATTGTGGCGGGGCTGTCTGGTAAGGTTTGTCTCTTTGTGGATGATACTAAACTCTGCAACAGGGTGGACACCCTGAAGGGTGTGAATGACATGAGGAGAAGGACCTAGCGAAGCTAGAGGAATGGACCGATATTTGGAAACTAAGGTTTAATCCCAAAAAATGCAGGGTCATGCACTTGGGTCGCAAAAAACCGAGGGAACAGTACAGTATAGGGGGTGAAGTGCTTCAGTGTGCGAAGGAAGAGCGGGACTTGGGGGTGATTGTATCTGATGACCTTAAAGCTTTCAAACAGGTAGAAAAAAACAACGGCCAAAGCCAGAAGGATGCTTGTGTGCATAAAGAGAGGCATGACCAACAGGAAAAAGGAGGTGATAGTGCCGTTTTATAAGTCTCTGGTGAGGCCCCATTTGGAGTACTGCGTGCAGTTCTGGAGACCGCACTTACGGAAAGATATAAACAGGATCGAGTCGGTCCTGAGAGCGGCTATGAAATTAGTAAACGGTCTTGAATACAGAAATTATAGGGACAGGCTTATGAACCTCAACATGTTTACGCTGGAAGAGAGGAGGGAGAGAGGAGACATGATAGAAACGTTTAAATATCTCAAGGGCATTTATGTACAGGAAGAGAGCCTTTTTAAAATGAAGGAGAGCTACTACTACTATTATTTAGCATTTCTATAGCGCTACAAGGCATACGCAGCTCTGGAATGAGGGGGCATATGACAAAGTTAAGAGGGAATAGGCTTAGGAGTAACCTAAGGAAGTATTATGTCACAGAAAGGGTGGTGAAGGTGTCGAATGGCCTCCCGGTGGAGGTAGTGGAGTCGAGGACTGTTCCAGAATTTAAAAAGGCATGGGATAAGCACGTGGGATTGCTTAGGAACAGGTAGAATTGGAGGTTACAGAGGATGGGCAGACTGGATGGGTCATTGGCCTTTATCTGCCGTCATGTTTCTATGTAGTTCCTGTGTAGGGAGGATCAGTAATCATCCAGCTTGTTCTAGCTTCTGGTAGAATATTTATAGAATTTTACTGATAGGGAAACTAAGAAGAGTTGTGAGGAGATGACAGGAAGAAAATGGGAAATGTGTATCTGTAGTTCTCCTCTAGTCAGGAAACAACAAGGCAGGTGATCTGCCAAATGCAATGTGTAAGATAAAAAGAAGGAGCAGCTATTAAAAAAAAACAGGGATATTGGCTGCGTCAGGGTCAGAACAACTAAAAGCAAACATACAAAGATTCATACATGTACACATTTAAAAAGCATCTTAAAAATCGGATTGAGTTCCTCCATGTTTTATCTGCCCTTTCATGTACATTTTACTGAATAAAAGACTGGTTTTTTTTTTTTGTTTCTTTAAATAAGATCTGCCTCCTTGTTCTTCTCGATCCCTGTTGTCAACAGCATAAATAAGGTATTATCTAGAATGGACATGAGATTTAGGTGTGCCAGAGAGTGGAGCCAGGAGGCAGAGTGGACGGGGCTAGGTATGAGACTACGCAGAGTGGGGCAGGACAGGGCTGGGGTGTTTACTAAAATCTCTCTCTCAAAAACTAGGTCTCCTTGTCGGTTCTATTCCACCCCACCCCACCCCCTGAAATAGCATCTGGCCTCTTTCAAAGAACTGCCAATCCTTTGTAGGCTCTTCCTGGGCCCACTTGCTCCTGCCTATTGTGGCTTCCCCTTCAAAATGGATGCTACAGTCTCTAGCGGCTGTTCGGGGAGGGAAGAGAAGGAGGATTGGAATTGGGGTTGAAGAAGATCGGGATCTGATATTCAGCCGAGACCTGCATAAGTGTGTTATATGCTAGTGCCTGGCTGACTATTTGGCCATAACAAGCATATTCCAACCTCACCACCATACACAACTGCGGCCCAGTATTCTTCGGCCCACAATCCCACTTCCACCGTTCTCATACTACCAGCTTTTTCTCCACTTTTTTCACACACCCCTGTCTATCTATCTATCTGTCTATCTATCTGTCTGTCTGTCTGTGGTCATCCCCTAGGGGTGAACTGTTTTGGCAGAGCAAAAATGGTGTAGCTGATTGGGCCACACTGCCTGCCCCTCTGTATGATTCCTTTACTGTGGGAAAATAAGGCTCAAACCAGAGGCTTCTTTGAAACCAAAAAGCATTTTATTGATAAACTCAAGATCCATAGTTCAGGTACAATACTGGCTTAGTATTCCAGGCTCAATTTCAACACAGCAGCTTCACTCAGTTCTGATGAGTTAACACACAGAATTCAAACCTGTTATCTTTAGCAGGTTTCAATAACTGGCAGTACAAAATCACAAAGTTCTCTTTTAGTAACAAGAGTTTAAAGTTGAGAGCACATAGTACTTCAGAATGTCTCACTCTGTTACTTCCTTCCACTTTTCTGCACTCCAGTCCTGCTAGCTTCTGAAGCTCAGCTGCTTAAGCTGCCTTTATTCAATTGCTTCTGTCCCTGCAGTGCCTCTAAGCCTGGTTGCAGCTCAAGAAAAAAAAAAAAACCCTCAGAGAAAAGCTTTCTCCCTGGTGGGCTCATCCCACTGTAATTTCACAGAACAGTCTTTTCCTTTATTAGAGTTTACACCAACAAACATTCACAATCTTTACTTCTCTCCAGTGGGTTCCTCCCACTGCAATTCCCCAGAGTGACCTATTCCAGGTTAAACATCCTGGGTTTTAAACTAGCATAACATTTATAAGGTTTCTTTGATGTTCATCTCTCAGCTGGCTGGCCATTTCCCTCAAAGTGCTTTCATTTCATCTGATGTGTCAGCAAATCTCCAGACCCCATTTCCAGGCTTCTGTTCTGGAGTCCCTTCAGGAGAATCAGGGAACTCCTCTTTCTCCCCAAGCAGTATGACTATGCTACTATCCCTTTTCTGCTATTCAGGGTTCAAACACTATACCAGCTGCTTGCCTAGGGGCCTCTCTAATGAGGTTTTCCAGCATATGCCTCTGCCTTACTGATGATGCAGACACCCTCTAGCCCTAGCATTCCCTCAGAAGGCTCTTATCTTCAGGGTCTCTTCCCCTAGATTACTCAACCTCCTTGTCTCATCTTCTAGGTCCTCCTCCCTGGGAGGAGTTGTCTCCTGTCTAAAAGCCTCTTCCTTGAAGGGTTTTTCCCCATTCCTCCCTCTGCACACCTGTGTAATGCCTCTTTGCCTGTGCACTTCTAGATTTGGGGTCTGAGTGGGCTGGAGCCCCCACGAAGGGCAGACTCCGTTGGACCCTCACTCACTCACCCACTTGGTGTGTGGTGCCTCCACCTGAGGACAGAAGTGTTAGTGCGTGGGATGATCCTCTTCTCCCCAAGCATCAAGCAGCAGCCTAAAACTCAAACAGTTTATTCTTCAACTTCAAACATCAGGAACATCCAACAATAGGAACTCTTCATCATATAGTGCAATATTTACATAAATCTTCCTGTGGTATTCCCCCAGCGGAACACCTGTATTCTCCTTCGTTAGGGTATATCTTACAAGGTACTCTCAAACAGGGCTTTTTACACTCTGTACAGTTCCACTCTGTGCCTATCCCTCAAAAGCAGTGTTCCAAAGGCTGTGCTCCTTTCTGTATCAGGTTCAGACGCCTGTGGCCTGACCTTCTCCCAGGGTGACCTTTACATAGGTTCACCCTGACTATGGGATGGACTCTCCATGCTCTGATTCTGTGTTTCTGGGCTGGGTTTCTTCACTGCTCACCCAGAGCTCTCCTCCACAGTTACTGTTTCTCCTAACAGCAACTCTCCTTGAATTTAGCCAGTGGGTTCACTTCTCTGTTAGATGGGATTCCCCTTCTTCTTGGGCATCACTGGCTTGGAGAGGAGCAGATGGCTCCCGTGGTCCACCTCCATTAAGTGTCGCTCTTGCATGAACGGGTTCCCCGGCAGTGGCAGCAATTCCCTCATGCTGCCTGCAGCCTGCTGCCAAACTGGAAGCCTCCTTTCTGCTGCATCCCACCCCCTCTGTCACAACTTCCTGTTTTCTGACTAGGCACTGGCAGGATACGGCACAAAGGAGGCTTCCAGCTTAATGGCAGGCAGTGAGAGAGAGTTGCTGCCGCTGCCATGGACCAATTCCAGCAAGAGTGACGCTTAAAGGAGGGAGATGCAGGTCCATGGGAGCGGAATGATCAATATGTCAGAGGCAAGTGTAGTGAGGGAATAGTCAGGAGAGGAAAAAAGGCAAATAGCCACTTGAAGGAGAAAGTAGCAGATGACAGGAAAGTACACTATCCCCCAGATTCTATATTGCACGCCTAGAGATCCCACCCCCTCCCCCGTGTACCTCGAAATGACTGAGGGAGTAGCACTCCCTCTTCCTTCCAGCGCCACCTCCAAAATGGCAGCACTCTGCCTTGCCTAGTGCATCCTGAGCACTATTAGTTTTGAACATTCTGCGGGAGGATTGTGCCTGTGCATCCGCCCAAGGCATAATCCTCTCACAGGCGTTGTTTGACAGGTCCAGGCTGTCACCCTCCAACCTCCCCCCTGACAGAGATGCCCCAACCCAATGTCCCCCCAACTGAGGTAAACCCAGACCCCCGGACAGAGAGAGCTCGAGGTTTGGAGGTCCATTGAACATCCAGCACCCTCCCCCTGGTGGTCAACCCCCCCCCCCCCCCCCCAAAGCTACCGACCCTATGTACCTCAAAATAACAGAGGAGGGAGTAGTACTCCTTCCAGGGCTGCCTTCCCTTCTTTTTGCATCCTGGGATGTGCTGTGCGGGGCTTCCCTATCTTATCATGGAGTTTCTCATTTTGAGGTACACAGGGGGCGGATATTAGACCACTGGGGGGGGGGGGGGGGGGATTTGTTGGGTTGAGTTAGGAGTAATTTCTTTTTACCTTAGCACTCTGTATTACCCCACAGATTCTCACTCGTAATCCAAAATTCAGAACAGTCCTAAAATTAAACATACCTTACACTTATACTAAGAGTAATAGACATAAGGCTCAGGTGTTGTTAGTTATAAAAATGGAAAAGCTGTTAGACAGTGTTGGCAACAATGGCAGATGTATTCAGAGATTCTGAGTTATGCAATAATCACCCAAAATGATGGTACAGTATGTTAAGTACCTGTCCAGGGAACTAAGATAGCACACACTAGCCTAATCCTGAAATATAGGATACCTAACAACCCAAGCAATACCAGGCACAAAGGAGATAGCAGTTCAATCTGACACTCACTCACAACACTGGATCTCCAGGAGTTAGGAGATGATAATGGTCCACGATCAGCATTCTGGAAGCAGGTAGCTCTTCCCAGCCGGCAAAAGCAAGCAGAAGAGGGATGCTACAGTTTAACAAGCCTTCATCCTGTAGCAGGCTTGGAATTAGCTGATGGCTGTTATCTAGGTTCCTTTAGATAACAGCTGTATAGCCAACTAGCTGATAACACCTTTAAGGAAGGGCCTCTTATACCCTGTCCTCGGGTCTTGGTGCCAAAACAACTGGAACAGTTAGGATGTTCGTGCTCTGTCCCAGGTACAGTAAACAGGAGTTGTTGTTGCAAACAGTTGTTTTGCCGTTGTCAGCCTGGATATCTCCACATTGTCCTAGAGGCCTTCCACAGTATCCAGCCAGTAAAAGTCAGGTTCACATTGTAGAATAGTGCTTCATGGTAGTGCTTTATGCACTACCATGAAGGTGGGGGGTTCGGGGGTACTAGATCTCTAGGGGGATGTCTGGTCTTCGGGAGGGGGAGGGGGGTCAGGTGTGTGTTGGATTGGGTCCTCTGGCAGGGGGTGTCAGGTTGGGTCCTCTATTGGGGGGGGGTTGGTTTGGGTCACGACCTCTGCAGGGTGGGATGGGGAGGCCTGGGGCTCTCCTTTCTTCCCCAATGCCCTTGTTTGGCACGCTACCTGCTGAGCATTGGGAAAGGAGAGAGAGAGAAAAAAAACAAATTTGAGTATTTAAAGAGAAATTAGCTGGGTCAGGTAAGAATTTTTTTCTTAGATGTGTTTTTGGTGATAGACATGGAATGGTTAAAATCATACAGTTTTATTTTTTATCAGCAGCTTCATGATCATGTGACATATCTAGTGGACAGTCTTTGGGACTGCGCATCCAGTTTGTTGAAGGATTGGGAATGTATGACTGCGCTTTTGCTGGAGGATTGCAAAGAAGAAGAAGGTAGAAGAAGGCTGAGTGGTCCATTGTCAAATGAAAATCTGTAAAGACACTTCTTTATATTTAGTATTCTTTTTAAAATATCAGTGGATAGAGCAGTATAGTGATTCTTTAAGAATGATGCTGTGAGAAAAAGTAGAGATGGTTGTTCACATTTCTTTCCATGCAGATTTAAATTTCACTGAATAGGGTCCATGCAACTAAGTCTTGATCTTAAGTTTTATTAATGTTGCTGTATAAGAGTAAAGAAGGAGTAAATAAAGCTAGTGCAGTTAAGAGGTATGGATTATCCAAGCAGTGAAAATATAAGACCTAAGCTTTACAGAGGCATTTGTTACTTTTAAAATCAGAAAAGAAAGACAATGTGGTACATGCAAAATATTAACTAAAAGGGTTTTTTTTGTTTGTTTTTGTTTTGTTTTTACTAAAGTGCATTAGATTTTTGCCCTTAGCATGTTTTAACACAGGAAATTAACATACACCATGCCCAAAACTAATGTGGTACCTGGTGAGGGGCATGTCCAGCATGTTACCTGCAATTACTGTGTTAAAATGCCCATTAGCACGTGGTACTGAGCTCACAGTTAGTACAGAAACACTTTGCGGTAAGTGATACTGCACTAATTGTACAATACACTATATAAAGTAAAAGACACTTTTATATTAGGCTAATATCCTTAATACTGTAGCAAGTTTTAAAATATTGGAAAACTCAAAAACACTAAGATGGAGTCAGCAGTCCAGCAGCGAGAGGGATGCTATCCAGTCTTTTGCATTGAGTGTCACATGTATGATTATCTCCCAGTTGGTGAGATGTCATATGTTTGCGCCCGATGCAAAGAGCTCCTAGCTCTTAGAGAACATGTCCGTTCTCTTGAGGCTAGAGTAGCAGACTTGGTGGAGCTGAGGGAGACAGAGAGGTACATAGAGGAGACCTACAGGGATGTTGTAGAGAGGTCCCACCTCCAGTCTAGTAGCCCTTGTGCTACCTTGGAGGAGGGAGGTCTCCTAGAAGGAGAGCATCACCCTGGTGAAGTAGGAAGTACTCCTGTAGCCAGGACCTGCCCACCAGGGAATGTACTATCCTCTCGCACTGAGGATATGTCTCCAAGTGCTGCCCGGGAGGGAAAGGTTAGGACAGCTGTTGTAGTTGGTGATTCGATCATTAGGCATATAGATAGCTGGGTGGCTGGTGGACGTGAGGATCGCCTGGTGACTTGCCTGCCTGGTGCGAAGGTGGCGGACCTCACGCGTCACCTAGATAGGATTTTAGATAGTGCTGGGGAGGAGTCCGCTGTCTTGGTACATGTGGGTACCAATGACATAGGAAAATGTGGGAGAGAGGTTCTGGAAGCCAAATTTAGGCTCTTAGGTAGAAAGCTCAAATCCAGATCCTCTAGGGTAGCATTTTCTGAAATGCTACCTGTTCCACGTGCAGGGCCCAAGAGACAGGCAGAGCTCAAGAGTCTCAATGCGTAGATGAGACGATTGTGCAGGGAGGAGGGTTTTAGATTTGTTAGGAACTGGGCAACATTCTGGGGAAGGGGGAGCCTATTCCGAAAGGATGGGCTCCACCTTAACCAGGGTGGGACCAGGCTGCTAGCGTCGGCATTTAAAAAGGAGATAGAGCAGCTTTTAAACTAGAAATGGGGGGAAGGCCGACAGTCGCTCAAAAGCGCATGGTTCGGGAAAAGGTATCTTGCAAAGATACCTCACAAACAGGGAAGATAGGGTTTCTGGATAGTGAGGTTGCACAACAGACCGTGGTAGGCCAGGTGCCCTTAAATACAACTAAAGATCAGACAAAAGATGTCAAATCAATAGTGTCAGGTACTAAGCATCATGCAAATAAGAACAACAAACATACTCTGAAATGTCTATATGCAAATGCTAGGAGTCTAAGAAATAAGATGGGAGAGTTAGAATATATTGCACTAAATGAAAAATTGGATATAATAGGCATTACTGAGACCTAGTGGAAGGAGGATAACCAGTGGGACACTGTCATACCGGGGTACAAAGTATATCGTAATGATAGGGTGGACCGGACTGGTGGAGGGGTAGCATTGTATATTAACGAGAGCCTTGACTCAGGTAGATTACAAATTCAGCAGGACACAAATCACACCTTTGAATCACTGTGGGTTGAAATTCCATGTATAAAAGGGGAAAAAATGTTGATAGGAGTGTACTACCGTCCGCCTCGCCAGGATGAGCAGGTAGACACAAAAATGATAAAAGAAATCAGAGACGCGAACAAAATGGGCAATGTGATAATAATGGGTGACTTCAATTATCCAAATATAGACTGGGTAAATGTAACATCGGGACACGCTACAGAGATACAATTCCTTGATGAAATCAAGGACAGCTTTATGGAGCAACTGGTGCAGGAGCCGACGAGAGAAGGAAAAATTCTAGACTTGGTCCTTAGTGGAGCGCATGATCTGGTGAGGGACGTTATGGTACTGGGGCCGCTTGATAACAGTGACCATAATATGATCAGTTTTGACATCGACCTTGAAGTAACTGTACACAGAAAGTCAAATACGTTAGCGTTTAACTTTAAAAAAGGAGACTATAATAAAATGAGAAGAACGGTAAAAAAAAAACTTAGGGGGGCAACTGAAAGAGTAAAAACTGTACAACAGGCGTGGACGCTGTTCAAAAATACCATCCTGGAGGCCCAGGCCATACATATTCCGCGAATTAGAAAAGAAAGATGGAAGTCCAAAAGACACCCGGCCTGGTTGAAAAGTGAAGTGAAGGAAGCTATTAGGGCTAAAAGAAACGCCTTCAGAAAATGGAAGAAGGAACCGTCTGAAAATAACAAGAAACAGCATAAGGAGTGTCAAAGCAAATGCAAGGCGCAGATTAAGAAGGCCAAGAGGGAGTATGAAAAAAAGATAGCATTAGAGGCAAAAAAACATAGTAAAAAAATTTTTCGGTATATTAAAAGCAGGAAGCCGGCAAAAGAATCGGTTGGGCCGCTGGATGACCAAGGGGTAAAAGGGGCGATCAAGGAAGACAAAGACGTAGCGGAGAGACTGAATGAATTCTTTGCTTCGGTCTTCACCGAGGAAGATTTGGGTGGGATACCGGTGTCAGAAATGGTATTTCAAGCGGACGAGTCGGAGAAACTTACTGACTTCACGGTAAACCTGGAGGACGTAATGGGGCAGTTCGGCAAACTGAAGAGTAGCAAATCTCCTGGACCGGATGGTATTCATCCTAGAGTACTGATAGAACTGAAAAACGAGCTTGCGGAGCTACTGCTAGTGATATGCAACTTATCCTTAAATCGAGCATGGTACCGGAAGATTGGAGGGTGGCCAATGTAACGCCCATTTTTAAAAAAGGCTCCAGGGGAGATCCGGGAAATTATAGACCGGTGAGTCTGACGTCGGTGCCGGGGAAAATGGTAGAGGCTATTATTAAAAACTAAATTACAGAGCACATCCGAGGACATGGATTACTGAGACCAAGTCAGCATGGCTTTTGTGTGGGGAAATCTTGCCTGACCAATTTACTTCAATTCTTTGAAGGAGTGAACAAACATGTGCACAAAGGGGAGTCGGTTGATATTGTGTATCTGGATTTTCAAAAGGCGTTTGACAAGGTACCTCATGAAAGGCTACAGAGGAAATTGGAGGGTCATGGGATAGGAGGAAATGTCCTATTGTGGATTAAAAACTGGTTGAAGGATAGGAAACAGAGAGTGGGGTTAAATGGGCAGTATTCACAATGGAGAAGGGTAGTTAGTGGGGTTCCTCGGGTCCGTGCTAGGACCGCTGCTTTTTAATATATTTATAAATGATTTAGAGATGAGAGTAACTAGCGAGGTAATTAAATTTGCTGATGACACAAAGTTATTCAAAGTCGTTAAATCGCGACAGGATTGTGAAAAATTACAAGAGGACCTTACGAGACTGGGAGACTGGGCGGCTAAATGGCAGATGATGTTTAATGTGAGCAAGTGCAAGATGATGCATGTGGGAAAAAAGAACCCGAATTATAGCTACGTCATGCAAGGTTCCACGTTAGGAGTTACGGACCAAGAAAGGGATCTGGGTGTCGTCGTCGATAACACACTGAAACCTTCTGCTCAGTGTGCTGCTGCGGCTAAGAAAGCGAATAGAATGTTGGGTATTATTAGGAAAGATATGGAAAACAGGTGTGAGGATGTTATAATGCCGTTGTATCGCTCCATGGTGCGACCGCACCTTGAGTATTGTGTTCAATTCTGGTCGCCGCATCTCAAGAAAGATATAGTAGAATTGGAAAAGGTGCAGCGAAGGGCGACTAAAATGATAGCGAGGATGGGACGACTTCCCTATGAAGAAAGACTAAGGAGGCTAGGGCTTTTCAGCTTGGAGAAGAGACGGCTGAGGGGAGATATGATAGAGGTATATAAAATAATGAGTGGAGTGGAACAGGTGGATGTGAAGCGTCTGTTCACGCTTTCCAAAAATACTAGGACTAGGGGGCATGCGATGAAACTACAGTGTAGTAAATTTAAAACAAATCGGAGAAAATTTTTCTTCACCCAACGTGTAATTAAACTCTGGAATTCGTTGCCGGAGAAAGTGGTGAAGGCGGTTAGCTTAGCAGAGTTTAAAAAGGGGTTGGACGGTTTCCTAAAGGACAAGTCCATAAACCGCTACTAAACGGACTTGGAAAACTCCAAAATTCCAGGAATAACATGTATAGAATGTTTGTACGTTTGGGAAGCTTGCCAGGTGCCCTTGGCCTGGATTGGCCGCTGTCGTGGACAGGATGCTGGGCTCGATGGACCCTTGGTCTTTTCCCAGTATGGCATTACTTATGTACTTGTTCAGTGCCAAATATTTTCCGTACCCATTCTCCATCTATGCCCTGACTAGTTCCAACCCCTTCCAAAAAATGGCTTTAATGTGCAACTTACCACATGCTAACCATAAATATACTGCATTGGCTGTTAAATGTGTTTGTGAGTTAACTGTAAACACATTTCAGACCACATGAGAGCAGCTTATACTTCCTAGACCTACTTTCATACGGTGTGACACCAAAGCACAAATCCCTGCTTTTCATGCAATTAGCTTCTCTCTGTGCTACTTTCATACAGGGCTATAGCAAGGAATTTTGGAGCCCAAGGCAAACTCTGTTTGATACTGTAAAGTAAAGATAAACAGTATACTTCAGGCAGGATGAAAAGTAAATTACAAACAAAATAAAAACACCAAAGACCATGAGTCACCTTTGCATCAGAACCATGTTTTCTTCTATTAAGAAGGTCCATCTGTCTTCTAGCCATTATCAGCTTTTTTTGTAGTCACCAGTACCTCTTCATCCCTCAAATGCTTTGCCAAGTGTAAGAATATATGCTCCCAAGAATCTTCAGGCATTACCACATTTAAGCTGGTCAGTATCCACTGCACTATCCCAGAAAGGACTGATTAATGGGCAGCTATGTATCAAGCATTTGAGTGTTCCTTTCTTCCCACTTTCAGCATCTATCCAGCTTACTCCCATCAATGGTGTGCAAACACGCTGGGGTTAGATAGAATTTCACAAGCACTCAGTACTGCTCCACCATGAATTTACTGCTCTCCCTGCCTGGGCCACTTTCAGGCTTATTGTCGAAAGAGAAGGGCGCCCATCTTTCGACACAAATCGGGAGATGGGCGTCCTTCTCCCAGGGTCACCCAAATTGGCATAATCGAAAGCCGATTTTAGGCGTCTGCAACTGCTTTCCATCGTGGGGACGACCAAAGTTCACGGGGGTGTGTTGGAAGCATAGCAAAGGCGGGACTGGGGCGTGCTTAACACATGGGTATCCTCGGCCGATAATGGAAAAAAGAAGGGTGTCTCTGACGAACACTTGGCCGACTTTACTTGGTCCTTCCTTTTTTATGACCAAGCCACAAAAATGTGCCATAAATGACCAGAGGACCACCAGAGGGAATCGGGGATGACCTCCCTCTACTCCCCCAGTGGTCACTAACCCCTTCCCATCCTAAAAAATAAAATTAAAAATATTTTTCCAGCCTCTATGCCAGCCTCAAATATCATACCCAGTTCCATGACAGCAGTATGCAGGTCCCTGGGTACTGCAGTGCACTTCAGGCAGGTGGACCCAGGCCCATACCCCCCCCCCCCACCTGTTAAACTTGTGGTGGTAAATGTAAGTCCTCCAAAACCCACCACAAACCCACTGTACCCACATCTAGGTGTCCCCCTTCATCCCTAAGGGCTGTGGTAGTAGTGTACAGTTCTGGGATTTGGGGGGCTCAGCACACAAGGTAAGGGAGCTGTGCACCTTGGAGCTTTTTCTGAAGTCCACTGCTGTGCCCCCTAGGGTACCCAGTTGGTGTCCTGGCATGTCAGGGGAACCAGTACACTATGAATGCTGGCTCCTCCCACGACCAAATGGCTTGGATTTGGTCGTTTCTGAGATGGGCGTCCTCAGTTTCCATTATCGTCGAAAATCGGGGTGACCATCTCTAAGGTCGACCTAAATGTTGAGATTTGGGCGTCCCCACCGTATTATCGAAACGAAAGATGGCCGCCCATCTTGTTTCGATAATACGGGTTTCCCCACCCCTTCGCGGGGACGTTCTGTGAGGACGCCTTCAGGAAAACTTGGGAGCCCCGTTCGATTTTGCCCCTCCACGTGAGCTTGGTTGACTCTAGTGCTGATTTTGTGTCCTCCATGATTAAGTTAAACTGTGATGGGAATAGAGCAAAATAAGATTTAAGATAGCATTTGGAGCATTGAGGGGGAGGGGGGAGGTTAAAGATCAAAACCTGATTCACCTACACCACTTAAAATCCTGAGGCAGGATCAACAGTTAAGAATTCTGGGACAGGATTAATAATGACACTGTACTAGGTTGTGTTTGGTTGCTATTCTTATAAAAAACTCAAGCTAAGTTAGAAGAAGAAAAGGAATCTTTATTTCTCACTAGCAACAGCACAAGAAATACTATTGGCTCAGGCACAATTCTCCTGCACTTCTACCCCATGATCAGAGATAATTGCATGCTTAAATTTGCATTCAATTATCTCTGATCATTGGTGCGGTAAAGCCCTGCGCTGTTCCAGCACTATTTTAGAGCGCCGTTTGGAACAGCGCGGGGCTTTTGATCATCTGCTTGTCGATCCTTCACTTTTGAATGAGTACTCTCAGCACCTGTCTTAATAATGAACCACACATCCATTGATCGATCACTGGATGCCACATGATCACCCACTAATGGGGCTCATTTTCAAAGCTCTTAAACTTACAAAGTTTCATAGGTTACTAGGAGGCTTATTTTCAAAGTACTTAGACTTATAAAGTTGCATAGCAACCTATGGAACGTTTTAAGTCAGTGCTTTGAAAATGAGCCCCATAGTAACCTATGGAACTTTATAAGTCTAAGTGCTTTGAAAATATGCCGCTATATCATCCAAAACATTTTCCCCATTCGTAAGCACCAAGTCCAGTATGGTCCCATTACCAACTGCTGGAACAGTTCTCCCTGGGCACATATCTGTTTCATTCTTGGAATGACCTGCCGAAGCAATTAAAAGGGATACCTGACCATCCACTCTTCAAAAAGTTTCTAAAGACATTCTTATTTTCGAAAGCTTACTCCCTACCGAGCCCGGCCATTTGACTCTCCTGCTGTTGGTTGGCGGCGTCTCTGATCCACTGGCTCCTGCCGAACAGTTTACCCCCTCATGTTTTCTCTGACTTTTCTGTCATCCTATGTTTTCCCTTTCCTATTGTATTGTTTCATGCACTGTTGTAAGCCACATTGTGCCTGCGCTTGTGGGAAAATGTGGGATATAAATGCGCTAAAATAAATCACCTCTCCCAGAGCCATGAAGTAACTTTTGACACATTTGGAGGTGTAGCTAGCAGTTTTCATTTGCACCAACAGGGATGAGCAGCGTTGGAAAATAGTCCTGACCTGTTCGAGGCTTGGACTCCTGCATCCCTGCTCTAAATGTTCAGATGTCATTTTGGATCTTACTTATAGAATTCCCTTCCATTTCACTTGCAATTGGAACCTTTAGTAAATTTCAAAAACTCTTCATACCTGTTTTTTTGAGAAGTACTGTTCTGAATTTTCCTTCTGCTCCTCCTTATTTTACCTCCTTTAATACCCCTCTTTCTCCTCCCATTACCCCATAGAGCACTTTCTTTTCTTCTGATACTACTCTTCAGTCTCAGCTAGCTACTTAGTATGTAAACTATTGTGATATGCACTGCTGGACATCTACAGCATTATAACGAGCTATTGTATTAAAGAAATACATATTAATTGTCAGAGATCTGGGAGGACTTCATTGTTAGATTTCAGCATAAGAAATCTTTAGAGGGAGCCTCATATTCTTACCCTGCCAGAGAGAGAATCTCAAAGCTTTGTATATCAGTTTCAGATCTGAGGAAGTAAGGTACATGGACAGCATTTGAATGACATATAGCCATTTCAAGAAGATGGCCATGCTAAAGAGAAAGAGCCTCCCTGAGAGAGAGAACAATGCACCACTGAGCTCTGTGAGCAAGAGGCCAATGTTATCCTATACAATGTGACCAAATTCTGTGGAATTGTTATGAGTGGTCTCATTTTTTTTGTAAAGAGTTGTGGATAGCAGTAGATTTCCACACATTTTTATCCATATTTTTGTCACCTCTTTCCCGCTTCTGAAGCATGTAATTTGTTTTCAGGACTGAATAATGCCCATAAGAGTGCACTCATTGAAGTAATCATAGCAAGTATGCAGCAAGCTATGGATGGCCATCCTCCTGCTGGTAGAGAACTGACCAGGAAAGTAAGTGATTTGTTAGTTTGTATTTTGCCTTTGTACAGTGGCTTAGAGATTATGAAAATCATACTGAATTCCAGTATGTGTTGCAGTTTGTTTTCATGTATATGTGTCTATAACTTTGGAAAAGCCAGACCTAGCTACACCAAACTTTGTGTGGCAGTTGGTCCTCAGGAGCATCTCACTTTTTTCCATTTTCACCATGTGTGTGTTTGTGTGCTCATGTATGTGGGTTAGAGCAGCAAGCTGAAAACTAGGAAAGCCTGCATTCAAATCATACTGATGATCCTTGTCTCTTTGGATAAGTCATCTAACCTACCTTTGCTTCAGTTAAAAATGTAGAGGTCATGTTTGGAATTCCTGCCCAAAAATAGGGATAGAAGATCTTGCTACAGTTCATTTTTTGTCTCACCCTCTGTTAAGGGAATAAAGAGTTTTACATTATATAATAGACTTTAAACTGTATGAGCTCCAAACTATAGAAATATTTGTCTCCTTGTGTAAATTTTCAGATGGAGTTCCATCAATTCAGAAGAAATTTAAAAACCGAGCTTTTTAGAAGATTTATACAGTATTAATTCCCAAGAGTTTGACTTAACCTCTTTTATGTTGTTGGCTCTGAAGTTTAGAGGTTGAAATGGTATACAAGCATAAAGTGTAATGTAATATTTAACCTGTGGTGGTCAGCATTTTAAACACCAGCCACCGCAGTCTTTTTATACCTGGAAATTAAGTGCCAGACCTTATTCAGATTCCGGCTACTGGGACTTATTTGGGTCCAATCAGTATTCAACCCAGTACATCTGTAAGTGTCCAGCTAAAGTTAGGACAACCTTTTTGCTGACTGAATATCTCCACTAACTGGGTGAGTCTGGGCCCTACCCAGACTCAGCCCGTGGATGGCCCATAGACTGTCCCAGCGCTAACCAGACAGTGCCACAGCTGATATTCACTAGAACAATGCAGTTAAGTGCTGCTGAATATCAGCTTGAGAGCTGGCCATTGGGATTTAACTGGGTAGGAGCATTCTTGGGTTAAATCCCTTTTGAATATTGACCCCTTAGATTGTAAACCCTTTGGGAAGATGGAAAAGCGTACTGTACCTGAATGTAACTTATCTTTAACTACTACTATAAAGTTGTGAGCTAAATCCAAATTGCACTGTAATTTCCAGGGGTGGACTGAGAGTGGTCTGGGCCCCCGGGTACTGATGTTTCCTGCCCGCTACACTGCCACTATTCCCCCACCTGCCGGCGCCACCATGTTTTCAAAATAGTGGTCGAGACTTCCCGCGGTAGTGTCATGGGTCTTGACAGTCTCGCAAGACTTCCACAGGGAGCCTCAGCCACCATTTTTAAAGTATGGTAGTGCCGGGCAGGGGGAATAGTGGCTTCACATCGGGCAGGAAAGAACATGTTCTCCCCCGCAGAGGCCACTGGATCACCAGCAGGGAGGGCAGTAGTGTGTGGCAGGCATCCAGACAGAGCCCCTGGGCCCCCTAGAGTCTCTGGGCCCTCGGGCACTGCACGGTTGCCTGAATAATCAGTCCGAATAGCACCTAGTGCTGGAATCAATGCTGAAACCTATAGTAAATCCTCGCGCCTAAATTAGGTGTGGCCCTATCATCATATTCTATAACACTGTGCCCAATTTCTAAGAATATTCATGATTTGCCCATGTCCCTCCCGTGGCCACACCCCCTTTAAAGATCCACTTGGAAAATTTACATGCGGATCTTTATAGAATACTGACTAAAAAGATACACTGCGGAATTCTAATTGTTGCCAATTAGTGCCAATTATTGATGCTCAAATATTGGCACTAATTGTCTTGTTCAGTTAAACTGCATGCGCAAATTGGGCACACACATTTTGATGCACCTCTTATTATATGTTAAATGACATAATCAGGCATTATTTTACTATAACACATGTTAAAGTTCTCCGAGGATAAGCAGGCCAGACAATTATCACATATGACTGACATCATCAACATAGCCTGGTGCAGAACACTTTAATAGCATAGAATATATTTAAGAGCATGTGACAGTCCCTACCACCACACGTGCAAGTACCGTTCCTCCTGTCGCGAGAGCGTGGGGCCATTAGTCTTTTCATCCACAGTGAGGAGAGAATGTGCTGCTCACAGCCCCTCACAGTGTCTGGTGCGTGACTTTAAAAAAAAAAAAATTATTTATAACCATTTAAATTTTTACAAGCGATAAAACAACTTGCTGGAAATGCAGAGAAAGTATGTATAGGAATTATTTCAGTCAGGTAATTCTATTCTCTTCCTTAGACCACTAAATAGGGAGAGTGAAACAAGACAAGGAGATCAAGTAAACAGAAAAAAAAAACGTGGTATTAACCTAATTATCCCCAGATATTACTCGTCTAATTCATTATTCCACATTGATCATCTGGTTGGCTTCTTCAAGGCCAATACGGTGTATAGTCAAATCATTTCATTGAAAACATACTTATTGTCCAATATTAGTTAGAAATAATACATCTGATTACGTTCTCTTTTAAAAACCAGAAGTTATTTAACAATACATATACTTAAGTCTCTAATTCAAATCCCACTGATTAAAGTAATCCCAGTTTTCACAGGCTTCACTCCTTTTAAAGTAATAATTGAGGAAATATTTCTGAGGAAAACTTTAGGAGTCATACCCAGAACTCTGGGAAAAACAAAAATCTCAATATTAATCATCTATAATAATATTCATGTTATTATTCAAAGTTTCTGGTCTATTATCATTTTCAAAATCATAACCACTTCTTGCTCACGTGGAATCATTTGTTATATCAATTTTTCACTCTCAAAGGGTTCAGTTAAATTGTCCATGTAACTCTCTAATAAAATTATATCTGAAACAAAATTATTTACTGCCACCGTTAGGTCCCGAAGCACCTTCCAGATGGTATTCAATGTAACCTCCACGGGAGCCAAAAACTCCAAGTTGATTTCTCTTAGGTGTTTAGGAGTGGTTCCGCCGATTCGGTTTCTGCTGTAAACGTTCTCCGTTTCAGCATATGCCTCTAACTCACTCCTCCACTCCTTTGGACATGGTGGTTGAATAATTCAGGAGCGATGGAGTTGTTTTTTCCAGGTCCAAGAGCATCAACACTCCTTCGCCGGCGCTAATCAAAGGACTCGCCAACCCTTTCATCTGTGGGCAGTTCGTCACGCAGCGGTCCCGCACTTGTTGCTCAGGGGACAAAACGCTGGCCATCGGCGGCTGACCGCCGGTTGTCCCCTTCCTCTCAGTTAAGGTAACTGCAATTGCAGAGAGGAAATTCACGTAAAGAAGACGAAACTTCAGAGGGCAGCTGGGCCGTTGGGCATACGAACTTCAGGTCGCCATCTTACCACTCTCCCAGTTTGGGACACTCTTTGTCTGGTTTCTCCTCAGAGGTCTTTCTGATATGGGTAACCCTCCAGCATAGCCCTCTGAGTCATTGAAACACAGAAGCCCCTCCACCACTAGAAGGTGGTGTCCCTTCGGAGGGGCGTGACTTTTTTGAGGTTTTTTTGTGCCTTCCCTATGGGTTTTTCCTGCCTCATTTTGTGTTTTTTTTTCCCTATTCAGGATTCTTATGCCCTTACCCTTAAAAGTTTGTCAATTTTCCCCACTTTGTTTATTTTTTTCTTGGGCTCATGAGGCCCTCTTAGGCAGTTTTTATATATGAATTTGGCATTTAGGGGTTAATTCTATAAAGATATACCATGTAAATGACCACAATATCAGTATTTTTCAAGTTTCACCAATTTAGAAATATCCAATCTTTGTTTGAAAAGCATTTTTCTATTCTAGTCTAGTCTGTTGTCAGGTCAAGAGTAACCTTGTCCACTTGGGCCAACCTGCCAGCAACCAAGATAGCCAGTCGCATACGTGACAACTCCCCATTAACTTCCTAAAAGTGCTTTGAAATCCCCCTCCCACTGCCCCCCTCTTTTCCCAACTGAATAGCTAGCTAAGTCAGCACACAAGACCAGAACACCAGACCTCACACCAAAGAATAAAGTCCTATCAGGCCCCCAACAGAACACGACCCACTAGAAGCCACAGGGAATATAAGCCAAAATGCTCATCCACAAACTGCTTCTAACAATCCTCTCCTTAACATTGATCCGCTCAACATTAACCACCCCACTTGCAGAAAGCAACATCATACCTGTACTACATAATCATCACAGGCTAATCAGATACCCCACACCTCATCAAGCTAACAACAACTCAAACATAAGCGGACCACCAACATGCGGACAATCACAACAGAAGGGAAAGAAGGCCCCATATAAATCCATCTCGCCAAAGAAACGACAACTGTTAAAAATCCACACAACACCAAATGCTAAAGACTCATTCCAAACAATCCAAGTGGGTTACATCAACGCCAGATCTGCTGTAAATAAAACAACAATACTAACAGACTGGATCACATCAGAAAACCTTGACCTACTCTTCATTAATGAAACCTGGATCCATGACCAAAATGACCCTATAATCCTAGACCTATGCCCTCCATGATACAAAATCACACACTGGACCAGAAAAGGAAAAAAAAAGGTGGAGGTCTAGCTCTAATTCATCGTTCCCAGTTTACCACCGAAACCACTGCCGAGTCCATAACACCTCAGCTCGAAATTGCCTCTATCAGAATCCATAACAAAATCCTTTGTGATTATCTGAATTGTGTCCTGTTCTACAGACCTCCAGGCAACTGGAACGAAGGCCAGACTAACTTCATGGACTTCATCTCAAACGCATGTGTTGCCAACTCCAATATACTAGTAATAGGAGATATCAGCCTTCTTGACCTTATCCTCCTTGACCTATCCGCCGGTTTTGACACTGTCAATCATAATTTACTTCTTGCTGCACTGTCCTCATTTGGGTTCCAGGGCTCTGTCCTCTCCTGGTTCTCCTCTTATCTCTCCCACCGTACCTTCAGAGTACATTCTCATGGATCTTCCTCCACCCCCATCCTGCTCTCTGTTGGAGTTCCTCAGGGATCTGTCCTTGGCCCCTTCTTTTTTCAATCTACACCTCTTCCCTGGGCTCGCTGATCTTATCTCATGGTTTCCAATATCATCTCTATGCTGACGACACCCAGCTTTATCTCTCCACACCAGACATCACGGCGGAAACCCAGGCCAAAGTATCGGCCTGCTTATCCAACATTGCTGCCTGGATGTCCAACCGCCACCTGAAACTGAACATGGCCAAGATAGAGCTTATTGTCTTTCCACCCAAACCCACTTCTCCTCTCCCTCCACTCTCTATCTCAATCGATGGCACCCTCATCCTCCCCATCTCATCTGCCCGCAACCTCGGAGTCATCTTCGACTCCTGCCTCTCCTTCTCTGCGAATATCCAGTAGATAGCTAAGACCTGTCGCTTCTTTCTCTATAACATCAGCAAAATTCGCCCTTTCCTCTCTGAGCACACCACCCGAACTCTCGTCCACTCTCTCATTACCTCTCGCCTTGACTACTGCAACCTACTCCTCACTGGCCTCCCACTTAGCCATCTATCCTCCCTTCAATCCGTTGAGAACTCTGCTGCACGTCTTATCTTCCCTCATCTGCTGCTCATATCACCCTTCTCCTCAAGTCACTTCACTGGCTTCCAATCAGGTACCGCATACAGTTCAAGCTTCTCCTACTAACCTACAAATGCACTCAATCTGCAGCCCCTCATTACCTCTCTACCCTTATCTCCCCTTACGCTCCTACACGAAACCTCCGCTCACAGGACAAATCCCTCCTCTCTGTACCCTTCTCCACCACCGCCAACTCCAGGCTCCGTCCTTTCTGCCTCGCCTCTCCCTATGCGTGGAATAAACTTCCTGAGCCCATACACCAAGCCTCCTCCCTGCCCATCTTCAAATCCTTGCTCAAAGCCCACCTCTGCAATGTTGCCTTCGGCACCTAACCATTATACCTCTATTCAGGGAATCTAGACTGCCCCAATTTGTTTGTCTGCACATTTTGTCCATTAGATTGTAAGCTCCTTTGAGCAGGGACTGTCCTTTTTGTTAAACTGTACAGCGCTGCATAACCCTAGTAGCGCTTTAGAAATGTTAAGTAGTAGTAAGTAGTAACTTACGCATCCAGCTTTTCCTACATAAGCATACAATTGTGGAATGCACTACCAAAAACATTGAAAACAACGCACGACCACCTAAACTTCCAGAAATCACTAAAAACTAACCTGTTTAAAAAGGCATACCCTACTGACCCAACCTAAATGTCTGATCCCTGCGACACAACAAAACTAAAGCACATAATGGACATACCTCAACCCTTCCGCATTACGACGCCCATTCGTGGCTGTGCCACATGAACTCTATCTTACCTAGTAGCACCATTTTGTATTTGTTCTCACTGGCGTCTGCAAACGCCTCTCTAGTACCATGTAAGCCACATTGAGCCTACAAATATGTGGGAAAATGTGGGATACAAATGTAACAAATAAATCATGGATTACTGTAATTGCTTATACTGTTTATTATCAGCTCAGGCACTTTCTCGTTTACACCGCAGCCAAGATGATTTTTGGCAAAACGAGATCTGATCATGCTACTCCTTGCTTGATGAGTTTGCATTGGTTTCCTATTAAAAACTTGAATATCTTATAAATTTCATGCTGGGTTTATAAACTATTTGATGGTTTATGCTTAGATTATCTAACAAGTCTATTTACTTTTTCTGTATCTCCATCTATTTCCAGAACTGAAAGTTCATGTCTTCTTTATTTTCCTTCTTTATCAAGTCAAATACAAAACATCTTTACAGCTCTTTTATATATCAAACGGTACAGATTTGGAATTTGTTACCTTTAGAGCTTAAAACTATGCCTACATACCTCTCTCTTCATAAAAACTTGAAAACTTATCTTTTTACTGAAATATATTGAGGTTTTGTTTTTTTTTTTAAAGTCAATTGTAATCCGCTTTGAACCAACTTTGTTGGGAGTTGGTGGACTATAAATACTGTCATATCATATCATATATATAACCATGTAAATTTCAATATTTTATCTTTTCCCTATCCTACAAGATAGCATCTAAATATGATGACACATAGTTTAAAAGTGGGTGTACACATGGGTAGAGCATAGGTGAGGAACAGTTACAAATTCAAATTTATTCAAATCATGGCTAGAATGCAGTTGTGTAAATTTAGACCAGCTAAGGAGCTGGTGTTAATGTATGTGGCTGAAGTATGCACATAGGTGAGTATTTTATAACCTACATTTTTACTTTGACTCTGTGTGCCACCCATCTCCTTGCCTGATAACACCTATCCTTGGATCAAGTAAAAATATGTGTCGTCTTATCACCACATAAACATAGTGTAATTTTATAAGAGGTGACTTACAATAGGGTTAATAAGTACACAATTCTTCATAAAATTACCCCTTTAGGGCCTTATTCTATAAAGGTTATGCTCCTAATTTATAAGCATAATTTACGCTCCTAAATTTATGCTCATAAATTAGGAGCATAATCTATTTTGAAGCATAGAGTATGCTCCTAATTTAGGAGCATAAATTATACTCATAATTTAGGAGCCTGAATTTTAGGAGCATAACCTTTATAGAATGAGGACCTTGAGGTGTATTGCTGCATTAGCACAGCTTACTAAATAGGCCTTATAGGTTGTAATAAATGTATGAGGGACACCAGGTACATCAAAAAATGGGGATTTTTGCATAGTGCCATGGGCTTATACCTAGCTGTGTTGCTTTTACTACTTTTTGAATTCATTGTGGCACATTGGTTCCTAAACAAAATCAAAGTAGGTATCGATTTAATGGAATCCTGGGCTCTTAATTTGAAATTGAAACTTAATACTGATAAAACTAAATTTATGATAGTAACTAGCCCTTATCACCCAACTAGTAAAAAAGGCCCGTTTCTGAAAGAAATGAAACAGGCGCTAGCAAGGTTTTCATTGGGTGTATATGTTTGAGAGAGAGAGTGTGTGTGAGAGTGACTGTGTGAGAGAGAGAGAGAGAGAGAGAGAGAGAGTGAATGTGCGAGTGTGTGTGTGTGAGACAGAGAGTGAGACTGGGTGCGAGTGTGTCTGTGAGAGAGAGAATGTGTGTGTGAGATTGAGAGTGTGTGCCAGGGGGCCCCCCTGTCCTCCCCCCTCCTCCTGCCCCCCCCTCCCCTCCTCCCTTTCCCTGCCCTCCTCCTCCCCTTCCCTCCCAGTTCCAGGATCTCCCCTCTCCCTCACGGCCTCCCAGTTCCAGGAAGACCGACTTGCGCTTCCAGAGCTCGGCTGTCATGGCCCTACAGGAGGCTAGCGAGGCTTACTTGGTGGGGCTCTTCGAGGATACCAATCTGTGCGCTATCCACGCCAAGAGAGTCACCATCATGCCCAAAGATATCCAGCTAGCCCGTCGTATTCGTGGTGAGAGGGCTTAGAAAGCATTATACTACATCTACACACTACCAAAAGGCTCTTTTAAGAGCCACCACATCCCTACACAAAAAGAGCTGACGCGTCAGTCTGCTCTATGGTTACTACTTAGCTCCCGATTTCCAGGCTGTTGGAGGTTTAAGGATTGTAGGCGGCATCTTGCAGTCTTTCTTCTGAGCTCCCTGCCCCCCCCCCCCCCCCCCCAAACTACAGTATTGAACAACCCATGCTCTCTCTCCCTTGGCCTGTTCTCATCTACTGAATTGTGGCAACGCCGGCTCCCCTCCCCAAACCGCTATTCAGTCTGATGCAGTATTGAAACACCCGTCCTCCCTTGGCCTGTTCTCGTCTGCTGAATTGTGGGAATTGTTTTTTATCTCTGCCCCTCCGCCAACTGGCCAACCTCCGCTGTCGTGCACAGCTCAGCGTGCATGTCCACTGAACGATAGACCCAATCGCTGCCGTGCACCCGCCCTCCCACCTGACGAACCCAGAAGCACGCTAACGTCAATTCAGGAGATGGATACAGCCTTACAGATAGCACGAATGCTTCAAGGCTTCACTTTCTCAGCTTCAGAACATTGGAGGTGCTTTTTATTATATAGGACAGTGATGGCGAACCTTTCAGAGACCGAGTGCCCAAACAGCAACCCAAAATCTAATTATTTATCGCAAAGTGCCGGTACTCATTATGGGCGGAGTCACCACATGACTCCACCCCTATGATAGCCACACCCCTTACACCAGCCATGGTGCATATAAACAGACGACATTGAAAATATTATACTAGTATAGGAGAAAAAAATAACATGATTTTTTTTTCATTATAAATCATTTCTGTAAGCTGTTACAGCTCCAGTATACCCAGTGCAAAATAAGACAGCAGATGTAAATTCTCAAATTGGACAGATTACAAACACTAAAATGAAAATAAAATGATTTTTTCTACCTTTGTTGTCTCTGATTCTGCTGCTCTCTTAACTCCGTTTCCAGGGCTTCCTTTCCATTTATTTCTTTACTTTCCTCCTTTCTTCTTCATTTCTTTCCCTCCATCCATGTCCAGCCACCCTCCTCTCCCCCCTGCCTGCCTGCCTGCCCGCCCTCCCTCCCAGCACCAGGCAGGCCTCCCTCCCACCCAGCACCCAGTAGCACCCAGCACCAGGCCTGCCTCCCTCCCTCCCAGCACCAAGTAGCTCCCAGCACCAGGTCTCCCTCCCACCCACCCAGCACCAGGCCACCCACCCACCTAGCACCAGGCCACCCTCCCAGCATCAGGCCTCCCTTCCACCCACCCAGCACCAGGCCTGCCTCCCTCCCAGCACCAGGCCTACCTCCCATCCAGCACCCAGTAGCACCCAGGACCAGGCCTGCCTGCCTCCCTCCCTCCCAGCACCAGGCCTGCTTCCCTCCCTCTTCCAAACCGATGAAGCACCAGGCCGCCCTCCCTCCCAGCACCTCCCAGCACCAGCGCTCGCCCTCCCTCCCTCCCAGCACCTCCCAGTACCAGGGCTCGCCCTCCTCCTCCGAAATTGAAAAGGCTTCGGCAGCTACAGCGAAACGCGTGGTCTTCGCTCGACACGCCTTTGCTTCGCTTCTGTCTCTCAAGCTCTGGTCCCACCCTCATGGGCGGGACCAGAGCTTGAGAGACAAGCAAAGACCGAAGGCACGCCGAGCGAAGACCACGCGTTTTGCTGCAGCTTCCGACGCCTTTTCAATTTCGGAGGAGGAGTGCGACCGCTGGTACTGGGAGGTGCTGGGAGGGAGGGCGAGCGCTGGTGCTGGGAGGGAGGGCGGGCGGCCTGGTGCTTCGTCGGTTTGAAGAGGGAGTGAGGGCGGGCGGCCTGGTGCTCGGAGGGAGGGAGAGTGGGCGGAGCGGACCGACGGCGCGCGTGCCAAAGGAGAGGACTCCGCGTGCCCTCTCTGGCACGTGTGCCATAGGTTCGCCATCGCTGATATAAGATAACCATCTCAAATTTTAAGACTGATAATGTTACTTATTCTTTTGATTCAACAATGTAAATCTTGGGGATGTTAATTGATCAGTTTCTTTCTTTTGATTGGCAAGTTTGAAAAGTAGTCTCAAATGTCTTTAATTCATTTGGAAACTTAAAAGATTAAGACCATTCTTTTCAAGATCAGTCTTTTGACTTGCAATTCAATTTATGCAGGTATTAAGCGGAGTCTCCTAAGAAAACTACAAAATGCACAAAACACTGCTGCTCGCCTTATATATAGATTGCCATGTTACATTAAAGCATCTCCTTTTCGTAAGGATCAGATTCTTTATGGTATCTTACCATCTTGTATGATAGATCTCATTAAGTTATCACTACCTCATCATCTAGAGAATATCTCGTATTATACTTCCAAGTTGTAAAAATTTAACCTACAAAACTATCCTTAATGCTAATTTTTCTTACCAAAGTACCAAACTCTGGAACTCATTACCCAAGCATATCAGACACTCAGTTGATTATATGCCATTTAGAAGTTTACTTAAAGCCCACTTCTTTAGATCTGTGTTCAGCTAATATGAAAATATTTTTTAATAGTTATATTCTTATATTAATATTAATTGTCTTGAAATGCTTCTTCTTAAATTTGTTATATAAGGTGTGTTGAACCTGGGCTTTCTTGGGAAAATGAGGGGTACAAATGTCATAATAAAATAAACTGGTCCTGTCCTATTCATTATGGATATTCTGAAAGCCTGACTTTTCTGAGGGTCTCCAGGACAAGTTTGAGAACCACTGGGCCATGTGGTAAGATAACTCTTACTGCGTGGCCATGCAGTGGGGAGTATTTAAGGGCTCCCACGGTAACCAGGCAGCGTGGGGCGATGCCCAATTACAGCTGAGTTAGTGCCGTGCTATAAAAAATGTTTATATGGAGCGTTGCAAATGGCATGCGCTTGAGCAGGAGCTACCACCAGCGGCCACATTGGACCAGCAGAGGTTCCAGGATAGCATGCAGTAAGCCCTCATTGGGCTTACCAACGTTTTGTAAAAGGGCCCCTTAATTTTGTAATAAACCTTTACATTTTGAATGCAAATGTTTTGTATTGTAGGTCCTGTCAGCTAAGGAGAAGAAATTGCAATTTGAAGATTGTGCAAGGATTACTGAACACTTTATTCTGGTGCTCCCTCAACTTTTGTCAAAGGTAACTAGAAGTTGCTTCTTGAGCAAATGCATAACATTTTTTTCTGTTTCCTCAGCATATTTGTGTTCTGTTTTATTCTGCAGTATTCAGCTCATGCAAATGAAGTGGCAAATCTCCTGCAGATTCCACAGTATTTTGATTTGGATGTTTACTGCACTGCACATTTGGAGAAGGTAAAATTTTGGTAGAGAAGTTAGGAGGGTTAAAAATGTGTAATACACTTTAAATCACACTTGGAACTGTCAGGAGTGGCACTAGGAATTGAAATTTTGTTGTATAGACTAGGGAAGCAAGAATGTGGACAGTCATTGTCCACTTCTGAATGAAAATGCTGAATTGTGGGCCAACTGTCAGCACAGCAGTACACACTGGGGAGGAAGTCCCTCATTTTACGAAGGATCTGCTTTGCACAGTACTATGTTTCCAGCAAGTAGGCACTCCATAGCAGACTATTGGGGACACTTCCAATGATAGTTGATGATAACATTGCATTCTTTCTTCAATTAAGCAATGCCACTTTATTTCATTTTAATTCTTTGCACATACTCATCCATTACACTGCCAGATCACCATGTTTAATTTATACAAGGGATGATATAGATTCTATATGGTAAGACATGTTGAGAAATTTTAGGTTTTTCCCACTTCTTGCTGTTCCTGTAGTTAGCATTTATCTAAAACATATACCTTGTAGCAGATAGCTTGTTTGTTTAATACTAACAAGTCTCCCTGAAGAGGTTTCAGCTGTTGACATTGATTTTGTATTATATAGAGAGTAAGTGCACAGCTAATGATACAGCAGTACTTGACTTGAATGTGAAGCTTAGTGACTAGGTAAAACTGGTAAACTGTTGTGGCAGGCCATATGTTCCCCCAAAAGTTCATTTTTATCTAGGGAATAGCACATTCATGTTGTGTGATGTGGTGGTAACAGGTACTATTTATATAACAAATCATCACAGTTCTAGTTACTGTTGGAGATGCCTAATATATGGCAAGAATGATGACCTGACTCTCACCTCGTTTTCTTTTATAGTGCAATTTACTGAACAGTTCTTAATTATTTCAACTTTCCCTCTACCATCATGATCCAGCTTAGATTATCACATATTTCCTGTCTGTTAATATTGCCTAATATTCTCTCCAGATTATTTAGGCAGATTATTCAGATTATTTGGGCAGATTATCAAGCTAATGACTAGGAAGGAAAACACTTCTGTGATTGAATCTTTCCTTTCTTTTGGAGGTTACAAAATGGCCAATCAAATTTTCCGTAAAATTCAAGTTCTTTCACCTCTGCAATGTTGCTAAGTATTACTGGCCTTGTGAAGCAGTCTCCATGAGTTTTTGTTTTGAATGCCGTAAACAAAAGATTAAATGAGATGAAGAGGAAAGAAAATAATGAGTAGTCCAAAAATCGACTCTGTTGGTCTAACCCTACAGTGATAAAATCTGATGTTGCTTACAGCATTTGGACGCTTTGCTCAAGCAGATGAAAGATATAGCAGAAAAACATTCAGACTTAAAGGTTCTAGAAGCATGCTCCAGAAGTTACAGCTTCCTCTGCAATGAACAGCTGATAATCTACAGCCAGGTCTGCCATGCCAGAAATCAACTGATAGATGAGTTTGTGATCAAGCTTAATCAGCTGCTGGATAACTTTTTACAAGAGGTATGTTTGTATATATACATATGCGTGTGCAACTGATAGTAACAGGATATCACCATCAGACTTAAAAACCCAAATAGTATATGAGAGGTTTTGTGACCTGTCCTTGGTATTTGAAACTAGTTAAGACTGATCTGAAACATAGGAAATTGTTCATCTTTAATAAGGAACTTGAGATTTCAAAATTGATTTTTTGATGGGTACTGTATATTTTGCTGGATTAATATAAGATATATGTAAATAGCCTCTTACAGAATACAGCCTAGGGAAAAAGTGTGTGCCATGATTTGCTGGCATGTACTTTGCCAGTGTGCATGGGCAGAGTTTGGTGTGTATGTCCTAACTAGGCGCAGGCATTTATACATCCTCTAGGGCTGATGTAAGTGATCTTGCCTTAATGTATGCATGTTGTCGACCATGCATACATGGCTAGTATGGGCTGAGAACCTAGGGGAAAGATTGATTAAAAAAAAAAAACTATTAAGGTAGATCTGGAGAAAGCCACAGTGTCCCTAGAAATTAGTAGTATGGAATCTAGCTGTTTTAGGATACTCTCATGTACTTGAGACCTTTCTGTGGTACAACCAAAACAGGTACTTTCTGTGTTCCTAGTAGGCTTACAATCTAAGTTGTTTTTTTTTTTTTTTTTTGGTTTTGGGTTTTTTTTTTTGTATCGGGGCCAATGAAGGGTTAAGCGACTTGGCTAGGGTCAGAAGGAGCCAGTTCCCCTGGTTCTCAGCCCACTGCACTAACCGTTAGGCTACCCCCTTACCTTTTTCTTGATAAAATAGGATTAATATAAGCACCATAACTAGTGCCTATAGTCACCATCCTATTATAGAATTACTCACCATGGGGGCAATGGAGCACCTAAAAATAGGGTCCCAGAGAGTGCTTGATAGGATCCTCTGTTATAAAGGAAGGTAGGCACCTACCTCCCTTTATAGAATACAGTGCACTCCATGTAAGTGCACGTCGGATAAGAGCATGCTCTGTTTAACTGCATGCTGTACTTCGGTCCCATTTTTGGCACCATCAATTTCTATGGGGACAAACTCATTTTAGCGCACCACTGATAAGTGCAAGATTCACTTATATGCATGGTTCAAGACCGCTCCTCTGCAGGAAAGTCTCCACATAAGCATGCGCATGGAATATGGAAGCCGATTGGCGCGTGACAAACCAACGAGATTTCAAATTTACTGCCTCTTTAACTGCCACAGGCAGAATAAGCGAAAGAATGTTGTTAGGGCGTACACCGGGGTTGTCATCGTGGCGGAACTGTAAGTCTTTAACACTGCTGAATGAATAGAAGTTCTTAAAATTTAGAAAACAAAGTCAAGCATCTGTTGCTAAAGAATATGGTGTCAATCCCAGTTAAATTTCACGTGTCTTGAAGCAGAAAGACCAGCTTCTAGAAGACTGGTAAAACAATACAAATCCACAATGGAAACGAAAACGGGCGGGAAAAGCTGAGGAGGTAGAAGATGCTCTTCTTCGGTGGTTTTCTCGAGTCAGGAGCAGACAGTTTCATGTCAGTGGTCCACTGCTTATGGAGAAAGCTAACCAGGTAGCAGAAAGTCTTGGACTGACTGAATTCAAAGCCACTGTTGGATGGTTGGAAAGATGGAAGGAGAGGAACAGCATAAAATTCAAGAAACAGCATGGTGAGAAACAAGATGCTGATGACTTTGGTGCTCAAAATTGGGTTATTTCAGTTCTTCCTACCATCTTGAACGAGTTTGCACCTCGTGACATTTTCAATGCTGACGAAAATGGTCTCTACTGGTGAGCGATTCCTGATGGAACACTTGCATTCAAACATGCCAAAACTACTGGAGGTAAAACATCGAAGGACTGACTGACAATCCTCCTTTGCTGCAATATGGATGGGAGTGAGAAGTTGGAACCCCTCGTCACTGGAAAGAGCAAACAGCCCCGTTGCTTCAAGAAAGTTAAGCGACTTCCTGTGTCATACGAGGCTAACGCAAATTCATGGATGACTGAGGAAATTTGGAAGCAGTGGCTAAAGAAGTTAGACACTAGAATGCGGGCACAAAAGTGTCAGATTTTGCTGCTTTGTGATAACTGTGCTGCACACAGTGATGATGTCAGGCTGTCTAATGTCAAGGAGGTCTTCCTCCCACCAAACACTACCTCTCTGATTCAGCCTCTGGATCAGGGCATAATAGCCAATTTCAAACAACATTATCGGGCTCTTGTGCTACGTCGTCTGATGAGCATTATGGATGACCAGACTGGGAAGGATAAACGTGCTGTTGAACTGGCTTGTAATCTATCACTATTGGATTCCCTACATATGCAGAAAGAAGCCTGGAATCATGTTACACAGGCAACCATTGTGAACTGTTACAAGCGGGCAAGCTTTGTTAAGGATGTGGAGAGGGACGAAACAGGTGTAGCTGTTGCAAACGCGTCAGATGAAGAGGTTATTGACATTCCAGCCGGTTTTACTGAAGAGGCGTTCCATCGCTACTTAGCTGTTGATTACGATCTACAAACAGCTGAAGACAGCACTGATGTTGAGATATGCTCCTACATGCAGGCAACAACGGCTGATGATGGAACAGATGAAGAAATGAGCAGCGAGGCATATGCTGATGAAATTCAACAACCTCCTGTCACTTTTGCAAGAGCGCCAGAGAGTCTCAACACCGTTCGGGCCTATCTGGAGGCCACTGGATGTCAGTGCTATGACAGTTTTTACCGTCTGGCAGACGTAGTCTATGGAACTCACAGACCCAAGAGTGTACAGAGGACTATAACTGATTACTTCAAGCCAGCCTAATGTGAGTTAACTGAGACTGTATACTGTATGTATAATAATAAACATTACTGTACATATGTACAGACCCTTGCACTTAAGCGGATTGCTCTGTATTAGCATAGCTATAAAAATGTGTTAAGTGTGAACATGTAGGCCAGGAGAGATATGCATAATTTATAGTATTCTATGGCGCTCATTCTCAAAAGACAATAAACATCTCAAAAAGCAGCACAAAGCGCCAGATGAATGTTTTTCTTGCTAAAATGCCTAGATTGTGATTTTCGAAAAGGCAGCTGGCACATTTTTCACCGAATTCTTCCAAATAGCAAGGGGGTGTATTTAGGGCTGGTTTACAATCTGAACATTTTTTTTTTTTTTTTTGCAATAGTGGAATAGAAAAAAAGGCCAGGGCAAATTTTTTTTTTTTTTTTAATTTAGACCGTTTCAGTCATGACCAAGTCAGAAAAGGATGCTCTAACTGATAAGCTGACCACGGCTGGGAGGAAGGCATGATTTCCCCCCCCCCCCCCCCCATTTAATCCCTCAGTAGTGATAGACCCCCTTCTACCCCCAAATTTGTGACACTGACACTAATAGCTCCAGATATTATTACCGTTCCTAAGAAAGCAGCAAGCAAGTGGGTGCAATGGACAGTGAACAGTGGGACTCGGTTTCAATCCCCACTATAACTCTTTCATTGCAGTACAAATATACAGGCCCTCCTGGAACATAGAAATACCTCCTGTACCTAAATATATAAGTGACCTGCAAGTCTGAGGGCTATTGTAGTGGTGGATCTTTAGGTACTGTAGGTTTTCTCTGTTCCTGGAGGGCTCACCAAACAATATGAAGGGTTTAGGTGGGATTTGTACCTGGGTCCCTTTATGCAAAGTCCACTGCACTGACCACTAGGTTGCCCCTCTGCACTGCTGGGATGTCTGTGTGGCCAGTTCACTAGGAATGCTGCCAGACAGATATCCATACATTTTTCCCTTGGACTCTTTTTTTTTTTTTTTTTTTTTTTTCCCCAAAATGGTACTTACAGATGGGATGTGTTCCGCCTGCAAACATCTAGCTCAAAGCCATAATGAAACCAGAAATTTAGACATTTTTATGGTTTGATTGTGGCTGTGTGCTAGATATTGGATTGAGAAGTTTTCGGCAAAATGACAGTTCGGCTTTAGGTGGTGTTGGGGGCTCCTGCGCTAACCCGGCAGTAATTGGGCAGTGCGTGGCATTGCCCGATTACCGCCAGGTGCACTCCGGCGCTACAAAAGTAAATACATTTTTGTCGTGCCAGAAATGATGGCGTGCAGGGGTGGGATGTATCGCTGGGCTGCTAAGGTAGCCCAGCAGTACTTCCTGTATAGTGAGCAGTAAGCCCGTGTTGGTCTTACTGCCGCTTAGTAAAAGGAGCCCTATGTGCCATTAAAAATCACTTGACTGTGGCTAATTATGAAAATTCAGACAGTTCTGGTTGTGTTTTACATGTTGGAATTGCATTACTTGGTTTTATTCTGTGTAATGATAAACATATTTTGAATAAATGGCAAGGAGTCTCTCCGAGCCATTTAAATCACTTTGAGGTGAGATATGATTGAGGTCTACAAAATCTTGAGTGATGTAAAAAGAACGAGTAGAAGTAAATCGACTTTTTACTTGTTCCTAAAGTACAAAGACTAGGGGACACTCGAGGAAGTTACATGGAAGTACTTTTAAAACAAATAGGAGGAAATATTTTTTCACACAACGAATAGTTAAACTCTGGAACTCTTTGCCGGAGGAGGTGGTAACAGCAGTTAGCGTATCTGGGTTTAAAAAAAGGTTTGGACAATTCCTGGAGGAAAAGTCCATAGCCTGTTATTGAGACAGACATGGGAAGCAACTGCTAGCCCTGGGATACGTAGCATGGAGTGTTGCCACAATTTGAGTTTCTGCCAGATACTTGTGACCTGGTTTGGCCACTGTTTGGAAAACAGGATACTGGGCTTGATGGACTATTGGTCTGACTCAGTATGGCTATTCTTATCATATCGAAAATGCTCCTCTACAAGTCCTGCCCGCACTCCACCCAGATTCTGCCTGTGTTTGTTTACCTGTAAAATACATGCTGTGTAAGATACGTGTGTATTTACAGAACAGCGCTCCGAGCAAAGCGATGCCAGGCAGAAGCAGCTGATGGCACCTGAGAAGCCAGTTCAAGGTCGGCAAGTGGCATCACTGCCGCCTTCGGAGCAGGAGAGGCAATCGAACCTCTCCCGACCAGGGGACTGCACGAGGCTCGCAAGACAGCAGCCGCGCGCCCGGCTCTTCCTCCTCGCCCGCCAGCCCTCCCAGAGCAGAGCGAGGCGACCAAGCCTCTCACCACGGAGCACTGCACGGAGTTCGCCGGACAACAGTCGCGCTCCCGGCTCTGCCTCCCCACCCGCCCGCTGGTCCTCAGACGGTAGCAGGGGGAGGGGAGCCCACATCCAGCGCAGCTGCCCCAAGAGTATCGGAGCCAAGGAGGCATGAGGACGCTCTCGACCAGGGCCACCGAGGCCACCAAGGGCCCTGCTGACAACGCCCGGATCAGAGTGGCCGAAACGGTGGCGAAAAGGTGCGGGAGCAGCGTAATGAGAGTCCCAGCGACAGGCTCAGAGGGGTTCAGAACAAAACAGCAGCAGCAGCCGAGGCTGCTGCGTCCCCACTGGTTTCTACCTCCAACTGATATACAGCTCTCGGGGTTGTGGAATCTCTATACCCTGGGCAACACGCCAGAACATCAGACAGTGAGTAGATTGTCTATTGTCCCTCAAGATACTGAGACTCTGTGATTGACGGGGCTCTAAAGGCCCTTTAAAGGAGCCTTCTGCACTGCATCTGATCAAGCCGGAGATGCTGGGCTTGTGAGGAGAGCAGATTTATGTAAGTTGGTCTAACTAGAAAGGAAAATTAATCTTATAACCTGATTTTATCAGCCTGGACATTAACTGGTCTGCATAGAGACTTTTAACTAAAGAACCAAGACTACTGAAGTGTACATTTTAGATGAGATGCTTGAGAAATATAAAAGATTCCGTGGAAGTCTTAAAGCTAGTGCTCAAACGCTAGCACTCCTCGCTTACCACATTCCAAAGAGTAATTAAACTAAGTACTCTACCATTGTCTTTCAAATATCTTGACCGATCAAGAGCAACCTCTCCCATTTGGGCCAACCTGCCAGCAACTAAAGATAGTCAGTTGCATACATGACACCTCCCTGTTAAATACCTGAAAGTGCTCTGAAGTTCCCCCTCCGTCTGCCTCCCATCTGTCTCTACCAATAGACAGAAACAGGAGACTGAAGACTCCCTGGGCAAGGAGGATGGGAAACAATTAGTTGCTATAAGACAGATCAAAGGAGAGGACCCCGACCCAGAACTGCTCTCCCACCTCCCCGGCTCATTAACTGTCACTGAAACCAGACCCAATACTGATATAAGCAGCTGAAAGGCAAGCTAAATTAACACACAAGACCGGAACACCAGACTCAACACCAAAGAACAAAGTCCTATCACCCATTCAGTCATCAGAACATGGCCTATAGGAAGCCACAGGGAACAGAATCCAAAATGGGCACCCTCAAACTACTTCTAATAACCTACTCCTTAACACTGATCCATTCAACATTAACCACCCCACTCGTAGAAAGTAACATCATACCCATACTATACAATCATCAAAGACTGATCAGATACTCCACACCTCATCAAATTGACAATAACTTAAACAAAGGAAGAAAACCAAAATGCGGACAATCACAACAGAAGGGAAAGAAAGGTCCAAACAAACCCACCTTAACTAAGAAATGACAGCTACTAAAAATCCACACAACATCAAACACAGATGATCCATTCCAAACAATCCAAGTGGGCTACATCAACACCAGATCCACTGTAAATAAAACGGCAATACTAACATACTGGATCACGTCAGATGACCTACTCTTCATTAATGAAACCTGGATCCATGACCAAAAAGACCCTATAATCGTAGACCTGTTTTCATGTCTACTTGACCTCTTGTGCTGTAGGACCTCTTGTCCTCCAGGATACTAAATCACATACTGGACCAGAAAAGGAAAACTAGGCGGAGGCATAGCACCAACCCCATTTTACCATCAAAACCACTGCCAAGTCCATAACACCTCAACTTGAAATTGCCTCAATCAGAATCCATAACAAAACCCTACAGGATCATTTGAATTGTGTCCTGTTTTACAGACCTCCATGTAACTGGAACGAAGGCCAGACTAACTTAATGGACTTCATTTCAAACACATGTGTAACCAACTCCAACTACTAGTATTAGGAGACATTAACCTTCACTTAGAAGACCCAAACTCTATCAACGCACGAGACTGTAAGGGATTCCTCCGCTTATGGGATCATAAATGCAAGCAACCCACGTCAAAGGGCTCACACTCGACCTCATCTCATACAAGCTTTCAACAGACCAGAACTTCATAACAGATATCAAGTGGACAGAAACACCCTGGACTGACCACTACAAACTAAACTTGTCCCTACACTGGAGGAAGAAGGGTTTACAACGAATACAAGAACACACGTTCTACAGCACAAGAGGTCAAGTAGACATGAAAACATTCTGGCAACTGATATACAATAACGAATGGTCAGCACAAACAGACTCCATATTCTACCTCGTAGAATGGGACAAACGATGCAAAAGTATACTAGATAAAAATAGCACCCTTACGAACATGAACCTCACGCAGGCATAACTCGATACCATGGTTCAAAGATGAACTGAAAAAACTAAAAACACACTCCAGGAAACTTGAACGAGCATGGAGAAAAACAAAAGATGAACACACACTCAACACATGGAAACAAATAGAAATAAAATACAAATACGCAATAAGGCAGACCAAAAGATCTTACTATAAAACTAAAATAGGGACAGATTACAAAGACACAAAGAAATTATACCAACTTGTGAAGAAACTCCTATACACCAACTCGGCCACTACAATGAATACAGACATCCCATCGGTAGATAAACTTGCTAAATATTTCAATGAAAAAATTATAAACCTACGCAAGACGCTACCTCAAGCCACCACTGACATCGATCACTTCCTTAATGAGTTGGACCCCACCACTGGAGTATACCCGGCTGACTGGACATGGCTTAACTTCGCCCTCCATACCGTCGAAACAGTTACCCAGGTGATTAGCAGGTTCTCCAACACTCACTGTAAACTAGATACCTGTCCCAACTACCTAATGAAATCCACCCCTGACCGCTTCATAGAAGACCTCACATCCCACCTAAATTACATGCTTCAGCAAGGTCTCTTCCCCAAGGAAAATGGAAATATCCTACTCACCCCGATACCAAAAGACACCAAGAAAAAAAACTAATGAAATCACTAACTACCGTCCAGTAGCATTGATCCCGTTAGTAGTCAAACTGATGGAAAGCATGATAACCAAACAACTTACAGATTATATAAACAAATTCTCAATATTACACGAATCACAGTCAGGTTTTCGCCCCCTCCACAGCACTGAAACAGTACTAATCACTCTCCTAGCCAAATTCAAGCAGGAAATAGCAATAGGCAAAAAAAACCTTCTCTTCCAATTCGACACGTCTAGTGCATTCGATATGGTAAATCACAATATATTAATAAGATTACTAGATAAGTTCAGGATTGGTGGAAACATACTTAACTGGATCAAGGGCTTCCTTACTACAAGAACCTACCAAGTAAAATCAAACTCTAGCATATCATCACCATGGAAAGCAGACTGTGGAGTTCCACAAGGATCACCGCTATCACCAATTCTCTTCAACCTAATGATGACCCTACTAGCCAAGTCCTTACCCACCCTAGGCCTTAACCCTTTCATATATGCCTTGTTGTTTTCTGGGACGATGTCATAATATACATTCCGTACAAATCCAAACTGACTGAAATCGCCAACGAAATCAAACTCAGCTTACACATGTACTCATGGGCAAATGCATTTCAGCTAAAACTCAATAAAGAAAAAACACATTCTCATCCTCTCATTCCATCACAGTGTGGACAACCCCACAACTATCAACACCCCAGACTACACCCTTCCTATCTCAGACAGCCTGAAAATCATTGACGTTACAATGGGACCGTAACTTAACGCTAGAGAGCCAAGTGGCATCCACAACAAAGAAAATGTTCCACTCAATGTGGAAACTCAAACACTTGAAACAATTCTTCCCGTGGGAAACATTTCGCAACCTGGTACAATCAATGGTGCTAAGCCACTTAGACTACTGCAATGGAATTTATGCGGGATGCAAGGAACAGACCTTAAAGAAGCTTCAGACCGCTCAGAACACGGCAGCTAGGCTTATATTTGGAAAAACGTGATATGAAAGCACAAAACCCCTCCGCGAAAAACTACTCTGGCTCCCAATCAAAGAACGCATTGCCTTCAAAATCTGCACCCTGGTTCACAAAATTATCTACGGTGAAACCCATGGATACATGACAGACTTGATCGACTTACCAACTAGAAACACATCAGAATCAGCACGAACATCTAAATCTGCTCTACCCAAGCTGCAAAGGCCTCAAATACAAATCATCTTACGCATCTAGCTTTTCCTACATTAGCACACAACTGTGGAACACATTACCAAAAGCTTTGAAAACGACGCACGACCACCTAAACTTCTGGAAATCACTAAAAACTAACCTATTCAAAAAGGCATACCCTGCCGATCCAACCTAAATGCCTGATCTCTGCAACACAACAAAACTAAAGTACATAATGGACATAATTCAACTCTTCCATTGTACGATTCCCTAATTGTGACTGTGCCACATGAACTTTATCCTACCACAACATCACTTTGTATTTGTTATCACCAGAGCCTGCAAACGCCTCTCCGGTAAGCCACATTGAGCCTACAAATATGTGGGAAAATATGGGATACAAATGTAATAAATAAATAAAATCCTTCCTTCTTTCAGAGCTATGCAGAAAGGGAGAGATGATTTTTGGTTTGTTTTTCATTGTTTGTGATCTGGGTTAGAAGACGGAGGAGTACACCACAATACATATTCATAGGACAAATTAGTTAAGCAATAAACAGTAAAGTCTAGAGAATAGATATATCAAGTAGCTAAACCTGTAGCCAGAAAGTAGAATAATTAAGTACATAGAATCAGAAAACACTTAATAGTATTATGGTTCATGTCCACCACATGGAATGCTTCAAAGTAGTTTGTTTCCCTATGCAGAGCCCAGCCCCCTCCTTCTGTGCAGTGATTACCTCCCAGTGAGTCAGCCAAAAGGCTTGATGTGAGATGACAGAGTGCTATGAAACTGTAAGTGGAGATTGGTATTCCAAAACTGTGATACCTGTGGCAATGGCCAACAAATAAGTTGTGCTTATCATGTACTCACAACCGTGATCTAATATCAGAATAACAGTGGACCAAAGGGGCTAACCCGACCTGATAAAGAATGTATAGCATAAGTAATCACTGTAAAAACGAGCGACAAAGCCAGTGACAATATGTGATGGAAGACGGAATAATATTCACTATGCATCGCTATCCCGGCAACATAACATTTGCAAAAATAGGCCACACATGATCAGGAGAGCTGTAAATGAATCTTGCAATGTTCTGTGGCATGCATAACAAATGACATATGCAACCAGAAAAAGCAATTACACAATGAAGCCAGAATACATATGTGTTAGATTGTCAAATGAAACCACTCTTATGATAGGCAAAGCATAACGTGTGTGTATAAATTTAGGGGGACCACAGTGGTGAACAGCAGTAACACTGAAATGTGATAAAACAGCCAACTTGAGCATGTTAATACATTCCTAAAATTTCAAAACACTAATACCGCACAAAATATCACCAATTCATTTCACATGAAGTATATGTTGGATAAAAAATGTGAAGGTGCTTATAAAGAGAGCTCAAATGAATGTGCATGCAGAAAAGGAAGGGCAACTGGAAGAATGTAGTATTTATATATAAAAAGAACATGTTTGTCACAAATTGGTATTGGTGTGACTAGTGTGTATGATGCACAAAATGTGTTTGTGTGCAAATATGTGTCAGAATTTTTGTCTTTTATAAGACGAAAAAGGGCAACCTTCGAAAGCTAATCAAGAAATGTATTATGTCCAATAAAAAAGGTATCATCTTATTTTCTTTTCCATGTTTTAATTTTGTTTGATTTCTATTGATTGTCTTTTATAACAATACTAGTAAAAAAGGCCCGTTTCTGAGACCAATGAAATGGGCGCTAGTAAAGTAATGACTTTCAGCCATTAATGTTGTAAATGGAAGTGTTAGGATCTTACCACACTGCAAATACAGGAAAATATGAGTACACTGGAAATACAGAGAAATAAACCAGTCAATCTTGTAGTTCCAGCGATGTTTCTGTCCTGCGTGGTGCACATAAAATGACCCCTTCTCCGTCCTGACATGCCTCCCTTATTCCCATACACTTCCCCCTGATAGGTCCTGCGACGGCGTGTACCGTTGCGTGGCAACTGTGCACCGTTGACTCAGAGAAAATGAGCCCTTCTCCTGACACTCCTCCCTTCTTCCCATATACGTCCCTCTGATTGGTCCCTGGACGTCGTGTACTGTTGCCTGAGGCTCCTCCCTTCTTCTCATACATTCCCCTCTGATAGGTCGGTCGACGTCGCATACCGTTGCCTGGCAACTGTGCACCGTTTCCTTCGCTAACTGAAAATGACCCCTTCTCCTGACGCTCCTCCCTTCTTTCGATACAGTTCCATGTGATACGTCCCTCGACGTTGTAAGTGTGCACCGTTGCCAGTGAAGGCAAAACGTGAGAGTGCTCACTGTTCTGCCCTCGACGTCATCACGTTTTGACGCAAGGGCGGGGCAGAGAGAGATGTGACAGACTTACAAATGTTACGATGTTACGAACCCTTCACTGAAGCCACAGAGTCAGCTTCAGAACATTGGAGGTGCGTTTTATTATAGTAGATCAGCATTAACAGTCTGTCCAGAAGTTAAAAACATTTAGTTCTCATCAAGTTTTCCAAATATTCGGCATCCAAGTGATTTCTAGATTTTGTTTTTATATTGTTCATTACACTAAATCCTTTTTCACAGCACTTGAGGCCTGGAACATGCCACAAATGTCCAGAAGTGAAAATAACACCTTGAAGTGATCCTGTTCATTAGTAAATGTAACAAAAAGAAAAAAGCAACACTGGGCCTTCAAGATTGGGACAACAGGAGTACTTTATTTTGGTTAAATAAAGTACTCCTGTTGTCCCAATCTTGAAGGCCCAGTGTTGCTTTTTTCTTTTTGTTTCTCCGATTGTATACTGTATTACCCTCTCTGTCTGTACATTAGTAAATGTAACCATATCTGTAAATGTTTTTCTCCGAGGACAAGCAGGCTGCTTGTTCTCACTGATGGGTGACGTCCACAGCAGCCCCCTCCAATCGGAAACTTCACTAGCAAAGTCCTTTGCTAGTCCTCGCGCGCCCATGCGCGGCCGTCTTCCCGCCCGAACCGGCTCGTGTTCGTCAGTCTTCTTTTGTCCGCGCTCGGGACGGTCGTGTTTTGCGCCGTTTCGCGCCTCTCAAAGTTGACCCTCGCGCGTCTTCGCGATTTTGCAAAAAAAAAAAAAACAAGACCTCGGTCTTGTCCCTTCCCATGTGTCCAGTTTGTTTCCCCGACGTAAGTTTCCTTTCGCTTTTGGGGTAGGCCTTTTTTGGGGCCTCGGTACGGGTTTTTTCTCTCTCCCTTATTTTTGGTGCCCTTCGTCGCCATTACGAATTTTGATTTCGCCGTCGTGATTTTTCCGCCCATGTCATCGAAGTCTCCCAGCGGCTTCAAGAAGTGCACCCAGTGCGCCCGGGTAATCTCGCTCACTGATAGGCGCGCTTCGTGTCTTCAGTGTCTGAGGGCTGGACACCGCCCGCAGGCCTGTAGTCTTTGTGCTCTTTTACAAAAGAGGACTCAGGTTGCGAGATTGGCCCAGTGGAACGTGTTGTTCTCGGGCTCTTCGTCGACAACAGCACCGGAGTCATCGAGTGCATCGACATCGGCAGCATCAAGACCTTCGACCTCGGCATCGACTGCATCGAGGTATTGACCCTCTGCATCGTCGGTACCGAGACATCGGAAGGCTGCGTCGGTGGTATCGGGACCTCCGCTGTTGCTGATGTCATCGGACGGTGGTGCTTCGACTGGAGTGAAGGTGAGGGCTGTCCATTCCCCTGCTGGTGGCGGTGAGCCTTCGGGTGGGTCTCCTCCTACCCTGAGGGCTCCTGCGGTACAGCCCCCCGAGACCGACCTTCTTCGGCCTCGGCCCCAAGGAAGAGACGGCTGGATTCTACGTCGTCCTTGTCGGTACTGGGAAGCTCCGGTGACATGCTTCATCTGAAAAAATCAAAGAAGCATCGACACCGGTCCCCTTCCTGCATCGGTACCGAGAGCTCTGTGTCGTCGAGGGAGTCGGCACCGAGAGGACCGCTCACCCTCTGTTCAGGAGGTGTCGATGCGCTCCACCTTGGACAGCCCGGAACAGCCTCCACGCCCGGAACAGACTCTGACCTCGACGCCTGCATCGGCTTCCATGTCTTTCTCCACAGCCGCTCTGCACGAGAGTCTCCGGGCCGTTCTCCCAGAGATCCTGGGAGAGCTGTTGCGCCCTTCCCCTCCGGTACCGGGGGTGCTTGCGCCACCGGTACCATCGAGTGAGGAGCCGGCTGGCCCCTTGCCCGGAGGGAGCTTCGCCGATCTCACCATGGCCGTGTTTCCATGGAGTCGAGTCTGGCACGGCTTCAGACACAGGTTCATGAACTTGTGTCTGATACCGATGGTGAGGCCTCATGGGAGGAGGAGGAGGACATCAGATATTTCTCTGACGAGGAGTCTGATGGCCTTCGTTCTGATCCCACTCCCTCCCCTGAGAGGCAGCTTTCTCCTCCTGAGAGTCTGTCTTTTGCGGCCTTTGTCCGGGAGATGTCTACGGCCATCCCCTTCCCGGTGGTCGTGGAGGATGAGCCCAGGGCTGAAATGTTTGAGCTCTTGGACTATCCTTCTCCACCTAAGGAAGCGTCCACAGTACCTATGCATCATGTCCTAAAAAAGACATTGCTGGCGAACTGGACCAAGCCTCTAAGTAATCCCCACATTCCCAAGAAGATCGAGTCCCAGTACCGGATCCATGGGGATGCAGAGCTGATGCGCACTCAGTTGCCTCATGACTCTGGTGTGGTGGATCTGGCCCTAAAGAAGGCTAAGAGTTCTAGGGAGCATGCTTCGGCGGCCCCGGGCAAAGACTCTAGAACCTTAGACTCCTTTGGGAGGAAGGCCTACCATTCTTCTATGCTCGTGGCCAAAATTCAGTCTTACCAGCTCTACACGAGCATCCATATGCGGAACAATGTGCGGCAGTTGGCGGGCTTGGTGGACAAGCTCCCTCCTGAGCAAGCCAAGCCATTTCAGGAGGTGGTCAGGCAGTTGAAGGCGTGCAGAAAATTCCTGGCCAGAGGGGTATATGATACCTTTGATGTTGCGTCCAGGGCCACTGCTTAAGGTGTGGTGATGCGCAGACTCTCATGGCTGCGTGCCTCCGACCTGGAGAATAGGATCCAGCAGCGGATTGCGGACTCCCCTTGCCGAGCGGACAACATTTTTGGAGAGAAAGTCGAACAGGTGGTAGCGCAGCTCCACCAGCGGGATACCGCTTTCGACAAGTTCTCCCGCCCGGCAGCCTTCAGCATCTACCTCCTCAGGTAGAAGTTTTTATGGGGGAAGGAAGACTGTTCTCTACTCTTCTGGTAAACGTAGGTACAATCCTCCTTCTCGACAGCCTGCGGCCCAGGCTAAGCCCCAGCGCGCTTGCTCTCGTCATCAGCGTGCGCCTCAGCAAGGCCCCGCGGCTCCCCAGCAAAAGCAGGGGGCGAGCTTTTGACTGGCTCCAGCAGAGCATAGCCGACATCAACGTATCAGTGCCGGGCGACCTGCCGGTCGGGGGGAGGTTGAAAGTTTTTCACCAAAGGTGGCCTCTCATAACCTCCGACCGTTGGGTTCTTCAAATAGTCCGGCAAGGATACACCCTCAATTTGGCCTCAAAACCTCCTAATTGCCCACCGGGAGCTCAATCCTACAGCTTCCAGCACAAGCAGGTACTTGCAGAGGAACTCTCCGCCCTTCTCAGCGCCAATGCGGTCGAGCCTGTGCCATCCGGGCAAGAAGGGCTGGGATTCTATTCCAGGTACTTCCTTGTGGAAAAGAAAACAGGGGGGATGCGTCCCATCCTAGACCTAAGGGCCCTGAACAAATATCTGGTCAAGGAAAAGTTCAGGATGCTTTCCCTGGGCACCCTCCTCCCCATGATTCAGGAAAACGACTGGCTATGCTCTCTGGACTTGAAGGACGCCTACACGCACATACCGATACTGCCAGCTCACAGGCAGTACCTGCGATTTCAGCTGGGCACACGTCACTTCCAGTACTGTGTGCTACCTTTTGGGCTCGCCTCTGCGCCCAGAGTGTTCACGAAGTGCCTGGCTGTAGTAGCAGCGGCGCTTCGCAGGCTGGGAGTACAAGTGTTCCCCTATCTCGACGATTGGCTGGTGAAGAACACATCCGAGGCAGGAGCTCTACAGTCCATGCAGATGACTATTCGCCTCCTGGAGCTACTGGGGTTTGTGATAAATTATCCAAAGTCCCATCTTCTCCCAGTACAGAGACTCGAATTCATAAGAGCTCTGCTGGATTCTCAGACGGCTCGTGCCTATCTCCCAGAGACGAGAGCCAACAACTTGTTGTCCCTCGTCTCTCGGGTGCGAGCGTCCCAGCAGATCACAGCTCGGCAGATGTTGAGATTGCTGGGCCACATGGCCTCCACAGTTCATGTGACTCCCATGGCCCGCCTTCACATGCGATCTGCTCAATGGACCCTAGCTTCCCAGTGGTTTCAGGCAGCTGGGGATCTAGAAGACGTGATCCACCTGTCCACGAGTTTTCTCAAATCCCTGTATTGGTGGACGATTTGGTCCAATTTGACTCTGGGACGTCCTTTCCAAATTCCTCAGCCACAAAAAGTGCTGACAACGGATGTGTCTCTCCTGGGGTGGGGAGCTCATGTCGATGGGCTTCACACCCAGGGAAGTTGGTCCCTCCAGGAACGCGATCTGCAGATCAATCTCCTGGAGTTACGAGCGGTCTGGAACGCTCTGAAGGCTTTCAGAGATCGACTGTCCCACCAAATTATCCAAATTCAGACAGACAACCAGGTTGCCATGTATTACATCAACAAGCAGGGGGGCACCGGATCTCTCCCCCTGTGTCAGGAAGCTGTCAGCATGTGGCTGTGGGCTCGCCGTCATGGCATGGTGCTCCAAGCCACATATCTGGCAGGTGTAAACAACAGTCTGGCCGACAGGTTGAGCAGGATTATGCAACCTCACGAGTGGTCGCTCAACTCCAGAGTAGTGCGCCAGATCTTCCAGGTGTGGGACACCCCCTTGGTAGATCTCTTTGCATCTCGAGCCAACCACAAAGTCCCTCAGTTCTGTTCCAGACTTCAGGCCCATGGCAGACTGGCATCGGATGCCTTCCTCCTGGACTGGGGGGAAAGTCTGCTGTATGCTTATCCTCCCATACCTCTGGTGGAGAAGACTTTGTTGAAACTCAAGCAAGACCGAGGCACCATGATTCTGATTGGTCCTTTTTGGCCGCATCAGATCTGGTTCCCTCTTCTTCTGGAGTTGTCCTCCGAAGAACCGTGGAGATTGGAGTGTTTTCCGACCCTCATCACAAAGGACGAAGGGGCGCTTCTGCATCCCAACCTCCAGTCTCTGGCTCTCACGACCTGGATGTTGAGAGCGTAGACTTTGCCTCTTTGGGTCTGTCAGAGGGTGTCTCCCGTATCTTGCTTGCTTCCAGGAAAGATTCCACTAAGAGGAGTTACTTCTTTTTATGGAGGAAGTTTGCCGTCTGGTGTGACAGCAAGGCCCTAGATCCTCGCTCTTGTCCTACACAGACCCTGCTTGACTACCTTCTGCACTTGTCTGAGTCTGGTCTCAAGACCAACTCTGTAAGGGTTCACCTTAGTGCAATCAGTGCATACCATTACCGTGTGGAAGGTAAGCCGATCTCAGGACAGCCTTTAGTTGTTCGCTTCATGAGAGGTTTGCTTTTGTCGAAGCCCCCTGTCAAACCTCCTACAGTGTCATGGGATCTCAATGTCGTTCTCACCCAGCTGATGAAACCTCCTTTTGAGCCACTGAACTCCTGCCATCTGAAGTACTTGACCTGGAAGGTCATTTTCTTGGTGGCAGTTACTTCAGCTCGTAGAGTCAGTGAGCTTCAGGCCCTGGTAGCCCAGGCCCCTTACACCAAATTTCATCATAACAGAGTAGTCCTCCGCACTCACCCTAAGTTCTTGCCGAAGGTAGTGTCGGAGTTCCATCTGAACCAGTCAATTGTCTTGCCAACATTTTATCCCCGTCCTCATTCCTGCCCTGCTGAACGTCAGCTGCACACATTGGACTGCAAAAGAGCATTGGCCTTCTATCTGGAGCGGACACAGCCCAACAGACAGTCCGCCCAATTGTTTGTATCTTTTGATCCCAACAGGAGGGGAGTGGCTGTGGGGAAACACACCATATCCTATTGGCTAGCAGATTGCATTTCCTTCACTTACGCCCAGGCTGGACTGGCTCTTGAGGGTCATGTCACGGCTCACAATGTCAGAGCCATGGCTGCGTCAGTGGCCCACTTGAAGTCAGCCACTATTGAAGAGATCTGCAAAGTTGCGACGTGGTCATCTGTCCACACATTCACATCTCATTACTGCCTGCAGCAGGATACCCGACACGACAGTCGGTTCGGGCAGTCAGTGCTTCAGAATCTGTTCGGGGTTTAGAATCCAACTCCACCCCCCTAGGCCCATGTTTTATTCTGTTCCAGGCTACACTCTCAGTTAGTTGGATAAATTGTTAGGTCAATCTCAGTTATGTCCTCGCCATTGCGAGGCCCAATTGACCATGTTTGTTGTTTTGAGTGAGCCTGGGGGCTAGGGATACCCCATCAGTGAGAACAAGCAGCCTGCTTGTCCTCGGAGAAAGCGAATGCTACATACCTGTAGAAGGTATTCTCCGAGGACAGCAGGCTGATTGTTCTCACAAACCCGTCCGCCTCCCCTTTGGAGTTGTGTCTTCCCTTGTCTTTGTCTTGCTACATATGGGACTGACGAACACGAGCCGGTTCAGGCGGGAAGACGACCGCGCATGCGCGGTGCGCATGGGCGCGCGAGGACTAGCAAAGGACTTTGCTAGTGAAGTTTCCAATTGGAGGGGGCTGCCGTGGACATCACCCATCAGTGAGAACAATCAGCCTGCTGTCTCGGAGAATACCTTCTACAGGTATGTAGCATTCGCTTTACAGTTCCAGTTTCTAATTTTTCTTTGATCAGTATTTTGAACTCTGGATATTGGTTGGAAAAATTCTTTTGAATAGAATTATAGTCTGTTCAATAGTGTACAGTATTTGATTTCAAGCCTATTTGCTGAAGTCTGAATGAAATGTTTTCCAGGTTTGCAGGTCTAAAGAAACATTCCTTATCAAAGACAGACCAATGTTTCAGATCTTCGTCCGGAAACCGATTGTCCGTATTGTCACATATCTGCTGGATCAAAGTGATTATTGACTTTCTTTTAACTGGAAATTGAAATGGAAAGAGCAGATTACCTATTTCTTCCTGGAAATGTTGTTTGTCTCCCAGATATTGTGTCCTAAGTTTCTTGATTTTTGCTTTGGCAAACTGTAAAGCTTCAACTGTAGAAAGTACACTACTTTGCAGAATTTTGCATGTCTACCAGTTCTGCTAGAATGTCGTTACGTAGTGAGAGAGCAACATGGTGTTCTGCATTTTGTAATTGATCCAAGCAGAATTTGTGAATAAAATCATTTTCTTCAACATTTTTTCTACAGTATTCCACTAATACATCATAGTTCCTAATCACAGCATTTACTGCAAAATATGTGATCTAATTTATCAATTTAAATGCAGTCACATCTGCCTCTTCAGCTTTGAAAACAAGTTCTTCAAATTTCACCTTCTTAACAGAAGGCCTGCAGAAAATTGTGTAAATAGTCCTTAGCAAAGTCTAGATCTCCCACATCAGGGGAATCTTCCAAGCATCATCTATTCCCAGGTCTTCACAATGTACCACACAATGTTGCTCTAATAAGTGTGGAATGGACTGGTGCAAAAGAACAGCTATACCTTGTCGTTTGCTCAGCATGACCAATGCACCGTCTGATGTAAACATCACCATCTTTTTTAAATTCAACTTGTTTTCCATATAAAACTGTTGTATAGCCTCAAAGATAGATAAACTATCATATGCTGTTAAATTTATTATGCCAGCAAACATCATTTTATGAAAGGATTCACTTTCATTCCTAAATTTTATGTTTAGAATTAACATTTTTGAAAATGTTATTTGTTGATCAACTATCAAAGTGTGGAACGCTGATTTTCTAATTTAATTTTATTTATGACATTTATATTCCACATTAGTCCAATGTGGCTCAATATGGCTAACACATTGGTTTTAATTGTTGAATTTGTGCACTCAGTGAACTCAAAGGCTTAACTATCTGGTCAGTGAACTTAAAGGCTTAATTAGTTCTGGTATTTTCATGTATGTGGCAACATGATCATGAATATCCTGGACCCCCAATGTATAAGAATTTATTTTCACAGCCAGCAAAATGTTTACCTTGTCAGGTGTTGCTTCTTTTCGCTGTGTAAGTTCTTTTCTGTGCTTGTTTAGATTCTGTTAAGAATTTTTTCAACAAACCTTTGGATTGATTTTTAAGCTTTGTGATTGAATTGATATGAGAGCTCTCTGTTTGAAATGTCATTTGAGATGGTCCATTTTCCAGTCGATCAATGCTTTCCCTGAGGTTTATTCTTTAAAAGCTCCTGCTTTCAATCGAATTTTGCAAATGACACCATCCATCTCCGAGTAGTTAAAAACTTCTCCCATGAGCACATGCTGTCCTTCGCCATGCTGTAAGTCCGTTTTAACAAAACATTCGGTCAACCATTCCGTCTTAAACCCCAAACACCGTTTTTTTCATGTAGTACTTGAACTCTCTTCAGCTTTTTGCTTTGATGGCATAGACCATTCATATATGCTCCGGCAAGACAAGGCATAGAGGCAAGCTTGGGCAGGCTGTGGCTGGAAACAGTTGACAGGGGTCACAATTGAATCTAAAATCATAAAAATGAAATAACCTCAAATAAATAAATACACTAAATAAATACATTGAAAGAGGCCAGAAATATTCATGAACATTTGTAGAAACAAATACTAAACAAATTTAAAAACATACGTAAATTAAAAAGTTAGCAATACAGGGATAATCAAGATTTGTAGTACTGGAAACCATAAACTTCATTAATAAAAACACTTGGAAAACGTTACTTACAAAAAGCGTACCTCAGTGCCAGATGCTGAGATGAGATAAAGGCTAGCGCTGGTTCACCCTCAAATTACAAATCAGATGCCGGAAGCAGACAAGCTAAGCAGCTGGCCTTAAGCAGGCAAGGCTGACAGGTAATACTGCACACAAGCAAGGCAAGGCATCGAGGGAATGGCATCCCTTGCAAGTTCTTTGGTGTATACCCGGAAGCAGACACGCGCCTACCCAGAACCCAGCAGTCCATAGAAGGAGCGGCAGGGACATGGACTACCACCCCAAGGAACGTTGTGGTTTCCTACTCAATGGCTTGAGGTACATCGGGGCATCGGTAGAGGGGAAGACCGGGAGGAAAGAGACATTAGTGAGCAAATGTTGACCCAAAGTGAGTGACTCTAGGTTTGTATGAGTGATCGCTCATGTGCTCACCTTAGAGGGAACACAGGTGAAAAAGTTCAGGCTGGGCCAGACAGACAAAGGTAACAAAGCACTCCACAGCTCTCCAGTTTTTCTCACAGACAACAACTTCCAGCTCTCCAATTCAGCAAAAATCACAAATAGGTCTAAAGACAAGCTTGTGCTTAAGACGCTTTTAAAGCTGGTCTAATACTGGACGTTTTTCTTCCAGCCCCTAGGAAGTCATTTTGCTATCCATTATGGGCTAGAGATGTTCATCACGTAAGACCACCCATGTCATGGCCATGAAACGCTCCCTCTGGGGACATTTTATAATGAACAACTAGTGGTTTTGGCAGTTTTTCCCCCTTTGTTCGATTATATGCTTTGGATTTTTTTTCTGCTAGAAAAATGTCTATCTACCTGTTATGCCATTTTTTAGACATTTTTCTATTTTGAAAACGATAGCCCCATTAGCAGTCATGCAAACACACATGACTGTCAGGAGTGCTGGAATGCTTTGTGAGGATGCCATCTTCTGGAGTGAGCTGGTAAAAGGAGAATATATTATGCTGCCCTATGGACACATATGTTAGATTTATATATTATGATGTTCTTAGTTCAAGCTGGGTTTAAGCTGGTATTTATTTTTCAGCTTTTACCAAGGTGGTGAGTTGACTTCAGAACACCACTTGGGTAGGTGTCCTTTTTTTTTTTAACCTTGTATTTATTAGAGTCCTTTTGGTATGGATGTTGTTATATCAATAAGGTTCTTATTAAACACTATATCCCCTGCACAAGAGTCCAATGCAGATTTAAGGCAACAATAATACATCTTAATAAAATAGAAAACCAACAGTACTTATAACTATCATAATCTACCAAATAAGTTTTCAGATTTCTTCAAAATACATAATAATTCATCTCCATTCTAATAACAGATGGAAAGGAATTCCAAAAAGGAATTACAAGAGATGAGAACAAAGTATTTGCCATCTTTAAAAAATGTACACCTTTAAAAGGAAGAGAATGCAGATAAAAGAACTATGCAGTCCTACAGAAAACCGAGTTAATGGTGTAACAATCAGGTTTATCAGCAATTCTTACATAAATCCATGAAGAATCTGACACATTAGACAAGCTGATTTATATAATACTAGTAAAAAAAGGCCCGTTTCCGAAACAAATGAAACGGGCGCTAGCATGTAGTTTTTTTTTTTTTCTCCTGTAGTTTTTCCTTTGAAGAGAAAAGCACTGTATGAGGCGGCGCTGTCTTTTCCCGGGGTGATTGAGGTCGGGGAATCCTTGAGGTGGGTTAGGGTTTGCCTTATGCCGGGGATGTTTTTTGTTGGTTGGCGGGAGAGCAGCACTGTCTGGGGCCGTCGGTTTTAACGGTATTTTTGGTCCTTGTGGCAAGCAGCGGCGTCTTGTTTTGGGTGGTGTGGTTTGCGGAAGGGAGAGTATGCCACTCTTTCGGTTCGTTATAGGGCAGCAGCGTAGGAACGATGCAGGAGGAATGCTGGACGAATGCGCAGTGGGAAGCAGCGCGGTGTGTGCATCCTCGAGGTGGGTGACGGGTTTTTTGAGGCGGGGGATGGTTTTGCACGTCCTGGGTTGCTTGGTTCGTGAGAAGGTGAAGGGGGGGGAGGTGTTCCAGTTATGTGCACGTGCGTGATAATGTTTTTTTTTTTCTTTGTTGCCTCCAGTTTTGTATATTGAAGGAGTTAGCGGTTTTGTATATTCAAGCAGTTTGCCAGCCAGTCTGTACCGAATCCTAGGCTGGGGAGGAGTAGGGAAACTACTCCTCCCCCCGCCTGGGTCAGTCTGTGATGCAGGCTAGGTCGGGTTTAATTTTTGCAGGTGGTGGCACACGTCGCAGATGGTGAGGGGCATGCTTCTTTTTTTTTTCTTTATTGCCTCCGGTTTTGTATATTGAAGGAATTAGCGGTTTTGTATATTCAAGCAGTTTGCCAGCCAGTCTCTACGGAATCCTAGGCTGGGAAGGAGTAGAGAAGTTTCCCTACTCCTCCCCCTGCCTGGGTCAGTCTGTGATGCAGGCTAGGTCGGGTTTAATTTTTGCAGGTGGCGGCGCTCGTTGCAGATGGCGAGAGGCACGCTGTACTCCTGTTTCCCCGGGTCCAACAACAATATTTGTGTACATACCCAGTGCTGGGATATTCTCTGTTTCCAGCGGCGTTCGTCTGCTCTCTGTGCTGCTCAGACAATGAGGCATTCTACAGCTGAATGCTCCTCCCTTCTTCTGTTTTTTTTCTTCTGATAGGTGAGTTCTATGTCGCATTCCGTTGCCTGGTAACAGTTCTGCTTTGTTAGTGGGCAAGCCCCTTCTGATAGGTCCCTTCTGATAGGTCCGTGTTATGTCGGATGGCTTCACCACCATGAAACCATGAACCCTTTATCGTGTGCTGTGACTTCAGAATCTTTGTCCTCAGAATGTTCACGGTGCATTTTATTATATTAGATTCTTTCCTGAACTGGAAGCCAATGTAAATTAGTTATATGAGAGGAGACTGTCAAACTTTCTAAATTTGAATGTTAATCAGGTCAATATGTTCTGAATCAGCTGGTGTTTATATATTTATCTATGTTTTGATGAATTTTTTATTGAAATTTTGCAAAAGTATAAAGGAATTAAGTGACCGTTTTGAACAATGTAAAGCTATATGCTGCAATATAATTAGTTTACATATACAGAAGTTCAGTATAAGCTCATTAAACAGTTTCATTGGAAAAAGAGTCCAGAAGTGCCCAGGTTTTATAGATTGAAGAGACATTATGAAATTTAGTTGCAATAGCTAACTTGTATTTTCTCATTAACACACAAGTGACTCCATCATTCAGTTTAGGATTGTCCTTCCAATTACAAATGATAAGGTAGGTCAGTATATCTAGGTGAGGATTTGCACAATCCTTGATATTTTAAAGATTAAAGATATTTTGATATTTATGTTTTAATGGTTTTTTTTATATACATGTTATGGTTCTGTATTGGTATTTTAGTATTTATGTTCTTATTTTAATTACCATTTTTATTATTGTCTTTTAGTAACATGGTTTTGTTTTATATATCATTAGTACTGCCTAGCCACTGACACAGCCCTTGCATGGGCGAAACCTGGCCAGTGTTGGGCTTGTTTGGTTTAGATTTTAGACTTCTCAGAGAATAAAGGTTTGAAGACAGTATTCCTTGTTCTAATCTGCTCTTGTACCCGTACAGATAAGTAATCCTGCTTTCATGTGCATTAACGCTCTCTTTAATTTAAGCCTTTAGAATAGGACCTGCTTTCTTGCTACACAGTATGATGATGTTTGTCTTCTAATTCATTTTGGTTTAGGGAGAAAATGTTTGTACCAATGAAGGAGGGATCTGCCAAATTTCAACCAGTTTGAGAAAAGTAGCCGCTTTTTACAAGTGAGTCTCCTGTCTCTATGCTTTGGAATGTATCTCTATCAGAAAAATGTCTAAATAATTTGGTATGGCAGAGTTTTTTTTCCATTCAAACCCTGCATATTAAGGAAACAACTTAGGGATGTAATTTCTGGCCTTACAGTGTAGAAAGACAGTTGAATGCTAAGGACATTATTTTACAAACATAACCATGCGTACTGTAAAATAGAATTTACATGTGTATTATGCAAAAGTGTAAATATTGATTTCAGAAAGCTGCCATTTATGTGTGGAGATAAACCCCAGGCAGAGATTTCAAGGGGCATGGTTTGGGTGTGGCCTTTTACTAAGCTGCACTGAAAAGTGACCTGCAGTATCAGTAGCACGGAGCTTTCCCATGCGCTGAGGCCACTTCTAGCTTGGCTGTAAAATAGGCGCATTTCATATTTTCCCCGTTAATGGCTACACACTAATTTACCAATTAATGCATGGACATTAGTACAGGTGCCCTTACCGACAGGCGCTAAGGGCTTCCGTGCTAACTATGCGCTAATTGGTTAGCATGCAGTGATGCAGCTGTGCTAACCGATTAGCACTGAGCATACCTACTGTCCACCCCCAAACATGCTTCCAGCACTAAAAATTATTTTCTATTTTTAGCACGTGGGTAACAGGCGCCAAACACAAAACTACATCAGGATACCTGAGCATGCCCTGCAATAGTGGATTTCAACCTGTAGTAGGCACACAGTGCTTGCTGCAGCTTGGTGAAAGGACCCCTATATGTGTATTTCCTATTTAACAATAGGGATACACATGCTACTTCTGGGGTATTCTGTGCAAAAGAAAATTAAAATTCTATATGAAAATTCTGGGCACAAAATTTTACATTTCTGCAAAATTCTGCATGCTTTGTATATCATTTTTTGTGCTGAATTTTCCCATCAAAACACCTAGATCATCCTTGACCTGGGCATGATACCCCCACCCTCAAATTTCTCTCTCTTCAAGCTCAACCCCTTCCGCAGCATATTCTGTCTTTTACTTAGCTTGAACCCCTTCCTATGCTTGATCTCCCTTTTTTCAGCAAGTTTAAACTTCTGCTTTCTCTTTCTGTCCCCTAGTTATTTCCCCCTTTTAACCACCAGTTTTCTATTCCTCTTCACCCCCTATTCCCTCTCCTTACTTGCCAGCAGAACCCCAAACTCTCTTCATGCTCTCCCATCTCTCCAGCAATATCTCAGCTCTCTCTGTCTCCCCCCCACCACAGTTCTCTTTCTCTAAATCCTAACAAGACCCCTAGAATTCTTTCCCTCTGCTCCCCTCCCTTTCCAGTACTCTATCCCTCCCCAAGAACACACTTCCAGCTTGCTCTGATACCCCCCCATAGCAAATGTTCTCAGCTTGTTCTCTCCTTCCCTGCCAGAGAAAAACCTCTCAGTATGCCCTGTCACTCCCTCAAGCTTGCACTGTCCCTTACCCAAGGTGACCATGAAGCAATACAAAGCTAATGTCTTCATTTTTGTTTTCCATTATTTTCCTAATAATACCTAACATTCTGTTTGATTTCTTAGCTGCCAACACACACTGAGCAGAGGGTTTCAACGTATCATCAATGATGACACCTAGATCCCTTTCCTGGTCCGTGACTACTAATGTGAATCCTTGCATTACGTAGCTATAGTTCAGTTTCCTCTTTCCCACATTCATCACTTTGCACTTGCTCACATTAAATGTCATATTCCAATTGCATGTCTAGTCAGTCTTGTAAGGTGGTCTTGTAACTTTTCACAATCTTCTTGCGATTTAACAACTTTGAATAACTTTGTGTCATCAGCAAATTTAATTACCTCACTAATTACTCTCATCTCTAGATCATTTATAAAGATGTTAAAAAGCATTGGTTCCAGCACAGACTCCTGGGGAACCCCACTATCTACCCTTCTCCATTGAGAATACTGACCATTTAACCCTACTCTCTGTTTTCTATCTTTTAACCAGTTTTTAATCCACAATAGAACACTACCTCCTATCCCGTGAATCTCCAGTTTCCTCTGGAGTCTTTCATGAGATACTTTGTCAAATGCCTTTTGAAAATCCAAATACACAATATTGACTGGCTCACCTTTATCCACATATTTGTTCACCTCTTCAAAGAAATGTAATAGATTGGTGAGGCAAGATTTCCCTTCTCTAAATCCATGTCAGCTTTGTCTCATTAATCCATGCTTTTGAATATGCTCAGTAATTTTGTTGTTTATAATAGTCTTTACCATTTTGCCCGGCACAGACGTCAGGCTTACCGGTATATAATTTCTTGGATCTCCTCTGGAACCTTTTTCAAAAATCGGCGTTACATTGGCCACCCTCCAATCTTCTTGTACCATGCTTGATTTTAAAGATAAATTACATATCACTAATAATAGTTTTGCAAGTTCATTTTTAATAATAGTAATAACAAATATTATATAAACTAAGCCAATGGGTAATAGAATATTCAAAATAAAATGTATTTATCATTAAAACATAAACATAAATGGTCATAATATACATATATAATATAGTTGAATAGAAATAGGACACATACCTATACCGTGAGCTTCACCAAATAGCTTAAATGGTTTGTACTCTAGTTTCTACCATATATAGCTGTAGAGCAAAAAATGATAGAAAAAGGCTATTGAGCGATCACATATTATTCATTTTATTTATTTATTTGTAGCATTTGTATCCCACATTTTCCCACCACTTTGCAAGGTCAATGTGGCTTACATTTGCCGTAGTGGCGATTGCCATTTCCGGTTAACATAATTACAAATGATGTTACATTCAAGTGCGTATATACATGGTAAAAGAATATAAGTTCCTGAGTAATAGGTTGGATTATAACATTTATAAAGAAATCATTTTCGACATTAGGGTAGAAGAAGTAGTGTTTGTTCATTAATAGTAATGAGGTTAATCAGTCATGTGGAGAGAGAGCGGTTCTGTCTCGTTCGTAATCAGTCTTATTGTTTAATAGTTAGGATGGTTGTTTATGGTATGCCTTCTTGAATAGGTCAGTTTTCAATAGCCTTCGGAAGGTAGCTAGATCTTGCGTTGTTTTTATGGCCTTCGGTAGTGCATTCCATATTTGCGTACAAATTTAGGAGAAGCTGGTTGCGTATGTGGACTTGTATTTTAGTCCTTTACAGTTGGGGTAGTGGAGGTTGAGGAATGTGCATGCTGATCTTTTTGCGTTCCTAGTAGGTAGGTCTATAAGGTCTGACATGTAGGCTGGGGCTTCCCCATGTATAATTTTGTGAACCAGTGTGCAGACTTTGAACACAATTCGTTCTTTTAATGGAAGCCAATGTAGTTTTTCTCTTAGGGGTTTGGCGCTTTCGTATTTCGCTTTCCCAAATATGAGTCTGGCTGCTGTGCTTTGAGCGGTTTGAAGCTTCTTAATGATTTGTTCTTTGCATCCGGCATAGATGGCATTACAATAGTCTAGGTGACTTAGCACCATTGATTGTATCAGGCTGCGGAATATTTATCTTGGGAAATACGGTTTGATCCTTTTAAGTTTCCACATTGCATGGAACATTTTCTTTGCTGTATTTTTCGCATGGTCTTCTAGTGTGAGATTTCGGTCAATTGTGACTCCCAGAATTTTCAGACTGTCAAGAGACCAGAAGAGTGTATTCTGGAGTGTTTATGGTATTGTGTTTATTTGAGTTATAATGTGAAGATAGGATGAGACGTGGAGGGGCATAATTGAACGAAAACGTCTATCTCCATGGGTGTTTATCTCCGAGAACGGGTCCGTGAAGGGGCGGACCGAACCGTATTTTCAAAAAAAAATAGACGTCCATGTTTTATTCGACAATTTGTGAGCTGGGCATTTTTGTTTTTCAGTGATAATGGAAAATGAAAGCGCCCAGCTCAAAAACGAATAAATCCAAGGCATTTGTTCGTGGGAGGGGCCAGGAGTCGTAGTGCACTGGTCCCCCTCACATGCCAGGACACCAACCGGGCACCCTAGGGGGCACTTTACAAAAACAAAAAAAAAAGGTAAAAGAGCTCTCAGGTGCATAGCACCCTTCCCTTGTGTGTTGAGCCCCCCAAATCCCCCTCAAAACCCACTGCCCACAAGTCTACACCATTACTATAGCCCTAAGTGGTGAAGGGGAGCACCTACATGTGGGTACAGTGGGTTTGGGGGGGTTGGACGACTAAGCATTAAGCAGCACAATTGTAACAGGTGGGGGGGGGGGGGGATGGGCCTGGGTCCACCTGCCTGAAGTCCACTGCACCCCCTAACAACTGCTCCAGGGACCTGCATACTGCTGCCAGGGAGGTGGGTATGACATTTGAGGGTGAAAATAAAAAGTTGTGAAACATCATTTTTTGTGGTGGGAGGGGGTTAGTGACCATTGGGGGAGTCAGGGGAGGTCATCCCTGATTCCCTCTGGTGGTAATCTGGTCATTTAGGGCACTTTTTGGGGCCTTATTCATGAAAAAACAGGGTCCAGGAAAAGTGCCCTAAATTCTAGCTACAAACGCATACTTTTTTTCCATTATCGGCGAAAGGCGCCCATCTCTCCTCGGCCGATAACCACGCTCCAGTTCCACCTTCGCCACGCCTCCGACACACCCCCGTCAACTTTGTACACTTCCGCGATGGAGTGCAGTTGAAAACGTCCAAAATCGGCTTTCCATTATACCGATTTATTCGTTTTTGTGAGATAAACATCTATCTCCCGATTTGGGTCAAAATCTAGGCGTTTTTCTCTTTCAATTATAAGGTGGATAGTGTCTTTTCTGTGTTTAGTTTTAGTTGGAATGCGTCCGCCCATGAATTCATTATTTGGAGGCTGTGTTTGATTTCATTTTTAATTTCGGTTAGATCGTGTTTGAACGGGATGTATATCGTGACATCGTCTGCATAGATGTACAGGTTGAGTCCTTGGTTGGATAGCGATTTGCCTAAAGGTGTCACCATTAAGTTAAATAGGGTTGGTGAGAGCAGTGATCCTTGTGGTACTCCACATTCGGGTTTCCATGGTGTTGAAGTTTTTGACTTTGAAATCACTTGATAAGTTCTTGCTGTTAGAAAGCCTTGAAACCATCTTAGTATGTTACCTCCAATCCCGAAGAAGTCTAGGATGTTTGAGAGTATTTGGTGGCTGACCATGTCGAACGCGCTGGACATGTCAAATTGTAGGAGCAGCACATTGTTTCTGGTTGCAATTGTTTAAATTTGGTTATGAGAGTGGTTAGCACTGTTTCAGTGCTATGGTTGGATCTAAATCCTGACTGATTCATGTAGTATTGTGAATTTGTTTAAGTAGTTGGTAAGTTGCTTGGTTACCATACTTTCCATTAGTTTGACAATCAGGGGGATGGATGCTACTGGTCGATAGTTTGTTGTGTCGTTTAATTTTTTCTTTAAATCTTTGGGTATCGGTGTGAGTAGTATGTTTCCTTTGTCCTTGGGGAAAAGTCCATGTTGTAGCATGTAATTCAGGTGCGATGTGAGATCTGTTATAAAGCGTTTGGGGGCGGACCTTATTAGATTGCTGGGGCAGATGTCCAGTTTGGAGTGGGTTTTGGAGAACTTGTTGATTGCTTAAGTGATGGTTTCTTCGGTTAGTAGATCGAAGTTGATCCAGATTCGATCTGCTGGGTATTCATCGGGAGTTGGGTCCAGACAATCCATAATTTTTTTGTGATCAGTAGTGTTAAGTGGTAGCGTGGATCGTAGTTTTATAATTTTCTCATTGAAGTATTTGGCAAGGTTGTCTGCCGATGGGGTGTCTGTGCTGGCTGTGGTAACTGGTGTGGTGTCTATTAGTTTATTCACAAGCTGGTATAGTTTATGTGCGTCTTTGTAGTCAGGCCCTATTTTGGTTTTGTAGTATGCTCTTTTAGTTTGTCTTATTGAGTATTTGTATTTTCTTTGTAATTGTTGCCATACATTGAGTGTCTGTTCGTCTTTCCTTTTCTTCCATGCTCGCTCATGTCTCCTAACCTGTGTTTTTAGTAGTTTCAGTTCTTCGTTGAACCAAGGTATTGAGTTTTTTCTTCATGTAGTCTTTTTTTTTTGTAATGGTGCAATTTTGTCTAGTGTGTTCTTGCATCTGTCGTCCCAGTTTTGTAGAAAGTGTTTGGCGTCTGTTTGTGCTGTCCATTCATCATTGTAAATCTCTTGCCAAAATGTTGCAGGGTCAATTTGGCCTCTCGTCGTAAAATATGTAAAAACGTATCAAAGAATAAATAGACAGGTAACTCACTTGATGGCCAAATGACTATGGCACCATAGCAGATTAAAAAAAAAAAAAAACAGCACCGTTTTCAAAAGTTGAATCTGTGAACCAAAAACCAAACCACAAAAGTTAATTTAAAATACCTACATCCGTATTCTATCACCAGAAGGTGGCAACCTAAGCCTAAAATATAACTTGACTGAAGCAAAGTAAAGAAATAACCTACACTGAATATGCATAAGAGGTATATATGCCCAACATTTGACTCATGCAAATATGTGTAATGTTACATAGATTCCTAGGGTGTATCCTGGAAAAGTAACTGTCCAAGTAGGCCACCAGGACAGGCCTGAGACACCCTGGTGTCAGATAATGATACTATATAGGGAGAGGAATCGTGCTGTACCCTATAAGACCTGCTGCTGCAATCCTTTCCAAACAAACTGAATGTGGTCTTGAGGAGGACACAGGATTTAGCCAGAAACCCTAAACAACAAGAAAGCTTAGTTAAGAGCTCCTAATTCTTATCTACACACCTGTGAAAACTGCTATTAGAATGGACTCACAGCAGCTGCAGTGTTTGGACATGATTGTGGCTACATCTGTTAGTCTCTACATCAAGCTAACACTAAGTTTATTAGACAACTAAGTTATTGAAAGATAGTACACTCGTAGGCAGCTTCTCAATTCTTAAAAATGGAGAAAAGTAAAACCAAAATAAAACCACCTCATTAATAATGTGCACATTAATGAGGGAATAAAAAAAAAAGATCTTAACAAAACCTAAGCTAAACCTTAAACCACTAAAAAAACAAGATAAGAGAGAATATTTAACAGAAAAATAAGATCAAAAAACAAAACAAAAGATATATATAATTTTAACAATCTCAAAAAAATAATAAAAAGCAAATGCATACAACTTAAGGAAATGTTTCAATAATATCTTAAAAACAATGGACGACACCATGGAAAACTCAAAAAAGAAAAACTTAGTAAATCAAATAATACAGCACAGTGCCTGCCTCTAAAAAAACAAACAAACAAACAAACCTGAATGTGTCCCTTATCTTAAAAAAAACAAAAATTTCAGAAATATAGTCAGATCTAATTCTTGATTGAGACCATTAGGGCTCAATGTTTACCATCTATAAATAAATCGTTGTTCATTTCTTAATAATTCACCTTCAGTATCACCACCTTTCCATGACCTTATGTTTATGAACAATCAAAAATCTGTAATCATTGCACATATGTTTAGCTTTTACAGAATGTCCCACTAGTGGCTTGTCAAGCAACTGCCTTTTAATAGCACTCCTATGTTCCATCAATCTTTTGTTAAATGCTCTTTTTGTTTTTCCCATATATATTAAGCCAAAGGGACATAGTGCTACATAAATCACTTTTCCGTCTTATAGTTTGTAAAATGTCTCAGTTCATATCTTTCATTGGTCACAGGGTGATAAAAGCATTTTGTTCTTAAATTCACATCACACACAGAACAACATCCACAAGGGAAATGCCCTAATACATTATTAAAATAAGTGAAGTGAATTGGAGGTAATGTGGAGGGTGCCAGCATATCTTTTAAACTGTGATTCCTTTTGTATGCTATTAAAAGGTTCTTATTCCTAATATTGTTTGCGTTCTGTATTATGTGCCAATAGACAAATGGTTAAAACCTGCACACGATTCTATCCTTATTCTTTTTCTCTTTGTATTTTAAGATAGTACTTTGTTCTGTTGTGGATGTTCTGTAAAAACATTTCTCAACTGTAGCCTGTGGGTAAACCCTGGCTAAAAATCGATTACCCATATCAATTGATTCTGTCACAAAATCTCTTTTTGTAGAACAGAGACGCTTAGGGTGTAAAAACTGGCTATGTGGTAAATTGGTTTTCAAAGCTGGACTGTGACAGCTTGTAAAATGCAAAACTTTATTAGTGTCAGTTGGTTTTCTATATATGAACACAGGAGTGGAAGAAGCAAACCACAATCTTCAATATGATCAGAGCAGTAGTTTATTGATCCAAAGCTGACAAACTGAACCCAACATGGGCCATGTTTCGGTACCCAAGCCTTCATCAGGGATTCTTAGAAAACAATGATGACATAAAACATCAATAAATAAAAGTGCAAGGTAAAAAAACAAAAACAAATGGAGGATATATATAAATAAATATAATATATATAATTGACATGCCTATTAAGCCAATGGAATATGCATAAGAATGAGTATGTAACAAATCAGCTTATATTGGAGCTCCAAAAAAAGAGCATATAAAACAGTAAATATATATAAACAGCATATGCAGCAGTGAGTCATATGGTTTAATACACCTTACTTGCATAGTACATTTTAGAAGAAATATTTTACCAAAATAGGATTCTTAAACAATAAAACAAGAGTAATTTCCTAAATAGACCTTAAGGAAATTTTTTGGACCTTGAAAAAGAGGGACTAAACCACAAGACGCTGCATCTTTGTGCAACATAGTAGAAAATAGAAGAAACTCAGCACTGCAATAGATCTGTCTCCCCAAATATGGTATCGCCACACAGTTATTGTCCTGTAATATTTCTAACCATAATAAAAAACCATAGGAGATGTTATCTTAACTAGACCTTATATCCAATACCTTGAAACTGCTCATCAACCAACATAATATAAATTAAAATAGAAAAAGCTAATGCGCCTATACATTTCTATGGGTGCGTCAGGGATTAACACGCGTAAACCATTTACGCGCATTAAAAATGCTAATGCATCCATAGTGTCTTTTAGTAAACCTAGCCCATCTTAAGAGGCATCAGAGATTCTCAGTTTGTATTTATCCAATCATCTTAAAAAAACAATATGTGCATCATACCATAAAAAAGCTGATAATTGTTGTACACACCAGTGGTCACAAAAATATTAAAAAAACATAAAAAAGCATCGGCTATATGTAATGGAATACATAAACATCTATAACAAAAATTAATTGGATAGGGAGTCCAAATGAGCAAAAATACTCAAAACCACAACAATGACCCCTTATAATGAACAAACTTGTATGACCAAAGCATCAAAAATGATTTATAAATATCGGAAGGAAAAAGCCTCAAAGAGCTCAAGATCCAAAGATCTATAGAGCTGAAATTATCATAAATGATCCACGCTTCATCACTGGCTAAACCTTCCATAGATAGCTGTATAGAGTACATTAAAAAAATCAGCAGTCTGTATGCATCAAAATAATAGTGTTTACTTGAATTTACAAGGAAAGTACTTAGCTTTCAACAAGCTCCACGTGTTCTTCCTTGAGGTTCCTCTACCAGCTCGAGTGGTTGTCTTCAGCTTACACCAGCACCCCCAGTCCAATGTTGGCCAGCGTTTCGCTCAGCTCACATTTGCCCTGCTGCTTCAGTGTCTTTAAGATTTGGGGCTGCTAAGTGCAAATTCGTCTTCTCCATCTGGATCATACTCCTGTGCTCCACCAAACATACATAAAGAGACCATGAAGTCTGTAAAACATAAAGTTTATCACATGGACACCGCAAACAACAGACAACCTTCATAAAACATCCTAAGGCTAACCAAACACCTTAAAAAGGCAGCAATAAAAGCCGCTACAGAGACTCGCTATAACAGCTGATGCAAATGATGCGGTATTCACAGAATGCTATTTAAAATTATGGATCCATACATCCTTCTCTCATTATATAAACATCAGATAGAAAAAAGTAGATAAATTCTCAGACTCGCCTCAATTGTACTCAACTGCTAAAAACACACAAAACGTCATTAGTAGAATTGGCAAACATTAAACCATTGCAAGAAACTGCCCTTTAGTAACGCTTACTTACATAAATATTCATTCTATGACGTGTGATTATACATTTCTTGTGATGTCATTGATGACAAACTTGGGGGGTCTTTTACTAAAGCTTAGCTCGAATTATATGCAGTAGGGCCCATAGGAATAAAATGGGCCCTGCTGCAGATAACTCGAGCTAAGCTTTAGTAAAAGACCCCCTTGAAGATTAAACCAAGAAATCGAAAGCTGAGACAGAACAAATCTATTGAACATAAATAAGAGTTGCACTTAGACAACATGAGGCATATTTTCAAAGCACTTAGCCTTCCAAAGTTCCATCTTCCCCTTAGTCCTGTGCCCCACCAGAGGTGCTGATGTCATTTGTTTGTTAATACGGCTTCTGTGTTTCACAATTCTTGTTCTTATCACTCTTTTTGTTTTTCCAATAAAAATCAATCTACAAGGGCATATGATGATGTATACATCAAAACTGGAGTTGCATATACTTTCAAAATTCAGTTTGTATTTCTTACCCGAAATAGGGTGAATAAACATGCATATACTAAGAGAATGCCTATATGTTGAACAGTGTCTTGAACCACACGGAACATGACCAACATTAGACACCGGTACCTCTATACTTTTTGCTAAAACTGAGGACACTAATAGATTTTTTAGATTTTTATTGCGGGTATGAGCTATAACTGGTTTAATGTTCTGAAAACATGAATGTTGCTGCAATATATGCCAGTGTTTATGTATAATCTTACGAGAACCTGAGAGAGCAGACTAATGCAGGCCGAGTTTTCTTATTCAGTCCAGTTTTAAGTAACACTAACCTATCTTGATATTTGACTCTGTTATACCCTTCCACTAAATTGTGCCTTGGATAACCCTTATGGATGAATCTTGTAGCAAGAGTCTTGGATTGTGTATTAAATTCTGCATTTTCTGTACATAACCTTTTCACCCGTAAGGTATATGGGTGAAAAGGTTATGTACAGAAAATATAAGGTAGATTATCCTTCAGTTGTTTATTGTGATAGCTCGAATAATGAAGATAATTATTCTTGTCCATAGGTTTTCTGTATAGTGTTGTAATGAACTTGTATCTAACTTTTTAAATCAAAATATCCGAAAAAAGAGATTGCTTCAAGATCATAATTTTAAATTTGGGCCTAATGTATTAAGCCAGCTATGGAAGAAAGACACATTTTCTCTCCAGAGAATAGAAATATTGCCAATGTAACGCTTATATATGCAAATATTAGATTCAAAAGGGCTTTGCAGAACATGTGATTCTTCAAATGATGCAGCATATAAATTCACTATATCAGGAGCTATAGAGGCCCCCATTGCGGTCCCCTTTATCTGTTGGTAAAAGCTTCCTTCAAAACAGAAATAATTTTCTGTTTGTGCTATGGTGGCCATACTGTAAGGCACCACCTGTCCTATCCGGACACCTGAAGCGACTTTTTAACATGCCAGAGATGTACTCCATGACCCTGCGAGCGGCTCTGTGGGCCTCATTATATGTCACAGGTTCACGCAGTGGAGTGAGAAGCCAGCTGCTACAATGGTATCCCGTGTCACCTATGCCAGTAGAGGAGTGAATATTAGTTTCACATCATGTATGAGAGAAAACACACACATATCCCAAAAGAGCTGTTATTAGGACCGTTTCAGTGCTCTCAGCTCCAAGACAATTCATCCCACATAGAGAGCCTATGCCTCCCCTTGCACATTATATTCACGTTGGTCAATTGAAGCCTAAACTATTTGGCCATGGCTGACTCCTACTTATGTTAAGTGTAGAGGTCAAATTGCATATTCTTATTTTGCTGACTTGGGCCCTGAAGTCATGAGAACCCTTCCACCCCTAAAGACGATATAAAAGGACACCTATGGGGAGAAATGTGACCAACATGGGAAGTGACTGGTGGCAGCATAGACCCTAGAACACCTTACTACTGAAGCACCCATCCAAATATGAGATTACAGGGAAGATCAGAAAAGGCATGTATACCCAATAACCACTGTACACGTTATCTGCAAACGGACAGTCTGGACAGGCTTTTAAATGTTTAGGTCCTGCATTGCTGCTCAGATTATTAATGATCCTCTGATCTATTCCAGAGTGTCAAAACAGGTTGACACATACTAGATGGGGAGCTGCCAAGTTCCCCTTCCCAGGAAGGTGACCATTAAGCCATTTCTGCTTTTGCCCTTACATACCAATACTATGTGGTATTGATATTCCCTGATTTCCTCTATGGAAATCAATGCTGCAGGTTGCATAAGGGACCAAGATGAAGTATGCAAAAATTTAGGTCCGGTCAATAAGCGTACCTCTTGAAAGAGGTGGCTTGGCAGCTCTGCTTTGCATGTAAGTGGAAGTAAGTGGACAAAATTGAAGAATGACTGCATCACATCATCCTAACACATTCTACAGCACTGAGGTCTCCAATGAAGCGATAGCCTATGGCCAAAACACTATATGCTGAGAACAGACACCGTGAACGGTGTCATACACTGCTTTCCCACACCACCACCTAAAAGACACATCCCCGTTAGTGTCCTATAGAGGACTTGAGGGTGTTTCCCACCCATGGCTGATATGTGCTACCACGGTAGCTGCACCTAGATACCTTTGGATGAGAAGATGTAAAGCACCAAGCTACCATCTCTGCCATCTCCACCGCTGTCATCCTATCCACATTAAGGGCTAGGCAGCTATTAGGGTAACATTCCAAAGGTAGGTGAGCTTTTTGTAACATGTGATAGTGATTGAGATCAAAAGCACTTGTCCCACCATACTCAACAGAGCCATGGATATATATCAGAGGTTAGGACACCCACTCCTCATGGTAAACCTAGCCAGTCATAGTTGCCAGAATCTCCCCATAAAATTCAATTACAATATCCTGATACAGCTGACTATCTAGTTGTGGCCCAAATACTGGGTTCAAAGTGTCTGATCTATATCATGCACTATCCCTCATGCTGTAAACAGTAATTGTGTCTGCTGGATTGTGAGAACCCCCTGCAAACTTGCAAAAACCCGGATCAGTGGCAAAATAGGCTATGGTGAAGACTTGTACCAAGATTAGGCTTGGCAAGTGGATTCCAGATTCACACAACAGGGAGGATCCATTCCTGGATCTCACAGCTTGCATGCAGGGACTTAGAGCGGTGCTTCCCAGACCTGGTCCTAGAGGGTCCCCAGCCAGTCAGGTTTTCAGGATATATATTATGAACATTCATGAGAGAGATTTGCATGGAGTGGATGCAGTGCATGCAATTCTCTCACATGAGTATTCATTGTGCATATCCTGAAAACCTGAGTGGCTGTGGAGGCTCCAGGACCAGTTTTGGGAAACACTGACTGAAAGTTCACATTTCCACTAGCAAATGGTAGACTACAGGTCCAGCAAGCGGTGGGTCCTTCCAGGACTGGATCTCCAGTTTGGCCTGCATCTGGATCAGCTGGCCTTCCTGAATTCTACAGCAGCCGGGCACTATCAGAGAGGTTGGGAACTTATGGCAACTTGGCCGCTATTCCTACCCGATACAACAGCAGGTCTGAGAAAAAGTCAAGGAACAACACCTGGAGAGGATCAGGAGTCACACATAGGCCACAAACCTACACAAGGCATATGACAGACAATTACACCAGTGGTTGCCCAACCTAGTCCTGGATGCACCCCACCCAGTCAGGTTTTCAGGATATGTACAATGAACATTCATGAGAGAGGTTTGCATGGAGTGGAGGCAGTGGCTGCAAATCTCTCACATGAGTATTCATTGTGCATATCCTGTAAAACCTGACTGGCTGGGGTGGCTCCGGGACCAGGTTTTGTGAAACACTGCACCAGAGTGTGATATGATCTCTGCATTCCCAGAGCTGCCAAGTTACCCTTTCCAGCAGGGAGACTTTTGGGCCAGTCTTGGATTTCTGCCAACCTCATCATGGTGCATTATGGGGCCTGCAGCACTGATGTGAATGGATAGAATTATGGACTACAAATACTTTAGTGCTTTGGGATGTAAGTTTAACATCAGGACTGGCCAAAAAGTCTCCCCCATGGAATGGGCAACTTCCCAGCTCAGCATTCCAAACATAGGTATAGACTGAGGAAACTTCCTCCACTTTCACTAATGCTATGATATTGCTGAATAAATGACAGGCATGACACACTGAGTACATAGCAGGTCTACTTGTTTTAAAAAGAGTATAATTCCACTTACCTATTATCCAACTATGGCCATACCTGTCCTGCTCAAACTGGAACAGAACCAAGTGAGGCAGGATATAGGAATCGTGGGTGGACCCTGGGAACCTGACTACCACATTCAGGATTTGCATATTTGCATCACATACCACCTGCATATTTAAGGAATGAAAGCACTTACGATTGCGATGTATTACTTCCCTTTCACTGGGTGTGGTACGAGGGTCACATGTGCTAATCAATTGCGCCTATCAAGTGTGGTAGCCCTGCAATGTTCAGAAACTGGTCACTCAGAACCTTCCACTGTTGCCATGTATTAGAGAAATTAACATAGTCCCTAAGCCAACGCATCATGGCATACTGTACCTGGTGGATACAGCGAGAGACGGAGGAGCGGCCCATGCCACCGACTGCGGCCACAGATTGTTGGAAACTGCCAGAGGAGATACAATGTAAGAAGCTGAACAGCTTAGTCAGACTGCAGTTTAAGTCAGACCAGGTATTGGGTGGGATCTGTCTGTAATGGGATCAGCCCTTAGGAATTCATATAACTACATTATAACTGCTGAGCTCAGTCGGTACAGGGCAACAACACGGTCCTCACGCATATGTTGCAGCATTCTGCGGGCTGGGAAAAGGCATGGGCGTCGGTCGGGGGTGTTGTTCCTGCTTATGGGGCCGGTGCTGCTTCTCCCTGTTGTGCTGGAATCCTCTGTGCCTATGCTGGAAAAGCCAGGACAAAGGCTGCTGCTGCTGAGGCTACTAAAGATAGTGCCATTGTGAATGAAATGATTGATGGCTGTGTATGTGTATTTATAGTCTGATGGTGTACGCTGTGTATGTGTATTTATAGTCTGATGGTGTATAGCCGGTCTTCTTCCGCCCGCTGCCATGCGTTATTAAATCTGACACGTTAATGACTAAAAATCCCTTAACTACACTTATTTTCTTGATGCTACACCCTCATGTGCTAACATGCGTTATGCAACTACTCGCGCCTGCGATACCACCCTCTCGTAGACACGTCTACACCACACCTACAAGACGTCCCTTTCTCCTCCCAGGTCCACATTAGGCATTAATGTGTGAGTCAACGTGCGCAGGTGCCGAATTTAATGCTTACGCAGCTAAGCTAAGCCATTCGTTAACACACTAACGCAGCTTAGTAAACAGGCCCCTTAGATTTTAAAAAATGCTGATTTAATTAAGTTCCTTGCCTCTACTGGGAGCCAATGTAACAATATAAAAATGAGAGACTTTGTCATATCTTTTTAATTAAAAGATGAGTCTTATAGTTATGTTTTGAATGGATTGAAGCTTTTTCAGTACCAATTTAGGACAGCCCAAATAGAGTATATTACATTAATCTAATTGATGTAATAAAAGAGCTAATACTAATAAATAAAACTGCTTTTCCTCAAAAATTTTACAAATTACATGGTTTTTTCAATAATGTGAAAGATTTTTTTTAATTAAAAGAATAACCTGATGTTCTAATGATAAAGTACTGTCCAAATAGATTCCCAGTACTTTAATAACCGATTCAAGCTTAAATTTAGTTCATTCAATTGTTATAGAAGAGACATTAGGATTCGGATGATAATCAAGATAGTTTTTTTGGTATTGAATTTCAGTTTATGTACAGACATCCAATTTTCCACCAAATTGGTGGCCTTTTTTGAAATCCGAAGTCTCTGATTGAATTGTATGTGTAAAAGGAATCAGAATGATGACGTCATCTGCATAGCTATAGGATAAAAATCCATTCTCCTGACACATTAAACTCGAAGTACATAAACATATTAAACAGTAAGGGGGGGGGGGGCAAAGGTTATTGTAAACTGCTTCGACTTGCTTTCCAAAATAAATGATAATAAAATAAACAATAATCAAATACTGCAACTCAAAATTTTATTCTTAGTTCGCAGATAAACTTTGGTAATTGTGATTAAGCATTTCAGAGAAAAATATTGTGTGGTTTGTTTTCTGTATAGAAATTTCATTAAAATGTGTGCTTTCTTTTCTGTACAACTTATAGTGCCCATAATCTCACAAGATGGAATCTATACAACAGGACTTCCCAGCTCCTGGATTTAGAAATGGAATGCAGATGCGTACCTGCTGAGGTAATGTGCACATTGTAGTAGTACAAATTGAGAATACAAAGAGAGATTTAATTATTGCTTCACACAGATGCCAGAAACTTTTTTCATACCATCAATGTACTTGAAAGATCTCTTTATTAAAACTGTATCTTCTGTTTGCAGGTTGTTCTACCAGCTCTTCAGTGCACCTATTATGCACTTCTGTGGCAGCTGACAACAATCATGGAAAGAAGTTCCTCTAAGGTTTGATAAGCCAAATTATTACTTAGCATTAATCAAATAATAATAGGGTGAAAATTATTGACAAAGAATTAGTCCCATCTCATGGCACGAAATATGGAACATGTGAAAGCTAGGCCTAGAAAAACTTTCCCTGTTCATGTACAGCTAGTACCACACAGTCACATGCATGAAGCCCTCTTACTGTCTTTTTGCAGAATGAGTCAGGCATGGTCCCATGTCAGAAAACTCTTTTTTTTTAACTTTAGGCGCAAGGCTCCCTCAGTGTTCAGGTTTTTTACTAAAAATACCTTCTTTCCACATAATTCAACATTGAACAACATTCATTTTTCCTTGCATTGAAGATTATTGCTTTTCACAGACTGATGAGGGAAGATATGATTGAGGTCTACAAAATCCTGAGTGGTGTAGAATGTACAAAGCACTAGGGGACACTCAAGGAAATTACATAGTAATACTATTAAAACAAATAGGAGGAAATATTTTTTCACTCAACAAATAGTTCTCTTTGTAGTAACAGCAGTTAGCATATCTGGGTTTAAAAAAAGTTTTGGACAGATTCCTGGAGGAAAAGTCCATAGTCTGCTGTTGAGACAGACATGGGGAAGCAACTGCTTGCCCTGAGATTGGTAGCATGGAGTGTTGCCACGATTTGGGTTTCTGCCATGTACTTGTGACCTTGCTTGGCTATTGTTGGAAACAGGATACTGGGCTAGATAGACCATTAGTCTGACACAGTATGCCTATTCTTATGTTCTTATGACACAATTTTCCCTACAGTGGCTAACAAAAAAGCCATGGGATTACTTGTAACATGTAGTTGATGGATTGTTGTTCATCTGTAAGAGAGAGAATAACATTTTCTCCTTGCCTTGCTGAGTACCTTCACATAGTGACACCGTACTAGCCACACGTTGCCCAGCATAAGAAGATGCTCGCCCATAGCTTTCATAAAAGGGCTAGAGATGGTGGCAGCAATAGTGCAGACACTGGAGATAAAGATAACATCCCTGCTGTAAATTAAGGTCACGGTGAACTTATGCATAGATCCACTGCAGCAAGAGATAAACCAGAGAAGTTAATGAAAAAGTTCAGAGGATTAATTACAATAACATAGTAAATGACGGCAGAAAGAGACCTGAAATGTCAATCCAGTCTGCTCAATAATCACACTCATTATCAATTCATGATTAAACCTATAATGAATGTGATATAAAATACTTGATCATGGTCTTTCTTTGGCATTTGTGGGACATAGACTGTAGAAGTCTGCCCGGTATTGTCCTTACGTTCCAACTACTGGAGTTGCTGTCGAAACCCACTCCAGACTATCCAAACCTGTCTTGTCATTTGTGGGACACAGATCTTAAATGTCTGCCCAACATTGTCCTCACGTTCCAGCTACTGGAGTAGTTGTCAAAGCCCTCTCCAGTCCATCTTAAACCGGATTGCCATATATAAGACACAGACCATAAAAGTCTTGCCCGGCTCTGGCATTAGTTCTTCACAGCTGGAGTAGCCATCTAAGCACCACTCAACACATCAACACACATGCAGCCATTTAAGTTTTATTTTTTTATACAATCCATTTTCTAATTAGAGATCCTCTGTGTTCATCCCAAGCTTTTTTGAATTCCGTCACCGCTTTTGGAGTATTGTATTCAGTTTTAGAGGCCATATCTTGCTAAGGATGAAAAAGACTTGAAGCAGTCCAGGGGAAGATGACAAAAATGATATGGGGTTTGCACCAAAAGATGAATGAGAGGAGACTAGAAGATCTGAATATGTATATCCTAGAGGAAAGAAGGGACAGGGGAGATATGATACAAACTTTTAAGTACTTGAAAGGTATTAATATAGAAACAAATCATATCCAGAGAAGGGGAAACAGTAAAACTAGAGGGCATAAATTTAGGTTGCGGGGTGGTAGACTTAGGAGTAATGTCAGAATTTCTTTTTCACTGAGAGGGTGGTTGATGCCTGACATGATCTAACTTAAATAATATACATACTTTAAAAAAAATGTAAACATATATGTGGTGTTGCAGTCACTATCTTAACCCAATCCCTTAGGAACAGTCTGCCGATATTCAAAAGCGCAGCTAATTCCAAGTTAACTGGCTATCATAAACCTGTCATCTGTATCCTCGCATTTTCAGCTGCAAATAATAACTGGCTATCATTCTGAATATTGGCAGATATTTCTTTAAAAGCATGGCTGCTTTCATGAACATAACTACGATAATAAATATCGGACTTCCAGCACTCAAAGCTGCTCAGTTTTGAAAATGACGGTCCAGATGGCAAAATGGTGCCTGATCAGCTTTGAATATTGCTTGGGATTGTAAGTAGTTCTGTGATATCTGACAGCATAACAATTGCCATTCCGCACAACCCACAGGCCACAACTCGATGAAATCTCCAGGTAGGTAAGGTTCCCCGCACACCTGTACACGGGGACTGGTGGCAAGGTGGTCATATTTGACTAACCATGTCCTTGTTCGGTGTCGCCGTTATAGACGGATACAAAATGCATACTAGCCAGGTATGTCGGCCACAAAAAGCCAGTTTATTTGCATAAACTGGGTATACTGGCTGCATAACCGGATATGTTGGAAACCGCTGTAATATCTGCCCTCTGTGGCCAGGAGATCCTACACAACAATGTCGCGGGGAAGAGTCTGCCGAATTTTTCCAGAGAGGAGGTTGTGGAATTGTTCAGACTGGTTTGTCTGTCCTAATTAGATTGTAAGCTCTGTCGAGCAAGGACTGTCTCTTCATGTTCAGGTGTGCAGCGCTGCGTACATCTAGTAGCGCTTTAGAAATAAGTAGTAGTAGTCGTCTGGCATGAAGGCCAGCTGTATCCTAAACATCGTAGAAGCCAGTCTGTGCACCTCTAACAACCTCTGGGGAAGGTTCCAGAGTCAGCTATGGAGGTAAGACAGATTCCTTTACCCTCTGACCCTGGTGTTTATGTAGGCCACACACTGTCTAGTTTGGATAATGCATGTTGGACCACACAGTCTAGGGCATTTTCCTCTCAACTTTCACTGATAAGCCCAGATTGTGTGCAGTTTTGTACTAAACTAGGGATAAGTTTAGCTACCTATGATTATGATGGCAAAGGGTCACTGTGTCCCTAATTGTTCAGCTGAATCATAGACTGCCAACAGGGGTGCAAATTGGCCATAGAAACAAAGGTAGGATGCAAACAACGGTGACATCTGTTGCTGTGTCCCCACAGAAAATTTGGCATGAGGCGGGAGCTGGAAGGATTAAAGTCAAAGGTCCGCCACTTCGGCAACAGCACCCTGACCCTTTCCAGCAGATTAGGCAGGAGGTAGCTGCAGAAAGCGGTAAGAGACAGCTAATCTATATGTGCTAAAGCCAGCATTGTTATGGGTTTGGGTTGAGGTCTGTGGAAGGGTATGTGCAGCTGCATGTTCTCTAGAGACAAGTGCCAAGGATGTGTGGTACGTGGACCTGTGTCAACTGGGGAATCCAAGAAACATGCCACCCTGGGTGCATTTGTGCACATCTTTGGTGCATCTTTATTTCTGATAATGTCATTAGCTAGGGTGAGCTGCATCTAAGAGGTCTATCTTAATCCTCCCCTGTTTTTCCTTGGTGTCATGTTCTGAGAGGCCATAAACCTGTCTGTGTTTGACCACATCGCTGTCAGGAAGTGGGTCACAAATGGTTGGGCTATTGCTCCTTGGATGGCCCTTGTCAGAGGGCAATAGGTTAGTTGTTAGCCATATTCTCATCCTAAATAATTCAAATCAGATTACAGTAAATAAAGAAGCCTTCTTAGTGAAGGGAGGAACCAAACAAATACAAGGAACAATTTATTTCAAATCCTGCCATACCTCAAAAATATATAAAGCTTTTTGGCCAAATGTTCTAAGATCCAACATCGATGGTTAATTATCAGAATTCTAGTGCAGTGGATCCCAAACCTGGACCTGGTGGCACCTTAGCCAGTCAGGTTTTTAGGATACCCACAATGAATATTCATGAGAGAGAGTTTTATGCACTCCCACCACTACATACAAATCTATCTCATGAAAATTCATTGTGGACATATTGATACCCTGACTGGCTGAGGTGCCACCAGGACCAGGTTTAGAAACCACTGTTCTTGTGGAAATCACCAACTGTAGAGTGAAGAGGTACAGCCTTTGGTGTGTGGTACCTGAAAAGGGCAACTGTATGAAGTGCTGTAGTTCATATAGCTAATGTGCCTCAATTTTCAACCAGCATCTGCAGTTCTGCTGTCTGCAGGTAGGCAGTGCAAAGCATAGAAGGTTGCTGGTTCAAGAGCCACTCTGTCCCAGCACGTAAATTACATAAGAAGGTAAGAACATAAGAGTAACCATACTGGGTCAGACCAATGGTTCATCTAGCTCAGTATCCTGTTTTCAAACAGTGGCCAAGCCAGGTCACAAGTACCTGGCAGAAATCCAAATTGTGGCAACAATCCATTCTACAAATCCCAGGGCAAACAGTTGCTTCCCATGTCTGTCTCAATAGCAGACTGTGGACTTTTCCTCCAGGAATTTGTCCAAACCTTTTTTAAACCCAGATATGATAACCGCTGTTACCACATCCTCTGGCAAAGAGTTCCAGAGCTTAACTTCATTGAGTGAAAAAAATATTTCCTCCTATTTGTTTTAAAAGTATTTCCATGTAACTTCGTTGAGTGTCCCATAGTCTTGGTACTTTTGGAATGAGTAAAAAAATTGATTTACTTCTACTTGGGTTTTTTTTTTTAGTAGGGGGAGCCTGCCTCGAATGCTAGGCAACCTACTGTTTATCTGGATTGACTGGTTAGTCAATATGTTTTCTGAGGACTATGCACAAAGACTGATCATGCTCCCCCCCCCCCCCCCCCCCCCCAATACATGTATGCATGTTAGCCATCTCTGGCAATGAACTATTAGGAGCATCTGTGTGTTTTGCATCATATAGAGCTGGGATTGGGCAAATACAACACTGTCTCCATTGGCAGCTGAGATAGTGACAATTGCTGTAATATGTATATATTGCTTCTGCTTATACCTGTTTACAAAATGCCTATATCTCATTGAAATTGATCCATCTAGTGTCATCAACCCCATGTAAACCCAATTACTGTCCCCCCCCCCCCCCCCCCCCGGGTTCCATTCCCACTAGAACTCTGTGTCCTAGTGGACAATGTAATTCCCACCCCTTGTCTCAGATAATCTGTACAGATAGTTGTGATGGAGAAGGGACATGCAGAAAATATACTTTTCTGTTGCCTTTACCTGTAGCACACAATAAACAATATGTCATATTCCAATGCTTACATTTTTTGTCTGCAATTGTGTGCCCACAGAGCTTGCAGGTCAAGGAGCTGCAGCAGGGGTGGAGAACCTGCCTTGGGCTCCACCAGCTCGGGGAAGGGCAGCTGCAGGTGCAGCAGCAGCTGCCCCAGCACCCATGGCAGGAGCACCAGCCCCAGCACGACCAGCTGCAGCCATAGCACCATCCACAGGAGCCCCAGCATAACAGGCTTCCCAGAATATGGGGCCACTTGCCTCTGTGTCATCCCCCTCTTCCCAGTCTAAAAGGGAGGATGAGGAAGTCACAAATGACACCACTCCAGGCCCTCGTGTTGGTCCTCTAGGCTAGCCCTCTATTGCCAGGGAAATGATCACAGAGGTGCGGGTCTTGAGGGACCAGCATTGATGGACTGTATAGGATGGTGGAGCAGCTGGTGAATACCATGGAGGCAGAGATTGCCTCTAAGCAGCATCCCCTTCCCCGGCTCTTTCCCCCTTCCCCTCCCACAAATTTTGGTTGAGCATCCTTAATTTCCCACCCTGCTTTATATATATATATTGCCTGCTTTTGTTTTAGTTTTGTATTTTTTCAAGTAATTATTTGTTTTTTGTAAATACTTTTTATTTTCTTTTATATAATTGATTTGTTTTTAATTCATTAATGCCAGTTGGCATATATAGATAGATAGATAGATAGATAGATAGATAGATAGATAGATAGATATAGATGTGTATATATATACACTAGTAAATCAGGCCCGTTTCTGACAGAAATGAAACGGGCGCTAGCAAGGTTTTCCTCGGAGTGTGTATGTTTGAGAGAGTGTGAGAGTGAGTGTAATAGAGAAAGAGAGAGAGAGAGAAAGTGTGTGTGTGTGTGACAGAGAGAGAGTGAGACTGGGTGTGAGTGTGTATGTGAGAGAGAGTGTGTGTGTGTGAGATTGAGAGTGTGTGCCAGGGCCCCCCTCTCCCTCCCTCCCAGTTCCAGGGTCCCCCCTCCCTCCCTCCGTCCCTCCCTCCGTCTGATTTCCAGGGTCCCTCCCTCCAAGTTCCAGGGGCCCTCCCTCCCTCCCTCTGTATTCCAGGGTCGTCGTCCCCCTCCCTCCGTCCGAGTTCCAGGGTCCCTCCCTCCGTCTGAGTTCCAGGGTCGTCCGTTCCCCCACTTCCTCCCTCCCTCTGAGTTTGTGTCCACCCCTCCCTCGCTCTGAGTTTCAGGATCCACCCTTCCATCCCTCTGAGTTTCAGGATCCCCCCTCCGTCCGAGTTTCAAGCTCCCTCCCTCCCAGTTTCAGGCTCCCTCCCTCCCTCCCTCTCTCCGAATTTCAGGGTCCCCCTCTCTGAGTTTTAGGGTCCCCATCCCTCCCAGTTCCAGGGTCCTCATCCCTCCCTTCCCCCCCCCCCCCCTTTCCAGTTCCAGCACCCCTCCCTCCAAATTTTGGAAATCATGTTCACTTACCAAGTCCCGCCCTCATTTCCTGTTTCTGCAAGGGCAGGACCAGAGCTGAGAGAGAGTGAAGGGCCGAGCCTGCATGCTTTTTACTGCTGCTGCCGGCCACCGTCACCCCAACTTGGTAAGTGAAGATGAGTTGTAAAATTCGATGGGAGGGAGTTCCAGTTTGTGGGTTACCTGTTTTGGACGCTGCCGTTCTGTTCTCTGAAGCGGCTCCCGCTGTTGTCCGCTGCCGTTCACCTCTCTGTGTTCTTGTTTGCCGGTGCCGTCCAGCTGTCACTGCTGTTAATTGTAGTTGCACGCTTCCCGCCTCCCTGCTAGGAGTAGTAACATCTCCTGACATCAGGCAAGCAGGGTTCTAGTGCGGGCCAGTGATGTCAGGAGAGGTTATGATCCCAGTGAGACACATTCGAACGTTGAAGGAGGAAATTATTATAGTAGATTTTAATCTTGATTTTTTTTGTTATTTCATATTTTTTATTGACCTTAGACATGGTTGCAAGATGATGATAATGATGTGCACTGAGTATGTAATTCATAGAATAGGGTGCCTTATTGCTCTAGCATTCTTTTAATTTGTTCATCTGTTTCTTGGTTTTTAGGAAACCCTTTTGTTATTGAGAACACAGACAATGCATTTCTGTGAGATCTGTAGAAACTATCTCAATCATAATAATAAAGCTATTCAAGAACAGGTCAGTATTTGTTCTACTTTCATTTTAATAAGTTTTCTTCATTTGGTTTACCTGTCTTTGTCAAAGTTTGCCAGTATAATCTGCTATTTGAGATGAGTGGCTATGACCACAATTGCAGTTACTAAGGAAGAAAACTAGCTATTTTGTTGGAGCCTTTGTGACTTACACATATTCATGTAGGGGGGGTCTTTTACTAAGTGGCGGTAAGCCAAATGTGGGCTTACCACACGCTAAACAGGAAGTACCGCTGGGCTACCACAGCAGCCCGGCGGTAGTTCCGACCCCCAGTGCGTATTTTCATTTATGTAGCACCAGTGTTTACCTCCGGATGAGTGTGGTAGCCTTTACCGCCACCTCAGTGGGTGGCGTTAAGTGCTCCCCCCTGAAATGGCCAAGTGACAAATGCTTCACTTGCCACATGTTCACTTGTTCTTTAAAATAACCCCAGCCTTTTGCCCGCTGCGGGAAAAGGGGGCCTCAGCGCACGTCAAAAACATGCGCTGACGCCAGCGCAGTTTCCCTTTTTCCGCAGCTTAATTCCCTTGCACTTTGAAGGAAGGCAAAAAAAAAAAAAACCATACAAAATTTATGATAGTTGTGTTAATTTAAAAAATCCATCTGTATAATAGAAAGGTGGTTGCAGTCAATTCATTGATGATCACCTATTAATTAAATTTCAGCAAATAAATCCTCATCTTCCCTTATCTCTGAGGACAAGGTAATGTATATTAACCTTTAGTGTAGGAGCATCATTTAAAAAAGTATTTGTTGAATTGGTTAGAAGTATCTCAACAACTTATTTTGCGACTTAATCAATCTCTGCTTAAAGAATATTTTGCTTTGAAGCAGTTTAGAATGTTTGTTAATATGACTCATTTTAATCATAGGGGGCTTTTTACTAATGTGCATTAAGCAGTTAGCTTGTGAATTAGCATGCAGTAGCTGTTAGCACATAGCCACAGAAACCATTACCTTCCTCAGCAACCCTCCAGACCGGTCAAGACGCTTGGGTTATGCATGCCTACCAGCAGAGGGAGACTGAGAAAACTAACTTCAAACTGAGTACATATAACCTGTGCTAGCCCTCTATCTCCAGTATTTTCTCAGTCTCAGCAGAGGGTAGACATGCAGCTGTGCAGCTTGTCCGGTCTGGCAGGATTTAGGTCCATTTTGTGAGACTAGTTTATTTTCAGTTGTTTCTAAGGAGAAGTTGGTGAAAGATCAGTTGATCCCTGTGCCTGGAACTCTGTGGTGTGCAAGGGGTTGGTAGGTCCGGTGGGGCCTACCATTGTCCCCTCTGGGGTGTCACACCCGGGTGGCCGGGTCCCTCCCCCGACTGGCTCTCCCGTTTTGGGCAGCTTTGTGCCTCGGCTGCAGTGTTAATCCTGCAGCCTTGAGTGCCATTCAGATTATAGCAGCAGGGCTCAAATAAAGTTAAAAAAAAAAAAAAAAAAAAAAAAAAACACCTCGTGTGGAGAGCTGCAGCAGCTGCACTCCGGGGTTTCCGGAGTTGTTCAGCCGGTCTGGGAGAGCTGGGCCAGTGATTCAGCGCCGGTGAGTGTTATTTCTTGATTTTTACTTCGCCGGTAGTAATCAGCTGTTTAAGAGGCGCGAGTATGTCGGGGAAGTTTCTTCGTTGCCGGCTGTGCGCGCGTCGGGGTGTTGAAGCGGCTGGCGGTCCCTGCCGCTTTTGTGGAGAGCCCACGGCCTCATCTCCCGCGCCTCCGGTGTTAGCAGCGGAGATTCCTTCTGCGGGAGCGCAGGAGGGTGGTGCGGCTCAGTTTGGCGCTTCAACGGCGGTCCCGATTTTGGCGGGAACCGCCGCCATCTTGGATTCGGGTCTTTTGGGTGCTGAGACGGTCGTGGGACCGCAGCCTTTCCCGATTTCGAGTCCCGCTGGGGGGGAAGCCTCGGGCAGCATGGGGTTCCCTCCAGAGTTTGTTTGGAGTTTGTTTCAGGCTTGGAAGGCGGGCCCATCGGGTGCGGAGTCCCTTAGTCCAAGGTTGGGGGGGGCTACCGCTAAAAGACCGCGAGTGGAGTGCTCTGAAGATGTAGAGGTCTTTTCTCCTCCAGACTCGGAGGGTGATTTTAGCCCCCTGGAAGAGGAAGAGGGGTCGGTGGCAGGGCAGGATGGGGACCTGTCTTTGCCGGGGGAGGACCCCTCGGTGGTTAGAATTTTTCACAGGGATGAATTGTCGGAACTCATTGAGCAGGTGTCTGCCACTTTAAGGTTTGATTCTGCGGCAGCTCCCATTGGGGATGGGAAGCAGGTGGATCCTTTGGTTAAGGGGATCAGGCGGGTCTCTCGCTCCTTTCCTATGAATGCGGACTTGAGAGATATGATCTCGCAGGAGTGGCAGTCGCCGGAGGCTCAGTGTAAGGTAGCTCGGGCTATGGCCAAGCTCTATCCCCTTCCTCAGGAGGACAGAGAGTCTCTCAGGCCTCCGACGGTGGATGCCGTGGTTACGGCAGTGACTAAGGCTACTGCTATTCCAGTGGATGGGGGGGCCGCGTTGCGGGACCCTCAGGATAGGAAATTGGAGACCTTCCTAAAGCGGAGTTTTGATCTGTCTGCCTTGGCGCTGCAAGCGTCTGTTTGTGGAGGTCTGGTGGCGCGGGCTTGTTTTCGTTGGGCGGAGAGGCTCCTGGATGGCCCGCAGGCTGATAGGGCTTCTCTGGTTCAAGATCTGGCCAAGTTGGAGATGGGGTCGTCGTTCTTGGCGGATGCACTGTACGATTTGTTGAGGGCATCGGCTAAGAACATGACTTTTGCCGTGGCGGCTCGGCGGGCCCTGTGGTTGCGGGGCTGGGTGGCTGATGCCGCTTCCAAGACTAAACTTTGTTCCCTCCCCTTTAGAGGCTCTTTGCTTTTCGGGGAGGAATTGGATAAATTGGTGAAGGGTCTTGGTGATGCTAAGGCGCCTCGGCTTCCTGAGCTTCGTCCCAAGGTGTCTAAGGGGGCAGCAGGACGGGGGCGTTTTCAGGAGGCTCGGCGGTATCGACCCGGTAGGTCTTCTGGGGGGACTAGGGGTCGGTTTTTCCAGAGAACCCAGTCCTTTCGAGGTGGCCGTCGCGGGGGGCGAGGCTCCTCTTCGGGAGCGTCCGGTACGTCCCGTGTGTCTCAATGATGGTTTGGGGACCCAGCCTCTGGTTCGCGTGGGGGCTCGCTTACGCTTGTTTTACCAGAGGTGGGTCCATATCACGTCAGACCAGTGGGTACTGCAGATAGTGCGAGACGGGTACGCCCTAGAATTCGACAGTCCCCTCTCCGACTTCTTTCTCGTGTCTCCCTGTCATTCAAGAGGCAAGGCGAGAGCAATAAGGGACACTCTGTCGCGTCTCATCGGTTTGGGGGCGGTGGTACCGGTCCCCAGGTTAGAAAGAGGTACGGGCTGTTACTCCATTTATTTCGTGGTGCCCAAGAAGGAAGAAGGTGCCTTCCGGCCCATTTTAGACCTCAAAAAGGTCAATGCGGCCCTAAAGGTTCCCTCCTTTCGGATGGAGACTTTGCGCTCAGTGATTGTAGCGGTGCAAGAAGGAGAGTTTCTGACGTCTCTGGACCTGACAGAGGCTTACTTACACATTCCCATCCTAGAGGCGCACCAGCGTTTTCTTCGCTTTGTGGTCTTAGGGAGGCATTTTCAGTTTTGTGCACTACCTTTCGGCCTGGCGACTGCGCCTCGCACCTTCTCCAAGGTGATGGTTGTGGTGGCGGCGGCGCTGCGCTTGCAGGGCATTTTGGTGCATCCATATCTGGACGACTGGTTGATTCGGGCCAAATCAAGGTCAGAGAGCGAGGAGGCCACCGGCCGTGTGGTGACCTTCTTGCAGTCGCTCGGTTGGGTGGTCAATCTGGCAAAGTGTCACCTGGTGCCTTCCCAGTCTCTGGAGTATCTGGGAGTTCGCTTCGACACGAAGAAGGGCCGGGTGTTTTTGACAGCTCCTCGCATCTCCAAGCTGCAGGGACAGATCAGGCGGCTCCGAGCACAGAGAGCGCCTTCGGCTCGGGCGTATCTTCAGGTGTTGGGTCTGATGGCAGCAACAATAGAGGTGGTTCCTTGGGCCAGGGCCCATATGAGAGAGTTACAGAGAGCCTTGTTGTCTCGTTGGTCCCCTCAGTCTCAGGACCTGGAGGAGAGGTTCCCTCTGTCGGGGGTTGCCCTTCGCAGCCTTCGCTGGTGGCTACACTCTCCGAATCTGGTGAAAGGAATGCCGCTGGACTCTCCCACTTGGACGGTTCTGACCACGGATGCGAGTCTCTCGGGCTGGGGAGCGCATTGCCTGGGGCAGGTAGCTCAAGGACTTTGGACGGTGGAGGAAGCATCGTGGTCCATCAATCGCCTGGAGACTCGAGCAATTCGGTTGGCTCTTCGGTCCTTTCACAGCCTGATAGAAGGCAAGGCAGTCAGGGTTCTTTCCGACAATGCCACGGCCGTCGCTTATGTAAATCGGCAGGGGGGAACGAAGAGCCAAGCGTTAGCTGTGGAGGCGGCGGAGTTAATGTTGTGGGCAGAAGCTCATCTGCAGAGCATCTCGGCGGGCCACGTGGCAGGGGTGGACAACGTGAGCGCGGATTTTTTAAGCAGACACACGTTAGACCCCGGAGAGTGGTCCCTCCATCCCTCAGTGTTCAATCGACTGGTGTTGGCATGGGGGCGGCCGGTGCTGGATCTCATGGCATCGGCCGACAACGCTCAGGCCCCTCGCTTCTTCAGTCGTCGAAGAGATCCTCGGGCCGAGGGCATCGACGCGTTAGTGCTCCCGTGGCCGACTCAGCAGTTGCTTTATGTATTTCCGCCATGGCCGCTGGTGGGCCGCGTGGTGCAGCGGATCGGGCACCATGCAGGTCTAGTGGTTCTGATTGCGCCCAATTGGCCTCGACGTCCGTGGTACGGAGACCTGGTTCGGTTATTGGTGCAGGATCCCATTCCGTTGGGCTCCAGGGTGAGATTGGTTCAGGGGCCGATCGAGATGGCCGACCCTGCTCCATTCTCGCTTACGGCCTGGCTCTTGAGAGGCTCAGATTAAGGAAGAAAGGTTTTTCAGCCAGGGTAATTGATACCATGCTGCGTTCTCGTAAGAGGTCTACTTCTTTGGCTTATGTGCGGGTGTGGCGCATTTTTGAGAACTGGTGTCAAGAGCGGCAGTATGTTCCTCTACGGGTTTCCATCGCGGAAGTTTTGGAGTTCCTGCAGGACGGTCTGGACAGGGGGCTCTCGCTCTCTTCCCTGAAAGTGCAGGTTTCAGCGTTGTCTTGTTTCCGTGGAAAGATTCAGGGGATTTCCTTGGCGGCTTCGCCGGACGTGGGGCGGTTCTTGAAAGCTGTCAAGTTGCTTCGTCCACCTCGTCGGCCGACGGTTCCGCCTTGGGATTTGAATTTGGTGTTGGAGGCTCTGGTAGGTCCTCCGTTTGAACCGTTGGCGTCCATCTCGTGTAAAGATCTTACGTTAAAGACAGTGTTTCTGGTGGCCATTGCTTCGGCGCGTAGAATTTCGGAGCTACAGGCTTTGTCTTGTAGAGAGCCTTTTCTCTCCTTGGCTAAGGAGAAAGTGACTTTGCGGACAGTTCCTTCGTTTGTTCCTAAGGTGGTATCCTCCTTTCATGTTAATCAGGTGATTTCGTTACCAGTGTTGGGGGATAGGTCGGGTGATCTCTCTCAACGCCGTTTGGCTAAGTTAGATGTTCGACGCATTTTGCGGTCGTATTTGAGCAGAACGCAGGACTTCCGAGCGTCGGATCGTTTGTTCATTTTGTATGGAGGTCCCAGAAAGGGGGAAGCGGCTTCCAAGGCCACTTTGGCTAGATGGTTAAAGGAGACTATTGCCTCGGCGTATTTGTTGAAACGTCGGGCAGTTCCCTCGGTACTGAAGGCACACTCTACTCGGGGGGTAGCCGCCTCTTGGGCGGAAAGTAGTTTTATTCCCCCTCAGGACATTTGTAAGGCGGCGGTGTGGTCGTCCATTCATTCTTTTGTAAAGCATTATAGAATTGATGTGCAGGCAAAAGAGGATGCTCGGTTTGGAGCGGCTGTGTTGTCTTCTGCTTTTCGTGGGTCCCACCCTTAATGTGTCTACTGCTTTGGTACTTCCCAAGCGTCTTGACCGGTCTGGAGGGTTGCTGAGGAAGGTGAAATTAGGCCTTACCTGCTAATTTTCTTTCCTCTAGACCCTCCAGACCGGTCAAGAGCCCACCCTGGTTCGTATCAGAAGTAATTCAGCAAAAGTAATTTTCAGCCGGGTCAGTTATCAGAAGTATTTTGAGCCGTGTTCTGCTATGTCTGTTCATTTGATATTCAGTATGGTCGGAGACATTTTCTTTGACTCTAATGTTCTGCAGAGTGGGACGCCTGAGCGTTTCATCTGTTTAAGCACACTGTTGGTGTTTACCTATTAGTTTTCCAGGTACAGGGGTTTTATTAGTTTCGGAGTTACTGTTACAGGGATGTGTTTCTCTGCTTTGCTAACTGTATACTGGAGATAGAGGGCTAGCACAGGTTATATGTACTCAGTTTGAAGTTAGTTTTCTCAGTCTCCCTCTGCTGGTAGGCATGCATAACCCAAGCGTCTTGACCGGTCTGGAGGGTCTAGAGGAAAGAAAATTAGCAGGTAAGGCCTAATTTCACCATGTTGGCATGACAATAGACACTAATTCACATGCTAACAGCACAGTGTGGTATGCGGCAGAACAGGAGAGTCACAAGCCAAGAACACACCTGGTGTGACGCCCCCAAACACTTCTGCCCTGCCCACTAGTGACATACTAACAATGAAAGCCAAAGGACAGGGCTCTAATTTAGCACTCCAGCTTCCCTTGCTCCCTGTGTGGCTTCACCAGTTGCACATAGGTAGCTACAGCCCTGGGACAGGGCATGGGTGGGGAATGGGTATGGACTGCACCAGGGGCGTATCTGTAATGGGGCCACGGGGGCCAGGGCCCCCGTAGATTTGGCCCTGAACCCCTCTACCAACGGCCCTCGCAACCCCCCCCTCCCGCCGCCAACCTGCCGTCGCCTTCCTGTGCTGGCAGGGGACCCCAACCCCCGCCAGCCGAAGCCATTGTCCTTTGTTCGTTTGTTTTGTTCTTTCTGAGTCTGACTCGTCTCTTGACGTCCTGCACGTACACAACGTGCAGGACATGTACAGGACGTCAGAGACGAGTCAGAACAAACGAACGAAGGGACAACAGCTTCGGCTGGCGAGGGTTGGGGTCCCCCGCCAGCACAGGTAAGCGACAGCGGGCAGGGGGTCGAGAGGGTCGTCGGGCGGGTGACAGTTGGAGGTGGTTCTGGTGGCCGGGGGGTGGCGGCAATGGTAGCAGGGGTCACCAGGGGGGGGGGCTAAAATGTGCCCCCTCACCTCGGCTCTGGACCCCCCCTACCGGCGAAGTCCAGATACGCCCCTGGACTGCACATTGCAGTTAGCACAAGGCACTTTACCATGTGCTATCACTGGTCTAGACAGCACAGATGCTGAATCTGCCTCCTTGCATGCTTTCTTACACTTACTGTGTTGGAAAGTATTTTCTGGGTAGTAACTGTACTTGGCATGCCCCCAAACAGTTGGTGCACATGCTTTTCATAACTGTAGCACACTTTAATAAAAGGGTTCTCACAGGCAGACTGCCCTTCAAGTTCCTTATGCGTATGTCTAATATACTTATACATAGTAATGTCTTACCCTAACCTCAATCAGGGAAGTAACATAATATGTTACATTTCTGTAACTTTTATTATGGTAAAATGAAGATACTTATCTGTACCAGGTATTCTCTGAGGACAACAGGCTATATGTTCTCACTGAAGTGTGTCTTGCGCTCCAAAAGAGCTCTGCTGAAAGCTTGATACAAGCTCTGGACCGGGCAATACAGCATTACGTTACCCAATTGTGAGAATATTAGCCTGCTTGTCCTTGGAGATACCTGTTTGCTTTCTTGATAAAATTCACCATTATTTTGTGAAATTAATTTGACAGGAAATAAGTTGTTTTTTTAGATGAGCTTAGATTTATGATTTAACTCTGCATTTTTCAGTAGTAGCTCAAGGCAAGTTACATTCCATTCCCCAAAGGGCTTACAATCTAACTTTGTACCTTGGACAATGGAGAGTTATGTTATATGACTTGCCCAAAATCACATTCTCACCCTGCAACTCTAATCATCATGCTTATGTTTATTAAAACTTGATGAATTCCCTTTTTAAAAAAATAAACTAAAGCAATTAAAAACACATGAAAGAAAAGAATGCCAGAAAATATATAGGAAAGAGACAATCATACCAAAGGCACTTAAAAAAATAGTTTCCTAACTACTTCATGCTCCTCAAACACACCAACCTGCAAATGCAAATATACACTAAATATTTATTTTTAAATGGGTTTTCAGAGCTGCCTTAAAGCTCTTTAACGAAGGCTCATCTCTTAAATGTAATGGAAAGCTATTCCACAAGAAAGGAGCCAAAAAATAAAAGGTGCTGCTTGTAGTTTTCTAATAGGCCTTTCTAGGACTTGGAAGAACAAGTCTATGATCGTTCAGTGAGCGCAGACAACATTTTGGAGTATAAGGGATAGCCAAAGATGCAATTTAATCCAGTAAACCGGTATGAATTGCTTTATAGGTCAATGTAAGTACCTTAAATTGAAATCTTAAATGAACTAGTAACCAATGTAATTTCAATAGCAAAGAAGTAGCATGATCTGAGCATCTTGTATGACATAATAAATGAATTACTGTATTCTGAAGGGTTTGAAGACTCTTCATTGCAGAAATTGGGAGACTGGCATAAACCACATTACAATAATCCAGTGTCATGTCCCCTACTTCAGTGCAAGCGGCGTCCTCGGGCTATGCAGGGTCCTGTCGACACACACAATTGACTGGCACAGCCCTGAGCCATGTGTGTGTAGTTCTTCTCTGGCTGCAGGCTCCTTGATTATTTTGCTTCCATGCACCTGGCTCTGCTCTCTCTCTCTCTCTCTGCCTGGCTTCCCTTGCTTCTCTCCTATTGGTCTTTCGGTTCCTCCTTCCCCTGCTCTTGTCCTATGGCTGTGCTCCTTCTCCCTGCTGGTCCCTGCTGATGTCAGACGCCAGCACTTTATCAGCTGAGCTCTTCCTGGACTCCATGCTTCGGCTTCTACTTTGGTAGGTGTTACTTGCTCAGTAGTTTGCTTCTTCTCTACTTTGTCCCTCGTTGCTGACTTTGCCTGTACCTGGATTACTCTCTTGCCTGCTGCCTACCTACTGATTTTGCCTGTACCTGGATTACTCTCTTGACCGGCTGCCTGCCTATTGACTTTACCTGTGTCTGGATTGCTCTCTTGACCTGCTGCCTGCCTATTGACTTTACCTGTGCCTGGATTACTTTCTTGCCTGCTGCCTGCCTACTGACTTAGCCTATACCTGGATTACTCTCTTGACCTGCTGCCTGCCTGGCCGATACGTTCACCACCCCGCTTCCAGCTCCGTCTCGTAAGTCCTGCAGGCTGCCCGCATCTAGGGGCTCAACCTCTGGGGAATGGCGGTCAGCGCAGGTGAAACCCGGGGTTGTCCAGCCGCCAAGCAGAACCTGGTCCGAGTACCGGACTCAGCAGTGCTCTACTTGGTACAAGAACTCACAAGTCTGACATCAGCTGGGAACAGACAAAAGCATGAAACAATGTATGTAGTGCTTAAAAATCCAAAATCCCTCTTACCGATTTAATCCTTCGGAGAGCGAAGAAACCCCGTTTCAAAACTGCTGAAATTACAATATAGAATCAGTTAAAACATCTAAGTATTTAAAACTGTCGACAGGGAGTATTGGTTCACCAAACAACACAGGTATTATAGAAGGAACTGGCCTGTAAGCCAGCAGATAGTCAGGTTTTTTAAATTTAAGATCAAGCAATGCTCACAAAGCCAAAGCATGATTGCAATAATGAAAAATCAGGATTTGTAACAGACACATAATGAACAAGTAAAATATTGTCTGCATAGAAATAAGAACTTAATTTCAAAGATTGAATTAGATGCGCTCAGAAAGCAAATAGAATATTAGGTATTATTAGGAAAAGAATGGAAAACAGAAATGAGGACGTTATAATGCCTTTGTATCGCTCCATGGTATGATCGCACCTCAAATACTATGTGCACGCACCTTGAATATTGTGTGCAGTTCTGGTCACCGCATCTCAAAAAGATATAGTGGAATTAGAAGAGGTACAGAGAAGGGTGAAGAAAATGATAAACGGGATGGGATGACTTCCCTATGAGGAAAGGCTAAAGCGACTAGGGCTGAGGGGAGATATGATAGAATCTATAAAATAATGAGTGGAGTAGAATGGGTAGACATGAATCACTTGTTTACTCTTTCCAAAAATACTAGGACTAGGGGGCACACAATGAAGCTACAAAATAGTAAATGTAAAACAAATTGGAGAAAATATTTCTTCACTCAGCGTGTAATTAAACTCTGGAATTTTGACACTGTGGATCGTGATTTGCTAGCATGACTGACAGAAACAGGTGTCAATGGAACAGTACTTGCCTGGTTCAGATCCTATCTATCAGACAGGCAACAATCCATAATGTTTGGCAGCAACTCATCACCATCATGGACACTGACCGGGGTACCACAAGGATCAATACTGTCACCTATTCTGTTCAATATCTACCTCAAGCCACTAGCTGAGCTGATTCGGTAAGTGGACACTCAGTTCTACATCTATGCAGATGATGTGCAGCTACTCATACCCATTGAACCTGACTTACCTACAGCCTTGAATAAACTGATTTCTTGCCTAACATCAGTTCAAGAATGGGCTAAATACAACAAACTGTGCCTGAACCCAAGTAAAATTGAGCTTCTCTCGGCCCCTAATACAAGTGGATACATACCTGACTTCAAAACCCTTTTGGGTAGTATGAACTCCACCTCAAATCACAAGTCAGGAACCTTGGAATACAGTTAGATTCAACACTTACTCTGATTCCCCAAATCCAAGCAACCTTCAAGAGCTGCTTCTACTGTTCGCGACAGCTATGCTGTCTCTCTCCTTACATCAAAAGGTAAATCTTATTTCAGTTGTGTATGCCATGATAACATCAAGACTGGATTACTGCAATGCACTATACAATGGTCTGACTACAAAGGGCCTGCACCAGCTCCAGTTGATTCCGAATGCAGCAGCAAGACTCATAGAAAGTTGCAAGCAAGATGGCCACATCACACCATTTTTGCAAAATCTTCATTGGCTGCAAGTATAATACAGGGCTAAATTTAAAGCTCTATGTCTGATCTTCAAGGCCCTGAAAGGAAATCTCCCTGAGTACCTGAAGAATAGGATCATCCTCCACACACCGCCAAGGACATTAAGGTCCTCTCAAGGACTATCACTAACCACATCCTCTCCAGAAGACATTACACGATGTGATACTCGCAAGCAAGCCTTCTCCAGAGTAGCCCCCACACTCTGGAATGCACTGCCTGAAAGGCTGCGCTTAACACAAGACTATTCTACTTCAGGAAGAAGGTGAAAGCTTGGCTCTTTAACCAGGCCTTTAGTGGAAGAAGTAACTAACTTGTTAGTCTCACTCACACACACAAGGAGTGACTTGGGCTGCACGTACTGCAGCACGACATATTTATCCACTCCTACCCTAGCTGAGATCATATTTAACCATCTCTCTGACCTCATGTGCAACTTCCTTTAAATCAGTCACCTTATTTTCTAACTCTTCTTACTCTCATACCTATTTATATGTTACATCTTTGCTTACCCTTCACTGTCAGTTAAAATGTTCTATTACTTATTGTGTTGATATTGTAAGTAGTGTACTATACCATACTTTGTATTGTTTGAATATTTTTATGGCTGTAATTGCCTATTGCTCATGTTTGATCTATTCTTACTGTACAGCGCCTTGAGTGAATTCCTTCATAAAGGTGGTAAGTAATCCTAATAAATAATAAATAAATTACATGAGTGCATAAGTATTGCCATACTGAGACAGACTGAAGGTCCATTAAGCCCAGCATCCTGTTTCCAATAGTGGCTAATCCAGGTCACAAAATTAATACCCAGTAGGGTAAAGTTTCTTGATTTTTTTTTTTTTTTTTTTGCATGTTGCCATTACCAGGAACTTCACATGTTCCAAGCTAGAAAATCTATGATAGTTTTGCCATCTGTCTTTCAGCTTCTTGGCATCTTTTTTAGTTCTGAGAATTAAAATAGTGTGCTAGACTCTTTGATCAAATCAGTAGTAAAATTACGTATCCTCCATTATTATAGATTTAGCTTTTACTTTATGTATTAAAATGTATTAACTGTGTGAAGAGAGTCACAAAGGCAGTGCAAACAGCAAACTTGCATAGCTTTGTATCTAGACTTGCCAAGTCACCAATCACTGGGTATGTGATACATACATTTAGGACTTTTCTCCAGCTCACATGCCTAAATGTGCTTTTCACACACTTTGGCTTTCAGCTGCTCCCCGTGGTCTATCATTTCTTTCTCTTTCTCCCTTTAATTCTCCCCTCCCATGGCCCATCAACTGTCACTGCCAGCAAACCATAAAGCTTGCCTGTGTGGTCAACAGTATTGAAGACACGCTGCCTCCAGCCAGCACAGGCCTTCTTTCCTCTGCCACATCCCTCCTTCTCTAATGCAACTTCCTGTTTGGAAGGATGTAGCATTAGGGAAGGAGGCCTGTACTGGCCAGAGGCAGCCTGTCTTTGGTGTTGCCGACCACACATCTTCATAATCTTCCAGAGGAATTGTAGAGTGAGAGATGCCAGGCTGTTGGAGAGGCTAGAATGGAGATAGAGATGCCAGGACTGGGGAATGAAGGAATAGATATCAGGACTTGCAGGGGTAGGAGACAGATTGATGCTGGACTCGTGGAGAGGGAGCAGGACAGATGGTCAAGGGAGGGAATTGCAGACCTTGGGGGGGAGGAGGGGTACGGGAAGGAGAGGAAGAGATGCCAGAACTTGTGGGAAGGAGAAACAGGAAGAGTTGCTGGACCCACAAGGGTGGGGGGGGGGAGGAAGAGAGGGAGATATATTGGCCCCTGAGGGTGAGGGGAGAACGAGAAAAGGAAGAGAGGTGCTAACCTCCCAGGAGGGGGGACAAAAGGGAAGGAAGAGAGATGGAGAGATGCTGGCCTCCAGGTGGAGGATGTGGAAGGAAGAGAAGAATAAGTGGAGAGGCTGGACATGTGGAGGGGCAGAGAAAGGGCAATGCTGAATATGGGGAGGGGGAGAGTGACAAAGATATGAATACAGAGGGGAGGTGCTGAACAAGGCAAGAATAAGGGCACAGAGAAGGGAGATTCTAAACATAGCGGAAGGATAGGGGCAGGGACACAGAGGGGGGATGTACTGGACAGAGCAGATAGGGATATAGAGGGAAGGTAATGGACAAAAATGGAGAGAGAAGAAATGCCAAATGGATAAGGAGACCCTAGCAAGAGAGTTAAGAGAAGACAGAGGAAAGCAGAAACCAGAGACTGGTACCAACACGATTAGAAAAATAAAATAACCAGACAACAAAGTTAGAAAAAGGAATTTTATTTTCTCTTTATTGATCAGAATATATCTAATACACATATGCCAGAAACGGTTTTAGACATGGCTAGGACCAGTGAGAAAAACCTCACTTATTGGCTTTCAATCTCTACATGACAGCAATAAATATCCATGGAGGGAAAGAGAGAGAATTGTTTGATGTAGGGTAGGATGGGGTAGGGAAAGGGAGGGATAGATACTGCACAGGAGGGGTGAAGGACAAGAGAGGAAGAAATGCTGGACATGGTGGTTGTGGGAGGGAGAGATAGATGCTGCAGGGAGGAGGGATATTAGACCTGGGATGCAAGGGAGAGAGGGAAGAGGAAAAATAGAGGGAGTGATGTTGGACATGAGGGTGGAGGAGAAGGAAGGGAAGGAGAGATCCTGCACAGGAGGGGGGAAGGAGGGAGATGTTAGATCCAGGGGCAGAAGGGAGTGAGGGAGGGAAGATAGAGGGAGAAGTGCTGGACCACAGGGAGGGAGACGGAGGTAAGAGAGAGAGGCCAAAAAGATGCTGGGGTGGAGTGGAGAGAGATGTCAGGCTACGAGGGTGGGGAGGGGAGGAAGAGGGAGCAGATGCTAGGCTGGGGAGAAAGAGGGAGCAGATGCTGGGCTAGAAGGGTGGAGGGAGGGAGGCACTGGGAATGGTGGAACTATGTGGGAGAGGCCAAGGTGGGGGGGGGGGGTGCTGGCAAGGAAATGAATGAGAGTAAGATAGTGATTACAGTGGGTAGAAATATGGTAATGGGGAGTAGATTGAAGATAGAAGGGAATGGAAGGCTGAGGAAAGAGTGAGATGGAGAATGGAAGAGCTAGTGAGTGAAAGAAGGAGATGGAAATTTGATAGGTATCTGAAAAGTAAAAAGAAGGAAAGGGGTTAGAAAGAGGGTGAAATTTGAGTGGACAGAGGCGGGAAAAGCCAAAATGGAAAGATCAGTATGCAAGTGTTGTGAGGGAATGGAACGAGAAAAGACAAATGGACAGCAGCCACGAAGAATTAGCAGAAGACAGACAGGAAAGTGGAAAAGAGAAACTGGAACCAATATGATAGAAAAATAAAACTCCCCCCCCCCCCCCCCCCCACCACCACCACCAATCCCTATCATGTCACCTGAATCCCATTCACTTCCCCTGATTGCAGTTCCAGATCCCTCACACTCATGATCACAAGTCTAAACACCCTCCACTCCCCTGATCAAAATTCCACTACTCCTACCCCTGATCACAAGTCTGAACCTCCCCCACCATTTCGATCAGAAGTTCAACCCTATCTCCCTGAAAAACTCCTCCCATTTTGTACATCTCCTTACACCTGTCCTCAAACCAACCCTCCCCCCCCCCCTCCCCCAGAACCTCACTCACCTCCGAGATGTATCGGGATGGAAGGTCTGATGGTCCAGTAGCAAGGAGAGGGAAAGTAAAGGTTCAATTTATTCTTGATATACTATGAATAAAAAAAAAATAGCTAGGTGGTTTATGTAATAAAAAGGATAACGAAAGGAAAAGGTCAAAGGGGAGAGATAATAACTAAACTTAAACAACACATACAAAAGGATGACATAACGGGGATAGTCCATTAATTACAAATCCCTTTCAATATGGGGAAGAGACAGAGAGGTAGGGAAGAAACAGGTTTTGGATAGAGGCCAGTGATAGCATGGTCGACAGGCTAAGAGAGTCAGGATTGTGGAAATGCCTGGGTGAAGAGAGAGGTCTTAAGAGCTTTCTTAAAGCATGAAAATGAAGCTTCAGTTTGAAGAGAGAGGGGCAGACCATTCCAGATGGATGAAGTCACAATACTAAAACATATATTACAAATTAAATCAAGCCAAACATGGCGGTAGGATGGGTACTGTAAGTAGATGTTGATTAGAGGATCGAAGGGTACGTTGTGGTGTATACGGAACAAGGAGATCAAAAAGAAAGGAATGAATTCCAAAGTGTAAGACCTGGTGTGTGATGTCGTAAAATTTTTCTATATGATTTTCAAAAAACAACAGGTAGCCAGTGCTATTTGATGAAATAAATTTGTCTCAAGGTATATAGGAACATTTACTGACAACATTGGATATATGTGGGTAAAAAAAAATCAAACTGTCAAGTGTGACACCTAAAATCTTTATGGAATCTTTGAAAAGAGTTTCAAAACCATGACTCATGGGAGGGAGGAATGTGGGAGGGTAGGGGTGGTTATAGAGAATATAATAGCTTCAGACTTTTTTCCCTTTATTGGGTAGACAGTTGGTAAGAGGGCAAGTTTCTTTACAGTTTCCATCGAATAAGCTGGTTAAGTATTTTAGACAGCTTTCTGGCTCATTCCCTATCAGGCTGCTTCCCTATGGAATTCTCTCCCGATAACTGTTAGCTCAATATCTAATTATTATTTGTTTCGCAAGCAACTTAGGCCCCTGTTTACTAAGCCACGCTGTAGGTGTGTTAGCTTTTTAGCACACGCTAACACTAAAGACACCCATAGGAATCTATGGGTGTCCCTATCATTAGTGCATGCTAATTTTAAGCATGCTAAAAAGTTAGCACGCGTACAGCGTGGCTTACTAAACAGGACCCTTAAAGCGGTCTTATTTAAGTAGACTGTGGGTTAGCTTGCATAACATTTAATATGTTATGCAAACTGATGTATATTCCCAGCTAGATATGCTGGTTTTTATTGCTTTGTGATCTGTACGGAACCATAGAGGATGTTGCGGAATACAAGACTAATGTAATTTATTTATTTATTAGGATTTATTTACCACCTTTTTGAAGGAATTCACTCAAGGTGGTATACAAGTCAAACATAAGCAATAGACAATTGCAGCAGTAAAAATATTCAAACAATACAAAGTATGGCATAGTATGCTATATTCAATCTTGATTGACTGCACTTTTTGTCCTTTAGATTGTAAGCTCCTTTGAGCAGGGACTGTCCTTCTTTGTTAATTGTACAGCGCTGCGCAACCCTGGTAGCGCTTTAGAAATGCACAATAAAACATTTTAACCCTAGAACGCATGACGTTAAAAATATACATATTAACGTCATGGGGGCCTTTTAGGCCCCCATGCATATAATGTAGAAAAACACACTTAAATAACTTTTACAAGTTTATTTCAAAATTGCTCAATAAAATATGAATAGTGGACAACATTTTAATTATAATTTTTCACAGAAAACACCAAAAAATCTTTTTTTTCCCAAATTTCACGCAAAGACATGAAAACACACAAAAATGCATAGAAATCTATAGCAAACTAGCTGCAGCTACATTTTTATTCTAACTTTCTTTTCTATTATATTAGTCTTCCAAACAATTCTGACATGTTATTTTTTCAGAAGAGTGTTCTTTGCAAACAGTTTCCTTACAAGTGGAACAATATCGCTCAGTTTTCCTCTCTATGTTTCTTGGACACATGAAACAACGCTTTCGTTTTCTTTCTCCTGGCTCTGGAGTAATCTGAAACTGTACGCCACACCGTTTCATTGCTTCTTTAGTTTTCTTTGGCAAGCATTTCAAGTCGCTTCGCTCTATCATGTGAGGTATTACAAGTTTATGACAAAGGTCCTTCAAGAATAAGCGTCTCCTGTCCTTCCTCTGTGCATGAAATTCAGGATGAGTTTCTGTATAAATAATGAATGAATTTAGGGCTGCTACATCAAGCATATTTGAAAATAGTACTACAGGCCATCGTTTTGTTTGCCTCTTACACGAATATTCTCCCACCATCTCATCCATTTTATCTACACCTCCTTTTGTTGCATTGTAATGCAGGATGATTTCTGGTTTCAATTTTTGGTTATTGCTGTCAACACTGCAATCGTGATGCATGGTACTGAGTAAAATTACAGATTTCTCCTTCTTTGCCTTGTAAGATACCAAAGTCGCTTTGTTATTGAATCCAAAGACACTCTCATAAAGTGCTCGCTGACGATTGTGTTTGAGTGCTGCTGGAATTTCTCGTCTGTTTTGCTTTATAGTACCAACAAGTGTAATAGCTTTTGCAAGCAGAAAATTGCCTAGTTCAACATTGGTGAAATAATTGTCCATGGTGATGTTTCTACCTGAATTGAATATTGGAACAGCAAGAGTTTTGACTATTTCAGACCCCAGATCCTTCTGTACTGGTGCACCAACCTCTTTGCCACAGTAGATTACGCCATTTATGCCATAATAATTTGCAGAATCACACATCCAGAAGATTTTTATACCGTACTTGGCTGGCTTGCTGGGCATGTATTGTATGAATTTGCAGCGTCCTCTGAACGGTACAAGTTGCTCATCTACAGTAACATTAGTACTAGGATTGTAAAGTTTTGTGCAATTTTTGATAAATATGTTCCAGATATAACTGATAGGGGCTAATTTGTCTGTTTCAAATCTCGCTGCACGAGTTCGCTTATCATCAAAGCGAATGATCCTTCTAATTTCCTCATATCTGCCCACTGACATTGTCGCCTTATAGTGTGGATCAGAAAGTGGGTCCAGAAATAATTCTCGTATTGGGACATCATACGATTTTTGACTCCCTGCCAGCAGGAAAAGTCCAATATATGCATAAAGTTCCTCTTTTGAGATATTTTTCCAGGACTTATTTTTTGCTGAAGCGATACGTCTTCCTTCTAGGTTTGAACATAATAGGACCTCTTCTGCAATATTGTCAGAAAAATAAGTACAGAATACATCTTTAGGGGTAAAGTAACTGGGACTTCCCACAGCAACTTGAGCATGTCTCACAATATTGTGTATTGGAGTACGTCCGACTAATGTAGGATTACTGTCCCAAAAAACATTCGTTTTGGATGTTCTACTTATCACTTCTTGAGGATCCACTAGATTCACTTCTTCATCATCAGAAGAATCACTGGATGAGGATGTTTGATTAGCTGGTGGCAGATATTCTTCATCAGACAAAGATAGTTCACTTTCATCATCGCTTTGAAACATAATCGCTTCAATCTCTTGGTCAGTCAGACACTTGGAGGAAGACTGTGCCATTGCTGACTAGATGTTAGAAAATGAAACAGATTTCCTCTCAACAGCTTATCTTATCACAGGTCCTTCAGCAATTAGCTCACAGTGTATACTGTCCTCAGTGTTCAGAGGACCTGAGGTGATGTCATGGCCTTATCACTCCCTCCAAAAATCACATGACATCCTCACATGTTATTATCCACACCCTGGCCCCTCCACCAGCATTACTGAGTACAAATAAAGTAACTTGAGACACAAACACTTCTGAGAACATGATAAAAACAGCGGGGGCCTAAAAGGCCCCCAATTCGTACAGATGTAGTTTTCACCAAACAAGCATTGTTACACCATAATGCCTATGAAAAAAAATTATATGAACAACTGGATATTATCAACAATGACATACTTGAGTAATACCTTGAGTTTCAAAATTCTAACTAAAGTAATTTTGCAGATAATAGCAAAAATGTAAGCATGGGGGCCTAAAAGGCCCCCAATATGCGTTCTAGGGTTAATAGACAGCATAGGGTGTAAACAAAGATGGAACATATAGATAGATTAAATAGGGTAACAGGAGTAAGAAAATAAAGGACTACTTTAAAGAACGTAATTGCAAATGAGGTCAGAAAGGTGCTTGAACATTATCTTAGGGTAGGAGTGGATATACATGATTAAGTTTCATATGGTTTGTAGTGAGCCAATCTGCAATTTTATAAAGTTTAGAAGAAATCACAGCTATAACATGAGGAGAAGGACAATTTAAGGGTGCTCCTGCTCCACCTGACGCTGGGTTCAAAATGGCATTGCTGACCGCTAGAAGTAGTCTCATAGTACTACTGCTAGGGTTCCAGGCTGACATCTAGTGGTTGCACAGTGAAACTGTTGCTAGGAGTCAGTGATGCCATTTTGAACCCAGAGCTGAAAATAGATAGGGCCTTGTTTACTGAGCAATTCTGTAGGCACGCTAGTGTTTTTAGCGTGCACTAAAAACGCTAGCACACCTTAGTAAACAGGGCCCATAGTACTGGTATGGGTGAAAGGTGAGGGAAGATGTGACTGCTGGGAGGCACCCTGAGGGAAAAGCTTTTGTTCAATAGTGGCATGTAAAGCTGTGGATTGCCCAAAGAGGACTACAACTTTAATGTGGCTGTAGGGTAGGAGGCAAGTCTTAAAGAGTTTATAACAAGTTCGGCAGTGCTTTCCCAGGGTTCTGAGACAGCATATTGTTGTCACACAGAATACACAGTTCCATTGCAGCTTAGTAAATATCCCTTAAAATGAGCTTATAAATGCATTCTAAAGTTTAAAAAAAATGTAATCCTTTTCTGCTTTTATTTTCAAATGCTTTCTTTTTACTTTTTTTTTTTTTTGCTTTTATTTATTAGTCCTTCACTCTGCTGTGTGATCTCCTGATGATTCTTAGTCACCAAGAAACTGAGGATGAAGTTTTGAAAGTATTGTCATATTCTCCAGATTCATCCTTGCAGTCTGAGCTGCTCACATTTATTCAAGATCACGTTTTTATAAAAGAGAGTAAAGAAATGAAAGGTCAGTCTTTAAGTCAATAATGAAGACACAGCACTTTGCTAATGTTGTTCATATATCCTTGGGTTGATAAAATTCTCATGAAAAAGAAAATAAGATGATACCTTTTTTATTGGACATAACTTAATATGATACCTTTTTTATTGGACATAATCAAGAAATGTACTTTCTTTTTCATGTTTTATTTTGTTTTATTTCTATTGATTACCTTTAAAAGTGGACTAACACGGCTACCACACCTCTCTACTTAAAATTCTCATGTAAGTGTAGGTTGTACAGTTTAGCTTTATGGAGATATGATTTTGTCTAGCATGTAGTTTTCTGATATTCCTTATCTAGGGGTATCCCAGAAAATAGTTAATATTTGTTTAAATAATAGAAAATATTTCATTGAAAGATAAAAATTTGGAGGATAATTCTATCAAGGGACATATGAGGCATATTCAGTAAAGACTTGGGTAGGGCTGTATGTTTAGGGAATGGCCAAGTCTATTATGGGGTCCTCAGCTCACTACAGCCCCGCTATCTGTTGATAACAAGGACTGACCTGTGTTTCTGTATATATGATGGTTTATTAGCAAAGCAATTTAGATATAACTGCAGGCAGCAGTAAAATTCTAATAACAGTTTTTAAGAATTCTTAACACTAATACTGATGTTTAACAAAAGTAAGCACAGCATCATTTGGTTTACACTCACTCTCCTGGCAAATATCTGTACCTATCTTTTAGTATTTAAATGATCACAGCCTATAAATGACAGCACGTCATCAGGAACATCATCAAACTTTGGTCAATAGCACAGTTGGGTGGAAGAAAGTTGGAGCTGGGGGGAGGGATGGATCGTGATTCTTCCCTTTTGAATTGATGAACTTGATCTCTACACAGTCATATATACTCCGTTATCACCCATGATCTTCAAAATATGGTAAAACACGAGACGGGGATTGACTGACTGGTGACTGTTGATGATACTGGCACCAGTAATGAAGGTATTCTCTACATCATCTTCAGCTATCCCAAATTCAGCTATCCCAAAAACTGGTTGCACAGGTCCAAAGTGACTAACATATTGTAAACAATGTCCTTTTCTTCAAGGATTCCGTGAATCATCCAAGCTGGTTCTAGCTGGTCACAGTGTCCTTGGGCTGATACAATTGGAGTATAATAGTCCTCTGACACCGAAAATCCATTTTTGGACCTGTAAGCATACAAGATGGCTGCTTAAACTTTTGAGTTGAACTTGACATGCTGATTTATTTGACTATTTTCATCCTCAAAATAGCACATCTTCAATGTTCTGGAGTTATAGGGGAGCTTCTTGCCTTTGCTGATGGCACACACTTCATTTTGATGAAAATCTGATTTTGTTAGAGTTTCTGTTGAGCAAATGGAGGAAGAGAGCAAGGCAGACGGCAGACTCAAACTGAATACTGCCTAATAATGTGCTTGCTGCTCTGTTCTTGCAGAGCCTTTTTCTTGCTATTTCTCTCTGAGCTAGACTGAAGTCTGGATTTTATGTTGTGAAATATTTTCAAATGCTAACCGCACAACTTTAATTTATCTGTGAAAGTGCAGCTTGTACCTACTTTCTTATGCTGATTCTGACCAAACTTAAGAGAGTGAGAAAAAACTTGCATTTTGGATTTCATAGGTCTATCTTCTCCTTGGTTTCCAACTTTGTTTTATTTCTTGTGTATGTTGCAGGAATATATAATCAGTTTTGATTCTACTAGCAGGGCATAAGTTGGTTAAGAAAATAAGGCATTACAATCTACTTTAATTTTTTTAAATTCTTCTCTCTAATTTCCTCTACTTGAAGTAATTATATATAATAAGGTATTACAGAAATATCACTCTGTTAACTAAATGCTGAATTCTGAACTTAACAAAGGCTGCATCAGAGCATAAGAACATAAGTGCTGGAATATTGGGACAGACGGAAGGTCCATCAGGCCTAGTATCATGTTAACAGCAGTGGCCAATCCAGGTCACAAGTACCTGGCAAGATCTCAGAACAGTAAAGCAGATTTGATGCTGCTTATCCTAGAAATAGCAGATCTTAATAATGCCTTATGGACCTTTCTTTTAGGAGATTATCCAAACCTTTTTTAAACCCTGCTAAGCTAACTATTTTTACCATGTGCTCTGGCAGCGAGTTCCAGAGTTTAATTACATGAGTGAAGAAATATTTTTACCGGTTTGTTTTAAATTTACTACTTAGTAGATTCATTGCCTGCCCCCCTTGTCCTAGTATTTTTGGAAAGAGTAAACAAGCGATTCACCTCTACCCGTTCTACTCCACATGTATTTTACAGACCTCTATCTTCTCTCCTCAGCATCTATTCTCCAAGCTGAAGAACCCTAGCCTCTTTAGCCTTTTCTCATAGGGAAGTCATCCCATCCTCTTTATCATTTTTACCACCCTTCTCTGTACCTTTTCTAATTCCACTATATCTTTTTTGAGATGCGGTGACCAGAAATATACACCAGTATTCGACGTGCAGTCGCACCATGGAGCGATGTAATGGCATTGTAACATTTTCATTTTTTTTCCATTCATTTCCTAATAATTCCTAACATTCTATTTGCTTTCTTAGCTGTCACTGCATACTGAGCAAAAGGTTTCAACAATTATGAATGACGACACCTAGTTCCTTTTCCTGGTCAGAGACTCCTAATTTGGAACCTTGCATCATGGAGCTATAATTTGGTTTTCTCTTTCCCACATGCATCACTTTGCACTTGCTCACATTAAATGTCATTTACCATTTGGATGCCCAGTCTCATAAGGTCCTCTTGCAAGTTTTCACAACCCTCTTGCAATTTAACAACTTTAAATTTGCTGATCAGACAAAATTATTCAATTACCTCACTAGTTATTTATATCTCTAGATCATTTATAAATAAGTTTAAAGGCAGCGGTCCCAGCACAGACTCCTGGGGAACCCCACTTCTACTTCATTGAGAATACTAACCATTTAACCCTACTCTTTATTTTCTATCTTTTAACTAGTTTTTAATCCACAGTTGGACAACTTTTTATGAGTACTCCTGCTGCTGAAATTTAAACCAAGATTTTTACTCTGGTACTTTTGATTCTGCCAAGGAGGAGGAGCGGAGATGGCCTAGGGATGGAAGGAAATACCACAGTAGCCTCAGTGGCAAAAGGTTCTTTATTAGATTGACCTAACATGGCCGTTTTGGTTGATGACTGTGTCAGGGGTCCTATTGAAAAGTACACAGTAACACAGTAAATGATAGCAGACAAAGACTTGCACGGTCCATCCAGTCTGCCCAACAAGGTGGCCATAGCCACCCCTGCCACTCTGTGCAGGCCTCAGCTACCCATGCTTAAATACTGGTTGTCAAGTTTCCACTATGCCAACCACATATAGGCAGCCAAACATGATGGGGATGGTGTATGGTTATAACCAAGACTCTTTTTTTTTTTTTTCAATTTATTTTTATTCAGGTTATATTATACAACTCAAATAAAAAATAATGATTAGATAGAAATTAGAAATTGTAATAAATCTTAACAATATTCATTATAAATCCAAAGTGTACTTATCCTTCAACCTAAATATATAAGCAATATGGATCCAAGAAAAGGAAAAAGAAAAAAAAATAGAAACAACTAAGATTAATTTCAGCAAATAATATTACTGCCTGTTTCCCAAGTAGCCTCTTATGTCTATCTTATAGTGAGCTATCTGGTTATATAACTTTCACATTAACATCCTCATTTGCAATCAAAAAATCTCCTAATTGTTTGGGTTCAAAAAATTGATATAATACTCTACAAATACATGGAAATTTTAACACATAATTCGCTCCAAGAGCCAAGGTTCTTTGGCATAATGCCAAAAACCCTTCCGTCTCCTCTGAGTTTCTCGAGAAAGATCGGGGTAAATTCTTATTTTAGAGCCCAAAAAAGTAGCATCCAAATGTCTAAAGGAAAATCTTAATACGGCGATCCATTTCCAGAGCAAATGAAACTAACGCAGTAGACCTCTGGGTAAGAACTTCTAATGAAGACTCTAGAAAAGATGTCAGATTCATCACATTTCCCTTGTTTGGTTGAAAATTTAATTCTTCTGATTTTACCCGCACAATTGGAGGTAGTGATTCCTTCGACATCCCCAATATATCAATCATATATTTTTTAACCATATCAATTGGCGTAATTAAAGGAGATCGTGGAAAATTAATGAACCTCAAATTAAGTTTTCTTGATTTATTCTCTAGATATTCTAGGCGTCGAAACATATAGTTTCTATCCCTAATTGAGGTTTGCCCAATAGATTCCAACAATTGTATTTTCGTCTCTAATTGTTTAGTCACGGAGGTTTGTTGGTCAGTTATCTGCATCTGTTGGAGGACAGCTTCTGAAATTAACTTAATTTCGGCAGTTTTTAGTAGTTTGTAACTCCAATGAGAAATGCACAGTAAAAGTTAGGTCCCAGAGTGACTCTATAGTCACTACGGCAGGTTTAACCAAGGTGCCCATTATAGAAGCAGGAGGGAGAGCATTTATTATCCGATTTAGTGTACACACAGTCTGTTTTCCTACCAAACCAGTATTCTGTTCTTCCAACGGATCAGTCAGGTTCCCCCGCTGCTCACTCGTTGCCCCCTCAGGGGTACGGTTAGCAGATCCTGCCTTCGCTCCCATCCCTCCTGGTTGTGGAGGGGCCGCACGCTCGACAGGACTGAAAGATATCCCGTCTTCACTGCTGGCTGGCTCAGAAACGCCGGCTCCGATAGCAGGAGAAGAGGCCTGCCTGGGACCTCTCGTCAGCCCGATTTGATCCAGTGTCATCTGCTGCGAAAGGCAGATCGTGGTAGGGATAGAGGGAGTAGCTGGTTCCTTTCCTCTCCTTTTCCCCATAATTCCAAGGTCCAGGAGCTCCTTCGTAGCAATTTTGCTGGAGCACAATCCGGGAGCGTCTTAAACAGCAGCACACTAAGCAGCCATCTTGGGTCCCCCCATAACCAAGACTCTTTTTTTTTTTTTAATGTTTTTATTAATAAGAGTAACAGACTTCCATCTTACACCCATTTTTCCGCTCAAAGGCACACTGCCAATGTAGAGCGTACATCAACTAGATTTCCAAGTACATTACCAAAACTATACATAACATATGTAGTACAAGTATTGCTGACAGTATTCAACTTGCGAGTCAAGATGTCTTCCCCTCTCCCCTGAGCTACACAGTATCCTCACTCGCAGCACATGACAATAAAGTGATCTACAACACTGGAGTTGCTGAAGCTTCACCTGTCTTTTGCCATTTGTGGGACAGAAATCATAGAATACTGTCTGGCTTCAGCCTTAGTTCCCACTACTCTTACCCAAAATAATATCTCGACAGCCACATTGTGTTATCATCATCTTTCTATTTAGGCTTTCTCTTGTGTCTATCCCACATTAAAAAAAAACATAGGTACATAATTAAAAAAAACTTATGGAGATGTTGGTGAACTAATGGATAAAATATACAAAGCATATATAAAGTGAATGTATATACTAATTAAGGCAACCTTTTACTAAAGTTTAGCGTGTGCTAACTGACATTAGTGTGCACTAACTGCCTTATTTTCAAAAGAGAAAGACGCCCATATTTCGACCCAAATCGGGAGATGGGCGTCCGTTTTCCGTGGGCACCCAAATCGGTATAATTGAAACCCGATTTTTGGCGTCCTCAACTGCAGTCCATCACGGAGACGAACAAAGATCACGGAGGTGTCAGAGGTGTGGCGAAGGCGGGACTGGGACATAGTTATTGGTCGAGGAGAGATGGGCGTCTTTAGCTGATAATCGAAACAAGAAGGGCGTTTTTGACGAGAATTGGTCTGCTTTATTTGGACCCTTTTTTTTCAGGTCCAAGTCCCAAAAAAGTGCCCCAACTACCCAGGTGACCACCGGAGGGAATCGGGGATCACCTCCCCTGACTCCCCCAGTGGTCACTAACCCCCCCCACCCCCGCACCAAAAAAACCCACTTTACAAACTTTTTTTCCCAGCCTGTATGCCAGCCTCAAATGCCGTACCCACCTCCATGACAGCAGAATGTGTTCTATCCTCTACAGCCTTTCCCTGGTTCTGATGTGGGTCTCGGGTGAGTGTGACGCCTTTTCTGTTAAGGGCACTGCAGAGTCACATCAGCAATGCATTGTGGTGGGTGTAGGGTATTGGGGTCCGTGATTCCACTAGTTTGTGTTAAATGCTCACGATGTTAGTAGTTGGTAGGCTCTACTCCCATGGTGCTTTTCCCTCTGCTTACTGGGTCAGAGTGTGCCCTGTTTTGTTTCCGGTAATCCTTGAGGTAGTGGCCATTTGTGTAAGACACTTTTAGAATTCTTTCATGTGTTAGCCACGTTACAGCACTTAGTTCTTACGTTGAATGTTGCTGAAAGAGGGCATTGTACACCATTCTGCCAGCTCAAACCTACTGCTAATCTCAGTACCAGCGAGACTCGTTGCCAGTGGGGCACAACCTCTGATCTTCAGTTAACTGTGAGTAAAGGTGCTTATTCAAATAAAGGACGTTTTCAGCGAGATTAGTCCTCAGGTGTCAACTGCTGTGCCAAGGTTATAAACCAGCAACAAGTCCTGTCCCTGGAGCACTTTTAGTGGGTACTGCAGTGCACTTCAGGCAGGCAGACCCAGGCCCATCCCCTCCACCCGTAACACTTGTGGTGGTAAATGGGAGGCCTCTAAAACCCGGAAGATATTCAGAATTTTCCCACCTGCGCAGAGCTGTTCTAATGGACAGAGAAAAATGTGCTAACAGTACCTGGAAGAAGGGCGGGAGAAATTTTGCCGAGTCTTAATGGTAGCGATTCCTGAGCCGGCCAGGGAAGAAGAGGGTGGCGGGATCTGGAAGCGGCACGTGGCAGAGTCTGAGTGCTAGCTGCCATTGGACGTTAAATGGAGTGACATCATTCATATCCTTCATAGGTCAGAGACTGTGCATGTGGAATGGAAGCGTTATCCAACTCGTAGAGAGAGAACCATTCTTCTTCACCTTATAAGATCTAATAAATAGAAAGCCCTTAAACTAGCTTAATGCCTTACCGATAACCCCAATCCTCTCTAATTCAAAAAGTTAAATTTCAAGATCAACCAAATCAAAAGCAGAGGAAAGGTCAAACTGAAGAATAAGAGCTCTATTATTTCCTCTCTAATTCAAAAAGTTAAATTTCAAGATCAACCAAATCAAAAGCAGAGGAAAGGTCAAGCAAGAATAAGAGCTCTATTATTTTTACACAGCAAGTACCTCCCCTTATCCACAATAGCTATCAATACCAATTCTGTACTATGTCTGGAATGAAATCCCAATTGTGAATAGTGCAAAATATCATTTTTTGCTAGGTATTCATTCAATTGCTTGCAAACCAAACCCTCCACAATTTTTCTAAAAAGCAGAATAGATGCAACTGGCCTATAATTTGAGCATAATGCACTTGAACTTTTACTACATTTAATAATTGGGGTAATTATTATTTCCCCTAAACCAATTGGAAAATGCCCATTAAAACGTGTGAATTGCACCCATTTAAGAAGTTAAAACATTAAAAGAAGGGGTAACCATCAGGTTAGGTGGACATTGTGGAGGAGTGGCCTAGTGGTTAGGGTGGTGGATTTTGGCCCTGGGGAACTGAGGAACTGAGTTCAATTCCCACTTCAGGCACAGGCAGCTCCTTGTGACTCTGGGCAAGTCACTTAACCCTCCATTGCCTCATGTAAGCCGCATTGAGCCTGCCATGAGTGGGAAAGCGCGGGGTACAAATGTAACAAAAATAATAAATAAAAATTGATCCAAAATTCAAAAAGTTTTAGAATATTTTAAATATAAGGAGTTGAACTCAGACCAATCAACAGGGGGAAAAGCAGACCATATTTGGTCAGCTGGAATTTCAATCTATTCTTTAGACAAATTAACGCTATTAAAAATCCTATTGTTTGAAAATGAGATTATCAGATTATTCAGTTTAGACTGAAAGTAGATCACTAATTGAGAGGCAGTAGAAACATTAATTACTGAAGTACTAGAAAATTGAGAGGTATCTGTCAAAATCCTGACCAAATGAAAAAGGGACTTGGTATTTGTGATATCATCCTATATAATAATTTGCACCTCCATCTGGATACCTGGGTTCGTAATACAGTTCCCATTGGTCCGCCCTGGGGATGACGTCACAGGGCGGACCAATGGGAAGTGAGAGGGAAGGGAACCCAGCAGCAGCTACCGGAGGTGAGTAAACAATCGCCCCCCCCCCCCCGAGTTCCATGACCCCCCCTACCTCCCTCCCTCCTTCCACTCCCATCCGTCCAAGTTCCACGGGCCCACTCCAGTCTGACGGCCCCACTCCCGTCCGAGTTCCACGCCTCCCTCCCCCCTCCTCCGATTTCCGCCACCCAGCGCCTCCCTCCCCCCCCCCCCCCCTCTCTCTCTGGCCTCCGAGTGCAAGCAGGACGTGTGCGGGTGCCCCAGCCCTTCATAAGTGCCAGCTGTTGTTTAAAACGTTTTACCTCCTGCTCCGCCGGCAACAGTGAAGTCCAGCACGCACGGACGCTGCTTCACCTCATTTCCTGTTTGCGGAAGGGCGGGACCAGAGAAACAGCTGAAACAGAAGCGAAAGCAAAGGCAGTCTGAAGTGGCATCCGTTCGTGCTGGACTTCACTGTTGCCGGCGGAGCAGGAGATAAAAAGTTTTAAACAACAGCCGGCACTTACGAAGGGGAGGGGCAGCAGCACATGTCCTGCTTGCACTCGGAGGCCACAGAGAGAGAGGGAGGGAGCCGCGGGGTTGTGGAACTCAGACAACAGTGGGTACATGGAATTCGGAGGGCACGGGACGAGAGGGGGAGAGGGGGTCCTGAGACGAGAGGCGGAGGGGCGGGTCCTGGAACTCAAAGGGGAGGGGTGCCTGGAACTCTGAGGGAGGCAGGCAGGTAGGGGGCATGGAACTCGGAGGGGAGGGGGCCCTGGAACCTTGCTAGCGCCTGTTTCCTTTCTGTTGGAAACGGGCCTCTTTTACTAGTTTTCTATATAGTAGAGTAGCAAGCTGTACGCTTAACATTCAAGGAGATTTTATATTTATGAATGGCAAATTTCCAATCTTTATATACCATCATATCTGATGTTTTATGCCATTTCCGCTCTAATCTCCTACAATATTGCTTCTGTGATAATAAATCAGCATCATACCACTTATAGCTCTTCCTGTTTAATCTAGTCTTTCTCCACAGTGGAGCTATTTTATCTAAAGTAGTAGCACAAAAGGATTTCCAAAATTAGTCAAAATTGCAATAATCTATGGACAACTCTATTTTTTTTTTAATGTTCCCAAAATTGATCATGGTCAATCCTACCTCTAGTTGAATAGGTTTTAGTTGCTTTCCCCTGGATTCTATATAGTGCGCTTAGATTTAGGCACTGAAATCGGTGTGGATTCTATAACACCGCGCGTGACTTAATTGGCTTAACAAGCTAAGGAGCGTTGATGATAGCACTTAAGCAATAATGAGCACTAATTGATACTGATTAGAATTTAGGTGCACAACTTGTTAAGCATATTCTCTAAGGATAAGTGCCGAACTTCTAACATGCAGAGGCAAAAAGGGGTGTGGTTATGGGCGGGGAAATGGGCGTTTCATGGACGTTCCAAAATTTAGGCACCTAGTTATAAAATATGGCCTAGTACGCTTAAGTCTACGCACTGAGATTTACACCAGATTTTCATTGGCGTAAATGGATAACATCAAACACATAAATGGCAAGTGACCAACTCACCTGCAAATGCGCAGTAGAGACTTCCTTCTCTGTCCCGCCCCCGCGTCAAGACGTGATGATGGAACAGAGAGGGAAACTACGCTGAGGAATGCACCACATGGGAGGGAACCGCACCGGCCCCCCTCCACCTGGGCCGGGCCCTCTCTTCTCCATTGAATTTACAGCGCCAAAACCGCAGCAGGCAGATCAGCTCCCATCGGCCTTCCTTCCCTGCCTGTGTCCCGCCCTCACTGACGTTACATCACACGAGGGTGGGACACAGGCAGGGAAGGAAGGCCGACGGGAGGCGATCTGCCTGGTGAGGTTTCGGAGGTGAGGCGCTGTATGTTAATGGAGAGGAGAGGGCCCGGCCCGGATGGGGGGGGGGTGGCAGCGACCTCAGGGGGGCAGCGGTAGCGGCGACCTCGGGGGGGGGGGAGGGAGGGGAGGGCAGGAGAAATGCTGGACATGGGAGATCTCAGAAGGAGGAGGGGCCTTAGAGCTGGGAGGGATGGACGGAGGGGAGCCTTGGAGCTGGGAGGGAGGGGGGCCTTGGAGCTGGCTGGGAGGGAGGGACGGAGGGGAGCCTTGGAGCTGGGAGGGAGGGGGGAGCCTTGGAGCTGGGAGGGAGGAGGGGCTTTGGAGCTGGGAGGGACAGAGGGCCTTGGAGCTGGCAGGGAAGGAGGGAGGATGCTGGACATGGGAGGTCAGAAGGAGGGGGGCCTTGGAGCTGGGAGGGATGGATGGAGGGACCGAGGGGGGGGGGCCCTTGGAGCTGGGAGGGAATGGGGCCTTGGAACTGGGAGGGAGGGCAGGGGGCCTTGGAGCTGGGAGGGGGGGAGGGACTGGGGCCTTGGAGCTGGGAGGGAGGGACGGAGGGGGGCCTTGGAGCTGGGAGGGAAGGAGGGAGGGTGGGGGCCTTGGAGCTAGGAGGGGAGGGGGGAGGGAATGGGAGGGAGGGAGTTAGACATCAAAATAGAACATACCAATACTCGCCCGTTAACGGGCTTAATGGCTAGTATTCTATAACAGATGCCTAAATCTAGGTGACAATTATAGATTACACTTAAAAAGTCTTTTACTAAGGCGTGCTCATGTTTTTGCGCCGCGCTAAAATTGTGGGCAAGCTAAACGTTAGAGACTCCAATGCATTCCTATGGGCGTCTCTAACATTTAGCGCACCCACAATTTTAGCACGCGCTAAAAACATGAGAGCGCCTTAGTAAAATACGCCCTTAGTCTGCACTGTTTCAGCGCCAATTTTTTAGGCACCATATATAGAATCTCCTCCTTTCTGCCTAACTAGCCCTGATTTTTCTCATTTCAATTTAAACTTAAGCATAAAAAGGTCAGACCACATAAACGAGGAATAAAAATGGTCAGTAACAACTATAGAAGATTGAGAAACAGCAGTTTTGGGGTGAGCAAACAAATCTATGTGAGTAGCTGTGAAATTAGGAATAGTGAAGTTCAATGCAGTTAAAAAATCATGTCTATGCCTCACTTTAGTATCATTACTATTTTCCAGATGTAAATTAATTTCTTCAATTAAAAGATTATACTGAGATTGAAGAGAATTTTTAAAAACACAATTTAAAAACTTATCTTTTGCTCTAGCCCACAAGCCTGGGGGACAGTGAAAAAAAAAAAAAGGAGCACAATTTAAAGAGTCATTCAGTGTAGAATCCTTAATTTCACAAGTGAAAATTTCTAACTCTGAAGTGACTAATGAATCCAATAAAGTTACTATAAAAATTTCTAAGTATATTAATGCTATTCCCCCTCCTCTCTTACCCTCACGAGTCAAAGACAATATCTTATAACCGGGTAAACAAATGTCATTAATTTTTGGATCAGAGGATAAAGAGAAAACCATGTTTCCATTAAGAATAGTCAGTCTGGATGAAATTCTTCCAGCCAGTCTCTCAACAGATGAGACTTATTACAAATCGAACGAGACTTCATATAATTTCATAAAATAAAAAGTATAATCTTTAGAATAGTCTGGAACAACTGTCACATATTTCAAATTTTGGATTCGTCTACCTCTTATTCGATGGTTAAACCTAGGTTTACAATGATTACTTAGAAGAACTTCATCTCCTAGCATCATCAACTGTGATTCCATCAACATTATAAAAAACAGTTATAGATCTAATAGGAAAGGCAGATTGGTATAAAAGCCTTTTTCAAAAACCAAAAAACAATAACTCCAATTTAGTAAAAGAAAAGAACATAAAATACAATTCTCTCAATGACAACAAAAACACCATAAAGCCCAAAAGGGCCCCTACCAGTCTCGCTCCAGTCACTGCGCAAAGGTGCATGCTAAGTTGTGTGCCTTTGGCTTGCACCTTAGGCAGTGTGCTGAGGTGTGGCGCATCACTAACACTCCATGGTTAAGCTCGCGGCATATTGTGTCAGAGGGTGAAAGCAGAGTTTGCTCCCACATTCAGTCAGCTGTTTGTAAGAAACTGAACGGAGCTTTCTCCATGCCAAATTAGATGGAAAGAACAGCGTGAATCCTCTTAGCAAAGCAGCAGAGAATAGCTTAAGTCATAGTCAATGGGGCTCAAGATTTAAAAAGCCCGCAGAGTGTTGCATCAGAAGGTGACGGCGGAGCTTGCTCCCATGTTCAATCAACTGATTGTAAGAAATTGAACGGAGCTTTTACACCAGGTTTTCAGTGGCATAAATGGCTGTGCCTAAATGTACGCACATTCCCCTGGCCTATGTGCTATTCTATAAACTACATCTTACTGTAGATACAGTTTCTAGAATAGTGCTATGTACGGTATTCCAAAACACCTACATTTTAGACGCCATATTCAGAATCTGTCCCAAAAGGTATCGATTTGATCGTGTTTCACAGTGAACCTTTGATTGGCATGTTTTAACAGTTTTAATGAAGAAACTTTTACCACCATTAGAGAGTCCTGGTATGAGGTATGAGAAAGGGATGGACCAGGTGTGCAGTGATCCATAGTGAAAAGCAAATTTATTATTGCCTCCAGATTAAAGTAAATTCTTAGTTTTTTTTTTTTACATGATTTCATAGAGGGTACACACACCCAACACTAGCATGCAGACATGAAAAAAGGATATTTTGTTTCTTTTTTTATGTGTACGGAGATGAACCTATGAAGGCAGTGCTCAGTTTTGACATGCCCAGGCAGTTTAAAACCAAACCCTCCCTCACATAGATTCACTGCAACACTTTTAAATCTGTACAATGGATTGCTTTTGATTCTTAAGCACGCGTATTGTAGTGACCCTCTGCGCTAAAGATTTGTGGCCATAAGGCACAAAGTGGAAGAAACATCTTTCTGAACAGGCCCCTTAGTAAGCTTCATTTTGTATTGTGTGGGTGTTTCCATAGCAATTTTATATTGTTTCTGAACACACTGGAGAGAATATGTAAGATTATATAAAAACAGAATGTGCATTGCATGTTTTTGTCAGGAGAGAGGGCAGTGAGACATGCCAAGACATGCTTTATGACCCCATTATATTTCATTTGTCATATCACTTTCTCCAAAAAGACCTCATTCCTTTAAGGTGCTCTAATGAGTGAATGAGGGTTTAAACTGAGAGAGAACAGGGGAGAGTCTGTGAGGCTGGGCTTTCTCTGTTGTAGAGCTATAATAAATAAAGAAGTGAGGGGTCTGCAGGGGGAGCTCCACCTGCTCTTGTCCTCAAGAAAAAAGGAGGGGGGAAGAGGGAAGGCTTTGGCTTTTTAAACCTCTTCAGCAGTAGTCACACAGCTCTGCTTTTTTTCTGTTGTGGTAGGTGAGCACTCTCCCAATTTGGGCCTGATAGCCATGTGAGTACAGTCTGTGGCACCCAGGACAGGAGAAAAGTGGACATTCTTGTAGAACTGAGTCATTGTTTATTGCCTCGGCTGCACAGTGGCAGTGTAGTCAGATGTGTGTAAGAAGGGTTATGAGAAACTGTGTGAGGCACTGAGAGATGGTAGAATGGCTGAGGTCTGCAGTGGCTCCCAGGACAGTCTGTAAGCTACCAGTGGTGAAAAAGACAAGTGCTGAAGTGACCATGGGGTGTTTGGGCACAGGTTGCTCTCTGAATGGTGGAGTGTAGGAGGGGCTCTAGCTCATGGAATAGATGGTGGATGACAGCCTTCTCAAAGCAAAACCTAGAGAGGCATCAATGAGGTCCAGAAACTGTGTCCTCAACCTATATATCCAAAGATAGGTTTGTGTTCTGTTGGGCATCCTCTCTTCCCTGTGTACCTCAATCAGAATGGCCTCCACAGCCCGTGGCAGCTCAGGGCTCACGAGTTCCACCACCAGTGAATTGCAGTACCAACACCCAGTAATTCCCAATACTAGAACCCTATGATTCACAAAACCAGCACCCAGACTCACTTCTCAAGCAGCAGGGCAGATGCAGACAGAGACTGGGCAGTTGGGCTGGGAGAGGGTGCAGAGGACAGTGTTCACAGAGAAGCTTTGCAAGTGAGATGAGAGACAGGTTCCAGAGGGGGATGTTACACAGTGGGAATAATAAAGATTAGACATCTACAGACCTGGATGGACAGAGGATGCAATTGGGCTCAGACTTTCAAAGCAGCTCTCCTCCAATGAGCACCAAAAGCAGTCATAAAGACAAGCACAGATGGCTTTTATTCATTCTATATGGCAGGTGAAAATCATTTTTCTATCATTCCCTGCATGTCAACATGCTACCTGGAATCACTGATGCATATTGATGAAGCAGCACTGCCTATACCATGCCCTCGCCATGCCTCCAGAGTAAACAGGAGTATTTCAATGTCTTTGCCACATAAATGTTTTGTTTTTATAGCTGCTCTAAAATATTGCTGTGCATATACATGTTGTTTCAACATGGATGTACTGCCACATCCACAGTTGAATCACAAATAGTGCTTCTAAAATGACCACCATAGTTACCCGATCTCATAAAACTGCACATGTAAGAGGTGGCAATTAGCATTCAAAGCCACAAGAGGTTTGTTTGTTTTTTTTAAAGATTTGAGGCAAACATTTAAAAAACAGAATTAAGAAAAATTATTCCCTTAATCCCTTATTCAATCCCTGGCTGAGACGAGCACTTATTTAAAATCTATTCATGCCTCTCTGCTGGTGCAAAACCCAATGAAGAAATTGGTTTAAATATCCATATATTCCACTGTAAAATTGGAAATACATGTATAAATTATTGGCCCAATTTAAAATCTCTTGTGTCCTGACCACCTATCTACACATGTAAATAATGGCTTTATGAAATCACTATTTGTATTTACACATCTATCTAGATGAGGTGTGGTTTGTTCATTGTTTGGGTTGGCTGAAAATTTATTCTTGCAGTTTCCATCTATTTACATGTGTAGATGGATGGGATGCAGATATTTGCTGGGTGAATGTCCTAGATTACTGGAGTGAGGCTTCTGATGGATTCCAAGATAGTTTTGTTAATAATTAATATGCCCAATGATCTAGAATCTTTACATACTATATCGCTACTGCTGATATAGAGACACCTCCCTCACCTTATTGCCTGCAATGTAGAATTTGGATTGTCTATATAATTATCAGGTTGACTGTGGTTAGAATTCGCAAGCTAGCTCAGTTTGAGAAGGTTAGAATGGCTTATTTTAAAAGGTCCATCATAATTCTTTTCATGATTGTGTCTTAAATGATATTTATATTTCTCTTATCAATACACACGGCTCCTAGGTGTGTTCAACGAAGCAAGGATACTTCTCTGAGGACAAGCAGGCCATTGTATTCTCACATGTGGGTGAAGGCATTCAACAGAACTTGGTGCAGACGCTGACTAGCGAGTTGTAGAAATTTCTAGCAAAGTCCCACCACGCATGTGCTGGTGCATTCCCACCTGTCGTGCGAGCTTGGGTCCCTTACAGGCTAATTTTCGAAAGAGAAGGACGCCCATCTTTCAACACAAATCGGAAGATGGGCGTCCTTCTCACAAGGTCGCCCAAATCGGCATAATGGAAAGCCGATTTTGGGCGTCCCCAACTGCTTTCCGTCGCGGGCACAAAGTTCACGGGGCCGTGTCGGAGGTGTAGCGAAGGCGGGACTTGGGCGTGCCTAATACATGGGCGTCCTCGACCCATAATGAAAAAAAAAAAGGGCGTCCCTGACTAGCATTTGGACGACATTACCTGGTCTTTTTTTTTTTTCTTACAACCAAGCCACAAAAAGGTGCCCTAACTGACCAGATGCTTCTCCTTACTCCCCCAGTGGTCACTAACTCCCTCCCACCCTCAAAAAAACATCTTTAAAAATATTTTGTACCAGCCTCAAATGTCATACTCTGGTCCATCACAGCAGTATGCAGGTCCCTGGAGCAGTTTTAGTGGGTGCAGTGCACTTCAGGCAGGCGGACCCAGGCCCATCCCCCCCCCCACCTGTTACACTTGTGGTGGTAAATGTGAGCCCTCCGAAACCCACCACAAACCCACTGTACCCACATCTAGGTGCCCCGCTTCACCCGTAAGGGCTATGTTAGTGGTGTACAGTTGTGGGCAGTGGGTCTTGGGGGGGGGGAGGGTTGGGGGGCTCAGCACACAAGGTAAGGGAGCTATGTACTTGGGAACAATTTGTGAAGTCCACTCCAGTGCCCCCTAGGGTGCCCGGTTGGTGTCCTGGCATGTCAGGGGGACCAGTGCACTATAAATGGTGGCTCCTCCCACGACCAACAGGCTTGCATTTGGTCGTTTCTGAGATGGACATCCTTGGTTTCCATTATCGCCGAAAATCAGAAACGACCAAGTCTAGGGACGACCATCTCTAGGATGACCTAAATGTCAAGATTTAGGCGTCCCCGACCATATTATCAAAACGAAAGATGGACGTCAATCTTGTTTTGATAATATGGGTTTCCCCGCCCCTCCACCGGGATGTTTTGCGAGGACGTCCTCAACAAAACTTGAGCGTCCCTTTCAATTATGCCCCTCCACGTCTTTGTTTTTCGTGGAGCTGAGAGAGCGCGACACAGTCTTCTCTTCGCAGCATATATTTTTTGAAGTGTTGCAGTGCCTTCCCGTATTGCTCTTTTTCATCTTATTTCTTCATTTTTCCTCTATTTTTCCTTCAATCTAGTTTTTCCTTTTATTTTTATAGTTTTTTCAGCAATTTAAGTTTCCTTTACTTTTTAAGTAGAGAGGTGTGGTAGCCGTGTTAGGCCACCCTTAAAGGTTATCAATAGAAATCAAACAAAATAAAACATGGAAAAGAAAATAAGATGATACCTTTTTTATTGGACATAACTTAATACATTTCTTGATTAGCTTTCGAAGGTTGCCCTTCTTCATCAGATCGGAAATAAGCAAATGTGTTAGCAGATAGTATATATAAGAGAAACATCAAAGCATCACCTACCAACACCCATCCTGTTAGAATATCAATTAAATGCTTTGATGTCCCTATGCATACCCCCACCCTCCCACTCTGTCAGACTGTCAAAGTAATGCTTTGATGTTTCTCTTATATATACTATCTGCTAACACATTTGCTTATTTCCGATCTGACGAAGAAGGGCAACCTTCGAAAGCTAATCAAGAAATGTATTAAGTTATGTCCAATAAAATAGGTATCATCTTCTTTTCCATGTTTTATTTTGTTTGATTTCTATTGATAACCTTTACTTTTTGCAACTGGCTAGGCCCATTTTTTAGGCCAGAGCTCTGATCTCAAGTAAACACTGCCCCTTTATTCTGTTCAAGTGAGGAGTTTAATTTGGCCATGATCCTTTTTTTCATGTCTCAGAAGGTCCCCAGTGGCTTCGAGAGGCGCGCCCATTGTAATTGGGCGTTTTCTGTAATAGACCCGCACTCATGGTGTGTCAGGTACCTTGGGCCTGACCTTGAGTTAACTCTTGTTCTCTCTGTTTATAAATACATCTGAAAACACAGAGGGAATGGCAGGCCCAATAGGAGAGGCTGTTTGGCTCCTTTAAGACTGGTGCATAGACTTCAGCACTGGAAGCATCGACCTTGATGGCTGCAAAGGCTTCTATATTCACTGGGAGTACACTGGCACTGAGAAGGTGTCCACCTTTCGCGACATAAGGTGCTGAGAATCGGCCCTGAGACCGGTTAGATCAACATGACATCGAGGGCGCGTATGGATTCAACGATGCCCTCATTGGCATTGAAGAAGCATCGGTCCTCTTTGACGCATGGTGCCAGGAGTACCAATGTCAGAGAAGTGCCGGCACCAAGAGGAGTGCTCCCCCTCCTCTTTAGAAGATGTGCCAGTGCTTGAGTCTCAGAACAGCCAGGTGATGGAGCTGGGTATGACATTTGAGGCTGGCATAGAGGCTGGAAAAAAATGTTTTTTAATTTTTTTTTTTTTTTTTTGGGGGGGGGGGGGGGGAGTGGAAGGAGGTTTGGTGACCACTGGGGGAGTAAGGGGAGGTCATCCCCCATTCCCTCTGGTGGTCATCTGGTCAGTTCGGGCACCTTTTCGAGGCTTGGTTGTGAAAAAAATTGGACCAAGTAAAGTCGGCCAAATGCTCGTCAGGGACGCCCTTCTTTTTTCCATTATCGGCCGAGGACGCCCATCTCTTATATTTAAACAGTTTTTATTGACATTTCCGCATGTTATATCATTACAAACTTTCATGTAACATATTTCACAAACAAACCATGCTGCAACAAGTCAAACACCTAACTGACCATCGGTCGGCATTTTTAACATTTCCCCCCCACCCTTTTCCCTGCTATGTTTCAACAGTATTTTATTGATAGGTGAACACATTGAATTCCATCAGCGAGCTCATTGCACAACAAACAAATTATCCAGCCCTACTTATGTGATCAAAATAGCGAATGTTATTAGCAAATTGGAAACAGATTTACTCTCCCCTCCCCACCTTTACCTGAGCCCCCTCAAGTTCATGTGCTTATTCTGTGTGTTCCCGTCCTTTTTGTGAGGGCTACCCTGACATCCGGGCCCAGTTTACTACATTTGCCAGTGCCCTTTCTTCTTCAGACGCCCATCTCTTAACCATGCCCCTGTCCCGCCTTCGGTACACTGCTGACACGCCCCAGTGAATTTTGGTCGTCCCCGCGACGGAAAGCAGTTGAGGACACCCAAAATCTGCTTTCGATTATTCCGATTTAGGCGACCCTGAGAGAAGGACGCCCATCTCCCGATTTGTGTCAGAATATGGCCGTCCTCTTTCGATTATGCCGCTGATAGCGTTCAAGTTTATTTTACTCACCTATAAACAGCATTTATTCTGAAGCTCTATTGTATCTCCCAACACCCTTTCTTATGAGTTGTATTCATTGGACAAATCACTATTTATCTGTATCCTTCATCACCAACTCCCAGCTCCAGGCTTTCTATTCTGCTGTGCCATATGCCTGAAACAGATTTCCCTTTCTGAATGATAGATTACAGTTTGTTCCTGATCTATTTACAGAATCCGTTGTTTGATATTATTCCTTTCTAGCCATATTAAAATCAACTCCAAAAAATGTCTCTCTATGTCTGTTTTAAAATCTTAAGCCTGGTTCTCCAAATAAATCCAAATAAATAAATCAGTGTTGATTTTAGCCATTTTTCTATTATTTCTCAAAACTTCTTACATATTGTGTGTGTGTGTCTTGAGTAAGTATGACCTTTTATCCATATCTATATAGCCCTGCATATGTCTATTAGCACTACGTGATGCTTAATAGTAATATATTACTACTGTGTAGAAATATGCAAGATATTACTTCCTATTTACTTATCTTCTGAATTTGAGCAAACATTTACATTATTCTAGGATCTGTCTTTCCAAATTTAAAATTTGACAAAATGTCATTCTCATACTGTATGAATATGGCTCAGGTCAGCAGAGGAGTGCCATTATGCCAAATGATTTTACAGTGGACCAAATAGTTAAGTGATTTGTATTATTTACTGTGATTTTTCAGAAAAATGGGAAGAGAGGAAGGAGGAAGACTATATTAAACTGAACCAATTTCACCAAAGGAGAAGAATTTTGAGTAGTTACTGCAAGCTGATTGTTTACAATGTAGTAGAAATGGCAGCAGCCACAGAAATCTACAAGCAATATATGACGGTAACTGCTAAAACATTTTACAGGCTTTATAGAACGTTTTATTTCTAATAAGGTAACATATATACACGTTTAACATTGTTCTTGTTTTGTGTACTCATCATCCTTAATATGATATCAAGGTTGGCAATTATGGTGCACCACTTTTCTCTGTGTTCTCCGCTTTTCTCTTTATTTCACTTATGTTTCTAGATTATGAACAGGATTTTAATAGCATTTCTGTTGTGTCATTTGGCAATAATGATTATTACTACTACTACTTATTATTTCTATAGCGCTACTAGACGTGCGCAGCACTGTACACTTGAACATGAAGAGACAGTCCCTGCTCGACAGAGCTTACAGTCTAATTAGGACAGACAGTCTAGGTTTGCTAAGAGACTGTAGTGCTGAACAGTATGTCTACGCTAAGATACTCATAAGTACATAAGTATTGCCATACTGGGAAAGATCAAAGGTCCATCAAGCCCAGCATCCTGTTTCCAACAGTGGCCAATCCAGGTCACAAATACCTGGCAAGATCCCAAAAAAGTACAAAACATTATATACTGATTATCCCAGAACTAGTGGATTTTCCCCAAGTCCATTTAATAATGGTGTATGGACTTTCTTTAGGAAGCTGTCCAAACCTTTTTAAACTCCGCTAAGCTAACTGCCATTACCACATTCTCTGGCAACGAATTCCAGAGTTTAATTACACATTGAGTGAAGAAAAAAATTATCCAATTTGTTTTAAATTTGCTACTTTGTAGCTTCATCGCATGCCCCCTAGTCCTAGTAATTTTGGAAAGTATAAACAGACGCTTCACATCTACCCGTTCCACTCCACTCATTATTTTATAGACCTCTCTCATATCTCCCCTCAGCCGCCTTTTCTCCAAGCAGAAGAGCCCTAGCCGCTTTAGCCTTTCCTCATAGGGAAGTCATCCCATCCCCTTTATCATTTTCATCGCCCTTCTCTGCACCTTTTCTAATTCCACTATATCTTTTTTGAGATGTGGCGACCAGAATTGAACACAGTACTCGAGGTGCGGTCGCACCATGGTGCAATACAAAGGCATTATAACATCCCCATTTTTGTTTTCCATTCCTTTCCTAATAATACGTAACATTCTATTTGCTTTCTTAGCCGCAGCAGCACACTGAGCAGAAGGTTTCAACGTATCATCGACGACGACGCCTAGATCCCTTTCTTGGTCTGTGACTCCTAACGTGGAACCTTGCATGACGTAGCTATAATTCGGGTTCCTCTTTCCCACATGCATCACTTTGCACTTGCTCACATTAAACGTCATCTACCATTTAGACGCCCAGTCTCGTAAGGTCCTCTTGTAATTTTTCACAATCCTCCCACAATTGTTAATGACTTTGAATAACTTTGTCGTCAGTAAATTTAATTACTTCACTAGTTACTCCCATCTCTAGGTCATTTATAAATATGTTAAAAAACATTGGTTCCAGCAAAGACCCCTGGAGCACCCCACTATCTACCCTTCTTCATTGAGTATACTGACCATTTAACCCTACTCTCTCTGTTTTCTGTCTTTTAACCAGTTTTTAATCCACAATAGAACACTACTTCCTATCCCATGACTCTCCAATTTCCTCTGGAGTCTTTCATGAGGTACTTTGTCAAACGCCTTCTGAAAATCCAGATACACAATATCAACCGGCTCACCTTTATCCACTTGTTTGTTCACCCCTTTAAAGTAATGTAATAGATTGGTGAGGCAAGATTTCCCTTCACTAAATCCATGTTGACTTTGTCTCATTAATCCATGCTTTTGAATATGCTCTGTAATTTTGTTCTTAATAATAGTCTCTACCATTTTGCCTGGAACCGACGTCAGACTCACCGGTCTATAATTTCCCGGATCTCCTCTGGAACCTTTTTTTTAAAAATCAGCGTTACATTGGCCAACTTCCAATCTTCCGGTACCACGCTCGATTTTAAGGATAAATTACATATTACTAACAAAAGCTCCGCAAGCTCATTTTTCAGTTCTATCAGTACTCTGGAATGAATACCATCTGGTCCTGGTATTCATTGCAGCATGAGATTTGCCCAGTGGAAACTGTGGCTAACTACAAATATATGAGCAAAAAATGAAAATATGGAGAAAAAAGATCTTGGAACCCATGGCCACTGCTTTTATCAACACTGTTGTCAATTATAAGCAGGGCTTATTCCAATCATCGGTTAAAAAACAAACAAAAAAGTTCATATTTTTAAATAATCAAAAAGCTCAGTTCCACAAACAAATCTTAAAATATAGGTGAAAGCAAGAGACCAGTTGTGTGATCACAAACATATAAAATTCACTTATCTGCTTCAAGTGTCTCTATCCTATCTTTAAAAAATAGATGAAAGGAAGAAACCCCCAATATTGATGGGATACATAGGAAATGCCAGGGAAGTAAAGTTCCGATATGAAATAAATGCTGCTTCATGGAGCAGCTGGTTCAGGAACCAACAAGAGAGGGTTCTATTTTAGATTTAGTGCTTAGTGGAAATGAGGACTTGGTTCGAGTGTTATGGTTTTGGTGCAGCTTGACCTAATCAAATGTGAGATAATAACTGGAGTAAAGATGGTAAGAAAATCTATTGCCACAGCATTTAACTTTCAGAAGGGTAACTATAATAAACTGAGGGAAATGGTTGTGGAAAAAAACCCAAAAGGAATAGCTGCAAATGTATGGACATTGTTTAAAAATACCATGTTGTAAGCCTGAACCAGATGTATTCCACATATCAAAAAAGGTGAAAGGAAAGCCAAATGACAGTTGGCTTGGTTAAAAAGTGAGGTGAAAGAGGCTGTTAGATCCAAAAGAACATCTTTCAAAAACTGGAAAAAGGATCCAAATGAAGAAAACATTGATAAGGAAGGCTAGGAGAGAATTTGAAAGAAGCTTATTGTAGAGGCAAAAATTCATTGCAAAATCTTTTTCAGGTACATTAGAGCAGAAAGCTTTTGAGGGTTTAACCATTCAATAAGAACATAAGAACATAAAAATAGCCATACTGGGTCCATCTAGCCCAGTATCCTGCTTAGAACAGTGGCCAATCTAGGTCACAAGTATCTGGCAGAAACCCAATTGGTAGCAACAGTCCATGCTACCAATCCTGGGGCAAGCAGTGGCTTCCCCCATGGCCATCTCAATAACAGACTATGGACTTTTCCTCCAGGAATTTGTCCAAACCTTTTTTTTAAACCAGATATGCAAACTGTTTGTCCAGATAGGAAGGAGGCATGTTGGAGATGTGTTTTAGATGAAACTAGGACAAGCCCAAAATTAGGATGTCTTTCAGTGATAATGGAATGGGAAGAAACGTCCTAAGGAAATAAGAACATTTTTATCTAGATCTGTTTCAGTCACATCCAGGGTACAAAAAGGTGCCCTGATTGAGCTACTGACCACTGGAGGGATGAAGGCATGACCCCTTCTTAATTCCCAGTGGTTACTGATCCCCTCCCATCCCTCTAAGAAAGGAAAGTGACAGTGGATATCAAGCTATATGACAGCTTCAGGTATTATGGCCATTCCTAATAGAGCAGCAAGCAAGTGTATGGAATAGCCTAGTGGTCAGTGTAGTGGACTTTGAACAACAGAACCCAACTGCAACTCCCTCTTTAACGCTTTTATTTCTGTACAAATATATGAATCCTCCTGGAACATAGACGTACCTATTGTGCCTGAATTTAAAAGACATCTGCAAGTGTGATGGCTGTTGTAGTGGTGTACCTTTAGATACAGTAGGTTATCTGTTCCTGAAGGGCAAGAACGTCCTCATATATTTTTGAATAAGAAATCATGACTTTTTCCCCTGTTCGAAAATGGCTGCGAGATGGACCTTTTTTTTTTTTTTTGGACATCCTAATTCTGACTTGAATGTTCTTTCGGAAATGCCCCTCTAAGTCTACCTTCTATTACGTTTAAAAACAATTTCTCAGTAGGTAAAGTACTTGCCAATGGAGTTTTCTTCCTCTCTAGCAGTCCTCTCACAGCACCTCTTCTGGACTTCTAAGACTATATTCACATATAAAGTACTGCTTTATCTGCAGAAAGGGCTTTAAAAATTTTCCTTAAAGGAGAAAAAAAAAGGTAAAGAGATATATAATTGTGCTAATGGCAGTAATACAATTTATAGGGTACAATGTAGTTAATAGTTCAGCCAGTTAACAGGTTCTGGTTCTGTATTGTTCTTATTCACAGCATACAGGGCTGGTGCCCAGCTCTATTAGCCAATGCCCCCTGCATAGAACAGTTCTCTGTTTCCTGCTTCATGTAACTCCTCCCTTCCTAGGCAGCAGCCTGCAGAGTTTAGGAGCTGAGAGGGATGAGATTGATCTAGACAGAATGTAATTCCTTAATTCAGCCTTTCACCTCCTCTCATTTCCTAGGGGCAAAGGAAAAGGTGCTGGTAGCCACAAGTAGGCAGAAAATAGCTATTATTTTATTGTTAAAGAATGTTAAGTATTTAACAGCTTTTTCAGTTGCAGGACATTGATAAGGAATTTCAGCAATGTAAATAATGATTGAGCATTAATACTGTTTCTTTGGCAATTACAGAGCTATAATGAATTTGGAGACATCATTAAAGAAACCATGAGTAGGACACAACAGCAGAATAGAACTGAGAGAGCAAAAACCCTTATTCTGTGTTTACAGCAGGTAAGTGTAAGGTTAGAGTATGTTCATTATTACAAAGTATCAGAAAAATTATGTAACTCTTGCTTGACAAGGAAATAGCAAAAGAAATGCTCACATTTTAAACATTTACAGACCAATATTCAAATGCACTTATCTGGATAGCAGCAGCCACTGTCTGAATAACTGCCCTATCTAGACACTGTTCATGAATTTTCTGCACCACTGTCCAGATGGTGCTGCTAAAGATTCTTACAGACCACCCTGGTACTACTGTTCAAATAGTGTTGGGATAGAGAATAGGCTTTCTGTCAAACTCTACAGGTAGTTGGCAATATTCAACCACTATCCTGATAGCTAGGTGTATAAAGATAGGGCAGCAAAAATATTGTATAGCTAGTGCGGGTTACCATGAAATATGTATACTCAGCACCACAGGTTATCAAACAGCAGTTCTGGATATATATGTCATCAACACGCAAAAAAACGCTGACTGTGGAACCCATTAATTTTCCTTTTTTTTTTTAACATTTTGGTGAATTTTAGCAACTGTCTAGTGAAAAGACATAGTGCAGGTAAATATTATCTAAATTGTTTATCATAATATGAATCATACTTGTAATTGGCAACACACCTGCAACTGGAGAATCAACCTTAAACTGCTGGCTGTTCTGAGAAAAATGTAATAAAAGTGAAGGCAAACAATGTCCCAAACACAAACACCAGCTGAAAAATGAAAGCAGGATGAACTCATAAAAATACCTTTATTGCTTATTGGCACAGAAAGCAAGGATACAGTACTGCTGCACTTCCCTACAGTGTTTTACAGAGAAGTAATAAATAATTACCCTTGAAAAACAGGCTTCTGCCTGAAATGTCATGAGGAGAACTTTGCAGTGCTGTGTGCACGTTTCCTATGCCACTTTAGAATACTGGGACCAATATTCATCAGTAAGAAATCTGCTTAAAGCTAACAGGATCACTTATCTGTTTTACTTTTAGGCAAAATTCATCCAAATTAAACAGTTAAATCAGACCACTGAACACATATCACACCCCTCTCCTGTTTGCTGAAGTCTTTCGTGATCTTCAACAGCATTCTGTGACTGAAGAATCTGTTTTACTCCCTAGAACTCTGCACTTCCTTTTATAGCCCTGCAAGAGACGGAGACTGATGACATCACGTCCTGCCTAGGTGTATAAGGAAGTCCCTGACTCTCCACCAGTGTCTTAACAGGCTTCCTGATATCTTGCAGACTTCAGTGGGTGTTGCTTTGTTCCAGCTTTCTTGCTCTGCCTGTTCCAATGTTCCTGCCTTGTCCGGTCCAGTGTTCCTGCCTTACCCTGTTTTTGCCGTGCCCTGCTCTAACATTCTAGCCAGCTTGTGCCGGCTCTGCCTTGTTCCTGCCTATCTGCCCCTGCCTTACCCTGTTCCGCCTTGTCCTAGTATTCCTGCCTGTCCCTGCCTTGCTGGTTTCTTCTACCTAAGGGCTTTTCTAAGAGCCACATGCTGGCCTCTGGCCTGTTCCTGACTTTGTATGCATGCTGCCTGGCTTGACCTCTGGCCTGTACTTGACCTTGCCTGTCTAGACCCTGGCCCTGTTCTGATTCATGTCTGCTTGTGGTCTATTCTGGATTTTGTCTAGTGGCGTTGTCAGCCATTGTCAGCGAGGGCCTGTGCTGCACTTGCATTGTACAGGTGATACCAACCTCGCCTACTGCACAAGGCTCACTTCCCTCAAACAGTGACTGACCAGATTCTCCAGGACCTCACTCAGGAGGTCCAGCAACAACAGACTCAACTTCAACAGACTATGGAAATCCTTAAGGGGGTCTGTGCTCAACTTGCAGTGATACAAACACCAGCCCCTTCGGTCCCAAATCTGCTTCTGGAACCCTCTTCAGCGGTCCTGCCTCCGACTCACCTGGTGTCTCAGCCTTAACTCTCAGTACTGCCACACTTTGAAGGGAAACCCAAGGCGTGCCAAAGATATATTAACCAGTGCCTAATAAACTTTGAACTACAGCCCTCCAGCTTTCCATCTGATCAGGCCAAGATCACCTTCATTGTCTCTCTCCTTTGTGGGTAAACGCTGTCTTGGGCATCTCCTCTGTGGGAGCAAGATGGATCCACTTATGTCCAACCTGGTGGGCTTCCTCAAGCATATCCAGCAGGTATTTGATGAGCTAAGGTATTTCTCCTTGGTAATATCCGAGCTCCTACGCCTACAACAAGGGCCACTAACCATGTGCCAGTATGCCATTAAATTCTGGACCCTGGTTTCAGAGCTGCAATGGAATCAAGAAGACCAAGTGACCATCTGTTAGGAGGGCCTGAAGCGGCACATTAAAGATGAACTTGCAGGGCAGGATCTCCCTACCAATTTGAATGATCTTCTTTTCCTGTGCATCAGGATTGACATCTGTTTTCAAGAGAGGGCTAAAGAACATGGAGGCAGATGCCGCTGTACACTTTTGACACCCCAGTTTCAGAACCTCATAAAACCTATGTTTATATTGTGCAGACCCAGGACATTATGCTAATCGATGCCCTAGGAATCTGGGAAAACTTCAAGGCCTAGGATTGGTTGAAGAGGCATCCCTAGGTCCATTCTGAGCTGTTCTGACCTCCCTCATTACCCTACCAGTCACCCTTCAATGGGTGAAATAAATCGTCTAAGCCCTCCTTGATTCTGATGCCGCCAGGAACTTGTGGACAAACAGCTGATGTGTCAGTATGACATTCCCGTGAATCCCCTCAGGGAAATTCTTTGTATCTCCTCGATCTACGGGGACTTACTGCCAGGGCATCTGTTGGCAATTACTAGCCCTATTTCTCTTCAGGTGGGCCCCCAGCATCAAGAAATGATAGAATTCTATGTACTCCCCAGATCTGTCAATCAGGTCATTTTGGGGCTTTCTTGGTAATAGAAGCATGAACCTCATATTGACTGGAGTTCCAGAGATGGCTGATGGCTGGCCTGATGCTCATTGGCTCATTCCTGAAACCTTATATCCACCCGGGTACACAGAAAGATAAGTTCATCCAGGGTAGAAGGAAGTTCCTGGCCAGCTTAGCTCATCCTTAATGGTTGATTAGACCCCCTGCCAGAATACTGTTGTAAGGCTTTCGTTGTTCCACCTAAGCTCTGCAGCCAGCGGCATATTCTCCCACGGTGCGATGACCCTATTGCAGGCTTAACAGCTGTGTGGCGGTGGATGAGGCCTTCCCGGGTTCTTCAAAGATACCGTAGAACTGAGTCAGGAACTCTTGAAGATTATTCAATGCAGGATCATTCCTCTCCCACAACCAGATACTCTCAGAGAATCCGGTGAACCCATGTAAATAGACCATCTTCCCTTATCTGCCTAGGAAAAACAATGCCTGCAAACCCAGGGGCTTTGCCTCTACTATGGAGAAAACGGTCACTGTGCCCAAGTCTGTCCCAAGAAATTGGGAAACCGATGGCCCTAGCCAACTGTTAGTATCGGCTCTCATCAACTCAACTGGAGATTTGTGTGAAAGTCTTAATTGATTCTGGTACAGATGTCAATTTTATTGATGCTGCTGTGGAACGATGCCACCAAATTCCTACACGAGAATTACCACAACCGATTTCAGTGCCTTCAGTTTTCTATCATGTTCAGGGGGTTCTCCGAGTCAGGATGGTTCCTATTCAAGTCTGCATTGGGGTCCTACATCGAGAGCCTATTTCCTTCTTTATCCATCAGACGGCAGTGAACCTCCTCATCCTGGGGCTCCCTCAAATTGATTGGGAGCAAGGACAACTGTTGGTCTGGAGTCCAGCCTGTTGAGTACCCAGCCTCGACCTTGTGACCCTGAGGAGGCCACCTATCCAAGTTGCCTAGGCCACTCTACAGCTGCCGCCTAAATATCAGTTCTTCCAGGATGTCTTCTGTAACCATCAAGCTGACTCTTCTGCTGCACCATTCTTATGATTGTGCTATTGAGTTGATCCCTGGCACAGAGCCTCCCAGAGGTTGAGTCTACCCATTGTCTTGCCTTGAGACTGAGGCAATGTCTGCTTATTTCAATGACAATCTTTCCTGAGGCTTTATTCGGCCCTCTAAATCATCAGCAGGTGTTGGATTCTTTTTTGTAGGGAATAAAGATCGATTATAATCATCAAGGATAAATATCCACTCTCACTCATTTCCAAGTTGTTTGATCACCTTCAAGGGGCTAAAATCTTCACCAAACTAGACCTCAGAGAGGCCTATAACCTGATCAGAATTAAGGAGGGTGATGAATGGAAAACCACTTTCAACACTCGAGATGACCACTATGAGTATCTTGTAATGCCCTTCGGCCTCACCAATGCTCCAGCGGTCTTTCAAGCATTCATGAATGATATCTTCCGGGATTTACTGTATCAATTTGTACTTGTATATCTTGACAATATTCTGGTGATCTTTCCGTCTCCGGAAATACATCAGCAGCATGTCAAGACCGTCCTCTAGTGTTTACGAGAGAATCAACTCTATGCCATACTGGAGAAATATGCCTTCCACTGTACTGTACTGTATAGGAATTCTTGGACTATATCATTTCCGACCATGTGCCTAAGATGGACCCTAACAAACTCTCGGAGATCTTACAGTGGCATCAACTCACCAGTGGCCTCATCTTACCAGGTATAAAGCTTTGCAAAGATTTGATTCCTCAGGTTTGTCAACTACTACCAGCAATTCATCCACAATTACTCAATGGTAGCAGCACCTTTGATGACCCTGAACAAGAAGGAGGTGGATCCCTGGGAAAGGCCTCCAGAAGCGCTTGAGCGTCTCAAACAAGCTTTTGTTTCTGCTCCCATCCTCCAACATCCTGATCCTGCCAAAAACTTCTTTGTGGAAGTAGATGCATCTTCAGTGGGCACAGGCGTTGTCCTTTTCCAGGCCCATTCTAGTGGCAAACTGCTACCATGTGCTTTCTTCTCCCAGAACTACTTTCCTGCTGAGAGAAATTATACCATTGGGGTTCAAGAATTGTTAGCAATTAAAGTAGCTCGGGAAGAGTGGCAGTATCTATTGGTGTCTCTAGCGTTAGCACACGCTAATTTTTAGCCGGTGCTAAAAACACTAGCACGCTTATTGCGAGGCTTAGTAAATAGGGCCCTTAGTATTTAGTACTGATTTATTGCTACAAATTAGCATGGTGGATTTGGCAGGACAGAAGGTAAGAGTTTTGTCTTCTCCTTTCAACTGCTGCAAAACTGTGGATGGAAAAGGTGTGTGTGTGGGGGGGGGGGGGGGGGGGGGTCGGGATGGAGGGCTTCCGGTCTGTAGTAGAAGAAAGGAGCCACTGGAGCGGTTCAGGTGGCCAATGGGGTTTTCTTTCCCAGTACAAAGGAGGAAGGTAAGGAGTTCAGCCTTTTGTGGTAGTCCAGTAGGTTGAGATAATCGTTTTTCTATAGCAGTGTAGTGGCGAGAATGGGAGTGCATCAAAGCCAACATTGGCTAATTCCAAAGCTATACATTGGCGAGGTGGTTTCAAGATTTTGCATAGTCCAGAGTTTACCAGAAATTGCATTAATGCTGAATATTTACCTCATAATTTGAAAAGACAGGAGGTGATTTTAGAAGACTTTGTTGATACTTACATGTGTAAGCAGCAGACTTGTATGTGAAAATGGTGATTTTAGAAAAGATGCTGCTTACTGTAACATATATATGATGCAACACACATCTTTAGTAAGGATTGGCAGCTGGAAATTTTTCATTTTGTGTCATTTCCAGGAATGTTCATTATATTCATTTTTGTTTGACAGTTTTTTTGTCAAGGGAGCAAAATCATTGAGTGTGTACTCTTTTGACAGAGGGCACACTGTGTGCAAAGAGGTTTGCACATGCATGTGCAATGAGTGCCCTCTTTGCACTCTCTTAAGAGTGCACACTATTCTTGGCAAATGATAAAACACAAATTTTTGTGATTTTTGTTTTTCTTCTCATTTTCATTTGATAACAAACAGTGAGTGACATGGGATATGTCATTGACATTTCCTACATTGTTGCAAATGAATGACCATCCCTAGTTTTTAGACCCTTATGGAGGGTCATATTCAGGGTGTTTTCAGGGTTACTTGCACTTATGCATGATTAACATATTTTATAAGGGGTATAGACGTACAAGGCACCAAATTTAAACACTGGTATTTACACCAACTATAAACTGCTTGCTGAGGAAATTTGCTTGTTCTTGGTGCTTCGTTATCGTCAATCTATTATTCTTTGTCCTTCTTTGGTCCCTTAAATCCCATCCTCCCCTGTCCTTTGCTCTTCAACAAGGAGACTCTTCTCCACTTTTTGCCAGCAGCTAAAATTTCTTCTGCAGCTCGCCATAGAAAGGCAGCAGGCCATACTAGTGCACATCAAGATTTCCTTGCTTAGTGGGACATAAGGAGCTGCCCATCAGTGTTGAGATGATTGATTGCACACAGATAGCAATCAGACCACTTCAAAGAAGTGAAGCAAGCTACCAGAGCAGAAAGGCTTTTACTCCCTCAAAATACTCAGTGGTCTACAATGCCACAGGTGTCATCAATGATGTTTTCCCTATCTTCCCCAGATCCTATTGTGGTGCATATTCTCACTCAGTCTGCCATACATGACAAATGTAAAATTGGCCAGATCACTTCTAGGTAAGTTACCGTCTTTCACACACACATGCCACAACTTATCACTGCTCTTTTTTTCTCCACACTAGCTTCTCATTTCTGGGCCACAACCAATGGGAGAATCCCAGCAATGGAGAGCGGTCTGCCAACTCATCCATGTTGCATGCTTTTTCTTTCTTTTCACCCACACAGGCAATAGAGGCTATCCCCAGAGAGCATTATTGATGACAGTGTAAAGCTAGTCTCCCCTACAGATCTGACATATCCCTGGACAATCTAGAGAATACCAGCACCAATCTCTTTGCTCATATTACTTCTTCAGGAGTGCTTCTACAGCAGACTGAGGCTCATAACAGTTCAAGAAAGGAGTCTTTCACTGCAATGCGCCAGCTGGACTTCGCTCCACAATTCTTCTGCCTCTGCCACAATGCCACTTCCAAAGAGATTCCTCTTTGGCTTGGGCATATCAATATAGGAGTAGTGTTACCTCTGGAGCCTCCTTTAGGATGGTATCCTGCACAAACTAGCTCTTCTCCTGGGTGAACCTCCTTTTTCACCAACAACAAGCAGGATGCAGTGTTCTAACTGATGGATGGCATCACTGAGAGAGCCCTGACATGGAGGCACTCCCCAGTTTCTGGAAGCTTTTAGAAGCAGTCTACCTTGCATGTGTGTATTTTCCATCCCACTGTCATCATGCGGGACCAGGCAGTCTTGTCTTGTTTATGAAGCAAAGAGATTGTTTTTTATTGATCTCGCTAAAGCTCATGGGTTTTGCCTCATCAAGGTGATCGCAGTCTTCTCCTCTATGCTCTGTTGTATAACTATTCATATGGGACCAGTACCTTTTTCCTCCTTAGTTAGGTTTTCTAACCTTTTAGTTTGTTTTGCTGCATTTCAGTTGGTCTGGTTAGACCTTGAGCATCGTGGTCAAGGTTGACTTTTTGCTAAGATCGAGTTGTGTGATTTCACTTAGGCTATTTTTCCAGCCATGTCCCTCACAGACACCCATAACTAGTAATAGAAGCATAGAAAAATAAAGGCAGAAAAAGACCAAATGGCCTATCAGTTTGCCTATCCATACCATCTACTGTCCCTTCCTCTACCCTGGAGCCTGCAGTTTCTGGGGCACAACTAGAATCCTTCTTGTAAAATCTTTTTACAAATGTCCAAGAGGAGTATTAGAGGTCATGAGAAGCAGCATGAACATTTTTTGTTCCAGGAAGTCAAGTCCATTGACTTTGGCATTGATGGCATCGGTCCCTTTGGCTCTTGAAGCTGCTTCAGACACTGGCGATGAATTGGTATTGAGGAGGTCTCCATCTGCCTTGATAGTGAGCGTCAAACATGGTCCAATCCCACCACAAGGAAGGATTCAACTTCAGCGTCATTGACACAGAAGTACCCCAATGATGTGCTTCGGACAGAGACCTAGAAGCATTGGCTTCAGTCCCCCTCGAAGCATGACATCAAGAGCACCAGGGTATTGACATCCTTGATACCCAAGAAACACCGATGTAGTGAAGGTTGCTCACTCTCCAAGGACTCTGAGCAAGTACACTAGCCTCCATTGAGCCAGAACCAAGCTTGTCTATTCAGCCACAATAACTTCAACGGATCTGACCACGTTGGCTGTGCCCCCGTCTTTACTGATGGTTGCCCTTGAGAAGCAGATCCGGGCAATTTTCCAGGAGGAGATGGGGTGTCTACTGGCTCAACATGATGCACAGGCATTGAGGACTTTGACTTCAAGCCTGCTGGAGCTTCAGCCCATCCTGGAGGCTCATTCACTACCTACCACACATTCATTGACACCAGTGCCCCACAGGGTATCAGAGTCATACCCCTTGAAACAGTTGTGGTCTCCAGTTCCTATCCCTTGATCATCCTGTTGGCAGGCTGAGGCAGATGCACACTCAAACTCTTAGTGAAGGAGGACTTTCATGAGTCTGATATGGGCTGCTCCTGGGTGTCTGAGGTGGAATCAGAAGTCCTTTCAAGGGAGGGGTCCCTCCCCATTTCACAAAAGGAGAAAATCTCCCCCTGAGGAGCTCTCCTTCACTGATTTTGTCAAGGAGATGGCCAAGTCCATCCCATTTGAGTTAGAAACTAAGGATGCCATGAATGGTTGGGCATCTTTGAGTTTGACTCCCTCCCAAAGGATTCTGTGACAGTGCTCTCACAAAGGGTCCTGAGGAATGTACAGATGAAGCGCTGGAAGACCCCCCCCCCCCCCCTCTCTGTGCAACCTATACACCATTCCATGGTGATTAAATCCACTCTCAAAGGAGCCAAGAGCTACAAGACTCACTCCTCATTGCTTAAACATTGGAGCATTTTAGGAGAAAGGTGTTTCAGAACGCTATGCTTCGGACATACATTCTTACCAGCTATTCATGATCATTCACTTGCAGAACTTAGTGAGCAGTGTGGTGGAGTTCGCAGAAACTCTACCCACAGAGAAGGCTGCACAACTTTGCCCGCTAATATCCAAACAGGAATATAGAAAGTCCATGGCTTTGGCAACCTATGATGTTTTTGATCTGGCATCCAGGGCCTCCACTATTGGTATTGGGATGTGCAGATTCGCCTGGCTGCATGCTTCAGACCTAGAACCTGCAGTTCAGGAGAAGCTGTCAGATTTTCCATGCAGGGGGACAAACCTTTTGGTGACAAGGTGGAGGAGGTCAAAAAGCATACTGATACCATCAAGTCACTGTCCAGTCCACTCCTGGCTCAGTATCCTCGTCCATGAGGTACTCGGGTAAAGGGCAAAGGAAAGCCTACTACTCTCAAAAGTGTAGGTTCCGTCCGTCCTCTCATTCACCCCAGACTGGCCAGAGCTTTTGCTCCCATCTGCAGGATCAGAGAGCTCAGAAGTCCCAACTGGCACCCCAGTCAAAACAGGGGACGAGTTTTTGACAGGCTCCAAGAGAGCATAGCTGCCATAAAAAAAGGCATGCTGGATGACCTACCGTAGAAGGGAGGGTGATTTTTTTTTTTCAAGAAAGGTGGCCACTTGTAACCTCAGACCAGTGGGTTCTCAAAATAGTCTGTACAATCTGCAGCCTACAGTTAGAAACCATGCCGCCAAATTGTCCACGGAGAGCCTCAAAATTAAGATCTCGGCACCAGAAATTGCTTACACAGGAATTTTCTTCCGTTTTAAGGGCCAAAAACTCAAGCCCATACTACAAGAGGTAAAAAGTAAGGAATTTTATTCCAAGTATTTCCTAATCAGAAGTAAAACAGAGAATTTCATTCCATCCTAAACCTAAGGGCCCTGAACAAATATCTAGCAGAACTAATGTTCAGGATAGTTTCTCAAGGCAACCTACTTTCCATGATTCAGGAACAAGATTGGCTATGCTCTCTGAACTTAAAGGATACTTATATCTGCATACAGATTCAGCCCAGTTACAGGACTGAGATATGATATAGTCATTTAAATATTTGAAAGGTATTAATATGCAAACAAACCTTTTCCAGAGAGGTGTAAGCAGTAGAACTATAGGACATGAATTGAGGTTACAAATCATTTTATAAACTGAAGATGTCACTTCACATTAGGTACTTTTTAGATCCTATTCTTTTTAAGATTGTTTTTCAGTCTATGATTTTTTCTATTCTTGATTGACTCCTGGACAAACAATTGAAAAGATTACAGACTATTTGACTCCTGGACAAACAGTTGAAAAGATTACAGACTATTCAAATGTGGCAGCTAAAGTTTTATGTGGAACTACCTGGTCTAATCTTGCAGTTCCTTTTTTAGTGAAGGTGCATTGGCTTTCCTGTAATGCTAGTGTAACCCACTCCTCTCACTTAGCAGGTTAAGCTCTCTGGTCTTCTCAGAGAGCTGTCCTTGGGTTTCGGGAGACTGGGTGTGCACTACTCATTCAGGTTCCCTCAGAATCCAACCCAGGAACCACACGGTAGTCAGGAGAGTCAAGAAAATCAACTGAACTTTATTTAAATTAGATCCAAGTAACAGTTGACATGATAGTCCTCGGCATACAGTTTTGATGGCATCTCAGGTTTGATCTTACAGAGTCACAAGAGCAGTTAACATTTCCTTCTTTGGGTTATGCACATGTGCAAAACCCCTTTCACCTGACTGTAGCCAGATGATACCCCACAGTCAATTTCTCAGATGTAACACCGTTACCACCACTGTCCAAGCATTTCAGGGATTTACCTTGAAAGAAATCACCAGCTGTGGGCAGACAGTATCCTACCCTTAAGCCCGGTTTGCGGCAAGGTTCCCCAATCTCAGCCCGCATGTCGCTCCGCTGTTGGCTAAGGAGATTAACAGCAATGAACCTGATCCCACTCCAATGTCAGGGTTGGCTCAGCAGCTACCCCCTCTCTCTTTCTACTGAGTCGCTTGGGGGTAAAGAAGTTCTCAAATACAGGCTACCAAGGACAAATTCTACAATATTGTTCTCTCTTATATACTAATTATCAACTCCACCCCACACTGAGATTCCACAAATCAGGGCGCACTCAAGTGTTAGATGGACTTATGAGTTTTCCATGCTGGGCTCCTCCCACCCAGGGCTCCAGTATAGCAAGGGGTTACACTAGGATTGAGCTTAAACTATTGACATTAGTTTTCAAAGCCCTTTGTAGGCTGGAACAAAACTATATAAGGCTTTTTCAGGCAAGAAGAGCTCGCAAATCCACTCAAAATGTCAACCTGGTCATTCCTACTAAAACTCTGTGCTGATTTAAGAGTGCATTCAATATGATTATACTAAAATAGGCTCTGAACTTTAGAATATCATGCCTTTGTACATTAACTGATTATATGACATTTCGACGCCTAGTGAAAATGGCCAGTTCCACAAATATTTCTAGAATTATATTTAATATTATGTTTTGTTATGGTTCTTAATTGTATTTTTTTGCTCTGTTTTATGATAAGTTGTATTTGATGTTCTTGTGCTTTTGTATATTCTTTTTCTTATTGTACTCCACCTAGAACTATTTCGGTTAAGTGGAATATAAATGCTGAAATTAAATTAAAAGTTAGGATTAATGTTAGGATTTATTTTTCTCACAGAGAAGATATAGATGCCTGGAATGCCCTCCTACAAGAGGTGGTGGAAACGAAAGCGGTAATGGAATTCAAGAATGCATAGGATAAACACAAAGGATTTCTATATGGAAAGAGAATGGGATCAAAAAAACTTAGCTGTGCTTAAGTGGCAAATCCAGTAGTTGGGAAGTAAGGCCAGTGTCGTCAGACAGACTTCTATGGTCTGTGTCCCAATTATGACTAGATAGATCTGGTTGGGATTGGAGGAAATATACGTAATTGGATCAAGGGTTTCCTAATCAACAGAACATACCAAGTTAAAAACAAACATTTCACCACCGTCAGACATGACCTTTCTGAAATTACAAATGATATCATGCGCAGTCTGAACATCATGGACTCATGGGCAAACTCATTTCAACTGAAACTAAACACCGAAAAAACACATTGTCTTATCCTCTCTTCCCCACATAATAATTATAAACCCACAACCCTAACCACTCCTGATCAGTCGCTTCCTATTTCTGATAGCCTCAAAATTTTAGGTGTCACAATTGATCGCCATCTTACACTTGAGCGCCAAGTTAACTCCATTATAAAGAAGATGTTTCATTCTATGTGGAAACTTAAACGTCTAAGACCTTACTTCCCGAGGGAAACATTCCGTAACTTGACACAATCAATGGTTCTGAGCCATGCAGATTACTGCAATGGAATATATGCAGGATGTAAAGAACAGCTCATGAAGAAACTTCAGACAGCCCAAAACACAGCTGCCAGGCTGATATTCGGCAAAACACAATTCGATAGTGCCAAACCTCTCAGAGTAAAACTGCATTGGCTCCCAATCAAGGAACGCATTACCTTCAAAATTTGCTCTTTGGTCCACAAGATTATCTATGGTGAAACTCCAGGATACATGGTTGACTTGATAGATCTACCGACCAGAAATAGATCTAGTACATCACGTATCTATTTGAACCTCCACTATCCGAGCTGCATAGGACTCGGATATAAATCAACCTATCCATCCAATTTCTCCTATTTAGGCACACAAATGTGGAATGCACTACCAAAGACTGTGAAAACGATTTATGACCATCTTAACATCAGGAGATCATTAAAGACTTACCTGTTTTGCAAGGCCTATCCCACTGACCCTACTTAAATGCTTCAACTCTGCAACACAACATAACCTTAGATCGTATTAGACATATATATTCCTTATTATCGTTGACCCTTATTGTACCTTATACCCTAACCATACCCCTATTTCAATCTATATTTGTTTTCCCCTACTGGACTTGGCGTTCACCTTTATGGTATTTTGTAAGCCACATTGAGCCTGCTAATGGGAAAATGTGGGATACAAATGTTACAAATAAATAAGAACAAAATAATTCCCTGCTTCTTAACTACCTCAATCACAGATCTAGGAACTACCATTTCATATGGTTCTGAGGCAATACATATATGTGGGTAATAATCTCATTGTGCTGGCTCAGTTGTATCTCTCCTCCTAGCCTCCAGTGACAAAGAACAGGTCTTTCTCTTTTCATTAAAGACTTAAATACAGCATCTCATTAATGTAAATCATCAAGGCAGTGGTTTCATTTCTAACATGCAAGTCCAAATCAAAGTAGCATTTCTTACTCCAGGGCTCAGCTCTCTCTGCAAGGCATCTCCAAACTTCTTGAGTGTCTTCTTTTCTCAAAGTCACTGTCCAAAAAACATCTGTATACCACTGGAATAAGATATCTGCTGTTCGCAAGACAGCATTCAATAAAGCAATCTGGTTTGGCAGTGTTTCTTTTGTATTATTATAATCTTGCATAGTTCTTGAAATGCATCTTCCTTCTACTTCCAGAACATCAAAAGTAACTGGAACAGATGATGACAAATCTGCGATGGGCGTTGTAATGGCCATAAGAGCAGGCCAGAAGAGGCCCATGACTTGACTGAACATCTAAGAAGAACCGGATAGGGGCTGTCACATAATGATGAGTACCAGAGACATTTATGAAAAGACAATCTTTGAAATCATATGGTTGTGTAGATGAAGGCCTGTAAGAGTTAATGCACCCCTGAGCACGGCAAATAGTAGTAAGCTCTTTGGGATAGGAACATGTACATATATATATATTATATTAGAGAGAGCCTTTGTGAAAAAATATGTACTTTAACATTTTTCTGTTCATTATTAACACATCATTGTTTAAGCTTGTATTTTAAGCAGATAAAGAAGGTACCAGGAGGAGCCAACAGCAGAAGAAAAATGGGATGCACAAAAATGTTAGGAATTTAGAAAAAAAACAACTGTAGCTACGATTTGTACGTGGCATAGGAAGAAGGTAGAGGGTGGGAGAGGTTGTTCTGGAACATGAGAGGGATAGAGACTACGTGAGAGATGATAGGTAAAAAGAATAGATAGGCTGATGAGAAGGAAGGATAGATAGATGAGTAAAAGACTTATAACTGAAGGAGCATCTTAGCCTCAGTGGGAGGAGCTGGTGGATAGCTGAGAAGTCAGGTGTCTATCAGCTTTTCCCAATTCTAACTTTTTCTGTTTCTGTATTTTAGAAAGTTTGACAACTGGTTGTGTGTGAGAATCTGTGTGGTAAGCCCTCCAGAATATAGAGGCAGTGCTAGTACTGAATTTGGGTGAAAACAAACCTCAGCACTGCAGAGGTAGCATGAAGAACGGAATCTTCAAGTGAGTGTATGATAGGGCTGGCCCTCACCTGTTACAGCATGGACACATCCAGACAATGGATCAGGAATCCCATCAGAAAAGATAACGCATAACAGCCACTGCACAGCTTACACATCTTTCACCTTCTTCAACTATGACACATAGATGTATTTCATAGTTTTATTAGTTGAATCTGCAGAAACGAGACCAGCTACATTAGATCCAATAATATGTATGACAAGATATGGACTTTTCCAAGTATTTTGCAAAGTGCGCCTTTTAGGTCCCATTCTTCTCCACATTACCAGATCCCCCTCTTGGTAGGGATTCTGCATTACGTCTTGAGCATCTGATGCTTGTTTCAAGCATGCTTTTACTCTGATATGCAGGGTTTCCTTATCCCAGCATAACTGTTTCACATACTGCAAAACTGAGGGCCAGATGCACAAAGGTCCCGTTAAGAATCCGTCTGCATTTCCAAATCGCTAAAAAATTACTGATTTAGAAACACAGAGGGATTCACAAAGAGAATTGCATGCAAATGAGCTGCTTGTTGCTTTTGCGACCCAGCTCATTTGCATACGATATGGGGGAAGCCAGTTGGTGAGCTGAGCATGCGCATAGCAGTCAAATCGCTATGTGTGGCTGCTCTCATACACGCAGACAGGCTGCGTATGTAAAGCAGTACATGTAGCCCTATTTTTTTTTGAAAGCACAAAAGCGCTTTTTTTTTTTTTTGATGGACAGACCTGTGTTGGGGCTCCCTCCCTCACCGCTGCTGGAAAAAAGTGGGAAAAGCCTAGAATATGCTCTCTGGGCTCTGAGGAAACAGCATCAGGTCTTGGTTCCACCCCGAGCTGTTCCTGCTGCTTCCTTCTATTGGCCTGCTGACATCCTGGAATGCCCATCTCTCTGAAGATGGACTCATTGGTTGGCTGCTGTCCCAACTCCTCCTCTCTGCAGGGCTTTCCTGATGACATCACTCGAGCTGTGAGCTGATTGGCTCCAAACTTCCTGATGTCCCCCTCCAGTAATGAGTAGGCGGGACATGCCAGGCTGACACTGTCCAATTGGTTTAGCCCCTCTTTGTTGTGCTTCTAGCATGGGGGATGCTGTTTCCCAGCAGAGGCTGTTTGACCTTTGTCTTCCTTGAATTGTTGGTAAGTCACCATTACTTTTATGCTTTACATTTCGTTCTCCGAGGACAAGCAGGCTGCTTGTTCTCACGACTGGGTGACGTCCGCGGCAGCCCCCACCAACCGGAAATAAGCTTCGCGGGACGGTCAGCACGCAGGGCACGCCCACCGCGCATGCGCGGCCGTCTTCCCGCCCGTGCGCGACCGCTCCCGCCAGTTACTTTTTTTCCGCGACTGAGAGAGTTGTGTTTTCCCCTCTCTCTCGTTTCAGCCGCCGGATTTTTTCGACCGCGTTTACGCGGATCGTCGCTTTTGGCCTGTTCGGCCTCTTCTTTTTCTTCTTTTTCTTCTTTTCTTTTATTAAAAAAAAAAAAAAAAAAAAAAAGAATTTTGCGCGTGTGGAGCACGCGCTCCTTCTTTTCCCTCGCTTTCTAGCGGGGACGCCTCGTTGCGGCCTAGTGGCCGCTCGGTCGGTTACAATTTTCGTGGTGTGATTTTAGCCACCATTGCCGACTTTGACTTCGCCGACGCGATTTTTCCGTCGATGTCCTCGAAGGTCCCGAGTGGATTTAAAAAGTGTGGTCGCTGCGGCCGGCCGATCTCGCAGACCGACACCCACGCTTGGTGCCTCCAGTGCCTCGGGCCGGAGCACAATCTCAAGTCGTGCGGTTTGTGTCTCGGTCTCCGGAAACGGACTCAGGTTGCGAGGCAAGTTCTGCGGGACCGTCTTTTTGGAACTTGCGCCGGCCCCTCGACGTCGACCTCGACGGCATCGGTATCGAAGACCGGTTCTTCGGTACCGGTATCGATGCCCGAGACATCGGCACCGATGGCAGCGACCCCAGGAGAACAGGTCCCGTCGGCCCGCCGGTCCGCCGGCGAGAGTGGGGTAGAGAGACCGCGTGGGCAGTCGGCCCCGGTCACTCCCTCAACTCGTGAGCCACGGGACCGAACCCTGTCGGACCCGGTACCCCGAGACCGAGGGGGATCGACCTCCTCCTCCTCCATGCCCTCCGGCACCGGTGACGTGCACCGGAAAAAAGACAAGAAGCGCCGTCACCGGGAGCCCTCGGTGCACCCTGAAGAGGAGTCGACGCCGAAGCGTCATCGCAGAGAGGAGAGATCTCCGTCGGTGGTGGAGGTACCGACGCGTCGGGGTTCCGGCACCTCGGTGCCATCTCCTGGCCCCCAGCAGCTTCCGGCACCGACACCCTTACCGGCCCCACCGCCTTTCCCGGCAGCGGGCCTGGACGAGTGCCTCAGAGCCATCCTTCCGGGGATCCTGGAAGGGCTGATGCGCCAGGCTGTGCCGGCGCCGGGGGTGCTTGCGCCCTCTGCGCCGATGACTGTGGCGCCGGCGAGCTCTAGCCCGGCGCCGGGGCAGTCGACACCGCCGCCGCTTGCGGTGCCGGTCTCGACAGCCACGCAGGTGGAGTCCCCGTCGACGTCGATGGAGGGAGCTCCGTCCCCGCCGGCGCGGGAGTCCACCGCTCGACGACACCGAGACCTTGGTGCCTCGACGTCGAGCCGGGCCCGGTACCGGACTCAGCTACATGAGCTAATGTCCGATACCGAGGACGAGGACTCGTGGGGGGAAGAGGAGGACCCGAGATATTTCTCCTCCGAGGAGTCTACAGGCCTTCCCTCGGACCCCACGCCGTCACCGGAGAGGAAGCTCTCACCTCCTGAGAGTCTCTCCTTTGCCTCCTTTGTGCGGGATATGTCTATAAGCATTCCCTTTCCCGTGGTCTCTGTGGAAGAGCCGAGGGCCGAGATGCTCGAGGTCCTCGACTATCCATCACCACCTAGAGAGTCCTCCACGGTACCGCTGCACAATGTCCTGAAGGAGACGCTGCTCCGGAACTGGGTGCGACCACTAACTAATCCCACCATTCCCAAGAAAGCAGAGTCCCAGTACAGGATCCACTCTGACCCAGAGCTCATGCGGCCCCAGTTGCCCCATGACTCAGCGGTCGTGGATTCTGCTCTCAAGAGGGCACGGAGTTCGAGGGATACCGCCTCGGCGCCCCCGGGGCGGGAGTCTCGCACTCTGGACTCATTTGGGAGGAAGGCCTACCAATCCTCCATGCTCGTGACCCGCATCCAATCTTACCTGCTCTATATGAGCATCCACATGCGGACCAATGTGCAACAGCTGGCGGACCTGGTCGATAAGCTCCCGCCGGAGCAGTCCAGGCCTTATCAGGAGGTGGTCAGGCAGCTGAAGGCGTGCAGAAAGTTCCTGTCCAGGGGGATTTTTGACACCTGTGACGTGGCATCTCGTGCTGCGGCCCAAGGTATAGTGATGCGCAGGCTCTCATGGCTGCGTGCCTCTGACCTGGACAACCGCACCCAGCAGAGACTGGCTGACGTCCCTTGCCGGGGGGATAACATTTTCGGTGAGAAGGTCGAGCAGATGGTGGACCAACTGCATCAGCGGGAAACCGCTCTCGACAAGCTCTCCCACCGGGCGCCTTCAGCACCCGCCCCCACGGGTGGGCGTTTTTCCCGGGCACGGCAGGCTGCACCCTATTCTTTTGCAAAGCGTAGGTACAACCAGCCGGCCCGAAGGCCTCGTCAGGCACAGGGACAGCCCCAGCGCGCTCGTTCTCGTCAACAGCGTGCGCCTAAGCAGCCCCCTGCGCCTCCACAGCAAAAGCCGGGGACGGGCTTTTGACTGGATCCACGGGAACATAGCCGCCCTACAAGTGTCCGTACCGGACGATCTGCCGGTCGGAGGGAGGTTAAAAATTTTTCACCAAAGGTGGCCTCTCATAACCTCCGACCAGTGGGTTCTCCAAATAGTGCGGTGCGGATACGCCCTGAATTTGGCATCCCTGCCTCCAAATTGTCCTCCGGGAGCTCAGTCTTTCAGCTCCCATCACAAGCAGGTACTTGCAGAGGAACTCTCCGCCCTTCTCAGCGCCAATGCGGTCGAGCCCGTACCACCCGGGCAGGAAGGGCAGGGATTCTATTCCAGGTACTTCCTTGTGGAAAAGAAAACAGGGGGGATGCGTCCCATCCTAGACCTGAGAGGCCTGAACAAATTCCTGGTCAAAGAAAAGTTCAGGATGCTTTCCTTGGGCACCCTTCTGCCAATGATTCAGAAAAACGATTGGCTATGTTCCCTGGATTTAAAGGACGCATACACTCACATCCCGATACTGCCAGCTCACAGACAGTATCTCAGATTCCGACTGGGCGCACGGCACTTTCAGTATTGTGTGCTGCCCTTTGGGCTCGCCTCTGCCCCACGAGTGTTTACCAAGTGCCTCGTGGTGGTAGCGGCCTATCTACGCAAGCTGGGAGTGCACGTGTTCCCATATCTCAACGATTGGCTGGTCAAGAACACCTCGGAGGCAGGAGCCCTCCGGTCCATGCAGTGCACTATCCAACTTCTGGAGCTGCTGGGGTTTGTGATAAATTACCCAAAGTCCCATCTCCAGCCAACTCAGTCTCTGGAATTCATAGGAGCGCTGCTGAATTCCCAGACGGCTCAGGCCTACCTTCCCGAAGCGAGGGCCACCAATCTCTTGACCCTGGCTTCGCAGACCAGAGCGTCTCAGCAGATCACAGCTCGGCAGATGTTGAGACTTCTGGGTCATATGGCCTCCACAGTTCATGTGACTCCCATGGCTCGTCTTCACATGAGATCTGCTCAATGGACCCTAGCTTCCCAGTGGTTCCAGGCCACCGGGAATCTAGAAGATGTCATCCGCCTCTCCACCAGTTGCCGCACTTCACTGCTCTGGTGGACCATCCGGACCAATTTGATCCTGGGACGCCCATTCCAAATTCCGCAGCCCACGAAAGTGCTGACGACGGATGCATCTCGCCTGGGGTGGGGAGCCCATGTCGATGGGCTCCACACTCAGGGTCTGTGGTCCCTCCAGGAAAAGGATCTGCAGATCAACCTCCTGGAGCTCCGAGCGATCTGGAACGCACTGAAGGCTTTCAGAGATCGGCTGTCCTGTCAAATTATCCAAATTCGGACAGACAATCAGGTTGCAATGTATTACGTCAACAAGCAGGGGGGCACCGGATCTCGCCCCCTGTGCCAGGAGGCCGTCGGGATGTGGCGTTGGGCGTGTCGGTTCGGCATGCTCCTCCAAGCCACGTACCTGGCAGGCGTAAACAACAGTCTGGCCGACAGACTGAGCAGAGTCATGCAACCGCACGAGTGGTCGCTCCATGCCAGAGTGGTACGCAAGATCTTCCGAGCGTGGGGCACCCCCTCGGTGGACCTTTTCGCCTCTCAGACCAACCACAAGCTGCCTCTGTTCTGTTCCAGACTTCAGGCACACGGCAGGCTAGCGTCGGATGCCTTTCTCCTCCATTGGGGGACCGGCCTCCTGTATGCTTATCCTCCCATACCTTTGGTGGGGAAGACCTTACTGAAGCTCAAGCAAGACCGCGGCACCATGATTCTGATCGCGCCCTTTTGGCCCCGTCAGATCTGGTTCCCTCTTCTTCTGGAGTTGTCCTCCGAAGAACCGTGGAGATTGGAGTGTTTTCCGACTCTCATTTCGCAGAACGACGGAGCGTTGCTGCACCCCAACCTTCAGTCTCTGGCTCTCACGGCCTGGATGTTGAGGGCGTAGACTTCACTGCGTTGGGTCTGTCTGAGGGTGTCTCCCGGGTCTTGCTTGCCTCTAGGAAGGATTCCACTAAAAAGAGTTACTTTTTCAAGTGGAGGAGGTTTGTCGTGTGGTGTGAGAGCATGGCCCTAGAACCTCGTTCTTGCCCTGCACAGAACCTGCTTGAATACCTTCTGCACTTATCAGAGTCTGGCCTCAAGACCAACTCAGTAAGGAATCACCTTAGTGCGATTAGTGCTTACCATTATCGTGTGGAAGGAAAAGCCATCTCTGGAGAGCCTTTAGTCGTTCGATTCATGAGAGGCTTGCTTTTGTCAAAGCCCCCTATCAAGCCTCCTGTTGTGTCATGGGATCTCAACGTCGTCCTCACCCAGCTGATGAAACCTCCTTTTGAGCCACTGAATACCTGCCATCTGAAGTACTTGACCTGGAAGGTCATTTTCTTGGTGGCAGTTACTTCAGCTCGTAGGGTCAGTGAGCTTCAAGCCCTAGTAGCTCATGCTCCATATACCAAATTTCATCACAACAGAGTAGTGCTCCGCACCCACCCAAAGTTCCTGCCGAAGGTGGTGTCGGAGTTCCATCTTAACCAGTCAATTGTCTTGCCAACATTCTTCCCCAGGCCGCATACCCGCCCTGCTGAACGTCAGTTGCACACATTGGACTGCAAGAGAGCATTGGCCTTCTACTTGGAGCGGACACAGCCCAACAGACAGTCCGCCCAATTGTTTGTTTCTTTCGACCCTAACAGGCTAGGGGTCGCTGTCGGGAAACGCACCATCTCTAATTGGCTAGCAGATTGCATTTCCTTCACTTACGCCCAGGCTGGGCTGACTCTTGAGGGTCATGTCACGGCTCATAGTGTCAGAGCCATGGCAGCGTCAGTGGCCCACTTGAAGTCAGCCACTATTGAAGAGATCTGCAAGGCTGCGACGTGGTCATCTGTCCACACATTCACATCTCATTACTGCCTCCAGCAGGATACCCGACGCGACAGTCGGTTCGGGCAGTCGGTGCTGCAGAATCTGTTTGGGGTGTAAATCCAACTCCACCCTCCAGGACCCGAATTTATTCTGGTCAGGCTGCACTCTCAGTTAGTTGTTCTTCGTAGGTCAATTTTTGTTATACCCTCGCCGTTGCGAGGTTCAATTGACCTGGGTTCTTGTTTTGAGTGAGCCTGAGAGCTAGGGATACCCCAGTCGTGAGAACAAGCAGCCTGCTTGTCCTCGGAGAAAGGGTATGATACATACCTGTAGCAGTTGTTCTCCGAGGACAGCAGGCTGATTGTTCTCACCTTCCCTCCCTCCTCCCCTTTGGAGTTGTGTGTTTCATATTTTTTGCTAGTCATTCAACTGGCGGGAGCGGTCGCGCACGGGCGGGAAGACGGCCGCGCATGCGCGGTGGGCGTGCCCTGCGTGCTGACCGTCCCGCGAAGCTTATTTCCGGTTGGTGGGGGCTGCCGCGGACGTCACCCAGTCGTGAGAACAATCAGCCTGCTGTCCTCGGAGAACAACTGCTACAGGTATGTATCATACCCTTTACTTCCCCCCCCCCCCACCCACCCACACATACACCCATTTCTTGCCAGTAAAATGTCATTTGAAAAAAAGAATCATGGCACAGCTTTCATACATGGGTTTCATTCACGCAAAGAAGCTGCGTGTAAGCCGGTGTACTTTTTTTTGTGTGTGCACCATCTTCCCTCCCTTGTTTCTCCCCTTCTCCTACTTGCGACAATGAAGAACCGACAACTCCAGACCTCCCTTTAAAATTGCCACGGTAAAGGTAGGGACTGCTTTTGTGCATGGAGTCGGAAATGGCTGTGCAGCGCCTTACATGCACATTGTAATAGTAATTAGTTCATTATAATAGCTTTACGTTCTATTTTTGTTAGCTGCTACTGTGACAAGAAAATGGCTCGGAGAACCCTTTTATGCATATCTTGTTTTACGACTTGCTCACTAAACCGGCTAGAACTAATTTAAAAGCCACATTGCTGGCTCGTTAGGTTTAGTGCATCTGGCCCTGAGTCATGAGAAAGTTTCCCTGTGTCAGACTCTTGAAGGTTTGGAGTAGATTAGTGGCCTAATGGTTAGTGCAGTGGGCTTTGATCCTGGCAACCCACTTAACCCTTCATTACCTCAGGTACAAAAGATTATGAGCTCTCTAGGGACAGAGAAAGCAACTGCAGATGATGTGTACAGTGCTGTGGATATCTAGTAGTGCTATAGAAATGATTAGTAGTAATAGTAATTCACACACAGTTGGCATGTCAGTGCCCATTAAACTGATAAGGTGAAACACCCCCTCTTTCTTCCTTAGTTTCACATTCAGGAAAGGACTGGCCGAAGTAGTTGCCTATAATATTGGCAGCCATAAGATCTTTACCTAACTTCTTCAACCCCACCTTCAACACGTGGTTGTACCTTTCCACTATTCCTGAGGATTCTGCGTAGTAAAGGATGTGAAATAATGCCTTTGTTCCCAATGCTTTTAGTATAGACTGGAACACTTCAGATACAAGTGCTGGCCCTCTATCTGAATCAATAATCTGTGGAATACCAAATGTACAAATCACCTGCTCAAATAAAATCCCTACAACTGTCTTTGCTGTATGGTTCTTTCCTGGAATTTTCTATCCATCCAGAAAAACTATCTAAAATTACAAGTAAGAATCTAAATCCTTCCCTAAGTATTGGTAGGCCCTCTATAAAATCTATGTGTAACCTGTGCCAAGGCCGTACTGTATGCTGTTATAACAATATGGAAGATGGAGAACTGTGTGGGGCATTGTTCCATAAACATGGTAAACAGTGCCGCATATACTCCTTTACTTGTTGGTGCATACCAGGCCAGCATGCTGCTTGTCTTACTCGATGCAAAGTCCCTTTTATTCCTGGATGTCCAAACAAATGGACCTGCTTAATTCCCATTGCGAAGCCAAATCTATCTCTACATTCACTGGCTTCTCAATCTGTTCTTCAGAAAACTGTTCTTTCTCTTCTGACTGTTCTGCATTCACATCTTCCTTTACTGCTTCCTCATTATCTAACCCTGATCTGGTAATCACTTCCACAATAGCTCTGACTTTCTCATCCACCTTTATGTTTAAATCATGTATTACAGTGTGCTCACTTGTGTGTGCTGGCACATGTACTATAAATGCACGGGCGTAGTTTGACCGTTTCATTTGGGGGGCAAAGGGTGTGGTTTGGTATATTTGCATACGTGCATCTCATAAATATTTGTTATGGTTATTTTAAAAACACACACACACACAAATGTAAACCATTTGCAGTTGCAATAAGATACGGTATATAAATGGGCATAAAAAAATAAACTAGACTAACATAGACAGACCCTCACATGAAACAAAATAGAGGCCACAAAAACTAAAATAGAGATTCCCTCAAGAAAGTCAAACTCTTTAAGCAGTTCAAATACTGGTAAAAGAGAAACAGAAATGTATTTTTCCTGCACTCTGCAAAATACAAAAATAGAAAAAAAAACGTACATTTCACAAAGCAGGCACATCTTAGTCCTTAAAGAGCATTAAATACAATTGTTTTCTTTTTTACCTTTGTTGTCTGAGCATTTTATTTTTCTATTGGACTGGTTCCAGTCTCTTTTCCACTTTCCATGTGTCAGTCATCTCCTAAATTCTTTTCCAGGTTGGCTTTTCCATTTCTTCTCTCTCCTCTTGTCTTCTCTACATATCTTTCATTTAATGTTTTTTTTCACACTTTTCTTTCACCCTTTAGACCTTAGTCTCTGTTTCACTTCTCATACCCCTTCCCCAGTACCCTCATCCCTTTTCAATGCCTCTCATCCTCTCTCCAGTGTTCCAGGTCATTGACATTATGTCTCAACCTTTCCTTACATCATCCCCTTTTCTTGTTCCTCTTCTCTTATCCCTTATTTCATGTCCTCACTCATTATCCCAACCCATCAATATACCCCCACATATCTAGAACTCCCAAGTATTCACTAGCCCTTCAAATTCCCATTCCATCTCTTTGATCCATAATTCCTACTCTGTGCCTCTTCCTCTCCCCTCCATCCACACCTCCTAGCCCCATCCATCTTCTGCTCTGTTCCTCTCCCCTCTACCCATACCCCCCCCAGTCCTATCCATCTCCTGCTTCTACCCCACCCCCCACACACACCCTAGCTTCTTCATCCATCTCCTGCTTCCTTCCCCCCTCCTCACTACGGTCCAGTGCTCCCCTCCTCCTCCCCCCTCCAGTATCACTCTCCCATCCTCTCCTCTCCCCTACCTCTTCTCCAGTCTGCAGTCTTCAATGTGTCCTGACCGGTTCAGGGCCACCGGCAGCATTAGCGATGTAAGCAAGCTGCCTTCAGCCTGCCCGGAAGCTTTCTCTTCAGCAACTTCCTGTTCCCGCGTAGGCACTAGTGGTTGTATTCAGAGTCAAATCAACAGAGTCTACCACTTTCTGAGAGTTAGATTTAAAATGCTTGAACCATGGCATGCTTACTTACAATCCATGCACTGCAGCAAACCTCGCTTTCTCCTCTGTCATCTTTCCTGCCATCCAGTTCAGTGAGAAAAATCAATACCTCTGTAAACACTTGAGCAAACACAGCTTATGAAAAAAAGTTAAAACAAACACAAACCCCCTGAACGGTACAAAAACCTCATTGAAAAGGATCAGAACCATCCCCTCCACTATCAAATATGTTATGTGGAAAAGTGTGCTGTGATATGTTTGATTCTTTCCCAAGTCTATTCTTTTTACCCAGAGGTGATGTTAAAAGAAAGAAACCTTTCTCTGTGAAAATTAAGAACTTTTATTCAGGCATCAATTACAAAGAATCACAATGTAAAATTACTGATACAGAATTAAATGTTATAGTATGACAGGAAACATGGTGTGTTCAAACAATCATAATTCATTTTAACAAAACTTTCAAAACAAGTTAATCAGTGGCGGAGTCAGTCCTAACCATACTGAAGAGAACACCAGTTTCTTAGTGGTGATAATTATTTGCAAAGCTAACCCACACACTCACCAAGCCTGTTACTTTAAGATGATAACAAAGTTCATGCCAGTAACACAGGGACAAGGGCTTCTCTACTGTCCTGGATGCGAAGAAATCAGTCAGTAAGACTTTATTCTCTCATCTACCCATCAAGCCACCAAAAAAAATAAAAAATCGGCAACCAAAAAAACCAGTTCTCATCTTTTATAATAAACCCAGATGATGGATCCCAGTGGGAGCGTCACCCCTGTTCTATGTGCCCTAAGGCATCTGATGATGTGGCAGTAAATGATCCAAGGAAAATTCCAGGGGAGGAAAGTTTATTCAGACATCTTGTCAGTTCACCATTGGTCACTTCCAATGAGTTTACTTCGCATCCCACTTTTCAGAACCTTCCATTTGATCCAATTCATCAATCTCATTAGCTTATCTTAGGGCACTCTGGGCGGAATATCCTTCTCAAGGATCTGGGTCAGCCTGACCTAATACTTCTGCAAATATTGCCCTGGTTGGTCGCTATTATGCTGGGGTTCAGACATGACTAACCATGTCCCCTATTCAGAGAATAGTGGATCAGTGAGCTCAGGACTAAGGGTCTGCTACATTAGAGGCTTGTCTTAATAGCCTGAAGGATGGTCCACATTTGGTTCATAGTATACAACTACAGGAACTCCATTATAAATTCCTAATGTTAGGCAGAGGAGGCAACACATAAACATTATATTTGGAATTGTCCTGGTATACAGCTTTTTTGGTAAAATCTCTGGATGCATTTGAATGGCATTTATCGTTTATTCATTTTACTATACCGTTTCAAATTGTAGTTACAAAACAAAGCGGTTTATATATTGATAAAAATCATATTAAAAACAAACATAAAAGAACTCCATCAAATTGATAGGAAAGCAAGCTAAGACAACTATTCTAAAAAGAAAAAAAAACACCAATTCTTACTAAGCAGCCATTCGTAACAAGTACATGACTAACATATAATTCTGCTGCATCTTCAATTCTGCCTAATATTACCTTTTATCACAGATTATTTTCAAACGTATTCTGAAATAAATGTTTACCATCGTGCCTGGGTGCCCACTCCACTCTGTCTTGTGGATGATACAGCTGTTATTGTTAAGGGCACTCAGGTTTCTAGTCTCTTCCTTCGTAAGGCTACTCTGATATCTAAGCACTGTATTTTGCTGCAATGGATCTGTCCAGATCCCCCTACTCATCTTCAGTGGCGCAATCAGATGCATGAGCATCTTAGCATGGAAAATATGTCACTAGATTTGAAAGGTAAAGAAACAATTTCTGAGACTCTGGCTGCCTTATCTAAACATCATAAGTATGTGTGTTTGCTCGGTTTATTTAAATACATTGGAGATCTGACTCATAGACACTTCATGGATTGGCCTGGGAGATTTTTTGGGATACTACCTTTGCTTCTTTGTTCGATACCAATATATGCTCACTGTTTAATAGGGACAATGTTTGTGAGGGAGGGTGGAATAAAGGGAGTGAGGAGAGGGAGGTTCTTGAGGGACTGTTTTTTCCCCTGGTTTATATGCTTTCATAATATACATTTTTCTCTGTTTATCCAATATACTAATAAAGATAAGGTTTTGACTAAAACTATGGGAAAAAGGTTTGTACACTGTGGAAACTAGTTAGTAAAGCTTGATTTGTTTTCTTAAATGAAGACTCAAGTAGGTCTGCTGTGCCTTCTAGAGGCTGTCTGTTAATACTGTAGGCTGTGGCAGAAAGTTCAAGTTTTTAAACTATGGAGAAAAGGGTATGAAGACTAGTTAATAAAGTTTGCTTTTTAAATTCTGTCTTTATCAATAAATCTACAATACCTTTTTTAAACCCCCTTTAAATCACCAAAGCACAGAGTAAAAAAAATATGTTCACTTACCCAGAGAGATGTCCTCTTCTCTTAGAACGTCTCAGAAATAAAGTTACCCGAGAGTGGGACCTTTCCTCTGTATATAGTTTTGATTCTAAGGGGACTGCTTCAAACAGATCCTTTGAAGCTAACACAGTAATCAGGTTGCCCTAATAATTTTTGCAGCTATTCTACCTTCCTTACACCTTAATTAACTCCTAATTCAGGTCAATAGCACTGCTACCTCTCCAGGCAAAGAACAGAAAGACATAAGGAGACATACAGGCTCATTTTTGAAAGAGATGGACGTCCAAAAAGTGACATAAATTGGCACTTGGACATCCCTCTCACAGAAGCGTCCACATAGGTATAATCAAAACCGCATTTTGGACGTCTTTCTCGGAAGTCCATCAGAAGGACGTCCAAATGTCAGGGGGGTGCATTCAAGGCGGGACTTGGGCGTTCCTAACACTTGGATGTCTTTGAGCCATAATGGAACAAAGCAAAAACGTCCAGCACTAACACTTGGACGTTTTGAGCTGGACCTGTTTTTGTTACGAATAAGGCACAAAAAGGTGCCCCAAATGACCAGATGACCACTGGAGGACATCATGGATGACCTCTCCTTACTCCCCCAGTGGTCACTAACCCCCTCCCACCTCCAAAATGTGTGGTGAAGAACATTACTTGCCAGCCTCTGTGCCAGCCTCAGATGCCATATTCAGGTGCATGACAGCAGCATACAGGTCCCTGGAGTAGTTTAGTGCACTTCAGACAGGTGGACCCAGGCCCATCCCCCCACTACCTGTGAGCCCTCCAAAACCCACCAGAAACCCACTGTACCCACATCTAGGTGCCCCCTTCACCCGTAAGGGCTATGGTAGTGGTGTACAATTGGGGGTAGTGGGTTTTGGAGGGTTCAACACACAAGGTAAGGGAGCTGTGTACCTGGGAGCATTTTATGAAGTTCAATGCAGTGCCCCCTAGGGTGCCCGATTGCTATCCTGGTACGTCAGGGGGACCAGTCTCCTAAAAATGCTGGCTGCTCCCATGTCCAAATGGCTTGACTTGGGGACGTTTTAGACTTGGACGTCTTTGTTTCAAAAATGGCCGAAAATCAAAGATGTCCAAATCTCAAAACGTCCAAATTCAAGGATGTCCATCTTTTTCGAAAATGATCTTCTCCCTGCCTCGGAATTTGGACAGCTTTGGAAAACATCCAAATTCTGGCTTAGACATTTCTTTCGAAAATGCCCCTCATAAGTCACCTAATATAGGAAATAGTATGCAGATCATTTCCTGTTGGAAATCAAAGTGGTTTAATGACAAGCGATAGCATGACGTCAAAATGTTGAAGCTGCCCCCCCCCCCCCCCCCCCCAACGAAGCTGCCATATTGTTGAAATTCAAAACAAACTATCCGCTACCGCATCCTTGTTGGTAGCATGTATATTTAATCTCAGTTATAGAACCATGCCAGCTTGTGCAGCATATATATGTACACAGAGGAACCATCAGAACAGAATAACCTTCTAAACTGTAATCAGTGTGTCATTTTGAGGGCTGGTTTTAAGGACACCATAGCATGCATTGTATTGGTGCTGAGATGTTTTCACCTACTAAAGGACCACCAAAACAAACTTCACGTTATGACAATCAGGTGCTCAACATTCAGAGTTTCTATTTCTAAGTACATAGAGAAGATGCCACTGACTTTATCTGCTGTCATCTACCATGTTACTATGGTCTTAATTCGTTTATCCAGACCTTACATGCATATGGTATTGCTTTTTAAACCCAAAGGCGAAACCTAAGGGTGGTCGCACAATTAGGTATAAACTCTGTTATTTCTGACTTTACTTATTTTGGACTGCTTTGTGTCCTACTGATCTGTACATGTGCTGACTAGAATTTTGGAAGATGGAAAAGAAGAAATAAAAATTTTGGATGTACTCTGTAGTTGTTGTTTCCTTTTGCAATGTGTATATGGATGCCTGTTCTTTTTCATGTGATAATGTTTGAATAACATAATATATGCTAATCTCAACTTTGTTAAATGTTTCAGACGCAACCATCTGCTTGCTCCCATGATATTACTGAATTCTATAATTCTGTCTCACTGTATTTTCAAATGTAAGCCACATTGAACACAAGTTTGCTTGGGAGAATGTGGGCTATACATATATATATTAAAAAAAAAATTATCCTTCACTTCTTAAGGCACTGTCTATCCAACTGGATGGTGATTGCACAAGGAAAGCAAGTTTGGTCCAGTGCAGACTTAACTCAAAATAACCTGTTCCTTAGCTGGGTTCTAGTATTACCATATTGAAAATGCGACCATACCATGCTTTTGTGATTATGTTCTACTAATAAGTTAAATGATTAACTGACTTTCTTGAAAGGATTATATAACTTTTGGATGCATGATTAGGAACAAAAACACACATTTATGTGATATCACTATTCCTCATGTACAGTCACAAAACAGCCTTTTAGGGTGGATAGTGTTCACAATGAGCTCCTTTTATTATCCACCAGAAAGAAGAGATAAGAGTTTTCAGTTTTGGCATAGTATAAGTCATCACAACAATAAAACGTAAGAAAACCATTGTACTGAATTAGGAGCTTCTAGCCCATGTAATTATGTTTACACATGAGAGATCTGCACGAAACAAAATATATATATATTTTTTTTTGACTTATAAAACCACTTGTCCCTGAAACATGCTCAAAACAGAATAATCCATTTGTGTATCTAAAATGTAAATTTATACAAACGAGATGAAGTGAAGATGTGATTCCATGTGCCCCATTGAAAGGACAGTTTAATTTCCATTTAATTTCAATATATTCCATCTTAATAACACCAGGCTTCCCAAGGCAGATTACAACAACAGTTAAGATGACCCCATCAGGAAACAGGATATACTCAGTGAGATTTGGCCATGTATTACTGTGTTGTATAGAACAGTGTAGAAAAATGAGCACAAAATACAGAGAGTTTATTACTGTTGTTTCTACCTGCTATAACCATTTTAATGCTGTTTTAGTGGTTTAAAATTTTATTTCATTACTAGTATAAAAGGCCCGTTTCGGTAGGCAATGAAACGGGCGCTAGCAAGGTAATCCCCCCCTGCAGCGTCCTTCCTGTCTCCCCTGCCCCCCCTGCAGCCACCCATCTGGTCTCAGGACCCCCTCCCAACCAACCCTCCTCTGCCCCTGCAGCCACGCATGTGCAGCGGCCCTCCTCTCTCCCCTGCTCCCCCTGCAGCCACCCATGTCCAGCAACTCTCCTCTTCCCCCATAGCCACCCATGTCCAGCAACCCTCCTCTCCCCCTGCAGCTACCCATGTCCAGCGACCCACCTCTCTCCCCTGTCCCCCTGCAGCCACCCATGTCCAATGACCCTCCTCTCCCCCGCCCCCCCCTGCAGCATCCCTTCTGTCTCCCCTCCCCTGCAGCCACCCATCTGGTCTCAGGACCCCCTCCCCACCTCCCTGCAGCCACCCATGTCCAGCGACCCTCCTCTTCCCCTGCAGCCACCCATGTCCAGCAACCCTCCTCTCCCCCTGCAGCTACCCATGTCCAGCGGTCCTCCTCTCCCCCTGCAGCCACCCATGTCCAGTGACCATCCTCTCCTTTCCCCTTGCCCCCCCTGCAGCCATCCATGTCCAGCGACCCTCCTCTCCCCCTCCAGCCACCCATGTCCAGCGATCCTCCCCTCCCCCCTCGGCGCATCACCCAAACCCCTACCTCCCCTCTGGCAAATCAACCCCCTCGCCACCCGCAGCCGCCAATACTAATGCTGTCCGGCCGCTGCTTCATCTCCTATTGAGCAGCAGCAGCCGGTACAAAAAGAAAGACGCCAAAAAAAGATTTTAAACCTGAAACACAGCTACAGCCATCTGGCATTGGCTGTCATCTCTGCAGCCACTCCTCCTCTCCCCTCTGACGTCGCAGCGCTCCTCTGGGGTCTTCCTGCAGGGGCAGTGACGTGGAGGGGAAAGGAGGAGCGGCTGCAGTGACGACAGCCAATGCCAGATGGATGTCTACGGAGCCGCGTTTCAGGTTAAAAATCTTTTTTTTTTTGCTTTTTACTTTTTGTACCGGCTCCTGCTGCTCCACAGGAGAAGCAGCAGGGGCAGGACAGCGTTAGTATTGGCGGCTGTGAGTGGCGAGGGAGTTGATGTGCCCAAGAGGGGGGGGGGGGTAGGGACTTTGGTGATGCGCCGGAGGGTCTTGGGTGATGCATCGAGGGGGGGGTAGGGGCTTGGGTGCTGTGCCGAGGGGGGGGCACTGAGAGCTGATTGGTAGGCAGGGGGAGGAGTAGCTCGCGGTTTGCAGGGCAGGGGCTTGGGTGTTGCGCCAAGGTGGGGGCACTGACAGCTGTTTCCCAAGCAAGGGGAGGAGTAGGGAAACACGCTCAGCGTGTTTCCCTACTCCTCCCCTTGCCTGGGAATCAGCTGTCAGTGACATCACTGACGTCAGTGCATTCTAAACTGCCTAGCAGACCACCTCTGAGGGAGCCACGGTCCCAGGCACATTAGAACTTTGGAGGTGAGAATTATTATATAGGATATATCACATATGGGAAGCTGTAAAAAAAAATCCACACAATCATAAGCGTTTGCTTTTGTTTTTATATAGAAATATCTTTATTGTCAGCATAAGCAAAAATAAAGGCATATAGCATGCGTAGCACTCTACACTGAAATCCAAGTGTATTGTGTAGCAATGCACGTAACCTAATTGGCTTAACAAGCCAATCAGCGTTAACTGCATTTAACAAGCAATAATGAGCACTAATTGGCAATAATTAGAATTTATGTACATAACTTGCTAAGTGTATTCTGTAACGCACTGTGCCTAAATTCTAATGTGCACAGGCAAAAAGGCGTGGTTATGGATGGGGAAATGGACATTTTGTGGGCATTCCAAAGTTTACGTACGTTGTTATAGAATATGGCCCAGTGTGCCTAAATTTATGTGTCGGGATTTATGCCACGTTTTTGTAAATGGAGGTACGTAGTTTAAGGCGCAAGGATATCAATTAAGCATATTCTATATACCGCACCTAAATATAGGCACCCCTTATAGAATACGCTTAGGCAGAAATGTTTTCCACATGGATTTTCTGGGCACTATATATAGAATTTTCCTCATAGCACAGCTCTGAAAACCATAATACAGCATTGCAAATAACACAGCAAGCTCTCTCCCTTTCTGAGACCCCTTCAAACTCCCCTTACATTCTAAAAATCAGGCAGTAAATGCTGAGACACCCATTATATTCCTATGGGCATCTCACTGTTTACCAGTGGCAGATTTTTACCGTGAGCCAAAAATGCTAACATGGCTTTGTAAAAGACCCCCTATATGCTTGATGCATATCTCTCTCTGTCTCCCCTGTATGTTAGTAAATATATATACGCACGCACTGTGCTCAGTCAGTTTCTTAAAAGAGTTATTACAAAAATGCATTCCAACCTATCGATGAATTTAAACTGATGAAGTTTTATCACGTGATCACCCTCACCAACATTTATGGGGAATTTCCTTATCAAAGATAAAAAAACATCTTAACCCCTCAAATTTATGGTTAAAATTCTCACAATATGGAACCAGAGGTTACTGATCCAGTTTCTTCTTCAAGAACATACCAAGTAAGATCAAACTCAAACATATCATCACCTTGGAAAGCAGACTGTGGAATACCACAAGGATCACCGCTATCTCCAATCCTATTCAACCTAATGATGATCCCACTAGCCAAGTCATTATCCAACCAAGGCCTCAACCCCGATGTCACAATATACATTCCTTACAATACTAAATTGACAGAAATCACCAATGAAATCAAGCTCAGCTTGAACATCATGGACTCATGGGCAAATGTATTTCAACTAAAACTCAATAAAGAAAAAACACATTGTCTCATCCTCACATTCCAACACAGTGCAGACAACCCCACAAGTATCAACACCCTCCCTATCTCAGAAAGCCTGAAAATCCTCGGCGTTACAATGGACCGCAACTTAACACTAGACAGCCAAGTGAAATCCACACCAAAGAAAATGTTCCACTCAATGTGGAAACTCAAACGCGTGAAACAGTTCTTCCCGAGAGATACATTTCGCAACCTGATACAGTCAATGGTACTAAGCCACGTCGACTACTGCATTGGTATTTATGCAGGATGCAAAGAACAAACCTTAAAGAAACTTCAGACCGCTCAAAACATGGCAGCTAGACTTATATTTGGAAAGACACGATTCGAAAGCGCAAAACCCCTCTGAGAAAAAGTACACTGGCTCCCAATCAAAGAGCCCTGCTTTCAAAATCTGCACCCTGGTTCACAAAATTATCTACGGTGAAGCCCCGGGATACATGACAGACTTAATTGACCTACCAGCTAGAAACACATCCGAATCAACATGAACATATCTAAATCTGCACTACCCAAGCTACAAAGGACTAAAATACAAATCAACTTATGTATCCAGTTTTTCCTACATAAGCACACAACTGTGGAACGCATTACTGAAAGCCTTGAAAACGACATACGACCACCTCAACTTCCGGAAAACACTAAAAACTAACCTGTTTAAAAAGGCATACCCTAACGACCCAACTTAAATGCCTGATTTCTGCAACACAACAAAAAATAAAGTACATAATGGACATAACACAACTCTCCTGCTGTATGATTCCCTAATGTGGCTGTGCCACATGAACTTTACCTACCACAACATCACTTTGTATTTGTTCACACCGGTGTCGGCAAACGCCTCTCCGGTACTATGTAAGCCATGTTGAGCCTGCAAATAGGTGAGAAAATGTGGGATAAAAATGTAACAAATAAATTGGATTTATGTTCTAATATCTTGACTTTAAACATTCTTGACATGATTCCTATAACAATTTAGAGCATGGTCACAATATCACATAAACAACATACCTCACTCCAAGAGCATCACTTGGTTTAATGACTGTAATATCACCTTGCCGGTGAAGGAAAATACTACATGCCCAGCATTTATAATGACCCTGGCTTCACTCACTTTGCATTATGACCACCACTCAGTAATGCCACTGGACTCAAATGTCTTTTACATTCTTGTTATGTGAAAAAGCAGTCCATAAAGAGCTCTCTCTAAATGCAGGGTGTAATTTCACAATGGTCCCACCTGTTGTTAATGGTATTTGCAGTCACTACACCATGTGCAGAATATTTCAAAATGCAAGCTGTGTGTTGTACTCTCCTGCTTTTTCAGGTGCACCTAGCAATAAAGCGAATGCTACATACCTGTAGAAGGTATTCTCCGAGGACAGCAGGCTGATTGTTCTCACTGATGGGTGACGTCCTCGGCAGCCCCTCCAATCGGAATCTTCCTAGCAAAGTCCTTTGCTAGTCCTCGCGCGCCCGCGCGCACCGCGCATGCGCGGCCGTCTTCCCGCCCGAAACCGGCTCGAGCCGGCCAGTCCAGTATGTAGCAAGACAATACACTTCAAGGGAAGACACAACTCCAAAGGGGAGGCGGGCGGGTTTGTGAGAACAATCAGCCTGCTGTCCTCGGAGAATACCTTCTACAGGTATGTAGCATTCGCTTTCTCCGAGGACAAGCAGGCTGCTTGTTCTCACTGATGGGGTATCCCTAGCCCCCAGGCTCACTCAAAACAACAACCAAGGTCAATTGGGCCTCGCAACGGCGAGGACATAACTGAGATTGACCTAAAAAATTTACCAACTAACTGAGAGTGCAGCCTGGAACAGAACAAACAGGGGCCCTCGGGGGGGTGGAGTTGGATCCTAAAGCCCAAACAGGTTCTGAAGAACTGACTGCCCGAACCGACTGTCGCGTCGGGTATCCTGCTGCAGGCAGTAATGAGATGTGAATGTGTGGACAGATGACCACGTCGCAGCCTTGCAAATTTCCTCCATGGTGGCTGACTTCAAGTGGGCTACCGACGCAGCCATGGCTCTAACATTATGAGCCGTGACATGACCCTCAAGAGCCAGCCCAGCCTGGGCGTAAGTGAAGGAAATGCAATCTGCTAGCCAATTGGATATGGTGCGTTTCCCTACAGCCACTCCCCTCTTGTTGGGATCAAAAGAAACAAACAAACAATTGGGCGGACTGTCTGTGGGGCTGTGTCCGCTCCAGATAGAAGGCCAATGCTCTCTTGCAGTCCAATGTGTGCAGCTGACGTTCAGCAGGGCAGGAATGAGGACGGGGAAAAAATGTTGGCAAGACAATTGACTGGTTCAGATGGAACTCCGACACAACCTTCGGCAGAAACTTAGGGTGAGTGCGGAGGACTACTCTGTTATGATGAAATTTGGTGTAAGGGGCCTGGGCTACCAGGGCCTGAAGCTCACTGACCCTACGAGCTGAAGTAACTGCCACCAAGAAAATGACCTTCCAGGTCAAGTACTTCAGATGGCAGGAATTCAGTGGCTCAAAAGGAGGTTTCATCAGCTGGGTGAGAACGACATTGAGATCCCATGACACTGTAGGAGGCTTGACAGGGGGCTTTGACAAAAGCAAACCTCTCATGAAGCGAACAACTAAAGGCTGTCCTGAGATCGGCTTACCTTCCACACGGTAATGGTATGCACTGATTGCACTAAGGTGAACCCTTACAGAGTTGGTCTTGAGACCAGACTCAGACAAGTGCAGAAGGTATTCAAGCAGGGTCTGTGTAGGACAAGAGCGAGGATCTAGGGCCTTGCTGTCACACCAGACGGCAAACCTCCTCCATTGAAAGAAGTAACTCCTCTTAGTGGAATCTTTCCTGGAAGCAAGCAAGATGCGGGAGACACCCTCTGACAGACCCAAAGAGGCAAAGTCTACGCCCTCAACATCCAGGCCGTGAGAGCCAGAGACTGGAGGTTGGGATGCAGAAGCGCCCCTTCGTCCTGTGTGATGAGGGTCGGGAAACACTCCAATCTCCACGGTTCTTCGGAGGACAACTCCAGAAGAAGGGGGAACCAGATCTGACGCGGCCAAAAAGGAGCAATCAGAATCATGGTGCCTCGGTCTTGCTTGAGTTTCAACAAAGTCTTCCCCACCAGAGGTATGGGAGGATAAGCATACAGCAGACCCTCCCCCCAGTCCAGGAGGAAGGCATCCGATGCCAGCCTGCCGTGGGCCTGAAGCCTGGAACAGAACTGAGGGACTTTGTGGTTCACTCGAGATGCGAAGAGATCCACCAGGGGGGTGCCCCACGCCTGGAAGATCTGTCGCACTACTTTGGAACTGAGCGACCATTCGTGAGGTTGCATGATCCTGCTCAATCTGTCGGCCAGACTGTTGTTTACGCCTGCCAGGTATGTGGCTTGGAGCACCATGCCATGCCGGCGAGCCCAGAGCCACATGCTGACGGCTTCCTGACACAGGGGGTGAGATCCGGTGCCCCCCTGCTTGTTGACATAGTACATGGCAACCTGGTTGTCTGTCTGAATTTGGATAATTTGGTGGGACAGCCGATCTCTGAAAGCCTTCAGAGCGTTCCAGATCGCTCGTAACTCCAGAAGATTGATCTGCAAATCGCGTTCCTGGAGGGACCAGCTTCCTTGGGTGTGAAGCCCATCGACATGAGCTCCCCATCCCAGGAGAGACGCATCCGTGGTCAGCACTTTTTGTGGCTGAGGAATTTGGAAAGGACGTCCCAGAGTCAAATTGGACCAGATTGTCCACCAATACAGGGATTCGAGAAAACTCGTGGACAGGTGGATCACGTCTTCTAGACCCCCAGCAGCCTGATACCACTGAGAGGCTAGGGTCCATTGCGCAGATCTCATGTGAAGACGGGCCATGGGAGTCACATGAACTGTGGAAGCCATGTGGCCCAGCAATCTCAACATCTGCCGAGCTGTGATCTGCTGGGACGCTCGCACCCGCGAGACGAGGGACAACAAGTTGTTGGCTCTCGCCTCTGGGAGATAGGCGCGAGCCGTCCGGGAATCCAGCAGAGCTCCTATGAATTCGAGTTTCTGCACTGGGAGAAGATGGGACTTTGGGTAATTTATCACAAACCCCAGTCGCTCCAGGAGGCGAATAGTCATCTGCATGGACTGCAGGGCTCCTGCCTCGGATGTGTTCTTCACCAGCCAATCGTCGAGATATGGGAACACATGCACCCCCAGCCTGCGAAGTGCCGCTGCTACCACAGCCAGGCACTTTGTGAACACCCTGGGCGCAGAGGCGAGCCCAAAGGGTAGCACACAGTACTGGAAGTGGCGTGTGCCCAGCTGAAATCGCAGATACTGTCTGTGAGCTGGCAGTATCGGGATGTGCGTGTAGGCATCCTTCAAGTCCAGAGAGCATAGCCAATCGTTTTGCTGAATCATGGGGAGGAGGGTGCCCAGGGAAAGCATCCTGAACTTTTCTTTTACGAGATAGTTGTTCAGGGCCCTTAGGTCTAGGATGGGACGCATCCCCCCTGTTTTCTTTTCCACAAGGAAGTACCTGGAATAGAATCCCAGCCCTTCCTGCCCGGATGGCACGGGCTCGACCGCATTGGCGCTGAGAAGGGCGGAGAGTTCCTCTGCAAGTACCTGCTTGTGCTGGAAGCTGTAAGACTGAGCTCCCGGTGGACAATTTGGAGGTTTTGAGGCCAAATTGAAGGTGTATCCTTGCCGGACTATTTGCAGAACCCACTGATCGGAGGTTATGAGAGGCCACCTTTGGTGAAAAGCTATCAACCTCCCCCCGACCGGCAGGTCGCCCGGCACTGACACTGGGATGTCGGCTATGCTCTGCTGGAGCCAGTCAAAAGCTCGCCCCTTGCTTTTGCTGGGGAGCCGCGGGGCCTTGCTGAGGCGCACGCTGCTGACGAGAGCGAGCGCGCTGGGGCTTAGCCTGGGCCGCAGGCTGTCGGGAAGGAGGATTGTACCTACGCTTACCAGAAGCATAGGGACCAGTCTTCCTTCCCCCGAAAAATCTTCTACCTGTAGAGGTAGATGCTGAAGGCTGCCGGCGGGAGAACTTGTCGAATGCGGTGTCCCGCTGGTGGAGAGACTCTACCACCTGCTCGACTTTTTCCCCAAAAATGTTGTCCGCACGGCAAGGCGAGTCCGCAATCCGCTGCTGGAGTCTATTCTCCAGGTCGGCGGCACGCAGCCATGAGAGCCTGCGCATCACCACACCTTGAGCAGCGGCCCTGGACGCAACATCAAAAGTGTCATAAACTCCTCTGGCCAGGAATTTTCTGCACGCCTTCAGCTGCCTGACCACCTCCTGAAAAGGCTTGGCTTGCTCAGGGGGAAGAGCATCAACCAAGCCCGCCAACTGCCGCACATTGTTCCGCATGTGTATGCTCGTGTAGAGCTGGTAAGACTGAATCTTGGCCACGAGCATAGAAGAATGGTAGGCCTTCCTCCCAAAGGAGTCTAAGGTTCTAGGGTCTTTGCCCGGGGGCGCCGAAGCATGCTCCCTAGAACTCTTAGCCTTCTTTAGGGCCAAATCCACAACTCCAGAGTCGTGAGGCAACTGAGTGCGCATCAGCTCTGGGTCCCCATGGATCCGGTACTGGGACTCGATCTTCTTGGGAATGTGGGGATTACTTAATGGCTTGGTCCAGTTCGCAAGCAATGTCTTTTTCAGGACATGGTGCAAGGGAACAGTGGACGCTTCCTTAGGTGGAGAAGGATAGTCCAGGAGCTCAAACATTTCAGCCCTGGGCTCGTCCTCCACAACCACCGGGAAGGGGATGGCCGTAGACATCTCCCGGACAAAGGAAGCAAAAGACAGACTCTCGGGAGGAGAAAGCTGCCTTTCAGGAGAGGGAGTGGGATCAGAAGGAAGACCCTCAGACTCCTCGTCAGAGAAATATCTGGGATCTTCTTCTTCTTTCCACGAGGCCTCACCCTCGGTGTCAGACACAAGTTCACGGACCTGCGTCTGCAACCGCGCCCGGCTCGACTCCGTGGAGCCACGTCCACGATGGGGGCGTCAAGAGGTAGACTCCCTCGCCCGCATCGGCGAAGCTCCCTCCGCCGACGTAGTCGGGGAGCCCTCCTGGGAGGTGGCCGCGGTCGGCACCGCACGCGGTACCGACGTCGGGGACCTCACCCCGGGCGATGGGCCAGCCGGCGCCATGCTCGACGGTACCGGAGGCGCAAGCACCGCCGGTACCGGAGGGGTAGGGCGCAACAGCTCTTCCAGAATCTCTGGGAGAACGGCCCGGAGGCTCTCGTTCAGAGCGGCTGCAGAGAAAGGCATGGAGGTCGATGCAGGCGTCGACGTCAGAACCTGTTCCGGGCGTGGAGGCTGTTCCGGGCTGTCCAGAGTGGAGCGCATCGACACCTCTTGAACAGAGGGTGAGCGGTCCTCTCGGTGCCGATGCCTGCTGGGTGCCGACTCCCTCGGCGACCCAGAGCTCTCGGTGCCGACGCGGGAAGGGGACCGGTGTCGATGCTTCTTCGACTTCTTCCGAAGCATGTCACCGGACCTTCCCGGCACCGACGAGGAGGACGTAGAATCCATCCGTCGCTTCCTCGGGGCCGAGACCGAAGAGGGTCGATCTCGGGGGGGCTGTACCGCAGGAGCCCTCAGGGTAGGAGGAGACCCACCCGAGGGCTCACCGCCACCAGCAGGGGAAAGGACAGCCCTCACCTGCACTCCACTCGATGCACCACCGTCCGACGACATCAGGAGACGAGGTCCCGGTACCACCGACGTCGATGCAGCTATCCGATGTCTCAGTGCCGATGCAGAGGGCCGATGCCTCGATGCACTCGATGCACTGGCAGCCAAGGATGAAGGTCTGGACGCTGATGACGTCGATGCACACGATGACCCCGGTGCCGATGCCGACGAAGCGCCCGAGAACAAAACGTTCCACTGGGCCAATCTCGCTACTTGAGTCCGCCTTTGTAACAGGGAACACAGACTACAGTTCTGGGGACGGTGCTCGGCCCCCAGACACTGAAGACACGAAGAGTGCCTATCAGTGAGCGAGATTACCCGGGCGCACTGGGTGCACTTCTTGAAGCTGCTGGAAGGCTTCGATGTCATGGGCGGAAAAATCACGCCGGCGAAGTCAAAATCCGAAATGACGAATTTGGAGCACCAAAACTTTAAGGGAGAAAAAATCTCGACCGAGGCCGAAAAGAGGCCTACCCCGACGACGAAAGAAAACTTACCGGGGCAAAACTGGAAATACGGGAAGGGGAAAATGAAACCCAAGGGGGTTTTCGGAGCACTTCCCGACAGATATAGAAACTTTTCCGAAGAAAAACACGTCAGTAAAACACGGACGTGCGAGGTCGACTCTCCGGGGCTCGACACGACAAAAACACAGCCGTACCGAGTGCGGACGAAAGAAGACTGGCCGGCTCGAGCCGGTTTCGGGCGGGAAGACGGCCGCGCATGCGCGGTGCGCGCGAGGACTAGCAAAGGACTTTGCTAGGAAGATTCCGATTGGAGGGGCTGCCGAGGACGTCACCCATCAGTGAGAACAAGCAGCCTGCTTGTCCTCGGAGAAATCTCTGTTGCATGCTCTTTTCAATAGTTTTCTGGAATACCCCCTTCCTTCCAACTTTGATATCAAATCATGTGCTTGAGACTTGAAGTCCTCCATGTTTGGACAATTTCATCTAATTCTAAGCATTTGGGAGTAAAGTAGGCTATTTTTCAAATGCTGTGGATGACAACTTGAATAAGCCATAAAAGTGTTTCTGTCTGTTGGCTTTGTGACAAAACTATTATCAAGCTACATCTAAAAAAATTAATGTTGGAATAAGAAAAAAATGTTCTATAGACTGGATATGATTCTCACAGTTGTTCAGCCAATACACAAATTGATGAAATTCCCCTACTGACCCTGTTGACAACATAAAAATATCATCAATATAGCTCTCCAAAAGGTGAACAGTCGATCCATTAGATGTGACATCTATAAGGGGGTCTTTTTTTAGCGCCAGGTAAAAATACTAGACCCTCTAAATTAGCAATTGAAGGAGCCAGAGTAACCCCCATTGCTACTCTGCTAATACAACTGATCTTCAAACATGAAAATAAGTTCTCCTTCATGGCTAATCTGGCTAGTTGGACCAAAAACTCCATAGAACAGTATGAGATGTTTGTTGGAATGTAATTGTATTTTTACATGCATTGCCTGTCACCTATTATTTCTCTGTGATTACTCTGTGACCTCTGATGTGAATTACTTAGAGAGGTCACACAGCTATGCAACTTCCTGTGGGGGATAGATGCAGCAGACACAGCACATGGAGCACATGGAGCTCATGATCTCTCCTAACCTGAGAGGATCTATGGTGGTGTGAGCATCCATTACCATCTAAGCACATGGAAGGAGCTGATAATACAAATGTATAGTAATATGTATATATAAGCCTGTCTGATTATAATCTAACTACAAACTGTGAGTAAACAGATGTTTTGTTACTTCAACTTTAAAGTGACTCAGCAGTGAATTATTCAGGGGTGAATGAGAGAGAGATGAAGAAAGAAATTAACATTTCTAAAGCTGAAGCTGTGTGTACTGAAATCTGCTAATTATTTACTACAAATAATCCAACAAAAGGGTTATGGGCCCAGGGTCCAGGAATTGAAAAAGAAGAGAAATATTACCAGGCAGAAAAAAAGGCCACATTTTTCTCTTAAGTTTTAAAGGAAAGATTCAGTCTGTCTCTCTCTCCCCCCACACAGCAGACAGAAGGCTAAGAAAATGGCTGAGGGAAGAAATTCACCATTGTTCTATTCTCTCAAGGTGCCTAAATTAACTGAGTTTAATTATCAGCAGTGGGAACTAAGATTTATATGTCTCCTTCGAGCAAAAGGATTAAATATATGCTTAGACCAAGACAGAACAGCTGAAAATATGGCTGAATGGGACAATGCAAACTATTATGTGAAGTGCATGCTTTTGGAAGCTCTCTCAGAGAAACAAGCCATATTAGTGGAGGGAAAAGATACACCAAAGGACATTTTATATAAACTGAGAACTATGTATGCAACTACATATGCAAAGCAGCAACCAATTTGGCTGGCAGAGTTGAATGAAACCAAATTAAGGGATAAAAGTAAATGTAATGATCACATTATGCATCTTATGTCTTCATTTCAAAAGTTAGAACTTTCTGGAATTCCCATGTGTGATGCATTGAAAAGAGCATTTCTTTTTACCTCACTATCAAAGAAGTTTGATGTTTTTAGGTCTGTAAATGAGGCCATTGAAGGGCAATCTTTTGAACAGACAACATCAAAACTAAGGCAGGAATGCATAATAAATGATTCTGAGGAGATGTGTTCTCAAAGTCAGTCAGAGAGAAATGAAACAAATTTCTTGGCAAAGAACAGAGGAAGGCGGAGCTATGGGAAAACTCCACCCAAGGGCAAGCTGATTTGCTACTCATGTGGAAAGGAGGGACATGTATCTAAATGGTGTAAGGAAACACAAAACACTCCCTCTAGCTCACCTAAGCCAATGGAACTAAAGAATTTTCAAACCAGGAAATGTATGAAGGACAAAGATAAACACAAGGGCTTTCTAATGGCAGAAAAATCTTTGACTATGGTAAATAATAATTCAAATGAAAGTACTTGGATTTTGGATTCAGGGAGCACATGCCATTTAACCAATTGTAAGGATTTCTTTCAGGAAATGTGTCCAGAGGAAGGTATTCTTAAAACTGCAAACGCAGGGACTGCTAAGATCCAAGCAAAAGGTATTGGATTCTTAAAATGCAAAGTGTCTAATGAAGTTAAAGAAATTCCTGTAAGTGATGTCTTGTATATTCCCCAAGCAGTTTGCAATATGCTTAGTGTATCTACATTAGATAAGAAGGGATTTGCGATTCATTTTGAAAACAGTAAGTGCACAATCTCTAAAAATGATGAAGTGTATGCTGAAGCTTTTATGCATAATGATGTTTATAAACTGAGCATTTCAGGTGAAGCCTCACATATGGCGCAAGTAAGGAAGAATGATGGTAAATGTAGTCTGGAAATCTGGCATCGCCGCCTGGGACATCGTGATTTTAAGGTGATCCAGGATCTTTACAGTAGGCAACTAGCCACAGGCATTCAGATAAGTGCAAATGCTGGTAAAATGGAGAAATGCATAGACTGTGTTACTCAAAAAGGTGTGAGACCCTCATTTCCTGCATACACAGGAAATAGGAGTAATAAAGTGCTGGACTTAATACACAGTGACTTATGTGGACCGTTTAATATCCCATCATTGGGAAATAACAGATTTGTGCTAATATTCTTGGATGATTTCTCTAGATATTGTGTGGCCTATTTGCTGAAAGAGAAAAGTCAAGTCACAGACATGCTGAAGAAATACGTAGCCATGGTGAGCAATAAATTTGAAAGAAAACCAAAGGTTCTTCAGACTGACAATGGTGGTGAGTTCACTTCACAAAGCATGCGCACATTTCTAGAACAAGAAGGCATTCAGCATATCACAACAGTAGCTTATACACCAGAGCAAAATTCTGTTGCAGAGAGAAAATTTAGGTCACTTGTGGAAATGACCAGATGTATGCTGTCAGATAGCAATCTCCCTAAAAGACTATGGGGGGAAGCAATTCTCACAGCAGTGTACCTACAAAACAGAATGCCAACTAAAGGCGCTGAGCGCACACCACATGAGACATGGCATGGTAGGAAGCCAAACCTGTCACACATAAGAACATTTGGAAGTACAGCATATGCTCATATACCAAAGCAAAGAAGGCGTAAGCTGGATTCCACAACAGAAAGGGGCATTTTAGTTGGCTATGCTCCAGGACACAAAGGATATAGAATTTTGAATCTGAAAACTGGCATTGTTGGCATAAGACATGTTACATATTTTGATGAAAACAAAAGGGTTGATAAAGGCTGGATTATCCCAGATGAGCCTTATCATCCAGAATATGAAACTAGAACCATAATAGACATGCCAGTGTATATAAATGCCATACCAAGGCAGATGTCTGAAAGCAACTCATCTGTATCTAACGAGGAACAGGCAGAGGAAACAGACACAGAAAGGATCATTGAAGAAGACAGTACAGTTGGAGAAGGGGAATCAATTGGAGAAGAACTCTCAGATTTAGAGGATGCGGAAAGGTCAGACCAACCTGTTGTCAGACGCTCATCCAGGGAAAACAAAGGTGTTCCACCCCCAAGACTGTCTTACCTAACAAAGTCAGCAGAAGCTCAAGAGCCCTTAACATGGGATGAGATTGAGAAAATGCCAGCAGAAGAAGCTGCTGAATGGCGTAAAGCTGCACAAGAAGAAATTGATGCATTGGATAAAAATAATACTTGGATTCTTACAAAATTACCTCCTGGCAAGAAAGCTATAGGATGCAAATGGGTATTCAAGTTAAAAAGGAATGCACAAGGAAAAGTGGAAAGGTATAAAGCCAGATTAGTCGCAAAGGGATATCTTCAAAAATATGGAGAAGATTTTGATGAAGTGTTTGCACCTGTAGTGAAACACACGACAATCAGAACACTTCTGAGCATTGCAGTCTCAAAAGGCATGCAAGTCAAACACATTGATGTGAAAACAGCGTTTCTTCATGGAGAAATAACTGAAGACTTGTACATGGAACAACCAACAGGTTTCATAAATACAAAACAAAGACAGCTAGTGTGTAAATTAAACAAAGGTCTTTATGGATTAAAGCAAAGTGCAAAATGTTGGAATGATAAATTGCATGAAATATTGACAAATTTAGGATTTAAGCAAGGTGAAGCAGATAAATGCTTGTACACTAGGTGCAGAAATGGACAATATGCATACATTTTAGCTTTTGTTGATGATCTGCTCATTGCAAGCAAAAGTGAGCAAGAGTACAAGGACACTGTAAAGTGTTTAAACCAGAATGTTGAGATAAAAGAACTTGGTAATGTGTCATACTATCTTGGTATAGAAATTGAGAAACAAAATGATGGTTCTTATCTTCTAAGCCAGAAGCAGAAAATAAATGAGCTTATTGAAAGTTTAGGTATGCAAGATGCCCAAGTTGTAAGCACTCCCATGATCACTGATTTTCTGAAGGATGAAACAGTAAGAGAACCTTTACCAGATAACATCCAATATAGATCAGCCATAGGTAAGCTTTTATATCTAGCTACCACATACAGGGCTGATATAGCAAATGCAGTAGGAATTTTGAGCAGAAGGGTCAGCTCACCTACCAAATCAGATTGGACTGCAGTTAAAAGGATGGTAAGGTATTTAAAGGGTACCATTGATTGTAAATTAAAGATTTCAGCCAATAGTAATCCAAAACTAATATGTTACTGTGATTCAGATTGGGCAGGGGATCATTCTGATTATAAATCCACAAGTGGATATGTGTTTATGTATGGAAATGTACAAATTTCATGGGCCAGTCATAAACAAAGTATTGTGAGTTTGTCTTCTACAGAAGCTGAATACGTGGCCGTATCGGAAGCGTGCAGAGAACTGATGTGGATTGAAAAACTTTTGCTGGATTTCGGAATAGCTGAAAAGAGACCAATCCAGTTAATGGAAGATAATCAGAGCTGCATCCGACTGTCACAGAATGACAAGGTTCAGTCACGCACCAAGCACATCGCAACGAAATACCACAACGTGCGAGAGTTGGCGAAAGAAGGGGTCATCAGTCTACACTATTGTCACACCAGTGAGATGACAGCTGACATCATGACCAAACCGTTACCCAGAGAACATTTTGTGAATCTGCGTATAAAGCTTGGACTTTGTATGAATAAATAATTGCATGACAGTTATGCATGAGAAGGGGTTTGTTGGAATGTAATTGTATTTTTACATGCATTGCCTGTCACCTATTATTTCTCTGTGATTACTCTGTGACCTCTGATGTGAATTACTTAGAGAGGTCACACAGCTATGCAACTTCCTGTGGGGGATAGATGCAGCAGACACAGCACATGGAGCACATGGAGCTCATGATCTCTCCTAACCTGAGAGGATCTATGGTGGTGTGAGCATCCATTACCATCTAAGCACATGGAAGGAGCTGATAATACAAATGTATAGTAATATGTATATATAAGCCTGTCTGATTATAATCTAACTACAAACTGTGAGTAAACAGATGTTTTGTTACTTCAACTTTAAAGTGACTCAGCAGTGAATTATTCAGGGGTGAATGAGAGAGAGATGAAGAAAGAAATTAACATTTCTAAAGCTGAAGCTGTGTGTACTGAAATCTGCTAATTATTTACTACAAATAATCCAACAATGTTGAGACTTCTGGGCCACATGGTCTCCACAGTGCATGTGACGCCCATGGCACGCCTGCACATAAGATCTGCTCAACGGACCCTAGCTTCCCAGTGGTATCAAGCTGCGGGGAATCTAGATGATGTGATCCAGCTATCCACCGATTTTCACAATGCCCTTCAGTGGTGGACAATTCAATCCAATTTGACCCTGGGACATCCCTTTCAGATTCCTCAGCCTCAAAAAATGCTGACCACGGATGCATCTCTTCTGGGGTGGGGAGCGCATGTAGATGGGCTCCACACTCAGGAAGCTTGGTCCCTCCAGGAATCAGATCAATCTCCTGGAGCTGCGAGCGATCTGGAACGCTCTGAAGGCTTTCAGAGATCGGCTGTCCAATCAAATTATTGAAATTCAGACAGACTTATCAGGTTGCCATGTATTACGTCAACAAGCAGGGGGGCACCGGATCTCGCCCCCTGTGTTGGGAGGCCGTCCAGATGTGGCTTTGGGCTCGCCGTCATGGCATGTTTCTCCAGGCCACGTATCTGGCAGGCATAAACAACAGTCTGGCCGACAGATTGAGCAGGATCATGCAACCAGGAAAAGAATCGGTTCGGCCGCTGGATCACCGAGGGCTAAAAGGGGCGATCAAGGAAGATAAAGACGTAGCGGAGAGATTGAATGAATTCTTTGCTTCGGTCTTCACCGAGGAAGATTTGGGTGGGATACCGGTGTCGGAAATGGTATTCCAAGCGGACGAGTCGGAGAAACTTACTGACTTCACAGTAAACCTGGAGGACATAATGGGGCAGTTCAGCAAACTGAAGAGTAGCAGATCTCCTGGACCGGATGGTATTCATCCTAGAGTACTGATAGAACTGAAAAATGAGCTTGCGGAGCTACTGTTAGTGATATGCAATTTATCCTTAAAATCGAATGTAGCACTGGAAGATTGGAGGGTGGCCAATGTAACGCCAATTTTTTAAAAAGGTTCCAGGGGAGATCCGGGAAATTATAGACTGGTGAGTCTGACATCGGTGCTGGGGAAAATGGTAAAGGCTATTATCAAAAACAAAATTACAGAGCACATCCAAAGACATGGATTACTGAGACCAAGTCAGCACTGCTTTTGTGTGGGGAAATCTTGCCTGACCAATTTACTTCAGTTCTTTGAAGGAGTAAACAAACGTGGACAAAGGGGAGACGGTTGATATTGTGTATCTGGATTTTCAAAAGGCGTTTGACAAGGTACCTCATGAAAGGCTACAGAGAAAATTGGAGGGAAATGGGATAGGAGGAAATGTCCTATTCTGGATTAAAAACTGGTTGAAGGATAGGAAACAGAGAGTGGGGTTAAATGAGCAGTATTCACAATGGAGAAGGGTAGTTAGTGGGGTTCCTCAGGGGTCTGTGCTTGGACCACTGCTTTTTAATATATTTATAAATGATTTAGAAATGGGAGTAACTAGCGAGGTAATTAAATTTGCTGATGACACAAAGTTATTCAAAGTCGTTAACTCGCAACAGGATTGTGAAAAATTACAGAAGGACCTTATGAGACTGGGAGACTGGGCAGCTAAATGGCAGATGACGTTTAATGTGAGCAAGTGCAAAGTGATGCATGTGGGAAATAAGAACCCGAATTATAGCTTTGTCATGCAAGGTTCCACATTAGGAGTTACGGACCAAGAAAGGGATCTGGGTGTCGTCGTCGATAATACACTGAAACCTTCTGCTCAGTGTGCTGCTGCGGCTAGGAAAGCGAATAGAATGTTGGTTATTATTAGGAAAGGTATGGAAAACAGGTGTGAGGATGTTATAATGCAGTTGTAGCGCTCCATGGTGCGACCGCACCTTGAGTATTGTGTTCAATTCTGGTCGCCGCATCTCAAGAAAGATGTAGTAGAATTGGAAAAGGTGCAGCAAAGGGCGACTAAAATGATAGCGGGGATGGAACGACTTCCCTATGAAGAAAGACTAAGGAGGCTAGGGCTTTTCAGCTTGGAGAAGAGACGGCTGAGGGGAGACATGATAGAGGTATATAAAATAATGAGTGGAGTAGAACAGGTGGATATGAAGCGTCTGTTCATGCTTTCCAAAAATACTAGGACTAGGGGCCATGCGATGAAACTACAGTGTAGTAAATTTAAAACAAATCGGAGAAAATTTTTCTTCACCCAACGCATAATTAAACTCTGGAATTTGTTGCTGGAGAACGTGGTGAAGGCGGTTAGCTTGGCAGAGTTTAAAAAGGGGTTAGACGGTTTCCTAAAGGACAAGTCCATAAACCGCTACTAAATGGACTTGGGAAAAATCCACAATTCCAGGAATAACATGTATAGAATGTTTGTACGTTTGGGAAGCTTGCCAGGTGCCCTTAGCCTGGATTGGCCGCTGTCGTGGACAGGATGCTGGGCTCGATGGACCCTTGGTCTTTTCCCAGTGTGGCATTACTTATGTACTTATGTAACCTTACGAGTGGTCGCTCAACTACAGAGTTGTTCACAAGATCTTCCGAGAGCGGGGCACCCCCTCAGTGGATCTTTTTGCCACTCAGCTCAATCACAAGCTCCCTCAGTTCTGTTCCAGACTTCAGGCCCATGACAGGCTAGCGTCAGATGCCTTTCTCCTTCATTGGGGGATGGGCCTTCTGTACGCGTATCCTCCCATACATTTGGTGGTGAAGACTTTGCTGAAACTCAAGCAAGACCGCGGAACCATGATTCTGATTGCGCCCTTCTGGCCGCGTCAGATTTGGTTCCCTCTTCTTCTGGAGTTGTCCTCCGAGGAACCGTGGAGATTGGAGTGTTTTCCAACCCTCATCACTCAGAACGAGGGGGGTGCTTCTGCACCCCGACCTCCAGTCCCTGGCTGTCATGGCCTGGATGTTGAGAGCGAAGACTTCGCTTCCTTGGGTCTTTCTGAGGGTGTCTCACGAGTCTTGCTTCCAGGAAAGATTCCACAAAGAAGTGTTACTCTTAAGTGGAGGAGGTTTTCCGTCTGGTGTGATAGCAAGGCCCTAGATCCTTGCTCTTGTCCTACACAGACCCTGCTTGAATACCTTCTGCACTTGTCAGAGTCTGGTCTCAAGACCAACTCCGTAAGAGTTCATTTTAGTGTAATTAGTGCTTTCCATTATCGTGTAGAGGGTAAGCCTATCTCTGGACAGCCTTTAGTTGTTCGCTTCATGAGAGGTTTGCTTTTGTCAAAGCACCCAGTCAAACCTCCACCAATGTCATGGGATCTCAATGTTGTCCTCACCCAGCTGATGAAACCTCCTTTTGAGCCACTGGATTCCTGCCATCTGAAGTACTTGACCTGGAAGGTCATTTTCTTGGTGGCGGTTACTTCAGCTCGTAGTGTCAGTGAGCTCCAAGCCTTGGTAGCCCATGCTCCTTATACTAAATTTCATCATAACAGAGTAGCCCTGCGCACTCACCCTAAGTTCTTGCTGAAGGTGGTGTCGGAGTTCCATCTGAACCAGTCAATTGTCTTGCCAACATTCTTTCCCAGTCCTCATACCTGCCCTGCTGAACGTCAGTTGCATACATTGGACTGCAAGCGAGCATGGGCCTTCTATCTGGAGCGGACAAGCCCATTCAGACAGTCCGCCCAAATGTTTGTTTCTTTTGATCCCAACAGAAGGGGAGTGGCTGTCGAGAAACGCACCATTTCTAATTGGCTAGCAGATTGCATATCCTTCACTTACACCCAAGCTGGGCTGACTCTTGAGGGTCATGTCACGGCTCATAGTGTTAGAGCCATGGCAGAAGAGATTTGCAAGGCTGCGAAGTGGTCATCAATCCACACATTCACATCTCATTACTGCCTTCCGCAGGATACCCGAAGCGACAGTCGGTTCGGGCAGTCGGTGCTGCAGAATATGTTTGTGGTCTAGAATCCAACTCCACCCCCCTAGGCCCATTTTTGTTGTAAGAGAAGTTTAGTCAGCTTGAGACCGATACCCCTGGCAGTATGATCCAACTGAGTGGTTCCTGATGAAGCCCTGTTGAAAAACAACAGTTGAATTGTGGGGTTGTCAAGCCAGCATTTATTAAGCTACGTTGATGCATGCCATGCTGTAGCTTGAAAAATTTTTGTTACTCAGTTATCTTTAATATTTGTGCTCTAGTATGGGCTTTTTTTGTATTTAAAAAAATTGTGCTCTATTATGGGCAATTTTGCATGATGCTCCTATATGGGCATTTTTGAATAAGTGGAGTAGGGAATATTTACCCCATGAAAGAAACTTGATCACGGGCACAAAGTCTTTTATAGATAATAGTGTCTTGTTGATTAGACCTTGGCAGAAGCCTTGGTTTCTGAGGGTATTTCCCACTTTCCTCATTTCTTTACATTCATTCCACACAACCCTTTGGATTGGGTTTGGCTGTTTTTCAGTTCTCTGGAGTATTAGATTATCTGTTTAGGATTAACAGCCCATACTGTTTTTTTCATCATATTACAAATGGAGTCACCTAGGTTTTGGGAGTGGAGGTCTGAGCTACATGATTTTTGATGATCACAGGATTCTTGCCTCTATTCCCTCGCCCCCGTGGCACCATCCAGACAGCTTTAAACTAAAAAAAAAAAAAAAAAAAAGAATAAGGAACTGTTTTGGTTGTGGGGAATGTTATTTAGACTGTATTCTACATGGTTGTTTTAAGTTTCCTTGTGTACCGATGTGAATAAACAAGATTTATTAAAAAAAAAAAAAAAAAAAACTATGGTCAAACCATTTCCCAATAAGAGTTTTGAAGAAATAAATGTACCAGATCATTTTAACCATAGAAGTTTTGTCTTTTCTTTGTTAAGCTTAAAGTTGTAGGCAATACTAAACTGTACAATTCTTTCTAGACATTGTGTAACACTAGGTACAACAGCAATTATGTCCATGTCAACTGGAAGTAATAGAAACATATCATCGACATAAGAAAAGAACTTAGTGCCGAGAAACAAAAAACCATGGCTGAACAAAGACATATTGACATTAAATAGAGACAAAAACAGGGGACAGCCTTGTGCATCTCCAATCAGATGAAAGTTTGTTGTTCATCCTAATATGTATGGGTCAAAAACTCCTTGAACCATTCCAATCAATAGAATATCATGGTCCACTGTATCAAAAGCTACAGTAAGGTCAAATTGTAGTAGTATTGCAGCTTTACCCTGAGCAAACAATGATTTTACCTCTGATATAATAGCCAGCAACATAGCCTCAGTTGAATTAAATGGTCTAAAGCTGAACTGTGAAGAATATAAACGATCAAATTTGGATTTAAAAAAATCAGAGTAATTCTGTGACATAGGCCTCTAGTAATTTTGCAAGAAGAGGAATGTTGGCAACAGGTTGATAACTGGCTGGTTGACTGGTGGCAATATTTAAATTTTTTAAAATCAAAGTTAAGATGATACCACCCCACGCATTAGGAAAAGACCCATTATGCAAAAAATCATTCAGAAAAGTAGTAAGCCAGTCAACCACCTTGTGCCAGAAGATGGACAGCTATCCAACAAGCAGCTAGATTTGGATAATTTCATTCATATTGATTTAGTCTTAGAGACTGTAAAAAATGGAAAATCTGACCAAACTGGCAGCTGGGCAGTTGCCCTGTACTTAATTTAACTGTATCAAAATCAAATCAATTCTTGTATACCACTAATATCCCCTTTCCAGGGTTCAGTGCGGTTTACATTCTATTCTAGGTGAGACAAAAGCCAATAATGTTAGTGTGAGGTATGAGAACAATTACGAGCACTGCTGTAATGGATGAGACCAAAAACATTATAAAAGAGGATACTGGATGATACTAGGAGGTAGAAGTCAATGGATTGTTATGATCCGGAGGGAAAGAAATTCTAATCTTTTCAATTTTGTCTGAAAAATGATGTGCCAAACAATCAGCAGTGGGGTAAAGTTGTAAATCATCCCTATTAAAATGACACCGCAAAGCCAAAGGCAGAAGAGCACCCATAGAATGAATAGCAACATGATATGTTGTCCTTTGCAATCTAGGGAATCCATGTAAAGAAGAAGTCATCGATCACTGCACAGTTGCAATGGCGATAAACACCAATATCACAATCTGTCATTCTATTTGTTTTTGCTGTATCATCCACCACAACTGGTGCTACTTCGTGCAGCTGAGAGAGAGTCTGTAATGTGTGTGTTTCCGATAAAAAGCCTTTCAAAAATTAAAGATAATATGCCCAAGACCATCACATAATAACAGTAATAGCATTCAACATGAGGAATTTTACAGTTCCAATTGGAATGTGCATAAAGGGCTCCCATACAAGTAAAGCTTCACCACGTATCCATAATTCAGAACTTCATCAGGTGTCCAAATCTGCAAGGTCCCCATAGCTACCTGTATGGAGGAAGGAGGCAAAAGCTCAATTAGATGTGAACATATTGTTTAAAACCATGAATAATTCAGAAAGGGTACTACACTATCCCTAGGCTTTGCAAACACATCACATGCAGTGCACATGTAGGGGGGAAAGGGCCAGCCATAAACAGGACTATGAGCAAAATAATCCTGAGCCAAGCAGGAAATTTTTCACTGACTGAGAGCTGGAGGGACCTGTGCATATAAAAGACCCCGACATAATTCTATATTAGATGTTTTTAATAGGCATACTACCCATGCTACCCAAAATCCATAAACCTGGAAACCCTGGCAGACCAATCATATCAGGTATTGGCACACTCACGGAGGAAATATCTGGATTCACAGAGGGAATTCTGAAACCTCTCGTACACAAAACTAACAGCTTCATACTTTCTGAATAAATTGAAAAATATCAAGCAATTACCACCAAACACCCTTCTGGTCACGATGGATGTAGAATCACTATATAGCAACATTCCACATGCAGATGGCATAGCTGCATGTGGGAGACTCCTAAAAAGATCCACACTGGACCATCAATACTCACCAGAAACTGTTACAAAATTAATCAAATTTATTTTAACTCACAACTACTTCCACTTTAACAATGATATCTATCTACAAATAATGGGCACCAGGACAGCACCCCAATATGCCAACCTTTTTATGGCTGAGCTGGAAGAGACATTTCTGAATACATACCAGACCAAACCTCTAAAATACTACCGGTACATCGATGACATTTTTATGATTTGGACGGAGGGGGAAGAAACTCTGAAACAATTTTACTGTTCCTTCAATACATACCATCCTACAATCAGATTCAAAATTGACTACTCCCCAGAAAAAGTCAATTTTTTGGACACCACAGTCTCAATCAGTGATGGCTGTATACAAACATCTGTATACAAGAAACCCACAGACAGATGCAGCTACCTCCACAACTCCAGCTTCCACCCTTCACATACAAAAAGATCCATTGTTTACAGCCAAGCAACACGATACCGCCGTATCTGCTCGGACCCAGGGGATAGAGACAGACACCTTGAAACCCTGACTGTATCCTTCAAACAGAAAGGCTACAACCCCAAAATAATCTCCAAGAATATTGCCTCCTCCCTCAAAACACCCAGGGAAAATCTGCTACAGTACAAAGAAAAAAAAAGCCACAGACAGAATTCCCTGTGTAATGACATACAACCCAGAGCTGGAGAAACTGAGGAAAATCATAAGAGACCTACAGCCCCTACTCCAGGAAGATGAATTACTGAAAGAGATATTCCCATCCCCACCAGTGCTGGCCTTCCGACATCCACCAAACTTAAAACACAAGCTAATCAGAAGTAAACTCCCAACACAGACTGAAAATGAAGAGAAGGGCACATTTCCCTGCAATACATCCAGCTGCAAGCTATGCAAAAACATTTCACAGGACCCCACAGTCATTCACAAGGGAAAAATATTCAACATAAAGGAATCTTTCACATGCTCATCTTCCAATGTGGTATATATCATTCAGTGTAAAAAATGTAACAAAGGATGCTATGAGGCAGATGCAGCAACCAAACGTAAAAAAATCTAAATCGTTAAAGTCCCTAACGATTTTAAAATAACGAAACATGCACCAAAAAAAAAAGTCACACATGCTGAGATCGGTAGTGAAACGTACAATGTATCAAAGAATCACAATACACATCGTTAATTGGCACCCAAATCATGCGCAGAGCAGCCAAGCGTTATGTTAGCTGCTCTGCGCATGCCACAAACAGTCAAAACACAGTCAAATCGCAAGCACATGGCTCCCAAATAAAAATAAAAAAAAAGGGTCGGGAGGGGGCAAGGGCGCTCATCAGGAGCGTCCTGTACAGACGGCCTTGCCCCCCCCCCCCCCGCTGCTCCCCACTTTCCGCCGCTCCCCCCACCCCGAAAAAGCAAACTTCTAGCAGCCCCTGCCCCCTCCCCACTTTCCGCTGCTCCCCCCACCCCGAAAAAGCAAACTTCTAGAAGCCCCTGCCCCCCTCCCTTCCTCACTACTCTGTCACCTCAGCTCCGCCTCCTGACATCCTCCGTCGCGCCCCGCCCCCTTTTGGGGTCGTCGCCGCCATTCCCCTCCTCCATCGGGCCCCCCTTCCTCTTACCGGGCCCGTGCAGCGCCTCTCTCCTCTGTCCGAAGGCGCTGCACGGGCAAGAAGAACGCTGAATCAGCTGATGCCTGCCTTCGCCTAGCTTCGATAGAGCGTCTTTCTCCTCCTGGGCCCGCCCCTGTCTGACGTCAGTAACCTACGTAGGTTACTGACGTCAGACAGGGGCGGGCCCAGGAGGAGAAAGACGCCCATCGCGAAGGCAGGCATCAGCTGATTCAGCGTTCTTCTTGCCCGTGCAGCGCCTTCGGACAGAGGAGAGAGGCGCTGCACGGGCCCGGTAAGAGGAAGGGGGGCCCGATGGAGGAGGGGAATGGCGGCGACGACCCCAAAAGGGGGCGGGGCGCGGACGGAGGATGTCGGGAGGCGGAGCTGAGGTGACAGAGTAGTGAGGAAGGGAGGGGGCAGGGGCTTCTAGAAGTTTGCTTTTTCGGGGTGGGGGGAGCGGCGGAAAGTGGGGGGGGGGCAAGGCCGTCCGTACAGGACGCTCCTGATGAGCGCCCTTGCCCCCTCCCGATCCTTTTTTTATTTTATTTTTTTATGTGTTTTCTGAGGTCCTTTGGACCAATCACAGCGCTTTTAGCTCTGCTAATGCGCTGGGATTGGCTCAAAGTTTGTTTATTTTTTCACTTAACACTTTTTCCTGCCACGGAGCTGTCCTAACGAGAGGTCCAGACCTCTCGTTAGTTTTCCTGCCTTTTTCCTGCGTAAAGGCAATCGGAAAAGGTTAGTACATGTCGTTTCAATGGGGTTTTCACACTAATTGCTCATCTCCATTCCGTTTTCGTTAGCTGCTACTGTCGTCGGAAAATAGGCTTAAGTGCATGGAAAGGATAGGAAATTCTTCCCTGAGGGCTCATTTAACGATGAAAAACGTTTAGTGCATCTACCTCTATATTGGAGAAACAGGCCAGATGCTTAAGACAAGATTCAATCTGCACAGACATCACATGAAAATAGCCGGTGCCAGTCAGGCCCCCACCCCTGTGGGCCAACACTTTACACGACCAGAACACTGAACCAGTGATTTCACAGTAAAAATCCTGAAAGGTAACTTTAAAACGATACAGGAAGCCAAAACCTTTGAAGTCAGAATGATTGAATATTTTGACACCCAACAGACAGGACTTAATAAGGATCTGGGTTTTCTAGCCCATTGTAAACCATAAAGTTGTATTTCTCTGTTTATCACCCTCCTCCCACCTACCCACACCCATCCTATTAGAATATCAATGAAATGCTTTGATGTCCCCATGCATACCCCCACCCTCCCACTCTGTCAGACTGTCAAAGTAATGCTTTGATGTTTCTCTTATATATACTATCTGCTAACACATTTGCTTATTTCCGATCTGACGAAGAAGGGCAACCTTCGAAGGCTAATCAAGAAATGTATTAAGTTATGTCCAATAAAAAGGTATCATCTTATTTTCTTTTCCATGTTTTATTTTGTTTAATTTCTATTGATAACCTTTAAGAGTGGACTAACACGGCTACCACACCTCTTTACTTAATAGGCATACTTAAATTCTTTTTATTGAGTTTTAGCAATAAAATAACAAATCAATACCAAATGTATTACCAAGGAGCACAGATAATGTTAAAAAGTACAATTGTGCCTAAGATTAAGTAAAAGGTTATATTGCAATGTGCTCAATGTATGTGTACATCAACGACAGGCAATGTAAAGTAGATAGTCACAGGACAGAGAGCTGAGAATGCTATAATTTCTCAGAGTGATATCCTATGGCTGCCTGCAAATCCCTTACATTATTACACACCACACTGAAGGGCTAGAATCACCCTGTGTATTTCTAGATGCCCTACCCACTCCATCACTGTCCCGGCCCGTACCTTCCGGACTTCTCCTCCCTCCCTGCACTTTGTCATGTCTGCTGTGTTCTGCCCTCCTATAACAATGTCTTTGAAAATCATTTGTATCTGAAAGATGCAGAATAATAACTGTTGGGGAAGAGGGGGCAAAAAAATGAATACTTGTCTCTTGTGCATGTAAAAAATGAAGTGGTGGAATCAAATAAGGGGTATAGATGGTATGTTATTCTTGCACTTGTAATGTTTGCATGAAGAAGGGGTACAAAAGACATAATATTTACTAGGAAAAACAAAAAGAGCCTTTTCCACCCCAAATAAGATGTGGGTAGGCGGGGGTCATTGTTTGGGTGCTTTACCCAGTCTGTATAGCATATGTTTTTAAATAAGTTGCTGCTAGCAGCAGGACACATATTAAAAAAGAACCATTAATCACTTATCTTAACATAGTAGCATAGTAGATGACGACAGAAAAAGACCTGCACGGTCCATCTAGTCTGCCCAACAATTTAAAAACTCATATGTGCTACTTTAAGTGTATACCTGACCTTGATTTGTTTCTGTCATTTTCAGGGCACAGACCGTAGAAGTCTGCCCAGAACAAGGCCCACCTCCCAACCGCCAGCCCCGCTTCCCCCCACCGGCTCTGCCACCCAATCTCGGCTAAGCTTCTGAGGATCCATTCCTTCCGAACAGGATTCCTTTATGTTTATCCCACGCATTTTTGAATTCTGTTACCGTTTTCATCTCCACATAACACAACATAAACAAGGGCACAAAAACTCAGTTAACAGGTAATATGTCAGTTGATAGCAGACACTCATCCACACAGCATGAGAAAATACAATTTTCATTCCAACATCAAGACTAGGTTAGTTGAAAATACGCCATTAGCAGTGTGTGCCCCTTTTTTCTGCCCACACACCATGATACACAGTCTCCCCTTAATGTACAGCATGCAAACAATAACCCCCCCCCCCCTTCTGTCTACAACAAACAGCAAGACCACTGTGCTTTTTGTAGAAAGCACTCCGATACTACTTCCACAAGAAAAAGGAAAGAATCCTCCCCTCCACATCACAAATAACCACAAAAAACAATAGACCACATGCCCCCCCCCCCCCCCCCCCCCCCCCCGGGGAATAGCATCAGTGACAAACATACTCTGGAGCAATAGATAAAATCAGTGAAAGTAAGTAGTTGCCAAAAATCCATGCAACTTCACAAACCCTAGCAGGAATAAGTGCTGGATCAGTCTAGATCCAGCCTTCCTGGTGGGAACAGTGCTAGATCAGACCTTCTGGTAAGAATGAGCTCTGGATCCAGGTAGAACCAGCCCTTCTGGTGGATCCAGCCCATATGCTGGAAATGATTGCTGGATACAGGTTAATCCAGCCCTTCTGGTCTGAATGAGTACTGGAACTGGGTGCATTCAGGCCTTCTGGTGAAAGTAGGTTCTGGATCCAGGTCAATCCAGCCCTTCTGATGGAAACTAGTGCTGGATCCAGGTGGATTCCAGCCCTTCTGATGGGAATGAGTGATAGACCCAGGTACATGCAAACATTTTGGTAGGAAAGATTGCTGGATTCATGTGGATCCTGCCCTTCTGATGGAAAATGGACCAAGACCCAGCCCTTCTGGTGTTATTTTGTGCTTCATCATTTTTATCCTTTCTTACCCCTCCTCCCCCCCATAATACCCAACATTTCACTCTTCTCCTCTCCCTCAGAACTTCTGCATTTCTTGCCTTTTTTCCCTCCCTCCAGCATCTGTCCTCCCTTACCCCCCCCCCCCCCCCCCAAGAATCTCTTGGCATCTCCCCCTTCCATCTCCAGCATTAACTCGCCTTAATTCCCCGTACATTTAATTTCCAGCATCTCTCCTTCCCTGCCCCCTTGATGTGTAACATGTCTCTCCTGGTCCTGCCCCCTTAATCTCCACCATGTGTCTCCTCCTTTATCCCACTGCCTAAAGCAATGTGTCGTCTTCCACTGTTCCCCCTCCCCCTCCACTTTTCTATTTCCTCCTTCCTGGAAAATACTTATCCAAATTTGTTCCTCTTTCATTCCCCCCACCCAACCTGATAGCAGTTCCACTATGACCCCAGCCCTTCCCCTCCCCTAGCCCCAATAAGCTCTGTTTTGACTGCTGCTGTCTTTTGTCATGAATGGAGTCCCTGTACCAACATATTCTGTCATTCTCTACCGGGTCCCATCCGCACAAGAAGAGAACGGCACATCACCCAGGCAGGACCCAGCAGAGAAGGTCTGATCATGTCAGATCCATTATGCATCATGGATCCCTGCATAATGCCAACAGCAGTCCAACAAGATTCTGCTTTTAAGGTAGTTAAGGATCCATGAGATCTGCAGGATCCGCAATTTACCTTCTTCACCCAAAACATTACCACCTTCATGTAATCAACTGCTTGAATCCAACATCTTTCATGGATTCTAAAAACAAAGCACGAGAACTCTACTCCGAAGTTGCCAGAAAAATTTAAATCACTTAACATAATTAATCTCTCATGTATGGAAAGATAACCATACTCTGGAGCAACAGACAAATTAATGGAAGTAAGTTGCCAAAAATCCATGTAACTTCACAAACCCTAGCAGGAAAAAGTGTGAATCCATCTAGATCCAGCCTTCTTGGTAGGAATAAGTGCTGGATCCGTCTACATCAACGAATAGAACCGATCACTAGTAGTGCAAGGCGGAATACACACCATGACAAAAGAAATTGCTGGTGATCTTCCAGATGTCAGAAAAGGACATTTAATAGGAAGATTTCTTCAATAAGCTTTCGAAAAAAAATGAAAAATAAAACCCAATCCTCGATCTCTTAAAACCTATAGGATTCTCTATACATTCATATCAAGTTGGAAAAATTTGTTCTGGAGAAACCGTATCCCCTTCTCTCATACAAGTTTCAGTCATGTAATAATAATATCAAGACTATGATCTAAAATCCTAGTTGTGCAATGCAACATTTTTTTTATTGCTAACTACTCTAACATTAATTAATCCTGTTTTAATTAACAGGAACATCCGTTAAGAACACAATATCTATCCTTAATCTAAACCAGGTGACAGCAAAATCCCCAGATAAAATATTCTCCTTCCTACCACAACTGAATGGTTCGAGACATGAAATAAATCCTGCTATTCAACAAAGGGGACACACAAATTTCCTACCGTAGTCCGAACAAAGGAGCACTCCATCTGTACAACTGAAGGCACCTCTTCTATAGCAGACTGCTTCATTTAATGCTCCTGACGCGCAGTTGTGATGTCAGGTGGGTAGAGCTTAGTTGGTCTGCAAACAAAGCGCTACATATGGCACTAGTTCAAACTCCTTGCTGTAGTTTATGCCTCTAGCACGGTCGGCTTCCTTTAATGCTCCCGAGTCCCGACCCTCATTTGTAACGTTACAGCTGGGCGGAGCGACACAGCTGTTTGGGACATAAGTGTCACAGTTGCTGATATTAGAAAACTGACTTGCTTTGAGAAAAAAACTTGTTTCATTTGACAATGATCCTTTGCAGCAAGGTTTACCCCATAGGGGTACGGTGTAAAAGCCAGATCTGCGGGATCCCCGGATCTGTTAAGTACTACCTTAAGACTGGAGCGCTTCTTTGTTTTGACGGCCGCCGCTGCTTACAGTATGTAGCTATCACCAGCCATAACCCAGCTCTGGCGAATCAAGGTTTAATACAGTGGAGTGGGTCTATCAGGAAGCCATTTGGTTAATCTCTGTTTCCACTCCCCAGCGCAGCCATCATTGCCATTCACTCAAAACACAACAAGCAAACCTATGACCTGCTGCATCCACGTTGTCGTTCGTTATTGTTGGTCCTTCACCAGCCATAACCCAGCGCTGCTCTTCTCTATTCCCCTCTTTCCATGGGGAATCAAGGTTTAATACAGTGGAGTGGGTCTTCAGGAAGCCATTTGGTTAATCTGTTTCCACTCCACAGCACAGCCATCATTGCCGTTCACTCAAAACACAACAAGCAAACCTATGACCTGCTGCATCCACGTTGTCGTTCGCTATTGTTGGTCCTTCTGTAACAAGTCTAAAGCTGTTTTAAAGGATAGGCAGTGCCTTACAAGGTGAAGGAGAAAAGACATAATTGAATACCACTAAAACAACTTCAACAATTATTGTAGCTAGTAGAAACAGCAATTATAAATTCTGTAGTTTGTGCTCATTTTTCTTCACTGTTCTATAAAATTCAGATGGCCAGATTTCAGTGAAAATATCCTGTTTCCTGGTGGGTTCATCTTAACTGTTGTTGTAATCTGCTTTAGGAAGCCTGGTGTTTATAAAGACGATGGAATATATTGAAATTAAATGGAAGTAGAATTAAACTCTCCATTCATTGGGGCACATGGAATCACATCTTCATCTGTAGAAGTTTACCTTCTAGATACACAAATGGATTATACTGTTGTGAATGTTTCAGGGGCAAGTGGACTGTCTCTCTTTGTTAAATTGTACAGCGCTGCGTAACCCTAGTAGCGCTCTAGAAATGTTAAGTAGTAGTAGTAAGTGGTTTTATAAGTCCAAATAAAAATATTTTGTTTCATGCAGATCTCTTTTGTTTAAACATAACTACACTAGCCCTTAAGCCCGTTAAAATGGGCGAGATTTGTGTTTTGCAAAATGTAATAATTCTCACCTCCATCCATCCATGTCCAGCAAACCTCCTCTCTCCCCTGCCCTTCCCTCCCCTGATCCATGTCCAGCAAACCTCCTCTCTCCCCTGCCCTCCCCCCCCCCATGTCCAGCAGCCCTCCTGTATCCCCTGGCCTCCCCCCATCCACCAACCATCCTCTTTCCCCTGCCCTCCCCCCATATCCAGCAACCCTTCTCTCTGCCCTGCTCTCTCCCCATGTCCAGCAACCCTCCTCTCTCCCCCCTGCCCTCCCATGCCGCCGCTCCCTCCCCCCTCCGTGCCGGGCCCCCTGCACTGACATGAGAGCGCCTCTCACCTCCATGTGAAAGCGCTGCAGGCAGCAGCAGATCGCTCTGCTGCTGCCTGCAGCACTTCCACGCAGAGGTGAGAGGCGCTCTCATGTCAGGGAGGGGGGGGGCGGGAGCAGCAACAACATCGGGGATGGGGGGTGGAGGTTGGTGAACCGACGATGTTGCTTCGTCTCCAGCGTCCGTTTCCCTCTCCGTTCTGCCCTCTGATGTCATCACCTCTTGACGCGAGGGTGAGACAGAGAGGGAAGTCTTTACTGCGCATTTGCAGGTGAGTCGCTCACTTGTCATATGTTTGATGGCCCCTAACGCAGTCCATTGATTATCTTATATTTTATTCTTGTGATGACTTATACTGTGCTAAAACTGAAAATGCTTATCTCTATCTCCTTGAGGTTAAATGAGGGGACATAGGATAAGCTTATCTGGTACACAGGAGATGGTATGACTATAAAATTGAAGCCAGTTTGCCTGCAGCAGCCATCTCCTTTTATCAAAAACAATAGCAAAGTAGATTTGCATTCTCTTATTAGGGGATTTTTTTTTGGGGGGGGGGGGACATAAGAGGAGTTGTGGGGGCTGGTGGAATTTTCAAGGGTCAGTGAAGGGGGGAGGATTATTTTCAAAATATATTTGTCAGTACTCCAGAAGCTGCTTTGTTATTTCCAATGCTGTATTGTGGTTTTAATTGGAGCACTAGAAGCCTGCTTTTTTCTTCATGACAAAGATAGTTCTCTATAAAAATACTTGCAAAAGTTTTAATACCGATGTGTGTGATTTTTTTTTTTTTACAGAAATGTCATTTATTTTAAAGCTTCTCCTATGAATATACAACATAAAATTTTAAAAGAATTAAAAATGATTGTACTGCTAGACACAGCTGAAACTCTCTTTGCATATGTCCAAATCTTTCTGGAAGGGCTGCTTACACCTAGATCCAGCTGTATTCATTGTCTGAAGGGGCAGCATACACCTAGATTCAGCTGTTTCTCATCAGAAGGGCCACATGCATATTTAGGATCAGAAGGGCTGCATACACCAGGATCCTGGTGTATTTTCGATCAGAAGACCTACGTACACTATGTGTATATCTCATCAGAAGGGCTGCGTACACCAGGATCCTGGTGTATTTTCAATCAGAAGGGCTGCGTACACCAGGCTTTTTTTTGTTATTTTCTTCACTTTGTCTATAATTTCTAATTATTTTTGTCCATTGAGAGTAGAATGCCTATGTTGGAAGTGGCTTTACATATAATTAAAAACTGCATTCTTCTGCACTTGAGCTTCCACGATTCTGAAATCTGGGTCTGTTTTGGTGAGGGACCTATGCCGTACCAATTCAAATTTTTTTTCCATGGTTATTTATTTTTTGTTATATTTGTATCCCACATTTTCCCACCTAATTGCAGGCTCAATGTGGCTTACATGGTACCGTAAAGGCGATCACCAATTCCGGTATGAATACAAAGTGATGAAATGGTAGAATAGAGTTCATGTGTGACGGACACATTAGGGATTCATAGAGGGGAAAAGTTAATTTACGTCCAGTACTAGCTTTGGTTTTGTTGTGTTGCAGTTGTTTAAGCATTTAAGTTGGGTCAGTGGGGTATGCCTTTTTGAACAGGTTGGTTTTTAGTAATTTCTGGAAGTTTAGGTGGTCATATGTTGTTTTCATGGCCTTGGGTAATGCGTTCCATAGTTGTGTGCTTATGTAGGAGAAGCTGGATGCATAAGTTGATTTGTATTTGAGTCCTTTGCAGCTTGGGTAGTGGAGATTTAGGTATGTTCGTGTTGATCCTGTTGTGTTTCGAGGTGGTAGGTCTATGAGGTCTGTCATGAGCTTGTGGAAGTTTGGAAAAAATATGAAGGACACACATTAATGAAACCAGTTCTATTTGGCTTTTATGATTATCAATACAACCATTTTCAACAAGCTGTCTCGTCTTATGAAACTTTATTTACAACCACCTTGTTGAAAGTACACCATGGGAGGGTTAGAAGGGTTAATTTTTTTCCCCTTTTTAATAGTATTTGCCATCTATACAGTTCTAATGGACTGTCATGTCTCCAATTTTTATTAGGATGATATGAGCTCAGGTAGAATTTCAGAATGAGTTGCATGCACCCTGCACCCATGGTCCATACCTATCTGATTGCTTTCCTTAGCTTCTTAACTCTTCCAATCAAAGTGCAAAGATGATCCCGGTTACTTTTTTCCTGGACCTGTTATAAGCTAAGCAAACATTAGCCTGCATCTGGTGTCAGCTTGGCTCCAATGCCGTTTACCAATCACATCAGCCAGTTTTAGAGTGGGGGTCTGTGAATTACTGACCTGTACTATGTAAATCTGTGCAATTGTTCTTGAAAATTCAGTTTCTGGAGGATTTTGTTGGATAGAGGAGATACTATTACATTACACATATTTAATAGGTTAAATAACCTACACTGATTTATTTGAAAACTAATAGGAAATTGTTCCAATCTCCTGTACTTCACATTCCTCAAACTTTTTACTGCTACATCCATTGGGAACACTGCAAACTGGTAGTTGAGTTTAGGAGTTCCTTCAGAAGGGTGAGTTACTGTACATTACTCTTGGATCTGCATATCTGACAGGTGGTTCTGTGTTCTACATCCACTTGCCAGCTGTAACAAACTTGGAGAATATTCATATTGCCTTATGACTATTTTCCAACATGGCACATGTTTGTTTGTCACCATTACAGCTCTGCAAGATGTGCCACTGCTGGCTGTGTGGAAAATATTCAAAGGACAATATATATTTCCTCATACTAATACTTTAAAGATTACACTGCCTACTTTGGGACTTTTTAGTATGAGTACAATAAGAATAAGCATCAATGTGTACTGGGACTAGACGGTAACCAATTGTTTTTTTTTAATGCATTTTCAATTGTTGAAGATGTGAGATGATTTCAGTCTATCAATCAAATATTTTTGTTCTTGTGGACGGTGACAGGTGTTAACATTTTTCTCTTGTGGAAGGGGAAATGTGATTCCTGCACATTATTTATGCTGCACAAAGACTGCTAAATGTTACAATTGTTAAAACCCAAATTTTTCAAGGTGGAAGATTTATACATTATACAATACTGCACATTAATGATATTTATGTTGTCTTTATAAATTAAAAACTGGAAGGGAAGGTAATTGGGACCTGATATATGGCCTGTGGGTTTTTTTTTTGGGGGGGGGGGGGCGGGGTTGCAGCTACATTAAAACTGTTTTAAAATATGGTATACAGGTACTTATTTGTACCCTGGGCAACCTTGGGTTAAGTGACTTGCCGAGTCAAAAGGAACTGCAGTGGGACTCGATCTGAGTTCCCCAGGTTCAAAGTCTGTGGCACTAACCACTACCCTACTCCTCTGCCTCATCTTAGTTGTGTGAGATGTTTTTTATACAGTGTCAAAAACAATGGCTAGAATCTTTACTTTTTTTTTTTTTTTTGCAAGATGGATTATTCCATGTAGAAAATTTGGGACATTATAACAATTTCAGAATGATGTTATGAATTATTATTTTTGGCTAGTGTTCTGTATTGTGAGACAAAGTTCTTTGAAAGATTTATTTTGCTGGGGAGTGGAGATATATAAATTCTTTCATCTTAGCACACATACATTAATGTCATATCAGTAGGTATGATGTTGTATAGGTTGTGTACAGAATGGACTTGTTTCCTAAAGCTTTATATCTTTTTTTTTTTAAGCATTTTGCTTGTGCTATAAGCACACAAGAATTTAATAGCACTCTTAGATTGGACAACCAGTATTGAACCATCATTGTCTAGTCTCTGGTTTATGTCTTCATGGGATGGGACAATTTCTTTAAAGGATAGTCATTTTTCCTTTGACATCAATCTCAGCACTGATAAAGGGTGTGCATCAGTGCAATGATGCCTTTAAAAACATCCCTGTGAACTAGCTAACATTGTGCATATTTTTCTCATTTCCAATTGTTCTCCATCAATACTGAATGATTATGTGCTCCATTGCCTTTGTCCTGTTTGTGGTTTTCATTTTTTTTTTTTAATGCTTTATGTGTCTATCTATGTTTGAATGCTTCTTAGTGTCTTCCTTATTGGTTTGAAGCAGCACAATACACCAAGGTTTAATCTAAGCAAGAGAAATGCTGGGGGCGGTGTAAAAGCCCACTCTGCAGGATCCCCAGGATCTGTTAAGTACTACCTTAAGACTGGAGCGCTTCATAGAAACGACAGGACAAAGAAAAAAAAAATGAACATTTAAAGGTTTTGTCATCAAATCCAGGAGGAGCCCGCTGTATCTGTCGTTTACTTTTTGCCATCCTGATGTATGCAACCCTTCTGATTCTGGTGTATGGACCCTTCTGATGAGGAGCTGAATCTAGGTGTATGCTGCCCCTAAGACAATGAACACAGCTGGGTCTAGGTGTAAGCAGCCCTTCCAGAAATATTCAGACATAGGCAAAGAGAGTTTCCGCTGTGTTTAGCAGGTACAATAATTTTTAATGCTGTTTTTCTGATTTAAAATTTTATGTTATGTTCATAGGGGAAGCTTTAAAATAAATGACGTCAAATTTTTAAAAAAAACTTCACACACATAGGTATTAAAACTTTTGCAAGTATTTTTTTACACAGAACTATATTGTCATCATGAAGGGAAAAGCTCCAATGAAAACCACAATACAGCATTGGAAATAAAGCAGCTTCTGGAGTACTGACAAATATATTTTAAAAATAATCCTTCCCAACCCCCTTCACAGACCCTTGAACATTCCAATAGCCCCCACAACTTCTTAGATCTCCCTCCCTCCTGAAATCTGGCCATCTGAATTGTAGAAGTGAAGAAAAATGAGCACAAACTACAGAATTTATAATTGCTGTTTCTACTAGCTACAATAATTTTTGAAGTTGTTTTAGTGATATTCAATTATGTCTTTTCTCCTCCACCGTGCAAGGCACTGCCTATCCAACAAAAACAGCTTTAGCCTTGTTACAGAAGGAACAACATGGATGATGCAGCAGCAGCAGCAGCTTTGCTTGCTGTGTTTTGAATGAATGGCAATGACGGCTGCGCGGGGGAGTGAAAACAGATTAACCAAATGGCTTCTTTGCTTACAGTGGCCTAGATAGGCTCACTTCCACTCCACTCTATTAAACCTCCTTTAACATGTGCCATGGAAAGAGGGGAGTAGAGAACCACAGCACTGGCTGGCGATTGCTGCATACTGTAAGCATTGGTCATCAAAACAAAGCAGTGCTCCTTCGGTCATTTATTTTAACCTCAAGAATGCCAGATCCCGCTGTCATGCCCCCTATGATGTAAGGTTACCTTAACACAGGACCTCGCAACATTTAAGGACAAGATTGGTACACAAATAAGAGGATCTGGGAAAATTATCTTCAGCATTAAATACATCAACAGTCTCCTTTAAAAACATTTTTTTTATATATATGTAAAATGTCCATATTTAAACAAAGAAAAGGTTTTGTAATGAACTCCGGGAGGATCCTGCTATATCCATCTTTTACCTTTTGTCGTGAGGATCAAAGCAGAAATTGAGCTATCTATGAGAAGACTGTGAATGATGAGAATGGGTTAAAATTAAACCCATTAAAATATTTTTTGGCTGTTTACCCTTGAGAGGGAATGGTAGAATTGAAATGGTGCTATTTTACTATTTTCCTTGTAAAGTGCAAGCAAGAGAGAAAGGCGGTGTATGATAGCACTAGCTTAAAGAAATGCTCAGCAGGTGTGCTCTTGCCCCCTCCTTGGTTGCTCCGGGTAAAAAGGTTCTGGGCTGCCATCACAAGTTTATGACAGTAATTTATGCTACCATGACGACTAAAATGCTGCAATTTGTTAGTAGTATCTCCTACCATAAAGAGACTACAAATTATGCAAAATAAAAGATCATAGATTTAGGGGTGCAGTAGTTATTTGAGGCCAATTCATGTGGGGAAAGTTTTAGCATTTAGGTCAGGATCTGTCTCAGCACTTGCTATCTCCATAGCAAGAAAATAACTTTTATGCAGGTGCCTATGTGCAAACAACATGCAGCAATTTGGAATCACCATGCAGGTAGTGCATGGTCCAGGCGGTAATTTAATTTTTTGTACACATCCACTATATGTGCCAGAAAATAATTTTTATTTTGTGGCACACAACACTAGCCAGGCAGTAAAAGGCATTCTACGCATAGACCATTACCACCCAGTTAACGCATGAGACCTTACCACTAAGTCAATCGGTGGCTGTAATGTCTCAGACCCAAAATGGACATGCACCAATTTTCATTTTGCCACATGTCCATTTTTGGCAAAACTTTTAAAAGCATTTTTGTAGTTGCACAAAAATGGATCTGCGCAGTCCAACATACATACCTACACCAGCGCAGGCCATTTTTCAGCGCACCTTAGTAAAAGGACTCCTGAATGAACAGCCAGCTCTTACAGCTGTCATTCCTATTACCTGAGCTTGCTAACCTGAGAGGAGACTGTTGCTGGCAAACATGACTGTCCAGTGTCACTGAATAGCAACCAGGGCTGAACAGTGCTTCTAGCATGCAGAACATGCAACTTCCTTCCTAGTCACAGCAGTCAGGTCTCTCTTCCACTAGATAATAGATGGAAAAACAAAGCTGTCCTGTTTTTGGAAAAAAAAAAAAAATAGTCTGCAGGTGAATATGAAGACCATGATGAACATTCACTCACACATGTGTGAATGTTCATTATGGTCTTTATTCCCTTGGAAATATTCACCTGCAGACTATGCTCCCTCAATTCAGAGCTTCCTTTCTAACTCATGTGGCAGATTTATTTAAACCATCTCTCCCTTTGTCTTTCTTTCAAGGTATAAAGATCAAATTTGTCCCTACATGCTTGATGAATATAAAATCATTTTGGTAGCTATCCTCTGGAGATTCTCCATCCTGTTCTATTTTGAAGATGCAATGTCTCTACTTTTCTACACCATACTCCAAATGATGTCTCACTTAGACATTACCCTACTGGCTGTGCTAAGTGCCCAAGCATCCTTATGGCTTTTACCATCACCTTAAGATCAAATATGGTCACCTCCATGCACACAAACACTTCACCTTTATACTGTATTACACCCTTGGCTTTTGGTTGACCAAATGCATGACTTTTTTTATGCATTAAAATCTTAACCCACCAAATTGGAGAGCATTCAAGCTTTGCTAGATCCCTCTTCCTGTAATCACCACCTTCCAATATGCCTACACTACTGCTACTTTACATCATCTGCAAAAAGAAACTAAATATTGCTTACAATACCATTAAAAGAACCAGACTTAAGACCAACCCCTGAAGCATACCATTTTAATGCCTTTATCCTTAAGGGTGATCACTATGCTTTATTTCCTCCCACTCAGTTTCTAACCTGTCACTTTGGGACCCATAGCAAGGGCACTAAGTTGTGTCAAATGGCTTTGCTGAAATCTTAAACATAACCATATCCAGCATTCTCACTCAATTCAGATCATCCGTCAAAGAAAAATCACCAGTTGCCTGACAAGACTAGAACTAGAGAACATGAATTGAGGTTGAAAGGGGGGGGGGGGGGGGGGGGGAGAGACTCAGGACTAATGTCAGGAAGTATTTTTTCCACAGAGAGGGTGGTGGATATGTGGAATGCCCTCCCACGGGAGGTGGTGGTGATGAAAACTGTAACAAAATCCACACGTGTGGGATAAACACAAAGGAATCCTGTTTAGAAGGAATGGTTCTGTGGAATCTTCGTAGAGATTGGGTGGCAACGCCAGTAATCAGAAATAAAACGGGAGCTGGGCAGACTTCTACGGTCTACGCCCTGATCGTAACTGAATAGAGCGGGATGGGCTGGAGTGTAAATTTTAAGGGGCTTCGATGTTAGCTTCAGATCTTAGGACAAGAACAGTGCTGGGCAGATTTCTACAGTCTGTGCCCCGAGACAGGCAAGGACAAATCAAACTCGGCTATACATATAAAGTATCACATATCATGTAAAATGAGTTTACCTTGTTGGGCAGACTGGATGGACCATACAGGTCTTTTATCTGCCATCATTTACTATGTAAGACAACTCCAGTAAAAAAAAAAAAAAAACCCATGCTGCCTGGGATCCTGCAAGCCATGGACTCACTTGTGCAGCTTATTCACCAAGGACAGATGAACAGGGCTGTAGTTCCCAGCCACTTCTGTGGAGAGTCATCCTCTCTCACACAAACCAAATCTACAATGGCTAGAGATTTGGTACACAAATCCTAAGCCACAAATTCACTCTGATAGGCTACCAATAAATACCAAGACAGGAAACTCCTTGTTGGAAAAGAATTTATTTCAACCAAGGTAAACACAGGAATGTTCTGTTTTCAGAAGTTTCATTTTTCTTTTATTAACCTCTAATTCAAATATTGTAGAGACCAAACCATCTGTGACCAACGTGTCCATTAGAATTTATCTGACATCCTGCAGAGAACAGCTTCCAGTGCAGAGAACAGCTTCCAGTGGCAGATGCATGCTAATTTATTACAAACTATTTTGTTCTGAAACCATATTAGTGCTTAAAAAAAAATAACACGTTAAATTTACTGGAGTTCTCTATTCTTTGGCATTCTACATATGCCTAATATAAGGAGACATAATGTAACCAATTCTTATATAAGTTCTAGCCCCTTTTTAGTGGCAAGCAGCAATGTAGTATCAGAAGGATAAATAATGTCCTGATAGTATTGCCTAGAAGGCATTTCTGTCCTCAGTGACTTGGGCAACCTGTAGGAGACAGAAGCAACAAAAAGCCCAATCTCTCTCTCCATACAATTATTCCAGCATCAGTACTGTGTACAATTCATGCCTCAGGTCTGCAAAACAGCTTCTGATGCGTTGGACCAGTTAGCTGAAGCATCAGGAACTAATGCTCAAATGAGCCATCAGAGAGAAAACGCAAAAGTGTCAAACTTGCTGAAAATAATTGTCACCCTGTCAAGGCTTCGAGGTACAAATAGACCAAACCAGATGCCTAGACACCAGCTTCATCCCGTATACCACAGGATGAAACATTGTCCTTGATCCTTTTACACACAGGGAGGACAGCAAACTGTGGTGTCTTAAGACCAGAGTGCTTTTGCAATAGGCATTTGTGTTACTGGTTCAACTAACTTGGTTTTGTCCTCTTATGCACAGAAAAGGCTAATCTAGCTATGGCCCTACAGGACAGTGGGCCTTCTCCCGTCCTCCAGGACCACTCCCAACTCTGAAGAGCACTGAAAAGGCCAGACGGCAAAGCCACCAGATCTTAAGTTCCTAAAATACTCCCAGACATAGCCTGGCTGGCCCCATTGCTTTGAATTGCCTTTTGAAGGCACTTGGTCTACCTTGCTATCATTCCTGTTTCTTTGATTTCTACAGTCCTACTTGAAAGCCCTCATCTGTCGTAAAGCAATCCAGCTTTATCCTCACCATCTACATATTCCTTTCATTCATTCACTCTCCGGTCTGATAAAGCCACTTCTACACTTTACCAAGATGAAAGTTCTCCTCTATTTACAGTACTTGCAGTTTATTAATTTCCATCTTTGATTTCCTTACCTTTTCCAAATAGTTGCCCCTCCCCCTCTGCAATATATTGATACTTTTGGCCTATATTTGATTTACTCAGACTGTACACCACCTCGAGTGAAGTCTTTCAAAAAGGCAGGAAATAAATCCTAATAAAAGAAAACAGCTTTGTTTTACCCACTGCTTTTCTATTCTGAGAGTTCCCAACTTGACAGTTATCCTCAAGTCTAGGACCCCCCCCCCCCCCTTTTGAATGAACCCTTAACATACTTGTCCTAATACTGACTCATCATCCAGTCACATCAGAAACTCTTCCTATTTGAAAGCACTAGGTAGAGCATGACCCGCTCCTGTGTTGCTTCCATTGCCAGACCAGCTCTCCATGCAGAGAAGCTGGGTAACCTGTCCTCAAGGGTCAAGCTTTTCTCAATGAAGAGATGTGTACGCACTGCTGCCATTGTATGCGAATAGATATCATGCATATTCATTGGTAGTTACACATAATAGAAATGAATATCTACTTTGAATATTAAAGATTTACATATAAAACTATAGAAAAACATTACATCATTTTGTGTATCCCCTATTGTATTCCTACTGAAACTTAGGTCTCTAGAAAACTTCCTTAGATGGTTATAAAACAGTTCCTTTTTAATGAGGAATTAGTTGAGTGATAATCTTGATGAACAAAGAAATGTGTTAGTCCATTAGAATTGTTAACAATTCCTTAAACATTGCAGTTCTCCAACGACATATCTTTTAATGGCAGAATATGAAGATAAATGTGTAAAGAGACAGGAACATTATTACACCATAGTCATCATCCTAAGAAACTTAAATGGTTCTGTGCAGCACAAATATTTAACCCACAGGTATACTATCTTTAAGTCTCAAGCATAGGGAATGAACTTGTTTTAGACAGAAGCTATCCATCCAAAATCATTCATACAACCTATAAAAGAGCACAGTGTTCAATGGGATTGACTGTTTCATGAGTCTGTCAAAGATGAAGATAATAGAATGGACATGTGTTATCATATACTGAACAGATACACAATGTGAGAATTTATAAATATTGGCCCAATCTCTCTATTTATCCAGAGTTCCACCGGATCCCGTAGTTTGCCTATACCAGGGGCCGCAACTTAGATGGGTTTTTTTCAGTTAATATACAAGTAATGCATAAGGACACTAAATAAGTGTATATATTTAATTTAAAAGTCTAGGACAGATTGCGATTACCATCGTTATCTGTGGAATCCAATATCCACACGGACTCTGGTATACTGGACAAAAAAAAAACTAAACATTAAACAACAAATTGCAATATAAGGGTAAAGCAAATGGAAGCTCCCTTATTAGAGCACTGATATGTAACTGATTTGAAATCTGTGGTTTTATTCCAATTATTAAACAGGGTGGGGTAATCTCAGCAATTTTGGAGAGTAAACAGTGTTTTATTTATCTTTGGAACACTATCAGGCATATTTTCAAAGCACTTAGCCTTCCAAAGTTCCATAGAAACCTACAGAACTTTGGAAGGTTAAGTGCTTTGAAATTATGCCTCAATATATCCTTCAGAATTAAATAGAGGTAGAGCGGGCCAACAGTTAAAACTGTATGGTAAACACTGACTTACAATTAGGAATATTAGCCCATTCATTTTAGAGAGCATACACCAGTATTTGTATTAAATACAAGACGCACGGTGCAGCACTGCACCAAACTTTCACTGGAAGACCCAGCCTGCCAGTAACCGTGAAGAATGTAATACTAAGCTTAAAGGTAAAATAAGGTTAAATTAAGAAACATGGCAATTGAGATATTTAAACATTATATATATATTAGTCTCAGCTCCTGGTGACACTGGAAAGCAAATGTACAAACAGAAGACAAGTCCTCAACAGTCTAAACACGACGCAGGAAAACAGGAAAGATGACTCAAAAATGAATAGAAGATGCTTCAAAGGGTCTATGAGTTTATGGTACAACAACCAAGACTTGACACAGCTGTGTTTTGGCCAATAAGGCCTGCCTCAGGAGTCTATAGAAACAAATGATAAAATAAGTATATGTATAAAAACAAAGAATGAACACATACAGATATAAAAGATACATTATAAAAAAAAATAGTGAGTTATCTTGGAATGTCCACTATACATAGAAATCTAAACTGTAAAAAGTCAAAGTAAAAAATAAGAATTCTTAAAATCATATGTTAAAAGTACAAAATTATATACCTTGAAAACGTAGCTTACATATAGCATAAAAGATAAAGGCAGACAATGTGCAAATACTGAAATTTGATAAGATTAAAAAAAAATATATATATACCTCCTGGATTGTTGGCGGTAAAATTCTCATTAAGTATCTAATAAAATAAGAGACCCCACACAAAAAAATATGGAAATTCAGAAACTCAGCATGCCGCATATTAAGTACTCAAGAACAGAAAATTACCGTTAATATTTAAATTGAGAGTCAGACCAGCTTGCTTAGATGTAAATCATGAAAAAGTACCAAAACTTTACTGTTTATAGTGTCAGTCTGTGACCGAACTGGTAAAATATAGGTTGAAAAGTGTTCCCATGCAAAACATGTTTCTTTGTTGGGCACAAAAACTTTTACAGTTAATTCACACTGGAGAACTGAAAATTTGAAGCATAAGTGTTTGTGGTATTCATTAAACCAAACATTCATTTTGGGATTATCTGAAAATTAATAGTCATGTTTTTAGAGGTTTAAGGAATTGTTAAATCTGATTGACTAACAAGATCTTTGTTCATCAAGATTATCGGTCAACTAATTCCTCATTAAAAAAGGAAGATTGTATTTTCTAGATATATCTTTTTATGCTAAGTTTCAATAGGAAATCAGAGATACACAAAATGATGCAAATGTAGTGTAGTTTTTATACATTTAATATAAGATTGAATATTAAAGGTTATTGTTTACATATTAACAATACAAAAACTTTTAGAGTAGTTACTAATTTCTAATATGCATATTCATTAGGGAAATCCCAAAAACCCAAAAAGACTGCGTCCCTCAAGGACTAAGGTTGCCCACCCCTGCGCTAGTTAAAAGGTTTGGTAAATTGTTCATTAACAGAATTATATGCAGGATGCTAGCCGAACAGGATAACCAGTAAAATCATCAGATCTGAGCCACAGCAGCTACTATGACTCTCCCCAAGTCTGCTTCCCTTGACACTATATGCTACTCGGCCCATGCTCTTCCTATGAATCACAAATCAAGTAGTGCTAGCTAGCCTATCAGATCATACCAATAATATGATCAAGTTCACAGAGATGAGCAGCCCCAAGTGAGAATGATCCATTTGTACACCTGATATTGACAAAGGGTTTTGCCCTTCCATCTCAAAGACTGTTAAAAGCAGACATGTTCAAAACTTTACTCTTAGTGCTAAGCACTGGGAGAGCTGTTCCACCCAAAGCATTATGTCATCATCCACTCAATCGTGTACATCTACGGAAAACAACTTATAGGTTGATTCAAAGGCATAAAAACAAGCCCATACATGTTATTTCTTCCTGTTGATTTGTGATATACTGTTGTAATCTGGCTGTGCCCTCTTGGATTGGATAACAGAAAAGTTATTTCAACCTCTTTTCCCCAACATAACCCCTTTCCACCATTTTTTCAACTCGTTTCTCAAATAACCACTATCACCCCTTCCAGCTGCTGCACTTCTCCTTCCTCATGTACCCCAACCTTTTACCACCCTATTTGCATTATTTCTCCCATTCCAACCCCCCCTTACACATACCATGCTGTGATCCTACTTTACTGAATACTTTTCTAGCTTTCAGTCCCTCGTTAGTTCTCATTTTCTTCTAGTCCTCCTCCCCTTTTAGCTGGCTCCCACTGCTTGAGCCCCTTCATCACTCCCAGTGGTTTTAGAATCCTATTCCCCCCCTACCCTACCATTGTGTCCCCCCCCCACATCTGCCAGAACACACACTAAAAATGGACTCCAGCCAGACCAGGAGATATGCAACATTCACCGCTTCTCATACTGCACCCATGAATTCACCACAAAACAATATGGACTAAAAGGGGAGGCAAGTAATCCTCTGCATTACAAGTCCTGGGTGCACTAATCTGCTGGGTAAATGTCCATTCTGGTCCATAGAGCCTGCTGTACAGCACCTCCCTTTTTCTCTTTCCCTTCACCTATCCTATCAACATTGTAGTTCTCCTCCTCCTACCTCCCCCCCCCCCCCCCCGTGCCATGTGCTGTTATTATATTCATACCCTAATTCTTCTCACTAAATGTTTAGTACGTAAGCCACCTAGACAAACTTTGATAGGCGAGATAGTAAATCCCTTAATAAACTTGAAAAAAATCTTCTATACCAGGCAGCATTTAGTATGAAGCAGACAAAGGTAGGATGATGCTGGTGCAGGAAATAAAGCATCTCTTGCTAATGCTTCAATCTAAAATGGTGCTTTCCCACCAAACTAGGGTACTGCAAAATCCACATTTGGGGTCATAACCAAGATTTGTGGAGAGGGGAGGTCCCATCATTGCTCCTTCATCAAGGCTGCACTAAAAATAAGTCTGTGAGGAAGTACACCAGCACCACAGCCACTACTGGATAGACAGGAGTAGTGACCACAGCAGCAAGGTAAACAGTAGGGGGTGGGGGTAATCACATTGACTACAACTTTTAAAATAGAATCATAACTACAAAGTTTAAGCGATTATCTAACGAAGAAAATCAATTTCATTTTTAAACACAGTGAAAAGCACCTCAATGCCTCTATCAGTCTTGCTTTGGCCAGTGGAAGTTGAGTCATATGTATTTAATATGACAACATAAATGGAACAAAGTTGTGTGTCTTATTTTGTGTGCTAGTATGGAGGTACTATTTTACAATCTTGGCAAGCTAACACTGCAAAAAAAAAAAAAAAAAAAAAAAAAAAAAAAAAAGCTACCATGAGCTTTAATTTCAGTCCAATGGTATTGCACAGGAATACTTATTAGAAACATATATGATTCATTTCATTAAAGCCAAAGAGGAAAGGGTGTACTAGAAGTGAAACCCACATCAATGAGGCTAAATCAAGAACTGTATATGAACATTTACACTAAAGGATATTATCCACCCTCAAAATTAAAATGATGAGCTGTCATTTATTTATGGTGATGGAAGGGGGGGAGGGAGGAATTCCAGTTCAACCAAAGCAGGATGTTGTGAACATTACAGCCAATACTACAGAACACTGAGCAAACTCTGGGAATGGAACCCTCCTTGGACCAAGGGGCAAGAGTCACATTCTGCAGGTTACACACCCTGAAAGCCAGCCATGGGCACAATGAACCTTCAATTATATCCCCCCCCCCTTCCCCATTTTACATCAAATTTCACCTTATCCAATCACCATGGCTGTCAGTCACAGGTCATACACTAGAGCTCTTCCTGGAACCCTGCAATTGCAACTGAAAATCTGGTTACTGAGCATTGCTTCCCCCCTACTGGGGATAAGAGTGGAAGAGTGGCCTAGTGGTTAGAGAACTGGTCTTGACATCCAGAGGTGGCCGGTTCAAATCCCACTGCTGCTCCTTGTGATCTTGGGCAAGTCACTTAACCCTCCATTGCCTCAGGTACAAACTTGTGAGCCCTCCAGGGACAGGGAAGTACCTCAGTGTACCTGAATGTAACTCACCTTGAGCTACTACTTGAAAGGTGTAAGTAAAATCTAAAAAAATAAATATGTACACTTCTTCCACAGTTAACCTCAGCCTACACTACTATGAGAGGCTGGGAGGCACTCAATCAGCCCTAGCAAGTGAAGATCATCAAATATAGGACCACTGCTCTAGCTGAGCAGGGCGGCGGGGGGGTGCAGAGTCAAAGCCACAGCACATTAAGAAATGAATTTAACACAAAAAAGGTACTCTGGGGAAAAAATGTAATGGTTTGCTGCTCTCATTATTGTGTTTCCCCACCATAACCTCAACACGTATTATAGTAACAACACATATTACTACTACTACTTAACATGTATTATTGCATAATACACCTTAGTTAGGTACCTCCAAAATGTGTAGTACTTACCTGGTAAGGTTTTTAACTAGAATTTGCCTACCCCACCCCCTCAAAATCATCTTTCCCACCATTCCTGCTGGCAGCACAGGAACCAACATACCCTCTTGCTTGCCTCCCATGCAGGCTTCAATCTGGGGGAGAGGAAGAGAAGCAAACTGCCAAAGGCAATTCAAGGACTGTCATGGGCAGCATATCAGAGATGTGGCACTATGACCTCCAAACCCAAAACCACACAGCTCTTGCCCTAAGTTTCAACCTTTACTATGAAGGATGGCTATGCACAAAATACATACAAAAAGCACTTCAACCCACACTCCCAACTATTCAATTTGAAGATGTCACCAAAAAGTACAGTCAGCTGTTATTCAGAAATAACAGTGATCTATTGCTGTATATTCAGTCTCAATCCCCATCATCAACAGGCCGGGACAAGTGCAATACCAGATAAGACTAGAGCATTGCAACTGATCCCAACCTGTGTAGAAAGAGGTACTCTTCCTTGCATGCCTACTGCCTTTGCCACTGCCACAGTCAGTTTTGCATGGATTTGCACAGCAACATAACTGCACAGCTAATGCAAACCTGCAAAACTAACCAGAGAACAGTGTTCAAAAAAGACCGTTAAAACACTTCAGAAGATCTGCTGGAATTGAGGATCCACAGCTAGCAGTACTTTAAGTGCTCATAATGCAGTAGATCAATAAACACTACCTGCACTATAAGCACTTTAGTGCTGCTGAAGCCAATATTGCCACACACTTGAATCAGAGATGAGCTCATTCCAAATTGAGCAGTATTTTCAAGCTTTTGCTGTTGACCATAGCAGGCCACCATCAGTTTTGCATAGATTTGCACAACTATATTCTTCTTGTAGTGCAACTATGCAAAACTAAAGAGGACCGCAAGCTACTGTTTCATATTGACACCATGAGGTTACTATCTATATACCTTCATTTTAGCATATGGATAAAGCTTCTTATGCCAGAAGGAGCACTTAGGGCAGTAGATGCTAATCTACTTCACTATCTGCACTAGATGCACCTTAGAACAAAAAGCACTCCGTAACACCTTCTACAACCTCTGTAGAACCTGAAGGCAGCTACCCATATAATGCTACAAGTGCCTTCACTGCAGTAGGTTATCTACATCACTACCTGCACTGTAAGCACTTTGACATTACCAGGGTCTTCCAATCTTTGCCAAGCTGCACTGCTTGCTCCTGCCAAAATGAAAAACAAAAGTTCAATTTGTATAGAAATATTAAATATGCAGACCCCAAAAATAAGATCAAACATTAGTTCTATAGACCAGAATAGTGAGGTGTTCCACAAAATCTGACATCTGATTCCTAAGTTAGGCTCCTCTCCTCAGACCAGCTGGGCATGCTGGTCACATTCACAGCCCCATGGGAGGGAAGGGGGTACAATAACCAGTTTTAGTCATTGCTCAATGGCAACACCTAGAGGCTGGACTTTGTGCTCACGTTGCCCCATCTGAGAAGTCCAAAATGGTTGGGCAGAGTTGAGCAGTATCTGGGAAGGTGGTTTATGGCATCATAACCTGATAAAGGCTAGCTCTGAGCTGAAGCCCAAGAGTAGAAAGGAAATAGGCCAAATAACCCTGACCAAATTAGTTCAGAGGCAAATGATTTTTCATTCATGAAAGCAGAAATATTATGCCCCTCAATACCATCCTGTCATAATGTACATACATCCCAAAACAAGTATAAATGAAAACACATCCTTCCTAAACTGTTAAGCAGAAACAACCTGTACACTGCTGATCATCACTATGCATGTCTAAAATTAAAGTTCAATTTCAGAGTTTAAAATTATATATATAAAAACTTATATACACAAAAAAAATCTTTAAATGTAAAGGGGTTTATCACAAGGCCCAATATTTGGCCAAGAAACGTCAAGTAGTTCACTATCACAGGTTTTCTGATTTCATGACAGTCTCAAATAATTGTCTTACATGTAGCCACAATTTGATAACGCTATAGACAAATAATTATAAGTTGCTTGATATGCAAAAAGAGGCTTGGGTTCAATGCCCAATTAAGGACAAAAATATTTTGGATGGTACTACTTAACATTTAGTAGCTTTATGGCTAGAGCAGGGGGCTGAGAACCAGGGAAGCAATGTTCAAAACCTCCTCAGAGACAGGAAAAATCTCCTGAATAATTTGCCTTGAGCAGCTCTATTTGTACCACAGCTAACATATACAATGGTTAAAGTTTAGGGGTATGGATCCACTCAACACCTCCATAAAATTGGATAGGAAGTGATTTTCTATGTACATTGCTTTGAATGATTTATGCTGCAAGCAACATTTCTGAGATGTCACACACACTATTGCAGTGCTCAAAGATCTGACATGGGTAGTCTTACTAAAGAAAAAAAAAAGTTGCACCATAGACCAGGGGTGGGCAGCCAGTCTTGAGGGTCACAACCCAGTCAAGTTTTCCACAATGAATAATATGCATGAGATCTATTTGCATTCAACCGAATCAATACATGCAAATCAATCATGTATATTCACTGTGGAAATGTTGAAAACGTGACCCTTGGACTGTGGTTGCCCACCCCTGCCATAGACCCTTATTTATCAATACTTGGGCTTCTTTCATGGAAAACACTAATTTTCTCTGTCCCTGGAGGGCTCACAATCACAATTATCTGAGGCAATAGAGTGTTAAGTGACTTGCCCAAGATTACAAGGCGCAGCAATGGGATGTGAACCGGCCACTCCTGGATTGGTGTTCTAACCACTAGGCTACTTCTCCACTCCAAGGTATGAGGGAAGTGGGGATTTTGGAACCATGTCTTAGTACTAACTCAAAGCTAGATAGGTTCAAACACAATTGGCATTTCCCTGTCCCTGCAGGGCCTACATTCTAAATGATGGACTATAGGGTTATCCCAAAATCAAAAAAAGGTACTGGGATTTAAACCCTAGCTTTCCCGATCTCAGCCTTCTGTTTTCTAACCATTATGCTACGCCTCCATGCCATTTGAAGAATTTTAAAGAAACATCGCTATTTAAGTGTGCCTGAAAACTGTAGCCCCAATACACCTCCTTCAACTAGAGTAAGCTTCTCCGTGTTCTAACTCGAAGTCTTCAAAACATTAACATTCCTCTAATTATTCTAAGTGCCTAGGAGCAATACTGTGAAGGATTAGCCATTTAAAACACCCTTAATTCCTTTACGATCATTAAGGGAAAGGATCCCTATCGACTCAATCGCATGGAATAGGATAAGGAAACAACACACTACGATTCTCCCTCACAAAGCAACCTGCCACAATTAAAAGGCGCTATGCCTTTCATTGCCCAAGGAACAAAATAAGCAGCAGCATGCATCCGCCGCAGCCTTTACTGCAGCCCAGTTCTAGCTAAAACAAAGCCGCCACTAGGTGGCACAGCAACCAGCACAAGGTCATCATGGCCAAACCACAGCATGACGCTCACACACGCCTAGTGAACCTGGTGATACTGGCGTCTGAGGAAGACCAAATGTCGACTGCTGCACGTAGCTCCTGAACAGTGAAAAAAGTTTGAATTATTGCTGTTCAGCGTTCTACAACAACGATAACCGAATTAGGCTCGGTGGTAACGGGCCGTGGCCCTACACCGCGCGCCGCAAGGGTGCTCGAGAACTGTTCCTCCCCGGCTCCCACTCGCCCTTTCTCCCGCCCTCCCTGCTAACATGGCGCCTTTGAGTCCTTCAGTTACTGGTTTCGTAATTAAGCATTTGAGCCCGTTCTCCTACAAAGGGGCCTAGGCCCAAACTATCTCGTGTGTTATCCAAGTCTCCCAAACAGAACAGATGGGGAAGGGCGGGAGGAGGGGGACGGGCTTCTTGGCCTCCTCAGTTCCCATATTGTGAAGCCAAAAAGGAACCAACGGCGCCGCCAGTAACTACTAACGCAAGATAAAGCTCGCTTAACACAAACAAAGCTAAGCTTACTGGCCTAGACTCCCCCACCTCCACGCTATCGCTGTGGGAGCCACGCGCTCTTCCCATCCTGCCCCTGGGTTGGGGGGATCACAGCACCTACTGCAGAAATACGTCGCAGCCTACACTAAAGTTGACTTTCCTTTCGCTTTCACAATTTTTTTTTTTTTGAGTGGTGGGAGTGAGGGCAGATATAAACCATAAGCAAAGGGCCAGGAAGGCGTCCTCTTCCCAAACAAAGAGAGGGCCTTTCGGCCCACATCGCAGACACGCGTGCAAGAGAGACCTTTATATAAAATGTAGTTTTTTTAAACACGCACATACAGATCTACACAGCCTCGTGTACCAAAAAGAAGCATGCATCATAAAGAGAGGAGGATGTATTTCAGCGCGCACACGGCCTTCCTGCCGCAGTCTTCACCCGCCCATGTGCTGCTTTGTTCTACGAGATTGTTGTTGACTACCACGCGGGGAAAGCCACGAGGTACGAAACTTTTCAAAACGCTAGAGAAAAAAAAAAGAAGCGCCACCAAACCAAAATGAATTGGAAAATAGCAGAAGTTAACGAATGAGTTGAAGTACGAGTCGGCTCATTTTAAAAATCTCCTTGATTAGTGTTAAGTCGTCCGCGACTGCAGCTATAGAGAAGAAAAAAATTACTGCCATGCGCTACACCGTTTCCCGAGCCTTTTCGAGCCAGCTCCCCTCAGGCACAGTAAGACTAGGAGGGGCACTAATAGCCCCAACTTCAACAGGTTCTTATTCTCAATAACCACGCGCGTAGTAACGATGTTTACTACCACCATCTTCACTCGTCATTCACTCCGTTGTCTCCCTATCAATACACGTACTTACTTACCACTGGCTCAGAGGAGGGATCTGGGTCTCCCTGGCCTGTGCTGGAGCTTCAGCATACCAAAAAAAAAAAAAAAATTGTGAAAGTGGCGCGAAGGCCATCTCAAATATGGCCATGTGGGTGAATGAAGGGCGGCTCCCGCTTGATCGTAAATATCTACAAGCCCGGGCTTCTTCATTAGCATAAAAAACAAAGTACTTCCGACCTCTGAAGCAGCCAATGGCTGGCAGGCAGCGGCACTGTTAAGCCCAACAAACAACGAAGGGGGGCGGGCTTAATGATACCCTCCATCCTTAACAGAGGGTACACTTCGCACTTTGTAAATCATGTTTTTATCTTTATTTCTGTTTTTGTCAGAGTGGCTGGTTGGTTAAGAAGGCAGAATGCATTTAGAGGCCGTACTAGCTGCGAAATTTCAGGTGTTTCAATTTCGGGATCAGACGGGATTAAGTACTGGGTTGTAATTTCTGCTTTTATGTTTTCACATTATGTTTGTATAGTTCCACTTATCGAGGGTATTAACAAAGAAAGGTGCATTCGCTAGATTTTTTTTCTTTTACTTTAACTCATTAGCTCTGGCAAATCATCAGGTCCTGAAAGTTCAGTTACACTAATGGGTCATAATTTGACAAAATAAACATGTCCAACAAATATGCCTAGTAAACTGAGGTTCTGAAAGTTAAATGCGTAACATTGCACATCAAGAATTAAGCATCCTACAATTAAATAGGCATATTTTATACCCGATGATTTTTATCATGTGGAAACTGGGAACAAACAAGTTGTATTTGATAGCTTTTTATTGGTCTAAATGTATCCTGTCTGCCTCAAGTCAGTGAAGAAACAATCCAGTTAGCCTAGGTTTAAACAGTATAATAATTAGGTCTTAGGCTGTCTGTATTATATTATTACAGCTTCATAAAAAGGGGGTAGGAAGACACTAACACTTTATAATTAACAGACCAGTGTCTCTATTGAGTTTTCTGTGTTAGTTTCAAACTGTTTGATCATTCTAATTTCAATGTTTTCTATTGTATATTCCTTAAATTTCCCTTTATATGCCTTAATTATAAGGTCATTAAGGAGGTCATTTTTGAAACAGAAAAATGCCCACAAAGTGGCACATGGATGTTGTTTTCTTTGCCAAAACACCTAAATCACTATTTTTTAAACCCATTTTAAAGACTTTTTTCTATGCAGTTCGTATGCAGTGTGTCCAAATCCCATGGGAGTGGGATTTGGGCATTCCCAGAACTTGGATGTTTTTCTGCCGTAATGGAACAAAGCAAAAACATCCAGGGCTAAAAGTTAGCCATTTTGGTGTAGACCTGTTTCAATCACAAGTAACAAAAAGGTGACCAAATGATCACTGGATTAAGGCAGGGCCCCCTCTCACCCCCCCCCCCCCCCCCCAAGATGTGAAAGAACAGATCCTGTAATTTCCATCTGCCAGTATGTAATGAAGGATGCGATCAGATTAGAAAACCATAAGAAGCGCATTTTCTACAACTTTTCGAAAGATGAAAAAAGTTTATTAACAGAACTATGAAACGATATTACAATCAAACCGGCAGACAAATGCAGTGGTGATGTGATCATGAACACTGACAATTATATTGCAGAAATATTATGGCAGTTATCAGACATCTCTTTTTACGTACCATTAGATCAGAATCCCACTGAAGAGTGTATATTCCTTCCTATACTAGGTGTTACATGTCAAGGTGACACTTGGAAGGAACTGAGGCTATGCAGTACATATATGGCAGAAACATATGGATATAACCTTGGTGGTGATGAGAGACGGAGGGCTCTGCAGACTCCAAGATGTTCAGAGAAGGACACCAGGAGGGGCATAATCGAACGGGAATGACCATCACTAAGGGCGACCATCTCTAAGGATGTCCCGGTGAAGGGACGGGGAAACCCGTATTATCGAATCAAGATGGGCATTGTGACAAGGCTACAGCCCAGTTGTACAAAATGAAGCAGCAAAAGCCCAGGGGATAGGCAAGCTGGCCATCTACCATCTCTGACCACAAAAGGGAGGGAGAAGGAAGAAGCCCAGTTCCCCTGGACCCGCAATCAGTATATCATGCCTCCCACCTGTAAGAGGGAAGGGTGGGGTGAGAAGCAGGAGGAGGATTGGAAGGATTGGGTGAAGGAGGGGGTGAATGAGGCTGAGCAAGGGGAAGAAAGCAAAATGGAATGGGAGCTTGAGAGTCCTGAGGAGCACAGCACCTGAAGGTTTGCAAACCTACATTGTTTTGGAATTTATTTTGATTTAAACTCTACTTAAATAGGGAAGCCTGTTTTCTTTTGTGGAACCGGTTTGCCTTGGGGGAAACCCTGAATGTTGGAAAGTTTGCTGGAGGAATTACAAACCTGTTTGAAACCTGATTATTTTGAGAAACTCTGTTGGATTTGAAAGGCTTGTTTATGAAGGAGGCCTGCCTGGTGGGAAGAGGGGAAAGCCTGCTTGGGGGCAAGTACTGTTTGTTTGCTATTGACTTTGACCAAAAAGGAGGGATTTCAAAAGGACTATTGAATCCCCCTCAGGGAATGGGGCAGAGTCTTTGTGTTTAGTGGGCTGATGTACTAAGCAAGGCAGAACCACCCTGCCGGAGAAGCCCTAACCCAGGGCTCTGGAGTGAAGTTTGGTTATTAACCTGACAAATAAAGGAATGTTTTGAAGTATCCCCTGGTGGCAGTTTTGTGAAGATCTGGCTATTCGCGGGAGGCGGTTTCCTCCCCCATACTAGAGCAGCGGGCCCGTTTACAATGGCACTATCCCAGATGGGATCTAAACTGTGATCCACACAGATAAGCGGGACAGAGGACCCTGGTTGGCCTTTACTACTGCACAGACCAGCAGGCACCTCAGGTAAGCTGTACCTAGGGGGGCCAAGGCTGGACAAAGAGCGGGGTAAGGGAAGAAAAACCAAAGTGTGGAGAACCCGGGCACAGTAAAAGGGGACCCGCTTAAAAGATAGCGCACTTGGGTCGTGTTTCTGTTTGCTTCACAGGAGCTTCCTCATTGCCAAGGATGGAGCAGAAGGAGCTGTTGCATTGGATGGCTGCTCAGTTCCAGAAGCAGCAAGAGAGCTCGCAGCACGCCTTACATCAACTGGTGGAAACATCCAAGGATAATTTGCTCCTCTAAGGACTAGGTCTAGAATTGTTCTTCCTCTTGTTGGCTCCTGAACCAGCTGCTCCCTAAAGCAGTCCTTGATTCCATCAAGGAATTTCACTTCTCTAGCATGCACTGATATTACATTTACCCAGTCAATATCAGGATAATTGAAATCACCCATTATTATTGTGTTCCCCAGTTTGTTAGCCTCCCTAATTTCTGATAACATTTCTGGATCCGCCTGTTCATCCTGGCGAGTTGGACGGTAGTACACTCCTATCACTATCCTTTCCCCCTTTACACATCAAATTTCAATCCATAGGGTTTCCAAGATGTGTTTTATAACCTGTAGAATTTTTAGTCTATTCGATTCAAGGTCCTCCTTAACATAAAATACTACCCCTCCACCAATTCGATCAACCCTATCACTGTGATATAATTTGTATCCTGGTATGACAGTTTCCCACTGGTTATCCTCCTTCTACCATTTTATCTAATTTTTCATTTAGTACAATATATCCTGACTCTCCCATTTTATTTCTTAGGCTTCTGGCATCAGCATATAGACATTTCAGACTTTGTTGTTCCTATTTACATCTTGCTCAGCAGTTGACAGCGATGATGTGCAATCTTGAAAATATGTCGGCTTTTTATTTAAAGACTCCTGGTCTACTATGCTTGTCTATTGCAACTTTGCTATAGGGATGCTCTACCTTCCCTGGTGATATCTTTGAAAGATCCCTTATTCCGAATCATGCGCTTTTGAGCGACTGTCATCCTTCCCCCAGTTTCTAGTTAGAAGCTGCTCTATCTCCTTTTTAAATGCCGATGCAAGCAGCCTGGTCCCACCCTGTTTAAGGTGGAGCCTGTCCTTTCGAATTAGGTTCCCCCTTCCCCAGAATGTTGCCCAGATCCTAACAAATCTAAAACCCTCCTCCCTGCACCATTGTCTCATCCACGCATTGAGATTCCTGAACTGTCTGTCTCTTGGGCCCTACGCGTGGAATGGGGAGCATTTCTGAAAATGCTACCCTGGAGGATCTGGATTTCAGTTTTCTACCTAGGAGTCTAAATTTGGCTTCCAGAACCTCCCTCCCACATTTTCCTATGTCATTGATACCTACATGTACCAAGACAGCCAGCTCCTCCCCAGCACTATCTAAAATCCTATCTAGATGATGCGTGAGGTCCGCCACCTTCACATCTGGCAGGCAAGTCACCAGACGATCCTCACGTCCACCAGCCACCCAACTATCTACATGCCTAATAATCTCACTAACTACAACAGCCGTCTTAACCCTTCCCTCCTAGGCAGATGCTCCTGGATACACATCCTCACTACGAGAGGATATTGCATCGCCTGGTGGGCCAGTCCTGACTACAGGATTATTTCCAACTTCACCAGGGTGATTCTCTCCATTTAGGATGCCTCCCTCCTCCAAGGCAGTACAGGAGCTGCCAGACTGGAGGTGGGACTTCAACGTCCTTGTAGGCCTCCTCTATGTACCTCTCTGTCTCTCTCAGCTCCTTCAAGTCTGCTACTCTAGCCTCAAGAGAATGGACTTGATCTCTGAGAGCTAAGAGCTCTTTGCATTGAGCACACACATATAACTAACCTCTCAACAAATGGGAGATAATCATACATGTGACAGTGCAAAAGACTGGATAGCACCCCTCTTGCTGATGGACTGCTGTCTGCATCTTAGTATTATAGAGTTTTTAAATTAAAACTTCTTCAGGTACTAGGGATATTAGATGAATGTAAAGAGCCTTAAGATTATATGGTATAATATGTAATTTATTTGCTTCCCAGAAACTAATTAAAACTAATAAAGATGTAATTAAAACTCTAAAGAAAATACTCCTCTTGTTATCCTAATTAGAATAATGACTATAAATGAAGAATTGCGCTAGGGGTGGGAATGAAGACTGAACTAAGTCCTGCTGTACCTGTTAGAGGCTATCTGTTAATGCTGTGGTACAAAGTTCAAGTTTTAAAACTAGGGGGAAAGGGTATAGAGACTAGTTGATAAAGTTTGCTTTTTATTTTATTTTTTATTCTGCCTATCAATAACCTACAATTCCTCCTTTAAACCCCAATCTTTAAGTTCCCAAAGCACAGAGCAAAATAATGTTCTCTTACCAGAGAAATGTCCTCTTCTCTCAGAACGTCTCAGAAAGAAAGTTAAGTGGGACCTTTCCTCTCTATATAGTTTTGATTCTAAGGGAAATGCTTCAAACAAACCCTTTGAAGCTAACTCAGTAATCAGATTTCCCTCAGTAACCTTTGCAAATATTCTATTTTCTTACACCTTAATTAACGCCTAATTCAGGTGAGTAGCAGTGCTACCTCTCCTGCAGCAAAAGAACAGAAAATAACTGTCTTTAGGACAGAATCTGAGCCTTGTTACTTTTACTATCCTTTCTAAAAGTTCTTTGGCTGTTAAATTTGTACCTCTAGAAAAAGTTTCAATTTAAAACTATGGGAAAAGGGTTGTATACTCTGGAAATTAGTTAATAATGCTTGCTTCTCTCTCTTTCTCTTCCCCCCTAAGACCTGCTGTGCCTGTTAGAGGCTAGTTAATGCTGTGGTACAAAGTTCAAGTTTTAAAACTAGGGGAAAAGGGTATAGAGACTAGTTGATAAAGTTTGCTTTTTCTTTTCTTTTTTTTCTATCAATAACCTACAATTCCTCCTTTAAACCCCAGTCTTTAAGATCCCAAAGCACAGAGCAAAATAATGTTCTCTTACCAGAGAAATGTTCTCTTTTCTCAGAACTTCTTAGAAAGAAAGTTAATTGGGACCTTTCCTTTCTATATAGTTTTGATTCTAAGGGAACTGTTTCAAGCAAACCCTTTGAAGCTAATCTGAATATGTAATGGAAAAGTATTCCATAAAGAAATAACAGAGACAGAAAAAACTGTATTAACTATCCTAGAGAAGTTCATTTTTTTTAAATGGGAGGGCATAAGGTTAGTTGATCACGTACGCAAGAAGAGTGACCAAACAATTATTCTGAAACAGTATGAAAACCTGAGAAGTAGAACCATAAATAATTTGGAACAATAAACAAGCTGCCTTAAATAAGATGCATTCACTAACAGGTAATCAGTGTAGCTTAACCATGTAACCTGAGATTCTAACAAACATATGCACCCTGAAAATTAATCTTACTGTGGTGTTCTGGATGAGCCGAAGTTTCCTCGGATATTTTGAATTCAACCCCAAGTAAAGAACATTGCAGTAATCAAAAAGCTGGTATTTATAATACATTTGAGATTGTGCCCATTGATGTATCAGCTCATTAAGAGCCTGCTGATCATCCAAGAGCTGCTCCTTAAATTGCAGTTTATGATGTCTGCCATAAAGATGACTCAATTTAGTAACCTGCCACTCCCAATGCAGACATTCCCTATCTCTTGCTTTCTTTTGGTGACTTGTGAATGCAATTATCTCCCCCTTAACATAACTTTTACCTGTAAACTCCTGAAGATGGATCATTAATTTCATATAAAATCATCGAAGATCATCTATCATATGTGTGGGGGCATATACATTGCAGAGCACCATTGTTTGCCTCTCTTTTGTTACATATGTTATAACAAATCTTTTGCAATTGTCTTTAATAACCTTATGGGTCATAAGTTGCAGACCTTTTCTGATCAAAAAAACCATACCTGCTTTCTTGTGTTGGGCAGGGGAGTCAAATTAATCCCTCCCACCCACCATCTGCAGAGTTTACTATACTCCCCAGTGTGTCTCTTGCAAGTAAGCTTTGTTGGCATGTTGGCTATTCAAGGCTTGTAAGATTTTATATCATTTAATAGGAGATAATATGCCCCCTCCATTCCAGATGGAATGTAGGGGGCATTAGGGGCAACTAGGTCAACACATTAATACTAAGAATCCTTGACAATGAAAATGGGAGAGGCACCTGCCTCCCCCCCCCCCCCCCCCCCGCACATGACTGGAAACCAAAGCCCCATAAAAACCTTTCCACTTAAAAGATATCTATCCTGTACTACCATCTCACCAGGGATTTTAGAACTTTCCAGCAAACCCTCCCATCCTAACTCTGCTCCCTCAACCCCCCCCCCCCCCCCTGCAATCATTTCTCCTCCCACCAACCCAATCCCAGCCCATATTATCCCTAACATGGCACTCACCTTGGGTGTCTATCTTCCAGATTCCCCCACTCCAAACAAGCCTCCCAAAATACCAACACCTGCTTGCATAAAACAAACAGAAAAATCCCCTTCCAACTTAGAAACCAACAGAGCTGTTAAACTTGTCTGCATAATTGGAGTATGAGTTCTCAGAGTGCATAACAACCCAGCTATACCATTGGGGAGTCCACTGTTCTTCAGGACAGGTGGATAACTTCAAACCTACACTTATTGTATCCAGGGTTCTACCAATGAGAGCAAGTTCTCAAAATATGTAAAAACTGTCTAACCAAGAAGCTCCACCAAGAGGGAGAGCCTTCCAGCTGTCTCAGAGTCAGCGGCAAACTGCCCACCTCGCCAATGGGCATACCTAGCATTCTTCGAGCAATGATGCACTTGTGCCAAAGCAGTAAGCCCTCCATGAGGACCCAGTCTCTGGGGGGGTCCATGGGGAAAGAAAGTATCAGAAATAAGAGTCAAAGCAACATTCCTCGTGCAAGGATATCTGGCCCAGGGTATTGAATGTCCTAAGCTGAGCTCCAACTAAACACTGTATAGTTTCAACGGCTAGTATAAAATGCAAAACTGTTGTATTATGCGCTCCCTGATTCCTAAGAATCTTCAGCAAAAACATATTAGAAGCATACAAGAAGGCCGCTGTCCCAAAGTTCCAGGCAGCACAACTAATAGGAGCTCAAGCTTACCAGCTACTTCCAGCTTTCTCCCATTCCATCTCGTCAACAAATTTTGCACCCTTTTCTACTTCTTCAAATACCTTGGTGAACCCATTATGAAACACTTGCAGTTTAGTGGGGTACATCAAAGCAAAGCGCACCTTTAGCTTGAATAACCTGGTACACTGCAGTGAAAGTTTCTTGCGCATTGTGGAGACCCAGGCATAAAAATCCTGAAAACTGTAATGACTTGTGTCTCAGCCTCTACCATGCTCACCCTCTTTGAACAGATCGCAGTTCTTTTGTCAAGGTTGTGAATCGGGTTTCCATGGAGTCCAATTTATCTAAAATAGATTGTAGTTGCCTTCCAATAGAATGTTCCACCGCAGCCACTGCAATTTCTGTTGCCCATTCTGAGCCCGCCATGGGTGACAGACACTCACTTCTCTCCATTATCTTTGGCTCTCCCACGTTGCCCTTCTCCTTTTCTGCTGCTTTCATGGTCTTACATCCGACTCCAGTGGACAGCTTGTAGTGTGAATTAGGCACTCAGTCCCATATTTAAAGTTGTGATTGACAGGTTATAGTGCTGATAAATCTCCAATTTGCTTGGGGCAGTGCAGGAGCAAAGAAATCAGTGTCCTTCCCGCTCCATTGCCGTACTGGAAGTCAAGCTACACATTTATATATGCATTAGAAAAACATTGAGATGGAAGAGCTAAAAATGTCAATAAGAAACACATGGACGTTTCTGAAATCACTGGCAGCCGTGAATGGTTAAGGCTCCTAAACATATATGCCTGATATTTTAACAATCAGTATATAAATGTCAAGATGAAATACGCGTGTTTAGTGTTAATTTGCCATTATACTTGGATGTTTTCAGCCTTGGCTTTCTTATCTTGGCCGACAAATCCACACTACCAATTGGCTGGGCAAGTTAATTAACACCGTCAGAAACATTCATTACATCTGTGCACTGTGGGCTGTGCACCCTGATGGCCAACCGTTACCTGGAATCTACTTAAGAAGGCAGCCTGGAAGAAATGGATTTTTAAAGGCCAGGCTATGTAGGTATATTTAATCAGGGTGGGCTTTGTGTTTATATTTTCTATGTTCTTTCAGACCGAACAACAGAAAGTGCAGCAGAGGATCACTGGAAACATATCTGCTTGCAGAACCAGCCAAGGTTGCCAGGTTGAAAAAATTTTCCCCGCCCAAAACGAGCCCAAAACCCGCACAAAGGTAAACCCCGCCCCCAATGTAATCAACCCTGCCTCCGACGTCTTTAACCCCGCCCCCGACGTACCCTCCGACGACGTCACTAACCCCGTCTCTGATGTAGCTGCCGCCGACACTAACCCCGCCCCCGACGTCGTTAACCCAGCCTCTGCGGGGCTTCTATTGGACCAAATTGGACCAACAGAAGCCCCAGAAAACCGCCCAATCCGCAACGCAGCTTTTTAAAAGCTGTCCAATTTCCCGCAGCTGGCAAAAATTGCCCGCAACGGGTTGCGGAAAGCCGCCCAGAAACCCGCAGACCTGGCAACCCTGGTCAACCAGCTTGTCAATATCTGCATCCTGTTTGCCTCTTGTTGGGGGAGGGGGGGCATAGCAGGAGTTTGGGGCATGGCACATGTTTCTTAAACCTTTGTGGCTGAACAGTCAATTCTACAATACCCAATTGCACTCAGGTTTGAGAAGAAGCAGGTTAGGTTGCATGATGCTCCTTGGTTTACACCAGAGGTGAGTAAAAAGAAATTAAAGAAATTGGAAGAGCTAAAAGACTATGGTGGGTTTTTGGTGAGGTTTGGAAGGTTCTCCATACAATATAATTGGGTAACAGTGAGATGTGTACCTTGGTCCTTTTATGTGAAGTCCACTGCACTGCCCCACTGCTCTGCTGGGATGTCTGTGTGGCCAGTTTACAAAGAATGCTGCCCCCCCCCCCCCCCCCCCCCCCCCCAATACGTCCCAATGGCTTATTTTTATATGATTTTCCCTTGGATGTTTTTTTTTTTTTTTTTCAAAAATGGTCCTAAAAGATAGGTGCAATGAGCACAAAAACGTCTATCAAATGGCCATTTTTGAAACAAAAAAGTTGGATGTTGAAAATGGCCATGTTTGCTACTGGATTTTTGGATGGTTTTTTTGCAAAATGTCCAAAATCGGATTTAGACATCACATCAAAAATGCCCCTCCACATAAATTACGCTGACTTGAAATTTGGTTGAATTCAACCTTGAGTATGAGAATATAAATAAGAGTGATCATTTGCACTGTTTGTCATAGCTACCGCTGTGCCCCATGCCCGACTCACCCTCTCCCCACAGTGGTTGGTCTCTGCAACGCTCTTCTGGATGGTGTCCCACTCCTGTGCTGCATTGCCCTATGCCAGCCTCCTAGGGTGCGCACAGAAGAGGCTTACTTATAGAGCTAGCAGCAGGGAGGCTGGGATCCCTGTGGTGAGCATAATTTCCTGTCACATAGGATGTAAGGAAGTGCTTGTCTTCAGCCCACTGCCTTTGCAATGGGTAGTTTTCAGTTTCCTGCTGCATGTGTTGCAGTTTCCTGCTTCCTTGCCCTGCCTGTTGTAGAAGGAAAATACATCTTTAGAAAATAAAATACATTGTCCCACTTAGGCTCATTAAAATTGGTCTCTTTATTAAAACTGCATAATACCTTATTATAATTAGCAGGGAAGACTGGTAGGGAGGGCTTTCTGCTTCTCAGTCTAAGTATGACAAATCCAGTGCTCTCATTTATACTCTTAAACACATAGGAGGTAATTGTTTCATCTATTCAAAAGTCCACAGCATCAGCAAAGCATGCTTTTATTTTATTTATTTATTGCATTTGTATCCCACATTTTCCCACCATATGGCAGGTTCAATGTGGCTTACATATTGCTAAAAAGGCGGTTACAAAATTTAGACTTGTAGAAGTCTAGTACATAATACAGAAGTATAATAAACACTTAAGATTGATATATTAGCTTATTGTGAGGCAGGTTAAAGTTATTGTTTTCCATTTCTGAACTTTTCTTCATGTATGTTGGTGTGGGATTAGGCAGATCCAGGGGGGAAAGACTTATTGAAAAGATGTGTTTTTCAGGTTTTTTTCAGATTTGTAGGTAGTTTTCTGTGAGTTTCAGGTCTTTTGGTAGTGAGTTCCAAAGTTGTGTGCCTATAAAGGAGAGGCTGGTGGCATGTGAAGATTTGTATTTTATACCTTTGCAATTGGAGTAGTGAAGGATTAGATAAATTCTTGCTGTTCTTGTCACATTTCTTAACAGTAGATCGATAAATTTATTTATTTATTTATTTGTTTGTTTGTGGCATTTATACCCCACTCTTTCCCGCTCAATAGCAGGTTCAGTGCGGCTTACAAAGTGTGGTACAATGTATCACAGAGATAATACAGGTTTGGGAACAATGTATCAACGAGATGACATAATTATATAGAGTAGGTTCAGTGCAGCTTACAAAGTATGGTACAAAGTATTGCAGGGATGATACAAAGTATATGGAACAAAGTGTCGTAGAGATGACATAGTTACATAGATTAAGACAATAGTAAGAGATGTGGGGAAGGGGTTGAAGTGTGGGTAATACTAGTGTTGTGGAAATATGTTTGAGAGTTAGGATGGGTCATTTGGGTAGGCTTGTTTGAAGAGGTAAGTCTTCAGCAGTTTTCGGAAGGGTAGGTGTTCAGTGTTTTTTCGGATGTGTCGAGGTACGGCGTTCCAGAGTTGGCTGCCTATGACAGAGAAGTTGGATGCGTAGTATGTTTTGTATTTGAGGCCTTTGCAGTTGGGAAGATGAAGATTGAGATATGTTCTAGAAGTTCTGGTCCAGTTCCTGGCTGGAAGATTGATCAGGTTGGACATGTAGCTAGGAGATTCGCCATTAAGGATCTTGTGGATCATTGTGTGGGCTTTGAAGGTTATACGTTCCTTGATTGGGAGCCAGTGAAGTTTCTTGCGAAGTGGTGTTGCGCTTTCGAATTGTGGTTTGCCAAAAATGAGTCTAGCTGCTGTGTTTTGTGTGGTTTGGAGTTTTTTCATGATTTGGGCTTGGCATCCAATGAAGATGCTGTTGCAGTAGTCGGCATGGGTGAGTACTGTGGATTGTACTAGATTGCGGAAAGTTTTCTGAGGAAGGTATGGTTTCACTCTTTTCAGTACCCACATCATGTTGAACATCTTCTTTGTCGTGGCTTTTGCATGAGTTTCTAAAGTAAGGTGTTTGTCTAATGTTACTCCTAGGATTTTTAGATTGTCAGATACTGGGATTGTAACGTCTGGGGTGATCAGTGTGGTCAGGAGCTGAGAGGCGTGTTGTGATGAATGGATTAGGCACTGAGTTTTTTCTTTATTGTTTCATCTTGAAAGCATTGGTCCAGGATGTGAGAGTGTCCATGGCAGTGATTATTTTCTCTGAGATTTCTGTAAGAGTGGATTTGAAAGGGATAAATATTGTGATGTCATCCGCGTAGATGAAGGGATTTAGGCCTTATTTGGATAGGGATTTGGCCAAGGGAATCATCATAAGGTTGAAGAAGATCAAGGATAGGGGTGAGCCTTGGGGGACTCCGCATTTTGAGGACCATGCGGGCGATATTGATGAAGTTGATTTGACCTGATAAGATCTGGTGGCGATAAAGCTCTTTATCCACTTGATGATGTTTCCGCCGATCCCTAGTTTGTCCAGTAATTTTGTAAGGATGTCATGGTCTGCCATGTCAAATGCGCCGGACAAGTCGTACTGCAGAAGAAGTAATTTGTTGCCGATTGAAATTTCGTGTTTGAACTTGGATACCAGGGTGAGTGGTACTGTTTCTGTGCTGTGCGCAGGTCGAAAACCCGATTGCGATTCATGTAGTATGGAGAATTTTTGTATGAATTCCGTCATGTAATCTGGTGCGAGTCTGTAGATGATTCTGTGGATTATTGTGCATATTTCAAATGTTATGCAAGTGTTAATAGGAAGCCAATGTAAGCTTCTTAGGAGGGGCTTTGCACTTTCAAAGCGTGTTTTTTCCAAAGATGAATCTGGCAGTCGTGTTTTGTACTGTCTGTAGTTTTCTTATAATTTGATCTTTGCAGCCTACGTAAATACTATTGCAGTAGTCTACGTGGGTTTGCACCATTTTAGAAGGCTGAACGTAATCTAAACAAGTATGCTAAAAGTCAAAAGCTCAAGGGCATAGGTGAAATGGAAACCTATTGCATAGCAATTCTGAATCAGATTTATAACCTGTTTTCTTTTAAATACAAAATATACTTTGCTTTTCCAGAAGAAGACATCTACCACAAATTCTAGTCAGTTTCAGACTTTCTATAATCTTTCTAATCTGAAAGTCTCTCTTTGTCAATATAGAAAGGAGGTCTGAAATAAAACATCTACACTTACTTACTGGCCTTCCCCTAGGTCAGCTAAACCAGTGTTACTCAATAGCTCACTTAAGACAATTTCTTACATTTAATTTAAAGGGAAAGGGGAAATGGGACTTGATATACTGCCTTTCTGTGGGTTTTGCAACTGCATTCAAAGTGGTTTACATGGTATATACAGGTACTTATTTGTACCTGGGGTGATGGAGGAATAAGCGACTTGCCCAGAGTCACAAGGAACTGTAGTGGGAACTGAACCCAGTTCCCCAGGATCAAAGTCCGCTGCTCTAACCACTAGGCTACTCCTCCACTATTAACTCTTTCTATGCCAGTTCCACACTTTCTCCAGTCCAGCCTTGCCTTGCTTCAGACTTGCCTCCAGACCTGCTAGCTTGGCCTTGCCTTCAGACTTTCCTGCCTTGTCTTGCCTGACCTTCAGCCTTGCTACAGGTCCTACTTTGGTTCCAGCTTTTGCCTCAGTCTCATCCCACCTTGTGTTCAGTTCCTGTCCTATTTTCAGTTCTTGCCCTGTCTTCAGACTCCAGCTGTGACTATAGTTCTTGCCATGTCTCTAGACTCCAGCCATGACTACAGATCTTGCCCTGTCTCTAGATTCCAGCCATGTCTTCAGTTCCTGCCTTGTCTCCAATTCCAGCCAAGCCAAGCCTGCAGCTCCTGCTGAGCCCTGTACCTAGTTCTGTCTGACCTGTGCTTAGCCTGTATGACTTGTCTGCAGCCAGTCAGGGCCAGGCTAACCCTCGGGTTGACCGGGCAGCACCAACTTGGCTGCTGCCCAAGGGCTTATTTTTCCTGAATCGTGAGAGATTACATAGGCCATGAGCTCAGATGGGTCACTTGCGCTACAGTTGCTCCAGGAACTGACTCTCTGGGTCCAGCAGCTCGCTAACTCGGTCCATTAGTGACTACACAGGGCAGAGCGGTATATATACTACAAAACATATAAGAAAAAGAAAAACTCCATTGTTTGATAGGACAGTAGATTCACTCACGCTTAGAGGGACAAAGGACAAACAGGTAGAGAAAGGGAACTGAGGGAGGCAAAATAAAATCATCATTGAAAAGAATGGAAAAACAAAAGGAAAGAGGGGAAATTGCTAAACCTTGTGTGTCTGGTACTCTGAATGCCTGCATAAACAGCCAAGTCTGAGTTCGGATTTAAACTTTTTAAAGGAAGTGTTGCTGCAAAGGGAAAGAGAAAAGTTGTTCCAGAGGTGAGGTGAAAGAAAGAAAAATGCACAATGTCTTGATTCTAAATATGCAAATTTGGGACTTGGGAGGATTAGACGATGATCATTTACAAAACATAGGACTCTTGTTGGAGAATAAGGAATTGAGGCCCAGATGCACTAAACTTTAATGACCCTTTTACAACCCTTTAACGAACAAGTTTTAAACCGTGACATGCATTAAAGGCCTTTCTCCGATTCCAGCAAACGAAAACGGAATGAAGATGAGCAAATTGTGTAGAAACCCTATTGAAATGAGATGCATCAAAGTTTACTGCTTGCCCTAACGCTGGAAAACCACCGGAAAGCTAACGAGAGGTTGTACTTTTCGTTAGGGCTACCCAGCTTCCGAACTGTAATGTAAAAAAAAAAAAATCGGGAGGGAGGGGGCAAAAACGCTCGCCAGGAGCGTCCTTTATGAGCGTCCTTGCCCCCCCCCCCCCCCCCCCCCGCCCAAGGTCGCCGCTGCTCCCCGCTCCCCCTGCATTAAAATCACAAAACGTTAGGCAAAATTACAAAACTTTGGGCAGCCCCGGCCCTCTCCCTCCCTTTCTCCTCCTTTAAAATGATGGCTCCCGCCATCCTCCGCCCCTGTGCCCCCCCGCCCGAGGTCGCCGCTGCTCCCTGCTTCCCCCTGCAGCATAAAAATCAAAATTTTAGCAACCCCGGCACCCCTCCCTTCCTTTCTCTATTTCTCCCCAGCTCCGCCTCCCGCCATCCTCCGCCCCCATGCCCCGCCCCCTCCACCTTACCGGGCCCGCGCAGCGCCTCTCACCTCTGTGTGAAGGTGCTGCACGGGCAAGAAAAACATCTGATCGCCGCCGCAGGACGTCTCTCCTTACGTCAGACGAGGGCGGGCCCAGGTCAGGAAAGAGAGATGTCCTGAAGACTCGGCAGTGATCAGATGTTCTTCTTGCCCGTGCAGCGCCTTCACACAGAGGTGAGAGGTGCTGCACGGGCCCGGTAAGGGGGAGGGGGGCGGCGCCGACGACCTCAGGGGGGGCGGAGGGGGCGGGGCACAGGGGCAGAGGATGGCGGGAGGCAGAGCTGGGGAGAAATAGAGAAAGGAAGAGAGGGGGCCGGGGCTGCTAAAATTTTGATTTTTATGCTGCAGGGGGAAGCGGGGACCGCGGGGGGGGGGGGGGGGCAAGGCCGTCCATACAGGACGCTCCTGACAAGCGCCTTTGCCCCCTCCTGATCCAACGTGTTTGTGTTTTTTTGTTGTTGTTGTTGTTGTTTTGACGTTTGTGGCATGCGCAGAGCAGCCAGCATAACGCTTGGCTGCTCTGCGCATGCTTTAGGGGCCTATTACCGATGTGGATTACATCAGTTTAATGATTCTTTAATGCATTCTACTTTACAATACCGCACCGAACATGTGCGACTTGTTTTTTTAGTGCATTCGCTTTTTCAAATTCGTTAAGGACTTTTACGTTTTAGATTCTTTTACGTTTGGTTGATGCATCTGGCCCTGTGAGACAGGAAAGGTCGTTAAAGTCGTCTGTAACAAGAGCGGACTGAGCCCCTCCACTGCCCCCCTACTGCCACCATCCCCTGCCCCCCACCGCCGCCGCCCCTGTCACCCTTGCCCCCACATGCTACCGCCGTCCCCACACCCCTTACCTTCCTTCGTGTCCAGCAGCATGTCCTCTGATCTCCCCTTTCCCACCTTCTATCCCTGCTGCTGCTCAGTGTGCTGCTGCTGCCCGCAGTGGCTCCACAGTTTAAAAGGGTGTCCACGACCTCTCACCGTAGTCTTGTGAGAGTTTGCGGCCACCATTTTAAAACATGGTGCTGGCACAGGACACAGGCAGTGGTTGTGTGCGAAGGCAGCGACAGGCAAGGACAACCGGGCAGAGCCTCTGGGCCCCTGTGTGTGTATTCAGTGTGCCTCATTCACAGGTTGCCTTAAAGAATACTGGTGTATCTAACTACTTCATAAAATAAAATAAATACAATCCTTGTCCTTGTTCTTGACTATCAATTGTCTGGCTAACTAGTACACTTTAGGGCCCTTTTACTAAGAGGTGCTACGAAATGGGCTTAGAGTGTGCTAACATGGGACTTTCCTAACCATTTCAAGCATGTACCTAATATAACTGCCTCCTGTTTAGGAGGTGCTAAGTGCCCCTGAATTAACTCAGCATTAGACAGCACTCACTAATGTGAACAGGCTAACTGGTTTACACTTCCATGCCCATTCCCTCCCTATGACACGCCTCCTTGTAAACAAATTTTATTTAAAAAGGTGTGTGATTAGCACATGCTGACAGGCAAATTACCGCAAAACACTGGCGCATTTTGTGGCAAGCCTCTTTTCTTGCATTAAGTGTGTGCTTAGCACTTAATGTGGTTTAGTAAAAGGGTGCCTTTAATCCCTATCTATATATCTAACCAGTATCAGGAGCTGTTTCAGTAATTTCTTTCTCAGAACACCTCACATCAGCTAGCAATAATTTCTCTTCATAGCAAAGGAGCTAATAAGAAATATATTTTAAGTTGTTCAAACTCACTTTCTTATTTCCTTTCTGGTGAGGAACAGAACCAGTTCTAGCCACTGCTAACTTCAGTTCAAACTCAGTGCAGAGAGAGCAGTGTGTCCTATTCAAGAATTAGTATCCAGCTTCACAGATTCTAACAACAATTAAAACAGCTCTGGAATGTAACCTTTCCTACCTAAAAGACCTTCCCTTTCAGGAGCATAAAAACAACACCAGTTTTCTTTTAGCTCTGTGTCCCCCAACTGAATAACTGTCTGCTACCTAGCTCAAATTCCTCACTGAAGTTTTTTGCCGGAGCCATCAGCCAATCAAATTGCTTTTTAGCTGTTTCTATCTCTCCGGTTAATTCTTATGCAGGATCTTCCCTACCTGCATGCTCTCATCTCAATGTACATGCCCAGTACAAATTTTTAACTGGCAAGAACATTTACAGATTATTTTACAATCACTTCTATTCATTTTTATCATATCCCAGCCCCACTTGCACATCTCCTCCAAACCTCATCTTTCATGTTGGACACAATACAAGCTCACTCCAAAGTAGAAGTGTTTTCCCTAGCACAGACATGTATACCACTGGCTCCAGCCCCTGAAACAGCTTCAGCACTTGCCAGCATTTGCCTCCCTCTCAGAAGCCACAGGTCGATTAATTTTTAGTTTTATCTGTGTATATATAGTTTTAAGGAAGACATGTGGGTCAATGTATATGGGGAGGGGGGATGTGTGACCCATCTTCCCAATCTCTGTTTTCTGCTGTGTGAGGCCTAGTGTTGTCATGTTGCAACAAAATTTCCTTCTTGTGCTTCTGAACTCTTGTTAATCATTCTTTTAAAGTTATTGGGGTTGCAATATAATGCTCCGAGTTGATGATTGTACCGGGTTTAAGGAAATCCATGTGAACAACACCATCCATGTCTAAAAAGCTTATAACCATGATTTTTCCTGCAGAAGGTTGTATTTTGAATATTTTCTTTGCAGGTGAACTTTTCTGATGATAGTTTATAGATTGGCACTTTGTTTCTAGCTCATAATGACAAACCCATTTTTTATTGGTTGTCACGATCTCTATAGGGTAAAGGGTAATGGGATCTGATATAGCGCCTTTCTGTGGTACAATGAAAGTGATTCACGTGTGTTATATGCAGCAGAGACGTATAGTCAGTATAGTCAGTGTTGGCGAAACATTTTCCATCTCAAAAGTAGCCCCAAAATAGTACAATAATAATGTAAATATTAATAAGGTCAATATAAATATTAATGAATATTAATAAGGTAATCAGAATCAGCAGCATAATCATAAGAATCAGCATAATTAGCATCAGCATAATCAGAATAATTATAATCAGTATCAGCATAATTATCACAATCAGCACTATAATCAGCAGCAGCATCATAATCATAATTAGCACAAATTCATAATCCATCCATCCACCCACAAAACAAAAGGAGCAAGTTCCCACCACAAACCATCTCTATGTTTTGATCTAGGCATAGGAAAAAAAGATTTTACATGCTCCCAGGTTTCAATCTAAATCATGTTTAATATGGGATCTAAATGTTATAAATAAGTAAATAAATAGATAGAAACTCTGAATGTTGAGCACCTGATTCCCTTAACACGATGTCTGTTTTAGTGGCCCTTTACCAGGAGAAAAAAAAATCTCTTCACAATACAACACATGCTAAGGTGTCTCTATAACCAGCACCTCTAAATTACACACTGATTATGATTTCTAAGGGGAAAGGGAATGGGGCTTGATATACCACATTTCTGTGGTTCTTGCATCTACATTCAAAGCGGTTTACATAGTATATACAGGCACTTATTTGTTCCTGGGGCAATGGAGGGTTAAGTGACTTGCCCAGAGTCAAAAGCACCTGCAGTAGGAATCGAACCTAGTTCCCCAGGATCAAAGTCTGCTGCACTAACCACTAAACAAATTACTACTCTACCTATGAAATGTTATTCCATTATTATACTTCCGCTGTGTACATCCGTATGCTGCACGAGCTGGCATGTTTGAAAATACAAGTGAGATTAAATAAAAATGCTACTGACAATAAAGAGCGACAACATGGATGCAGTAGGTCATGGCTGGGCTCCCTCCCCCTCCTCCCAGACTCATTCACTGCTCTGTCTTCTGCCGCCTCCTCCTCCTCTGGTGGCAGCCGGGGGGGGGGGTCCCCCTCTCCTGATGATCTCCCTCACCTTCATTCTCGTATCAGGACGACTGCAGGCAGATTTCAAGTCTCAAAGATTTAATTTCTGCAGTCAGCATATAAAGAATCCATCTTGCACAAACCTTTTGATATCTAAGAATATCAATAATCGATATACTCCTGTGAAATGCCAACTGTGTCAGCATTTTCCCTGTGAGTGATCTTCTGATTGTTCTGTACAAGTTTGTCAACCATTCTCAGATAGGACTCTTCCATTGCTGTCACAGATTGTCTACTTCATTTTGGACCCGCCACCAGAGCCAACAACGTCCCAACCGACGTTGGTCTGCTGCCTTTGGCCTCACATCTCGCCTCCAGCTGAGAAGCGCGGCCCCTGCGGGGTGCAGGCCACGTCAGAGAGAGACAGGGAGAGAGAGAAAAAAAGACGTGTGGTGCAGCATTTTAAACAGGGGCCAGATCTCACCTCCTATTGGTCCAACAACAGATAGTACAATTGGTGCAAAAGAGTAATACCGCCACAGGGCCTTCAATGGATATATTGAATCTCCAAACGTTTATGTGTATCCTGACAGATGTGATCTGTATTTAGAAGAATAAGATTGCCAACTGTCTGGATTTTTTCAGGATTCTAAAAATTTGTAAATTACTCTCAGAGTCAGACGGATGGCAATGTGTGTGATTAATTTTCAGAGTTTAGCCCACTTCAACTCTCCAATCCTACCCCCCCCCCTCAAAAACAAACAAACAAACACATTCTTCCAGTGCAGAGGCTGTGGTAGAATCCAGCCAATGGAAAGGCACCAGACACAGGAAGCATGGGCTGAGCAGCAAAGTGTGGGGGAAGCTGAGCTCTTGCAGGAGTCAGATGGTGAGCCAGTGAGTTTTCTGGGGCTGGAAGGAAAGGGGGAGATTACTGAAAAAGAGTAGGACTAAAGAATGGGAGAAAGTATGAAGGGTCTGCTGTCAGCTGAGGAAAAGGACTAGCAGCAAATGCCAGAATTTTACTGATGGTGGACAGGGCCGGTCTTAGCAAGTGCGGGGCCCTATGCAGACCAATTTGGTGGGGCCCCATCCTAGCCACACCCCCACCCTAGCTCCACCCCATTGATAAGATTATTCCATATTTAGAACATTTTTTTATTTATGAAACTTCAAATAAAGACAAATGAAGCTAAAGTTGTACAAAAAAACTGATTGAAATAATAAGCACAATGCTATCATGAAACCTCCCCTCCCCAGAAATTATTCAGTTCAAGTCCACTACAATTAGTAGTTCCAATTCTCATAACAAAGGAGAATAAAGCAAAAATATTAAGAAAAGATTCAGTACTTTCAGATTCCCCTATTACTCTGTAACCCATCAAACCTGAGAGGCAAGTAGCCACATCAGTTACTAAATAGTTTGAACTGATTGTACCTACTTTATATCAGATTTTGCTACTTCATGATTTCCATTCTCAGATTTTAGCGTAGTAATCTTTTCTTCCTGTGATTGCAGTCTAGCTTCCAAATGATTAATTCGAGATGTCATATCATTAATTACTGGAAGCAGTGTTTTAGCTAAATCTGCTATTGCCATCCAAATTTTTTATCAGGAGAAATATCTGCAGATCTATGTGAAAATAACCCAGATATGTTAGAAACAGCCTCTTCCAAGCCAGAAGATCTTACTTACTCAGCTTCTCCAGCAACTAATGTTGTTGGGCCAAATTCCTCTCAGGGAGGCAGACATTTCCAACCCTTGCATCGTCCGTAAGTGTCGTTAGATGAGAGAGACACTTCTCCTGATCTCCTGCCTGCATGGAATCCGATTTCGATTTGGCATAAGTGCATAACTGTTGGCGTCAGCAACGATGGCTCACCTCACGTCCTCACCAACTCCGACCAGGCTCCAGCTTTTCCCGCTCAGTAACTCCTGCCCTCGCGTCCGGAAACAGGAAATACATCAGAAGGCGGGCAGGGCCGTGCCTAGGGTCTCCGGCGCCCCCCTGCAGTTGGCCCCGCGCCCGCCCCCCCCCCCCCGAAAACGATCACTACACTACCTGCCCTCTTCTCCTCAGATCCTTTTCTTTTTGTTTAAATTTACCTCTGTCCGGCGGCAGCGTAGCATTAGTGAGAAGGAGGCAGCGCTCCCCCGCCCCGATGTGTCAGTCTTCCCTTCGCTCAGTTCCCGCCTTCTTCTGACGTCATTTCTGATGTCAGAAGAAGGCGGAACTGAGCGAAGGGAAGAATGACACGTCGGGGCGGGGGAGCGCCGCCTCCTTCTCACTAACGCTACACTGCCGCCAGACAGAGGTAAATTTAAACAAAAAAAAAAGGAAAAGGATCTGGGGAGAAGAGGGCGAGGTAAGCATGGTGCGGCGGGGCACCCCCCAGAGGATGGCGCCCTCCTGCCATGCTTACCTCGCTTACCATGTTGGCACGGCCCTGAAGGCGGGACATTGAGCGGGAAGCTGCAACTGTCTGTCGTCGCCGTCGGGGCTGTCGCTGCCTGGGCTGGCTCGCTGGCATCGCTCAGTTAGTCGCCAGGGTCCAGGGACTCGGGAGCTGACGGCGGGCTCAGCGGGCCCAAGCCGGGAGTGGGCGCCGTGCCGGTGGTGACGGGAGCTGAGTGGCCGAGCCGCGGGAATGGGGATCATCTCAGGCGACTAAGGCGAGCAGCGGCGGAGGTCGGAGCGGAGTTATGAGCGAGGCAGAGTTGAGCGCGGGGCCCCCTTAGGCACGCCGTGCGGGGCCCCCTTAGGCACGGGGCCCTATGCGGTCGCCTTGGTCGCCTCTGCCTAAGACCGGCCCTGATGGTGGACTAGGAGGAGGTGGCACAACCTGAATGAGCACACGAGCAGCAGGACAACACTAGAAAAGAGAGCTAGAAAGGGCATGCATTTCTGTGTTTCTGGTGAGGACAGTTTGATATAAGTTTCCCTTTGAAAATACAGGGCTGGAGTGACGAGTGAAGTTCAGTGAAGAGAAATTTTCAGCCCATGGAATTTACCGTTAACTATTCAATCACTTGGGCAAGTTTATTTTGAACACTTTCTTAATGTTGTCTCCATTCTGCCTATATTCCTTCTGAAGCATTAAAAAAAAATTTTTTTAAGCTAAATTATTTTATTTTGCTTTTTCCATTTGTGAACCTTTTTTCACATGTAAAATTTTATACATTTATATCTTGGACACAACTACATGCTGGACAGGGCTCACCATTCCTCCTCAATGATCCGCAAAGTCTAACGCCAGCTCAGAGCTGGCGTTGATTTTGCCGCAGCCAGCGACCCAATCTTTGGCGCGCTTGCCGCTGATCATTGGGGATGAATGCTGGAAGCCCTGTTTAGCATGCATTTGCATGCTACTTGCGCTAAGAGCCCTCGAGTGCGTTGTTGCAGGCGCTCGAGGGCTCTGATCATGGGTGGTTTGCAAACTCCGGCGCTAGTATGGCGTTAACAGCCTCTAGCGCCGGAGTTTGCTTTTGATCATGAGGGCCTTAGGTAGCAGTGCTTGCGATCCCAGTAGCACAGAGAAGGTATAGAAGAAATCTGAGAGCTGTACAGCAAGCAGAAGTGAATTTCTGCCCTGTATCCAGTGAAGCGAGGAACCTACTTCACCCCAAGCTCCAAACCAAGGGAAGAGAAGGCTGTGCTAACCAACTTATTTTTTTACCATTTGGGCTAGGAGACAGGAAACTATTACAGCTACAGCCTTACAGCTGGGAAATGAAAGACCTCCCCGTAACCTCCATGTCTGCCAGGGTTCAGCACCTGCCTGCCTGCCTGACACCCTTTCGGGGTTTGCAGAACTATAAGTCTGTTCCAATTTAACATCCAAATTGTGCTGGCTGCTGTTATGTAAGATTAGAAGTAGTAGTTCTAAAGAGAGAAATAGAGGACTCTTTACAGAGCCTCACCTACTGGGAGTAAGTGAAACACTGTAAAGGAGAAGTGTAATATTTTCTAAAGCCTCTGCATTGTTACTGCTTCTGCTTAATATTCTGAGAATTCTTAAATTATCAAGTTCTTCAGTACAGACTTACGGCATGGCCTGAGTTTTTGCACTGAAGGAGTGTGCAGTGGGTGCATGGACTAAGCGTTATTCAGCCTCCTAGGGGCATCTCCAGTCCTTTGCCCTAAAACAAAAAAACTGTCAGGTCAGGGCTTACATAATTGGCACCCAACCTGTGGTGAGAAATAAGACTTTTAAAACCATAATATGCTATTTTTTGGGACAAGAACTGTAGTAATTTGGCAGAGAGGACAATTTTGAAATTGTTTGCAACTTTTTAAAGGCAAAAAAATAGAGCAGGTGGGCAGATCGGCCAGTGTCCATGCTTCCGGGTGGACAGAGAATGCCATGACAAGTGAAGCCGCAGCATTTTTATACCATTTTGAACTGTATAACTTCTGCTTAAAATGAATTAGAATATGGGAGCACAATCAAAGATGGCAGTGTTTTACACAGGCAGATTAGTGTTGGAGGGCTTGCAGGGATGTGTGTGCTACCTTAGAGGAGTTCAATGACATGTGCTTGGAGTTCGCACCCCAACCTGATGACATGAAGCAGATGTGGGACAGCCTGCCCAATCGGGAGGCCAGAGAGTCCGTGTGCCTGGGAGGATCAGCATTATGCTGCAGCAGACCCAAGCAATTCAGTGAAGGGACCGCCACAGCCTGAGAGTGAGCAACTAGGCCATAAATCTGTCAAAATTAGCTTACCTCAGTTATCTGCATCTGAAAAATACTTGGAAGACTCTTCAGTCAGCCCAGAGATGACTCATAAATTAAATTAAAAGGGGGAAAGCTGATGGGAAGCATTAAATGCCACAGGTGTAAAACAGGAGCTGATCCAATTTCCTATTATTTTCTTTTCCTTGTTTTATTTTGTTTGATTTCTATTGATAACCTATTTGCTGCCAGAAATGTGAGGAGTGTTTCTTTGAGTCAGATGACTCCTCTGATTCCCAGAGCCACAAGCAGCAGTCATCCTTGTTGCCTAGGAAAGTGAGCAGCTGGACACAGCCCTCAACCAGCAGCACTGCAAGCAGATATAGCCAGCGCATGCCGACGGGGGCTACCCATGGACTGAGTACCGGAGGGGCAACTGTTTATCTCCCAGAAAAATTCACCTGGACTAACAAGACCTGTTTATCCAGCACTGGAACTCTAGGCAGAAGACTTTTGATCCAAGATAATACTGGTGAACTACTTCAGTCAGTTAAGTTAAATACAAAGATAGTTAGTACCTGTCTTGAATCCTGCAGAAGGATTTGTTGGTAGATTGTAAGCTCTATTGAGCAGGGACTGTCTCTTTGTGTCAGGTGTTCAGCGCTGCGTGCGTCTGGTAGCACTATACAAATGCTAATAATAATAATATTAAGAAAAGTTTAAAAAATGTTTTGCCTTTGTTATAATAATGCTGTTAACCAATTTAAGTTCTATTGCAGTTCCTTTCTAGACCTAGCAGATGGCAGTGCAGAGGCATTTGTATTCAGTTTAAGGTCCTTTAGGTTATACATAAATCTTTGACATTCATGTAGAAGAATTAATGTACAGTAAAATATCTTATATGATCATGTTCCTGATTCTATATGATAATGTGACATGTATATGTATATATTTTTATATACCACACAAGGAAGAAGTAGGGGATGAACGAATGACTTCCAGCAGCCTGCATAGTTTTATTCTGCAAGTGCCATAAATATGACCCGACATAGGACCGCCTGCCTTTAAAACATAAAACGTCAAATAAGAAACAAAAAATACACAAATATGAATAAAACAGCAATGGATAAAAACAGTAAATCTTAAAAAACATACACTGCCTGATATTCAGACCGCGGGAGGTAGTCAGGCTTTCTCCTGCAGTCCGCACTAAACCCGGATAGTCAATGCTGGGCCGTTTCCGGTGACTCCCATTGCATATCTGGCTTAACTTTGGCTTGTCCAATTTTAACCGGCCAAGCTGATATTCACCGCTGGCCAGTTTAAGTCAGACCAGCCAAACTTATTCTACCTATTGTGGTGGCCAAATATGGCCACCAAACTTGGCCAGTCTGCCTTTAAAAATCAGCGGATAGCCAGTTATATCACATGATATAACTGGCTAACTTGAAGCTGCTAACCGGCAATATTCAGCACCTGATAACCGGCTATCCAGTGCTGAATATCGCCAGATAGCCACCTAAGTGCCGTTTTAGTGGCCATTTTCTTTTAAATATCGGGCAGAGTATATGAATGTAGAAATAAAATCAAAAATTTAAAAATACATAAATACAAAAAAAACAGTCTGATGTAAATTAAAACCCCTGTTTTACTAGCATGGCTTAGTAAATGGGGGGGGGGGGGGGGGGGGGGGAGATAATAAGCATTCACTGTAGAAAAACATGCATAAAAATGTATGTAACATAATACATGGAAATGTATTAAAAATAAAAGCTACAATACATAAAGGAAAGACATCCAAATACATAGTAACATAGAGGCTCATTTTCAAAGCACTTAGCCTCCCAAAGTTCCATAGAAACCTATGGAACTTAGCCTCCCAAACTGCTTTGAAAATATGCCTCATAGTAACATAGTAGATGACGGCAGAAAAAGACCTGCACGGTCCATCCAGTCTGCTGAGGAGGAAGGAGGTGTTTTAGAGAGCTCTGCTGACTTCCAGTGGAAAGGGAGTGAGACCTAGCTCCCTCCCCAAAGATGAGGAGGGTCCCTGGGGAGAAGGCCTCAGGAAAGTCCCAGGCTATGGGGCCTCCTGGGGCCCGGGACCAGAAGGCCGAAAGGAGTGGCTCTCTCCCTGGTTTGACTACCGGGAGAAGGGAAAGGAGTCCAGTGGACCGAAGGGAGAAGCAGCCCAGTGGAGGCCACCAGAGCATTTCCCCCTCCATGGCCCAGCTTGCGGAAGGTAAGCGAGAAGACAGTGGAGGGGGGAGGAAGATAGTACAGGCCCCAGAAGGGCGCTTCCAAGGAAGGGAGAAGGAAGAGGCGATGGAAGTTTGCCAGAAGCCTTTGCTGGAGGCAGCTGAGAGTGAGAGTGAGGAGAGTGGATCGTCAGATGAGGAGTTCCATGAAGTGAGCTATGACCCTGATGATCCAGCAAGTAGTGTGGTAAATATTGTAAGACGAATTAAGCTGGTGGAAAAAGAAGTAGTGGAGCTAGGAAAACGTCTGAAAATGGCAAGAACTATGTGTAAATTTGCCCCAGCGGAGCACAGACAAATGTATGTTAAAGAGGAAGCCCGGATATCGAAGTTGTTGGGGAAAAAAGAACACTTGTTGAACTGTTTAAAAAAGGGCTCTGTGAATCCTTTGAGGGAGCTCTATGTTAACCGAGAAAGGATGGCTTCTATACCACAGTCTGGGGGTTCAGGAACACTACAGTTGCAGCAAGCTTCAGTGTCTTCAGCAGCATTAGACTCAAAAGAGTTGTCTGGGTTCAGAGGTGACCCCACTTTAAAATACATGAGACAGTTGGCAACACAGTCCAGAGCACTTACCCCGCAGTCAGAGGATAAGGAGGCAGCGGCAGGACATGGCTCTGAGGTGGGGGCTGGAGTAGAGATCCTACCTGTGGAGGGGAGGACAGAACTCAGTAACTTTTCAAAACTCCAGATAATGGAGGCAGCAGAGGGAGACGCAGGTAGCAGCCTGTTTTCTACAGAGGTGGTGGTCGAAGTCTCAGAGGGTTTACCTGCAGTTGTGCAAACAGCAGAGACAGTTGCCGTGAAGGAGGCCCTGTTGGAAAAGGGTCAGCAGAGGCAGACTCCGGTATTTTTGGCCGGGTCTGCAATGACTGAAGTGGAAACCGAAGCAGCATGGCATCTGGAGAAGCCCCGCCCACGAAGTCCGGGAGCAGGGGAGGTCTTCCCTGAGCATGGAGTAGCTGGCGGTTTACAGGAGAGGGGTCGGAGAGAGAGGAATAGGAGCGGGCAGCAGCTGGGAGCTCATTTGACCAGCTGTCCATTAAAAGAGGTGAAATCGGGGGGTGCTAACAGCCAGCCTGTGGCGGAATCAGGAACAGACAAGCCATGCCCCCGGGAAGCACCAGCCATTGGGAGAACGCAGGAGGGACTGCACCAGAAGCAAGGGGGAAGTAACCCGATTGTTGAGAGACTTTCGTTGACTACAGAAGTGGACATGGCAAGTCTAACAGATGTGCAGCGGGTGGTGGAGCGGACCTGCCAGCAGGACGGCTGGGAGCGAGGAGCCAAGGGGAGCGGCGGAGTTCCGGAGGCTTCGCCCCTGGTGCCGGAGGTTGGAGGGAGTTCGGGGGCGGAGCGAGCAGGGAGTCTGGTATCGCCAGCGGCAGACCTGACTGGGCAGGTGCCAGAGTATCGCCAGGAGACAGAGGAGAGGAGGCGATTAGCCCAGAGGCTGGAGCCTGCAGTGGCAGCGACGAGCAGGGACGTTCCAGGAAGTGGAGATGGGCAGGACAATCAGTTGGAGGCAGCCCAAGCCGCAGAACTGACTATGGACATTGCTGGATGTTTGTCTGAGAGGGAAGGGGACGGGGGACAGCGGGAGGGGGAGGGGGCGGTGGATATTGAGGAAGGGAGAGGGATGAGGGGAGGGGCAGAGGGACAGAAGGGGGGGGAGGCAGAGGGAAGGGCTGGAACAAGTGTGGAGGGGGGGCGGTGGGGGCTGGGGTCCAAGTCCTTTGCGGCAGTAGTCCAGGGAGGGGGAAGGAAGGAGGGGGGGAGATCGGGTGGTTTTGAGGGCCCAGGGAGGGGTTGGGGGGGAGCGGGGACAGGGGGTGGACAGCTGCCTAAGCGGCGAAATGTGGTACAGCTCAAATGGATAGGGGAGGGGGCAATGCCCTCCAGGGATCGGGTCTTGAGGCTGGTGATGGGGATGGGGTTTATACCCGAGGACTTTTACGCATGTATACACCCCATCAACATCCCAGAATATGACTTGAGCTTCATGACCCAGAGGGGGATGGAAATATTCTGGGAAAGGTACGAGGGGGTGAGGGGAAAGTGGGAGTGGCGGGACCTCAGGGCCATTCCAATCAGCAAGCCGGACCTGGTGCAGGTCACCCTGCTCGTGAGAAATGAGTCTATCTCTGGGGCAGATTTAGCCTACTGGCTACAGAGGTACGCGGAGCTGAGATCCCCACTTACAAAGTTACCGGATCCAAGCAGGGTTTGGGCAGGAGGTTGGGGAGCCCTGGTCAAATTGAGACAGGAGAGCCATGTGGTCCAGCACATTCCTTCGGCTGCCTTTATTGGTCGCGACAGGATACTGTGCTTTTACAAGGGGCAGCCGCGGCAGTGCTTCAGATGTGGTTCGTTTAGGCACTTCAGCATGTCATGCCCAGTGGTAAAGTGTGGAAGATGCGGGGATCAGCACGCCACAGAGGACTGCACCGCGATCAGGTGCAACCTCTGCGGCGGGTTAGGCCATGCATATCGGAACTGCCCTAGGGCGGCCCATAACGAGTGGGATATGTGGGGGAAGGGACGGGGAGGGGGGGTAATGGAGGAGGGGATAGGGCAGGGGTGATAGGTAGGGAGGGGCAAGGGGGGGAGAAGGAGGGGATGCAGGAGGGGGGGCGGCAGGGGGCTGGGTCAGGAGTGGAGCAGGGGGGAGAGGGGGAGTGGGTTCAAGTGCCACAGAGGAAAGGGAAGTTTCGGAGGGGGGGGAAACTAGGGGTGGGTAGGGAGGGGTCGCTGCAGGGGAAGAGGGGGGGGAACAGATTTCAGGTGTTGGAGGAGGAAGAGGAGGATAGGGAGGTTGGGAGGGAGGAGGAAGAACAGGGGGAAGGAGAAGAGGTGGAGTTAATGGAGGAAGAGGGGGCGGCAGGGGGGATTGGAGAGGGCAAACGGAAATATGAGGAAGCACTGGAGGAGGGTACTGGTGGTAGGAAGAAGGGCGGGAAGGCTCTGGGGGAGGGGGAGGGGGGAGGGAGGAGGAAGAGGGAAGGGAGGGAGGGAGGGGAAAGGGGAGTAAGAGGAAAGCTGAGGGGGCCGGGCAGGTGGTGAAGGCCCAAGTGCAGGCTTGGGGGGACAGAGTGGAGCTAGAGGAGGATCTGGAGGACTTGGAGGACTTGGGGGAGGTGGAGGACTCGGAGGAGGAGGTAGGGGGTGGGGGTGAAGAGGGTAGAGGGAGGGATCAGGGGGTGGGTCCGGATAGAGCAAAGAAGAAAGGAAGGAAGAAAGGGGGAGGGGGGGGGTAAGGTGCAGACAGGACGGCTGCGGGGGGGGGAGGGGGATCTGGCAGGGGATGATGTAGACCGCATAGCAGAGGACCTGATTCAGGGTAAGAAGGGGGTATCCCAGGAGATAAGGAAAGAAGTTGGGAGTGAGCAGACCCGTGACTCGCAATGAGGATGGCAGGCTTAGTGTTGACATTTGCCACGCTGAATGTGGCCAGCATCGCCTCTCCGAAGAAGCAGGGTTTAGCGTATGACTGGTTCGCGAGGGTCCAAGCAGATTGCTTCCTGCTCCAGGAGACTCGGCTGCGGTCCATTGAGGTGATCAGGCGGGCAAGGCGGGCCTGGAAGTGGGGTCCCTCAGTATGGGGGTTGGCGGGGGAGAGGTATGGTGGGGTGGGGATCTTATTTAAGTCCCACCGGGTGAATATTCAGCGAGTGGTGGAGCTGGGGGTGGGGAGATGTCTTGTTGTGGATGCGATTTGGAGGATAGAGCACTGAGGGTGGTGAATGTGTACGGGCCCCAAAGCAAGAAGGAAAGGGTGCTCCTCTTTGGGAAGATCAAGCCCTACCTATACACTTCGCGCCAAGTAGTCTGGGGGGGAGATTTTAACACCATATTGCGGAAAAAGGATAGTGGGGGACGATCGGTACAGGTGGGCTATGACGGGGTGAGGCTGGCAGGGATCATGCGGGAGGCGGAGCTGGTAGACGCGCATGTGGCCTTCTGTGAGGAACAGGAGGGGTTCACGTTCTTTCGAGGGCAGTGTAAAAGTAGAATCGATAGATTCCTGGTAAAGAAGGGGGTTTGTCTGGGGGGTCCACGAACCGTGGACGTGGACTTTTCAGACCACCACATGGTCCTCCTTCAGGTGGGGGGGGCGGCAGCGCAGAGGCCAGGGAGGGGGTTATGGCGACTAAATTTAAAGTGGTTAGGTAGCGAGCAGGTGCGGGAGGAGTACCGCCGGTTTTTGGAAGATCAGGTGTCAGTGCAGGGGGCATTTCAGTCATTGGGGGAGTGGTGGGATACAGTGAAAAGACGAACGCGGGGATTCTTTCTCAGACAGGCGAGAAGGGAGGGGAGGGAAAGGACAAAGTTGGGCATGGCGATAAAGAAAAAGAGGGACACACTGATTTCACAAGGGGGGAGGGAGGAAGAAATACATGATCTCCAAGCACTCCTGGAGCAGGTACAGTACAACCGCTACACCTCCTTGGTGTATGAGCGGGACTTCGGGAAAATGTGTAGCCCGGACCCCTTCGCATGCTGCCGGGAGCGGAGGGCGCGCAGGGTGATGGAGGGGGTGCAGGATGCACAGGGGGTCCTGCAGGACACCAGGGAGGGGATTCTGGGGGCAGTGAGGGACCACTTTGCGGCGTTCCTTTCAGCCCAGCAGATTGATATGGAGCAGATGGAGTGTTATGTGGAAGGAACCCCGGGGATAGGTCACGGGGGACCCCAGCTTCAGGCCCTCTTGAACCCGTGGACAGAACAGGAGGTGGAGGAAGCCATCGGGGCGCTCCACAGGAAGACCTCGCCGGGGCCGGATGGGCTAACAACTGAGTTCTACCAGGCCTTTAAGGAGCAGCTGGTGCCGATCCTGGTGAGGGTATGGGGGGCAGCCCAGTTGGAGGGTTCCTTGCCTAGTTCCTTGACAGAGGCGGCTCTTATCCTACTAAGTAAGGGGAAGGACCCGGCGATGCTGGCCAACTGGCGGCCTATAGCACTGCTTAATACGGATCGAAAAATTTTCGCGCGAATGCTATTCCAGAGAATGAGGCAGGTGTCTGGGGATTTGCTAGCAGCCTCGCAAGCATGTGGGGTTAAAGGGAGAGGGGTCTGGAAGCTGCAGCGTGGGTGCGGGAGGGGGTAGAACGCAGTAGAGTGGGAGGGCATGGTAGGCTGTTGGTAACACTCGACCAGGAAAAAGCGTTTGATAGAGTGCAGTGGGGTGTCCTATGGAGCATTCTGGAGCGCTATGGGTTTCCGAAGGGCTGGATAGAGCAATTACAGCTACTCTATCGGCATGCGGGGTGTTTTCCCCTGGTTAACGGGTGGAGAGGGCAGGGGTTTGAGGTAGGGGCAGGGGTCCGACAGGGGTGCCCACTCAGCCCGCTGTTGTATGCATACGCCATCGACCCTTTTATAAGACGGCTGGAGAAGGGGGGGGTGGAGGGGCTGGAAGGGGTGGAGGTGGGGGACAATAACCAGTTAAGGGTCGTGGCGTATGCAGATGACGTTACAGTTGTGGGTAGCGGACCAGAGGGAGGGAGGTAGATTGCAGAACCTGATCCAGGAATACTCGCAGGGCAACAGCGTCGCAGGTCAATTTTCAAAAGTCCAATAGCCTGTGGGTTGGGGATCAGGGGCTGCAATTTGAGTTGGGAGGTAGGTTTCCTACAGCTGTGGAACGTATAAGGGTCTTGGGAATATACTTCGAGAAGGGGGATTATAGGCTCTACAACTGGGATAGGTGTCTCCATGAAGTGAAGGGGAGGGTGGATAGATGGAAGGGGTGGAAAATGACCATGGGGGAGCGGGTACAGCTCATCAAGGCACACTTAGTTCCTTTGTTTCTGTTCGTCAGTTACATTCTGCTTGCTGCCGGAGAGCCGGTACGCGGCCTTGTATGGGGTGTTCTTCCGGCTGCTCTGGGGCAACAGGACGAATCCGGTAAACGGAATGTTACCTATCTGCCTAGGAGGGAGGGTGGGGTGGGCATGATAAACCCAGTCCTGTTTTTCAGCGCTTTGTTCCTGCAGTTTAATCTGGGGAGGGCGGTAGGGAGGGAGCCACCGGGGTGGGCTAGGAGTGTCCTGCAGTGGTGGCCGAGATATTGGGACCGATGGCGGGAGGGGGGGGAGGGTAGTGGCACTGCGAAGGGGGGCCCCGGGGGGGGTGAGTTATTGCAAGACCCTAGTGAAATTGGTGAGGGTGTGGGGGCTGACGTGGGGGAGGTGAAGGCAGGACAACGGGGGGTCTGGATGGACAGAGTACGGGCGCAGGTGTTCTCAGCTCCTCTGGCGCTGAGGGACGCGCCGGCCCCACGGGTGCAGCAGGGGTTACGGTTGATTGCTTCGAACCGCATCCCGGCGAAGTATAAAGACCTGGCGTGGCTGTCCTTTTCATGGTAGACTGTACGTCCGAGGAAATTTGAAAATCGCAATGTGCGAGATAGAGGGTGCCCACGGGAGGAATGTGCTGGAACTGAAGAGACGATGGAGCATTTCCTGGTGAGGTGCCTATTTACAGTCCAGGTCTCTGACCGGGTTTCCTCGTTGCTGCAGATCTCCAGTTTCCGCAACTACAGCTATGCGGACTGGGTGTACGGCCCAGAGGGTGGAGGGGGACGCGGGGATCCGGTAACACGCTTTCTGATTTCGGTGATATTGCGGTACTGCCTCTGGATGGCGCGCTGCAGGGTGTCCCTGTACCAGGAGGTCCGGCCGGCGGAGGTAGTCAGCTGGGATGTGGTAAGGGCGGTGCAGGAAGCGGCGAAGTGGGAAAGGGTGGAAAAAGGGGTGGGGGTGGCTTCAAGGTGGTGGAGACACGTGAGGCTTAAGCCGCCATGAGGGGACATGCTTCCCAGGGGATTGTGTGCCAGTTATCTGAAGGGGTTTGTGGGGGGTCGGGGGGGGGGGTTGATCCATTGTATTATTGAGGAGGGGGTGTACATAGATAGGCAGACCATGTCTAGCTAGGAGCCTGGGGTTTGATTGCATGTCGGTTTTTTTTCTTTGGTTTTTCTAATAAACAGTTTCCACTGTACTATTGAGGAGGGGGAGGGGGTGTACATAGATAGGAGGACAGTGTATAGCTAGGGGCTTGTTTTTGATTTGTATGTTATTTGTTTTTAGTTTTTTCCAATAAAAGAGTTTTCCAGTCTGCCCAAGAAGATAAATTCATATGTGCTACTTTTTTATTTGTACTGTCCTCTTCAGGGCACAGACCGTATAAGTCTGTCCAGCCCTATCCCCGCCTCCCAACCACCAACCTCACCTCCCACCACCAGCTCTGGCACAGACCGTATAAGTCTGCCCAGCACTATCCCCGCCGCCCATTCACCAGCCCCGGCACAGACCGTATAATCTGCCCAGCACTAGTCCTGCCTCCCAACCACCCAGCCCGGCACAGGACCGTATAAGTCTTGCCCCAGCACTAGCCCGCCTCCCAACCACCAGCTCTGCCACCCATTCTAGGCTAAGCTCCTGAGGATCCCTTCCTTCTGCACAGGATTCCTTTATGTTTATCCCACGCATGTTTGAATTCCGTTACCGTTTTCATCTCCACCACCTCCCATGGGAGGGCATTCCAAGCATCCACCACCCTCTCCGTGAAAAAATACTTCCTGACATTCTTCTTGATGTCTGCCCCCCTTCAATCTCATTTCATGCCCTCTCGTTCAATCTGGCAACAACTCGTGATTGAAAACATAAGGCCCAAAAACAATCAATAATCATTAGGAGACTGAGAAATCACTAAGAAATAATCCTAAAATATCATAAAGGGATGTTTGAAGCTGCATAAATATTGTATGGCTCATTACTAAAAATCTATAAATATGTAAAAAAATAATATATATATATATAATATAGCTATATAAAAAGAATGGATAAATAGTGAATAGTGTTGCTCATTGGAGAAAAGGAGCATATAAGTAGTCTCTACCAACCTGTTGAGCACTGAGGTAAACACTCCAAAAAACAGTAAAGATGCTGTGTAAACCAGAGTGTTGAGAAAGCACATCCAACTATAAAAAGAACCATGTGTAAAAAAAAACAGACCCATGTATAAATAAAAATTGGTAATTATGAAGGAAAGTCATGATGATTGTGAAATGAAAGGAGACGAGAGCTCCATGCAAATGTTGTTGCAAAAGACAAAAGCCGAGAGCATTACTCAAAAAAAAAAAAAAAAAAGAGGACCTCTATCATGTCCGAGAGTGAAAAATATATATAAAAGAGATAAAAAGCCAAAGGCATTGTGTGAATATAGATAACATGACCCTAAATATTTTTTTAAAATGGCATACAACCGTGTCTCAATGTCAAAATACACTCTATGGGCTGTAGACAACAGGCATGGTATGGTACTAAGAAGGAGGAAAAGAAAAGAATAAGAAAAGTTACCGGAAAACAGCTAAATAATGCTATCATGAACCCAACGCGGGAAAGCTAAGGGAATTGTGTCAACGAACAATCATATTTAAAACACCTCCTCATGCATAAACAAAACAGGGTGTCATGAGAGTGGGTGGAGTTATGATAATGGAATAAACAGTGCAAGTATATGGACTGTGGGGCTCTCTTGTATCTGACACTCAAGGACATAAAGAGGGGCATTTTCGATATAACATCTAAATGACGCCAGAGATGTTTATCGCAAAATGTCCCAAGTTAGAGGGCCATAATTGAAACCGATATAAATGTTTCCCATGGTTTGAAGATATGTCAAATAAATGTCTCGGAACAAAACTTCTCCAAGCAGCACCAGAAATCGTCTCTGCTATACGAAAATACAAATACACTATGAAAACCAGTTCTGGGAATACATCTGTGGTAGCATCAAGATATTACCGTGGTAGTATCCAGATGTTCCCATGATGTGCAAAATGTCCATATATAGCACTGCACGTGGAGCAACATTCCTCAAAGGGCAACATGTCTCTGAGGAGGGAACCCAACTATTCCCCAGAGTTCCTGCTGCTCCTGTTCCCGAGGCACAAGAGACACATTTTTATTTTTAAGAGGCCCCAACATGCTGTCTCCATGAGGGCATAGAGAACAATCAGAGGGATCCTGGGAATGTAAATGTGCAACAGTGTTCCCCAGGATCACAGTACCACTCATATGCAAGCACCATACATAGGAAGGTCACAGGCACTGAGGTCCCCTTGTTGTTACCAGACATGTACATGTTTGAGAGAGAAGGGAAAAAAACAGTGCTGAAATCACAATGCCCAGAATATGTCCTGCAGGGAGGTAGCAGGACCATGTGCTTTCTGAAGCAAGATGGAGAAAAGTCTGACCCCCATGAGCCTGAGGGTCAAGAAGAACACCCACACGCCCAGGGGATGAGAGGAAGAAGGATCAATGAATCGGGTAGCAGAGGTGGTCACAGAGGGCAGTCCTCGATTGGAAAGCAAGGTCATGTCCTAGCTGGTCCATCAGGACAGAGATAATAAGAATAATCAGGAAATGACAGTAGGTAGACAAAGGAGCAAGCTTGGCTGAGAAAGGGAGGAAGAAGTCTTTGTAGCAGAAATAGACCACTAAAAACAAGTTCTTATACAAACAAGCAGGAGTGACTACATTACATGTGAGACTACATTATACACAATGCATTGCTCAATATATCTTTGAATAGTGCGAGTGACTGCAGCAGTAAAAATTCTTAGAAGTGAGAATAGACGGGGGGCGTGGCAATGATGGGATCTAGCATGCACACACAAACGCTCTAACTGCTCTCTGGAAACTTGGATTTGAGTAAAAAGTGTTACTTATGATGCCTCATACAAACAGAAACGGGATAAACCAAGGGCCAACTGCCGGCGGCCAGGACTTCATCCCAGTGCAGCAAACTCTGGAGCAGTTTGTGGTGAGCCAACCTCGTGTTACCCGTCGGGCGACCCAGGGCCTTGATACCACTCTTTCGCCCCAGGGTATTTTCCACCTCCATGTCCTGCTAAATCAAGGAGAGAGCAAGGAGAGGTTCTTGTAACGGAAGGCGTTAACAAAAGACTCAGCCGGCAGTGCTCCCTCTGATGTTGGTGCGGAGAATATCTTGGAGGAAGTATCTCAAACTGGGATAACACTGGTCTCAATTTGGAAGGTTCTTCAGGATTTAAAGCAAACTGTTAATAAATCCGCTTCAATAAACAACTTCAATTGTGAATAAGATGACCTCCTTAACTGAATCCTTGGAAAAGGTACGTTTTGAAACCCTCAGAGAAAATTATGCAGAATCAAGAGGAGATTAAGACTATAAAAAATACAACTGACTCTTTTGATTAAGGATAAACTCCTGATCCATAAAAAATCGAACAATTAGAAATTATAATAGAAGACTTACTCTGAGACTATTGAATTTTCCCAAAGTACCAGGTATAACAGCTATTGACTTATTTAAAAAAATACCTAATGGAGAATCTAAGTGTTCCTCCTCAAGCTATTCCTCCTTGCAATAAAGCTTACTACTTAATGTTACCTGCAAAAAAAGATGCACCTGGACAAGAGGGAAATGTAACAGATTTACAAAATTTAACAGCAATTTTGGAAGAATCGATCACTGAAGTGGAGACTCGTGGAACATTAATAGTTTCTTTAATATTCGAGCAAGATTTAAGGTCAATGATGAGACTTTACTTTAAGAACTCAATGAAGCCTTTTATTGGCGAAAAAATTTGGATTTACCCAGACTAGAATTACACAAGAAAATAGAAGGCAATTTCTGTTGTTGAGGGAAAAAGTGAGGGGGATGGGAGCAACATTTTTGCTTGCGTATCCCTGCAAATGTGTTGTCAAATATATGGGCAATAAGTATATATTTTATGATCCAAACCAATTGCAGACCTTTGTAGATAGGAAAACTTTGAATAAGGAATAATTATGTATATTTAGACGAGGGAACATCAGATGTTAAGCCACTAAAATTGGATAAATTTCCTAAATGTTTATACTTATTGATCTCCTAATCATTTCACTACCCCCCCCCCCCCATTAGATTGTGGTCTGAGGAAGAGAAGTGATTGTTTCATTGAACCTTAATTGGCTCATGTTTATTTTCTTGAACGTAATATGTTCTCTGCATTTCAACAAGTATGTTGTTTGCAACTTGTAAAACAATTAAAACTTGAATAAATAAAATAAAATAAAAAAAAAAAAGAAGTGAGAATAGAAGTAAAAGCATTAAACACATTGGGCTACACTATAAAACTAGTGTAAGGCTGTCGGGGGGGGGGGGGGGGGGGGGGCAGAACAAGCACACACCCTGCACAGACATGTCATCATGCCACCCTCTGTCTCCATGGTCACCTCAGCTCACATAGCACCTGTGCCTGTGTAATGCATACCCATCCACTCAGCTTCCCTCTAATCTGCCTGGTGCCATGTGTCCCAGCCTATGTGAGAAGTAGTGCACAACATGGTAGTCCAAATAATAATGTGTATGATGCCAAGGAGACCCAGACCCTCAACTCTCTCTCCACCAACTTGTGTTTTACTGGCGATTTGGACTCCACTGCATACTTGAGTCACTCCAGCGCCATTACTGGCGCGTTCGGAAAGATGACCCTGGCCTGACCCGGCGCATACGGGAGCAGCTCAGGGTGCAACATAAGTATCACACACAACCCCCCCACCCAATCAGGCCTCAGGATGTACAGTGGTGGAAATAAGTATTTGATCCCTTGCTGATTTGTAAGTTTGCCCACTGACAAAGACATGAGCAGCCCATAATTGAAGGGTAGGTTATTGGTAACAGTGAGAGATAGCACATCACAAATTAAATCCGGAAAATCACATTGTGGAAAGTATATGAATTTATTGCATTCTGCAGAGGGAAATAAGTATTAATCCCCTTGGCAAACAAGACCTAATACTTGGTGGCAAACCCCTTGTGGCAAGCACAGCGGTCAGACGTCTTCTGTAGTTGATGATGAGGTTTGCACACATGTCAGGAGGAATTTTGGTCCACTCCTCTTTGCAGATCATCTCTAAATCATTAAGAGTTCTGGGCTGTCGCTTGGCAACTCGCCAGCTTCAGCTCCCTTCATAAGTTTTCAATGGGATTAAGGTCTGTGACTGGCTAGGCAACTCCATGACCCCCTAATGTGCTTCTTCCTGAGCCACCCTTTGTTGCCTTGGCTGTATGTTTTGGGTCATTGTCGTGCTGGAAGACCCAGCCACGACCCCTTTTTAAGGCCCTGGCGGAGGGAAGGAGGTTGTCACTCAGAATTGTACGGTACATGGCCCCATCCATTCTCCCATTGATGCGGTGACGTAGTCCTGTGCCTTTAGCAGAGAACACCCCCAAACATAACATTCCACCTCCATGCTTGACAGTGGGGGACGGTGTTCTTGGGTCATAGGCAGCATTTCTCTTCCTCCAAACACGGCGAGTTGAGTTCATGCCAAAGAGCTCAATTTTTGTATCATCTGACCACAGCACCTTCTCCCAATCACTCTCGGCATCATCCAGGTGTTCACTGGCAAACTTCCGACAGGCCGTCACATGTGCCTTCCGGAGCAGGGGGGATCCTTGCGGGCACTGCAGGGATTGCAATCGTTATGTCGTAATGTGTTACAATGGTTTTCGTGGTGACAGTGGTCTCCCAGCTGCCTTGAGATCATGACAAGTTCCCCCTTGTAGTTGTAGGCTGATTTCTAACCTTCCTCATGATCAAGGATACCCCACGAGGTGAGATTTTGCGTGGAGCCCCAGATCTTTGTCGATTGACAGTCATTTTGTACTTCTTCCATTTTCTTACTATGGCACCAACAGTTGTCTCCTTCTCGTCCCAGCGTCTTACTGATGGTTTTGTAGCCCATTCCAGCCTTGTGCAGGTGTATGATCTTGTCCCTGACATCCTTAGACAGCTCCTTGCTCTTGGCCATTTTGTAGAGGTTAGAGTCTGACTGATTCACTGAGTCTGTGGACAGGTGTCTTTCATACACTGACCATTGCCGACAGCTGTCTGTCATGCAGGTAAGAGTTGATTTGGAGCATCTACCTGGTCTGTAGGGGCCAGATCTCTTACTGGTTGGTGGGGATCAATACTTATTTCCCTCTGCAGAATGCAAATAAATTCATATACTTTCCACAATGTGATTTTCCGGATTTAATTTGTGATGTGCTATCTCTCACTGTTACCAATAACCTACCCTTCAATTATGGGCTGCTCATGTCTTTGTCAGTGGGCAAACTTACAAAATCAGCAAGGGATCAAATACTTATTTCCACCACTGTAGCTACTTTCCCTACAGTGTCCCCCAAACCATCATATTGCAGTGAGTGTGTTGCAGCCAACCCCCAAGTTGTGAGATGACATAGGAAGGACCTGGGGAGGGGGAAAGCATATGGGTCACCATACCCCAGCCACCACTATAAAAGTGACCACCTTGTCACACACACTGACATAGAACATTGCAGTCCCTATGGCACAAGAAATAAGAGCCACCACAAACATCCACAGTGGGAATCAAAACCATGACCCTTGCATTCAGCTATCACAGCCCTAACTCTTACACCAAACACCCATCTGACAAGGAGCAGATCAAGAGGGACAGTGCACTGACAACACAGGGCCCTAACAGCATCCCTGCCTCCCCCCAAATGACTGCCCTGTCATGGCCCCAACCCACACTCTTAGATAGACCACCTGTCAGCTCCAAAGGTCCATAGCGTGTCCTGTAAGACATCTGTCGAGGGCCAGGCTGGGGACCCCATGAAATCACCACATGGAGGAGGGGACGCACCCAACTTCCCACCCTGGGAAATCCCACCTAGGGGGACACTTCACCTTCCGCCTACCATCTCCGAAACATCTAACCCCTGTTTCTTCAATAGTGGTTTCATTGTCACTCGTTTACAGTCCAATAGACAAGTATCCTTTACCAAAGATTTATTAACAATCAACGTCACAGCCAGTGCAACAACATTAGCCAACTGCCAAATCACACTAGAGAAGCAAGGATCTTCAGGAGATCGCGTTGGTGTCATCTTTGTAACACCTCGAACTTCCTCTACTTCCAAAGTCTCAAAATCATTCCAGCAAACAAGAGTATCATTTAAAGCCTCCTTTCCATAAATACCTTCCTCTTCCATCTCTATACCCAAAGATTGTAATTTATCAGTCAAAAATAATGCATGATCATCTGCTTTTGGACCAACGTCCATACCCAATATCTGATGTCCCTCAAGCAAAAACCTCACCTTACACCAAGGTCTCTCAGCCTGCCGAAGTTCACACCACACTTGAATTATAGCATCTGATCTCCAAGGATATGCTCTGTACCCTGGTTTTAATTTAATCTCCCTCAAAGGGGCTACTGCCTCAATAGCCTGACATAACATCACATTCCACAATTCAACACTATCTTCCAATGGCAAAGATTCATCAATCACCAACTTTGGTAACCATCGTCTTTCTAGATCTTCAATCTCAAAATATGCACAAACCATAATTGTTTGAGCACTACATTTCCTTTGCTCTATCACTTCTGCATAACTTAAAGTAAAAGTCAACAAAAAATGATCAGACCAACCCCCTGGGGTAATCTCTATCTTACCACCTCAATTGGATATAGTAGCTGGTGCCAAAATAACTAAATCCAGCATATGTCCTGCTTGATGTATAGGAAGCTGAACTACTTCTTCTACCTGAAAAAAAAGGCAAACAATAAAACAACACTTGATCTCTCTCCAAAAAAGTGGAACCATCAATATAAAAAGGAACATTGAAATCTCCCAACAAACATAAACGTTCAAACTTCACGCATTAAAAATTCTATAAATGGAAAACCATCTGATTCACAAATCCCAGGAGGAATGTATACCACACACAAAACCATAAATCAATTTTGAAGCACCACACATTCACCCAATTCATTCACTTCTACCCCTACCATAACAAACTGCAAAATGTCTCTAAAAAAATATCACTACTCCCTCACCCCTCTTCCTAAAATGGCAAGCCCACCCCCACTTATACCCTGGAGGGCAGCATTGTCTAACCACTATTTGATCTGATTTATGTACAACTTTTTCCTTTTCCTAAAAAAGGGACAACTGAAATTGGTCTAAAATTACTCATGACTGAACATCTAACCCCTGTTTCTTCAATAGTGGTTTCACGACATAACCATCCACATACTACAAATCATACACCATTTCTGTCTTATTTTGCACAGATCTAACATTAATATAACCCATTTTTAAATTACAAAAATTCATTTCATCTTTTGTCAACAGCTGTACATGCTGCAAACACTGAGTTACACCTGGATATTCTCATTTATAACTTTTCACAGAAGCTAAAGTCCCATACCACCCCCTCCCAGATATAACCTCAGTTGACACCATCTACTGAAAACTGTCACAACCCCCCCCCCCCCAAGGAGCATGACCAAAGGGTACCCGCTACTCTGGTGCTGGTCTGAGCCTCTTCACCATACGACCATAGTGATGTCACTCATGGGACGGGGCTAGCTCTGTCCTGGACCCAGACCAGCTGATGGAAGAATTCGGAGGCTTCCAAAAAGATGACCTGGGGAGAAACAGCAGGAAACAGGAGCAGCAGGAACAATGAGCTGAGATGACAAGCAAACACTCTCCTTCTCCAGCGCTGGTCTGAGCCTCTTCACCCCATTCCTAGAGTGATGTCATTCACGGGGCAGGGCTAGCTCTGTCCCAGACCCAAATAAGCTGATGGAACAGCTCAGAGGCTCCCAAAAAGATGACACGGGGAGAAACAGCAGGAAACAGAAGCAGTCATGACTTACTTTTATACCTTAAGTTCCAAAAGCAATAAACATGAACATGCTTATCTTTTAAAAATTATGATGCAACTTTCAAAATTCACATTCCAATTCAATTAAAAAAAAAATCACATGTATGCATTCTGAATTTGGTTTCATGTTTGTGGAAACAAACACATTATGACTATATATGTGCACATGCATACCCTCTCAAACTGAGGAGGGCATTCGGTGTATAATTTTCCTTTCTATATTAAATATATAGATATATTATCATATTATGTATCGTCATAACAGGTTTAGCTTAGGTACACAAACTCCTTATCACCTGTCTCTCTTAGAATGCCCATGCAAATTGATATACATAGGGAGGAGGCAGTAAAGATCTGATGGCGCTTATTGTGGAAACCATGCAACAGGTGGAGACGGACTTGAAAGCACAGACTATAACAATGGAGGACACATTGAAATCCAGCCAAGTTCCGGAAGAATTTGACAAAAGAATGGGAGAACTAAAGAACACAATACGTGCTCTGAAAGAGTCCATTAGAGATTAAGAAGCTTAAGAGATTTGAGCACGACTATCAGTTTGGCAGAATATATACATGGCACAAAAAAGACATTGGAATTTATAATAAAAAGAAAGTGGCCTTTGAAGGTTCATCTGCGGATAGCGAAGATCTAAGCACTGGAAGTGAACCAGAACTGAGTGAACAGCCGGGGGAAGGTCGTGGACAAGGAGGGATGAGAACGAGAGCAAAAAACATACCATAGAAACACCCGGCAGGGAGAGAACGGGCTCGAGATCACCCGTGGGAATCCCGGGGCCGGATCAGTCGCAGACAGTAATAAACATTTCTAATAAAGTATTAACAGGTGATTAATTACAGGTTTTGGAATTAGGACTGCGATATGTGCCAACTACGGGACATGATGCATTCCGCCTTCGTGTAGCTTTATTTAAGTTCTTCCGAAAATTGCAATGTAAGGTATATTTCCTAGACCACCCGAGCTCAGTGGATATTTCAGTAGTGAAACCATCATCTAAAAGGATGCCTCCCGGACCCATGAATGCAGTGATCTCCACATTTAATGATTTGGTATTCCGGGATTTGGAACAAATGGAACGAAGTGGTAATATTGTTGGGAGAAAAAATAACTTGTCATCGAACCAATGGTCAGCACTGAAGAGCTTAAGTGAAGATCCTTCTAATATAATATTGAAAGCAGACAAGGGGGGTGCGATGGTTATTTGGCAGAGGGAACTATACTATCTAGAGGCAAATCGACATCTACAGGATACTACAGCTTATAGATTATTACCAGGGGACCCGATGGAGGGTTTGCAGATAAGAATAAAAGAACTGATAACTCAGGCAATGAATGATAATATATTGACAACTAAAGAGAGTAGGTTTTTGGTGGAAGGTAATCCGCAAACACCTAAGATTTATTTTGTCCCCAAAATCCACAAGGATGCTATTAAACCACCAGGACGTCCTATAGTGTCGACAAGATCATCAGTGCTGGAGCTTCTGTCGAAATTTATAGATGTATTCCTGAGGGAGCAGGTATTATGAAATGCCATCATATCTTAAGGATTCGTCTAAATTCTTGAGAGAAATTGATCAAATAAATGGACTCACAGAAGAGACCTGGTTAGTGACTTTAGACATTGTGTCACTTTATACCTGGATTCCCCAAACAGGAGCTATGGACATCATCCAGGAAACAGTGGAGTTAAGAGAAGGACCACAAAGAATACCATCAGAATTTATCATTCAGTTAGCGGAGTTAGTAATTTACCATAATTATTTTTGGTATGGTGGCCAATACTATCAGCAAATAGAAGGAGTGGCGATGGGTGCTACGGCCGCACCCTCAATAGCCACACTATATATTGCTAAGATGGAGGCACAACAGATATACCCATCGGAGAAGTTCAAAGGTGTCCGCCTATGGAAAAGGTTTCTAGACGACATATTTTTCATTTGGACGGAGTCAGAGGAATCCCTGAATGAATTTGTGAGACGGTTGAATATTCTGGATGGGAATATAACCTTTACCAAAACAGCCAGCAAAACAAGTCTTGAATTTTTGGATATTTGGGTATCCAAAGAGGGACAAAATCTATCTACGACTTTATATAGGAAACCCATTAGTCGGAACACACTACTACAGTTTGGAAGCTTCCACCCCTACAAACTTAAATGTAGTTTGCCCATAAGCCAATTCTTACGAGCTTGACGATTTGTTCCAACAAGCAAGAATTTAAGAAGCATTCCCAAGATCTACAGAAGAGGTTCCTTGAAAGGGGTTACCCGAAGTCTGCGATAAAAAAGCATATTTGAGAGCAAGATTTGCCCAAAGACCATTGTTACTTGATGACAAGATTTCTGACAGTCAAGATCTATTTGACATGTGTACTTCCTTACACTGAGATGGCTCAGAAGGTGGTCCAGATGATAAAAAAGCTTTGGCATGTGGTTCAACTGTATCCATGTTTCCACAATCCCCCTCTGATATCATATACTAGAGGAAAAACTATAGGAGAATGGCTAGCACCCAATAAGTTCCGTGAACCGAGAAAGAGGGATGGTAAAGGGCAACAGAACATATGTGGCAGGTGCCAATGGTGCAGATTGGTAATGAGGGGACCTGAGTGGTGTGCCCCGAATGGCACTAAGATCAGAGCTCGGGACACAACCGATTGCGAAACGAAGAATGTAATATATGTGATAGAATGCCCCTGCAAATTGATATACATAGGGAGGAGCTCACACCCCATAAGATTGATGGAACACAAATCCCATATTGTCACCAATAATGCCCAGGCTCCCTTGGTGGAGCATTGGACTCAGAAAGAACATCGGGTGGAGGATATGAGATGGAGGATTTTGGAACATGTGTCTATAGGGACTGAGGGGGGGGGGGGTCAGTAAATAAACTACTCAATTTTAAAGAGCAGTGGTATATATTCACTTTACAGTCGGTTATGCCCTCCGGCCTAAATGCTGAATTAGAGTGGGCGTCTCTTATGTAAATTTTCAAGTTCTGTATAGTCCTATCTGGAGCCGAGACGAAGGTGGGTGACGTCAGACCTATTAGATTACAAAAGGTAGAGAGTAATATGCCGCCACCATCTTTGCAGGGGAACAACCCGGTAATTTTGAAGCAGAGCTGGCGCTTAAACGGCAAAGAGTAAGAAGGAGGGGAAATATATAATGGAGGGTCGGTATGAGTAGTTAACAATACATTGAGCCTGCAAATAGGTGGGAGAATGTGGAATACAAGTGCAATAAAATAAATAAATAAATAAATAAAATATCTCTATCGGCATACCGTTGATCTTACAATGTATTCTCTATTTTTCACTCGTTGTAGGGGTCAGCCCTTGAAACTACCCTAGAAAAGGGTGAAATGTGCATGTCGGGCATTAACATCAACCCCTGGGTCCAATGCATCTAGTTAAGATGAGTATTTGATGATAAAATAAAGATAAAACCTTAAAAAATAAAAAATAATAAATATAAGGGTAAAAGTAATTCACGAATACTGTGAGCTGATGAAGAAGTGTGTGCAGGTTCCATTGCCATTATGAAAGATTGGCAATGTGCACAACTGAGATAAATATGTAAACTAAATGAAATGATGAATGAACTGTGGTGGTAAAAAAAAGCAGTTGGTGGGAACAAGTTACAAATTTATGATCTCTTAGGTATTATACAGGCTTTCATTTATCACATCTTTATCATATACTTGGTAACATAGTTGATGACGGCAGAAAAAGACCTGCACGGTCCATCCAGTCTGCCCAAGAAATGTGCCACTTTTTTGTGTATACCTTACCTTGATTTGTACTTGTCTTTTTCAGGGCACAGACCGTACAAGTCTGCCTAGCACTATCCCCGCCTCCCACCATTGGCTCTGGCACAGACCATATAAGTCTGCCTGGCACTATCCCCGCCTCCCAACCACCAGCTCCGCGGCTCTGTTATCCAATCTCGGCTAAGCTCCTGAGAATCCATTTCTTCTGAACAGGATTCCTTTATGTTTATCCCACGCATGTTTGAATTCCGTTACCGTTTTCAACTCCACCACCTCCCGTGGGAGGGCATTCCAAGCATCTACCACTCTCTCCGTGAAAAAATACTTCCTGACATTTTTCTTGAGTCTGCCCCCCTTCAATCTCATTTCATGTCCTCTCGTTTTACTGCCTTCATATCTCCGGAAAAGGTTCGGTTGCGGATTAATACCTTTCAAATATTTGAACGTCTGTATCATATCACCCCTGTTTCTCCTTTCCTCCAGGGTATACATGTTCAGGTCAGCAAGTCTCTCGTCATACGTCTTGTAACGTAAATCCCATACCATTCTCGTAGCTTTTCTTTGCACTGCTTCGATTCTTTTTACATCCTTAGCAAGATACGGCCTCCAAAACTGAACACAATACTCCAGATGGGGCCTCACCAACGACTTATACAGGGGCATCAACACTTCCTTTCTTCTGCTGGTCACACCTCTCTCTATACAGTCTAGCAATCTTCTAGCTATGGCCACCGCCTTGTCACACTGTTTCGTTGCCTTCAAATCCTCAGATACTATCACCCCAAGATCCCTCTCCTCGTCCGTACCTATCAGACTCTCGCCGCCTAACACATACGTCTCCCGTGGATTTCTATTCCCTAAGTGCATCACTTTGCATTTCTTGGCATTGAATTTTAATTGCCAAACCTTAGACCATTCTTCTAGCTTCTTCAGATCCTTTTTCATGTTTTCCACTCCCTCCGGGGTGTCTACTCTGTTACAGATCTTAGTATCTTAGTATCTTAGTATCATCCGCAAATAGACAAACTTTACCTTCTAACCCTTCGGCAAGGTCACTCACAAATATATTGAACAGAATCGGCCCCAGCACCGATCCTTGAGGCACTCCACTACTCACCTTTCCCTCCTCCGAGCGAACTCCATTCACCACCACCCTCTGGCGTCTGTCCGTCAACCAGTTCCTAATCCAGTTCACCACTTCAGGTCCTATCTGCAGCCCATCCAGTTTATTTAAAAGCCTTCTGTGGGGAACCGTGTCAAAAGCTTAGCTGAAATCTAAGTAGATTACGTCCATAGCTCGTCCCTGATTCAATTCTCCTGTCACCCAATCAAAGAACTCAATGAGATTTGTTTGGCACGATTTCCCTTTGGTAAAACCATGTTGTCTTGGATCTTGCAACTTATTGGCTTCCAGGAAATTCACTATCCTTTCCTTCAGCATCGCTTCCATTACTTTTCCAATAACTGAAGTGAGGCTTACCGGCCTGTAGTTTCCAGCTTCTTCCCTATCACCACTTTTGTGAAGAGAGACCACCTCTGCCGTTCTCCAATCCCTCGGAACCTCTCCCGTCTCTAAGGATTTATTAAACAAATCTTTAAGAGGACCCGCCAGAACCTCTCTGAGCTCCCTCAATATCCTGGGGTGGATCCCGTCCGGTCCCATGGCTTTGTCCACCTTTAGCTTTACAAGTTGTTCATACACACTCTCTTCTGTAAATGATGCTGTTTTCGCTCCATTTTCATTTGTACTTTTTCCAGTCCATCGCGGTCCTGCTCCAGGAGTTTCTTCTGTGAAAACAGAACAGAAGTATCTATTTAGCAAATTTGCTTTTTCTTCATCACTATCTACATAGCGGTTCTCAGTAACTTTTAGTCTTACAATTCCCTTTTTAGTCATTCTCCTTTCACTAATATACCTGAAGAAATTTTTGTCACCCCTCCTTACATTTCTAGCCATTTGTTCTTCCGCTTGCGCTTTCGCCAGACGTACCTCTCTCTTGGCTTCTTTCAGTTTCATCCGGTATTCCTCCCCGTGTTCCTGTTCTTGAGTTTTTGTGTATTTCTGGAACGCCAACTCTTTAGCCTTTATTTTCTCAGCCACTTGTTTGGAGAACCATATCGGTTTCCTTTTTCTCTTGCTTTTATTTACTTTCCTTACATAAAGGTTCGTGGCCTTATTTATAGCTTCTTTCAGCCTTGACCACTGTCCTTCCACTTTTTGTACTTCCTCCCAGCCCATCATCTCCTTCCTCAGGTATTCCCCCATTTTAGTAAAGTCAGCACACTTGAAATCCAGGACTTTGAGTTTTGAGTGGCCGCCCTCCACTACAGCCGTCATATCAAACCAAACCGTTTGATGGTCACTGTTGCCCAGGTGGGCACCCACTCGGACATTTGACACGCTATTCCCATTTGTGAGCACCAGATCCAGCGTCGCTCCCTCCCTCATGGGTTCCATCACCATTTGTCTGAGCAAAACACTTTGGAAAGCATCCACGATCTCTCTACTTCTCTCCGATTCCGCCGACGGAACCTTCCAATCTACATCCGGCAGATTGAAATCTCCCAGCAACAGTACCTCTCTCTTCTTTCCTAACTTTTGAATATCTGCGATCAGATCCCTATCTAGTTCCTCCAGTTGTGTCGGGGGTCTGTAGACAACACCCACGTGGACTGAGGTTCTATCATCTCTTTTTAAGGTGATCCATATCGCTTCTTCTTTTCCTCATGCCCCTGTCATTTCAGTCGCTGTGATATCATTTCTCACATACAGAGCTACTCCTCCACCTTTTCAACCTTCTCTATCCTTCCTAAATAGATTATAGCCTGGTATGTTTGCATCCCATTCATGGGAACCATTTAGCCACGTCTCCGTGATTGCAACAATGTTTGTCTGCCTCCACCATCAGGGCTTGAAGGTCATGAACTTTATTGCTTAGACTGCGAGCATTTGTGGTCATCGCATTCCATCTACATTTCCTGGTATGTGTTTCAACATAAGTGATTTGGGGGTGTCTTAACCCTTTGGGTACCTTCCTGTCTTTTTGTTCCACCTTCATTCCTTTTTCTTCTGCATCCGTTCTATTTTCAGGAATATCACAGTGCTGTAATGGCGCAAAAGAATTCTGTAGGGGCAACACTTGTGAGGGTGGATGCTTGTGTGTCACATAATGAAGTCTGCCCGAGCCTACTGTGAACCATCTATTTTTTGGTGGTTTTATCCTTTGAGGCAGTGGTGTGAATTTGGTTTGATTCTGTGCAGTATGAGTTTGTGGAGTCTTTGAAGTTGCTTTAAGTGCATCTAATTCCTCCTTTAGTTTACTGAGCTCTTGTTTTAAACTAGCGAGCTGATGACATATAGGACAAGCCTTTAGTGCCCAGATGATTGGCCTTGAAACTAAAGCACCACAATTATTACAGAGAATAAGAGTCATCCTGATTTATTGGGTATGAATAGGTATGCTATGATGGGGTTAATAGTATGCAAGATTTACTTTACTCTTCAGCCACAGGCAGAGAAATTTGTATTTGGGTGGCGTTAATTTGTGATAAGTAGTGTATTTAGGGAAGCTATTTAGGAAGTGTGGAAGTGGGGTGGGTGGGGGGTTAAAATATAAAATGTGTGGAATGTGTTTGCTGTAAAACCTATCTCTAGAACTGTATTAAGCCACTTATCTACACAGCTGGTTGGGATAAGGGGAAGACAAGGTTACAAAATGCACCATAAATGTCCAAAAGCACGGTTTTAGAGTAGGAATATCTTTACCTACGTTTCTTTTTTTTTAATGTTAGGTCACATATATGTAGACATTATTAGGTAGCAGAATGACTTAATTTACTTTCATATTATACACATCTGAGTGTTTCCATATCTCATTGCATATGCTCATGTTTCAGCATTTATATTAATACTTACATAATACTGATTTATTATTATTATTATTATTATTTTGATTATTTATGACATTTTTATCCCACATTAGCCCGAGAGTAACTCAGGTTCAATGTGGCTTACATAACAAACAATGAAATGAATGATACATATTAAAAATTACATGAACAGATTATAAAGCACAATAAATAATGCTATATAACATTGGCTTTGTAAAACAAATATAACATACATGGAGGGGCATAATCGAAAGAAAACGTCTATCTCCATGGGCGTTTATCTCCGAGAACGGGTCCGTGAAGGGGCGGACCGAACCATATTTTCGAAAAAAATAGACGTCCATGTTTTATTCGACAATTTGTGAGCTGGGCGTTTTTGTTTTTCAGCGATAATGGAAAATGAAAGCGCCCAGCTCAAAAACGAATAAATCCAAGGCATTTGTTCGTGGGAGGGGCCAGGATTCGTAGTGCACTGGTCCCCCTCACATGCCAGGACACCAACCGGGCACCCTAGGGGGCACTTTTACAAAAACAAAAAAAAAGGTAAAAGAGCTCCCAGGTGCATAGCACCCTTCCCTTGTGTGTTGAGCCCCCCAAATCCTCCTCAAAACCCACTGCCCACAAGTCTACACCATTACTATAGCCCTAAGGGGTGAAGGGGGGCACCTACATGTGGGTACAGTGGGTTTGGGGGGTTGAACGACTAATAAGCATTAAGCAGCACAATTGTAACAGGTAGGGGGGGATGGGCCTGGGTCCACCTGCCTGAAGTCCGCTGCACCCCCTAACAACTGCTCCAGGGACCTGCATACTGCTGCCAGGGAGGTGGGTATGACATTTGAGGGTGAAAATAAAAAGTTGTGAAACATCATTTTTTGTGGTGGGAGGGGGTTAGTGACCACTGGGGGAGTCAGGGGAGGTCATCCCCGATTCCCTCCGATGGTCATCTGGTTATTTAGAGCACTTTTTTGGGACCTGTTCGTCTGAAAAAAGGGTCCAACAAAAGTGTCCTAAATGTTCGCTAAAAACGCCTTTATTTTTTCGATTATCGCCCTAACGCGTACATCTCTCCTCGGCCGATAACTACGCCCCAGTTCCACCTTCGCCACACCTCTGACACGTCCCCATAAACTTTGTCCGCATTTGCGACGGAGTTCAGTTGAAAACATCCAAAATCGGCTTTCGATTATACCGATTCATTCGTTTTTGTGAGATACACATCTATCTCCCGATTTGGGTCGAAATCTAGGCGTTTTTCTCTTTCGATTATAAGGTGGATGGTGAATTAACTTGGATGCAATTGTTCTTAAGGGTAGATGGATAGAGAAGAAGATTAAATCATAATTAAGTTTGTAAACAAAGAAGTGAAGATGAAATAAATATGGGTACAATTAGGGCTAGATAGGGTTAGCGAGGAAAGAAGTGAAATTAATTGTATGAATGGATAATGTTCAAATAGAATTCTTTTTTTTTCTGAAACAAGTTTTCAGTAGGTTTCTGAAGGACAGGTAATCATCTGTGCATTTAATTGTTTTTGGTAGAGAATTCCAAATTTTAGTACCTTGATAAGAGAAACTGGCATTGTGAATTGTTTTATAGATTACATTCCTACAAATAGGGAAATGCAGAATGAGATATTCTCTGGATGATGATACGGCATTAGGTGAGATTGTTCATATATGATGGAGCAGAACCATATAGAATTTGGTGAATAAAAACACAGCACTTGAAAGACATTCTATCTTTTACTGGTAACCAGTGTTAGTTATATAGAAGAGGAGTTGCTTTGGCGAAGCAAGGTGATCTACATATGAAGCACGCAGCGGTATTTTGAGCAGTAGTCAAATTTTGTTAGTACTAAGGATTGAACTAAATACGAAAGACTGATTTAGTGAAAAAAGTCTTAATCTCTTTAGTTTCCTATCTAGCCCTAATTGTACCCATATTTATTTCATCTTCACTTCTTTGTTTACAAACTTAATTATGATTTAATCTTTTTCTCTATTCATCTAACCTTAAGAACAATTGCATCCAAGTTAATACACCATGTAATTGATCATATTTTCATTGGTGAGTCAAGGGGATAAGTGATGTTCTCTAATGTAACATTTTTAAGATTTATAGGGTGGTGAGGGTTAGTTACTATTAGAAACTTAGTTTTTTCAGTATTGAGTTTTAATTTAACATAGTAACATAGTAGATGACGGCAGAAAAAGACCTGCAAGGTCCATCCAGTCTGCCCATGACAAACTCATATGTGTATACCTTACCTTGAATTTGTACCTGTCCTTTTCAGGGCACAGACCATATAAGTCTGCCCAGCAGTATTTCCCGCCTCCCAACCACCAGTCCCGCCTCCCATCACCGGCTCTGGTACAGACCGTATAAGTCTGCCCTCCCCTATCCTCGCCTCCCAACCACCACCCCCTCTTCCCCCCAACTGCTCCGCCACCCAATTTCAGCTAAGCTTCTGAGGATCCATTCCTTCTGCACAGGATTCCTCTATGCATATCCCACGCATGTTTGAACTCCGTTACCGTTTTCATCTCCACCACCTCCCACGGGAGGGCATTCCAAGCGTCCACCACCCTCTCCGTGAAGAAATACTTCCTGACATCTTTCCTGAGTCTGCCCCCCTTCAATCTCATTTCATGTCCTCTCGTTCTACCGCCTTCCCATTTCCGGAAAAGATTCGTTTGCGGATTAATACCTTTCAAATATTTGAACGTCTGTATCATATCACCCCTGTTCCTCCTTTCCTCTTTTAATTTAAAATCAGATTCCCAAGATTCCATTAATTTGATCGAGTTCAGTATTTCATATAATTCGTTAGAGAATGGGATTTAAATGGTGACATCATTGGCATAAATGAATGACAAAAGACCATTTATTTGTAGTAGATTACCTAGTGGGATCATCATGATTATTTCATTTTACTTACAATGTTATATATTTTAAGTGGTACATTTATATTGGGTTCTATGCTTGGCTAATGTACAGTTGTTATTTGATATGATGTCAATTTTTGCTAAGCATCGAGTAAGGTTTTTCCCATTTTCATGGTTTTACTTACAGTACATATACACCTAGTATAGTGCAGTTTTATCTATATCTTATAAGTTAGGCCAAGTGTATTACCATTACATGTGTTGCTTCCATTTTATTTGCATTGTCACAATATATAATAGGTTAAGTTACTATATTCCAATAATATATATCCAACTCCCATTCAAGGATTCCATTAAGATGCTCGGTGTTGTCTTTGATTCCTTTCTCACATTCAAACCACAAATTGATTCTGTTCTACGTTCTTCATATTTTGCACTCCATCGTGTCCGCTCAGTACGCGCTCTTGTCTCTGCTTCTCACCTTTGTCCTCTTATCTTGGCTCTTGTTATCTCCTGTCTCGACTACTGCAATTCTCTTTATGTCAGTCTTCCCCTTACTTCTCTTAAACGTCTTCAGTTTGTTCAGTCTACAGCAGTTAAACTTTTTCACAACTCCCACCACTTTGACCATGTCATCCCCTTTCTCCGCTCCGAACACTGGTTACCTGTTTCTGCCCAAATCACATACAAGATTTTATAAATCAAAGTCTCCTACTACTCTTGCTTATCTCAATAACCTTCTTATCTCCTACACATCCCTTTGATGTATCTGCTCTGCTGATAATAACCTCCACGTTGAGCACCTCCCATGCAGCTTTGCATCTCTTCTTTCTGTGACTCTGCCTTCCGTTATACGGGTCCAAAGCTCTGGAATAATTTGCCTCTCTTCATTAGGAATCAGATCTCTCTGCTAACATTTAAACAGGCTCTTAAAACCTACTTATTTTCTCACTTGATTTGCCCCACCTACCTAATTCTCCTTTGTATTTGCTTTAGCTGCTTAAAATTATCTGTCACTTACCTGTCCTTCTGTATTGCCACTTGCTTTTAAACTGTTGATTTTTTATTGTAAGTCGCTTAGTTGCCTGTTGCTATAGGCTTTGTTTTCTTTTAAAACTTCCAGTTTTTATTGTAAACCTCCTAGTTGCCTATGTGTAGGCCTTTGTGTGGTATATCAAATGTACACACTAAATAAATACATTCACTGTCATTCTAGTGCAAATAAACTCTGTAGGTTTTTGTCATGAATATGTTTTTTTTCCCTACACTTACACGGTATTGATAATAGCTTGGCTTGCAATATCTATACTGTTATATGACAGATGTATACAGTTCATTGTTATTGCTTTTGTTTGTTGCAAGTTTATTTGATATGGAGTCATACTTTCAAAGCACTTCTAATATAATCATTCGCACCAACGTTCTTGAAGCTGACTCCGTGACAGTGAAGCCCTGAAGTCGTGAAGCCCTGTAGTGTTCGTAGGCTTCATAATCGCACCGCCCTCAGCCCCGCCCCCCACACACTACGTCACTCGCTACACAGCCCTGCTTCACGCCACACAGCCACTCACAGCACCCCTCTCACTCCCGCTCCAGCCAACCCACCAGCAGTCACCGAAAGCCAGCAACCAATAACCTGTGAGTGAGGAAGTATAACTGTCGCGTCTGCTGCTCTGCTCTACGGTAAGATTTCAGGTGATGCTGAGAGACAGAGGAAGAAGGAGTATGCTGGAATTCGAAGAGGGGGGGAAGGGGGTCCTGAAACTCGAAGGGGAAGGGTGCCCTGGAACTCGGAGGACAGGGAGGGAGGCAGGGAGGGGGGCATGGAACTCGGAGGGAGGGAGGCAGGTAGGGGGGCATGGAACTCGGAGGACAAAGAGAGGGAGGGAGGGGGCCCTGGAATCTTGCTAGCGGTCGTTTCATTTCTAACAGAAACGGGCCTTTTTCTCTAGTACATTTATAGAGGGGCATTTTGAATATGACGTCTAAGTCCTAGTTTGGATGTTTTGCTAAAAATGTCCAAAATTCAAGTAGGGAATATAGCCATTTTCAAAACAGAAAAACATCTTTTTTGTTGTTTTCAAAAATGGCTATTTGCTAGATGTTTTTGCCCCCTACCTTCCTCTCCTCCAGTCTCACTCTTTTTCCTCCTACTCCCCCCCCCCCCCCCCAGCTGGTCCAGCACCTATCCCTTTTCCTCTCCCTCCAGCTCTTTGGTCCAGCACTTCTTGTCTGGTCCTCCCTCTCCCCTCTGGCAAAGCAGCACAATCCAGCACCTCCTTCATCTTTCTATGCCTAGGACCAGCACCTCTCTTTCCCTTTCCATCTTGCAGGTCCAGCATCTGTCCCTTTTCCTCACCCTCCCTGTTCCAGTATCTGTCCCATTTTTCCCTTCCCTTCCTCCCACCTTCCCGGTTCCAGCATCCCTTCCCTTTCCCCCCCCTCACTCTTCCTTGTTCTAGTGTCTATCCCCTTTCTCCTTCCACGCTATCCCGGTCCAGTGTTTGTCTTCTTTCCTCTCCCCTGCCAGCCAGTATCTGTCCCATTTCCTTTCCTTCCCTTCCCCCCCTTCCTGGTTCCAGCGCCCCTCCCGTTTTCTCATCCCCCCTTTCTTGTTCCCCTTCCTGTTTCCAGCATCCCTCCCCTTTCTCATCCCCCCTTCCCGGATACAGCATATGTCCCCTTTCTCCTTCCACCTTCTCCCTTCCCCCAGTTCCTGTCAGTTTCCCCTCCTTGCCACTAGTAGCGGCACTGCTTCCTTTGAATCAACCTGTAACATGACTCACCTTTTGAAAGCAGAACGTTGTGTCAGTGAGGGCGGAATGTTGTCATAGGGGTGGCCCAAAGCCCCGAGGCAGTCTGATTCAATGGAAGTGGTGCCGCTACTGGGTCTGGCAGCAAGGAAAAAACTGACAGGCTGGGGGGTGGGGTGAAGGACAGACGCTGGAACCGGGAAAGGGGGAGGAGAAAAGGGGAGAGATACTTATCGGGTGCTTCAGCCTGCTCCTGCCTCCATGAGGAGGGGATTTTGGCGTGTGAGCTGGAGTTGGGGGCACAATGCATGTGTCACACACAAAATGTGTGTGATTTGGTATGTCTGTCTCCCTCATTGCCCCCCCCCCCACATAATACAGCACCTGTCTCCCTCCTTGCCCCCTACCATGCAGCACCTGTCTCCTTCCTAGCCCCCCCCCCCCCACCATGCAGCACCTGTCTCCTTCCTTGTCCCCCCACCATGCTGCACCCAGTGGCGTACCTAGGGTAGTTGACACCCGGGGCCGGTCTTTTTTTAACCCCCCCCCCCCCCCCCCAAATCCAGTACTAGGCATACCGAGAATACAAAACACTCAGGACCTATAGAGCAATTCTAACATATCATAAGCAGTAATTTCTACCAGTCACACAAAAAAGGAAAGCATCTTACTAAACACTACAGTGAGCACTAGAACATCAATTCACCTATTGTAAAAGGAAACCAGACAGAATACTACAGATCGTAGATCCTGCACAGTCAATGCCAACCGAAGCCATGTCTTTTTCACAAACACAGATACACCCTAATCCACTATAGAATAAGTAATCATAAACTTTCTATTTAGACAAAAATTAAACTGAACCCCCCGATGCCAGACTCTGCATACAAGCAACACCACAGAAACAGAAAATGTCCCTAGTACTGTGCAAAATATAAAGACGCAGATGTAATTTGAAAAAACTAACAATACCAATCACCACTTACAAATTACAAATAGAAATAAAACAAATACAGAAAATAAAAATATACCATTTTATGGACTAATAGATTTAGCTTCCAGAGGCCAAAATCTCCTTCCTCAGGTCGTACAGTATAGTGCTGTTACAGTATCCTATCCTGACCTGAGGAAGGGGTTTGTTCTCTGAAAGTTAAGTCAAAATGTATTAAAAAATTAGTCCAATAAAAGATTACCTTATTTACATGTTCTATTTATAAACAACACAGCTACAATACTATATCCTAAAGCAAGATAATAAAATATATATTTACAGTTTGTTTTCTCTGGTTTCTGCTTTCCTCATCTTCTTTTCACTGTCTTCCTTCCATCCAGGATCTGAATTTGCTCTCTCTCTGCCATCCAGTGTCTGCCCTCTCTAATGTCCCCTTCCATCCACTGTCTGCCCTCTCTCTCCCTTCCATCCACCATTTGCCCCAGTCTGCCCTCTTTCTCTCTCCCCCTTCCCCCCACCATTGCCCTTTCTCTCTGCCCCTTTAATCTGTCTGCCCTCCCTCTCCCATCCATCCAGGGTCTGCCCTCCCTCATGCTCCCCACTTCCCTCCAGGGTCTGTCCCCTCTCTCCTCTGCCCCCTCTTTTCAGCCCCCAGTTCCACCTGCCCCTAGTTCCAGCCCAGCCCACATCTCCCACCTGCCCCTTTTCAGCCCCCACTATCCCACCAGTCCCCCAGCCCTTTTCTCCCATCAGTCCTGAGCTTCAGCCCCCAGCCACTTCTCCCTGTCCCCTTTCAGCCCCTAGTTTCAACCCCAGCCCTTTTCTCTCACCAGTCCTGAGCTCAGCCCCAGCCAGTTCTCCCTGTCCCCTTAAAGCCCCCAGTTTCAGCCCCTGCCCCGTTTCAGCCCACAGTTCCAGCACTAGCCCCCTTATCCAAATACCCTCCTTTTCAGCCCCCAGTTCCAGCCCCCTTCATCCACCATATGCTTTGCATCCCCCCTTTTCAGTCCAAGACCCTTTCTCCCACCTGCCCCAGGCATGGACCCATTCTCCCTCCTGCCCCCTTGTCAGACCCCCGTTCCAGCTTCAGACCCCTTCTCCCCTCTGAGCACCCCCTCCCTCCCCAATCCCTTCTCCCCTGGTGAGCACCCCTGTCAGCTCCCCCACTCCTCCCCAATTCCCTTCTCCCCTCTGAGAACCCCTCTCAGCTCCCCCCACCCCTCCCCAATTCCCTTCTCCCCTCTGGGAACCCCTCTCAGCTCCCCACCCCTCCCCAGTTCCCTTCTCCCCTCTTAGAACCCCTCTGAGCTCCCCCCCACCCCCCCCCCATTCCCTTCTCCCCTCTGAGAACCCTCTGATCTCCCCCCACCCCTCCCCAATTCCCTTTCTCCCCTCTGAAAACCCCTCTGATCTCCCCCTACCCCTTCCCAATTCCCTTCTCCCCTCTGAGAACCCCTCTGATCTCCCCCCACCCCTCCCCAATTCCCTTCTCCCCTCTGAGAACCCCTCTCAGCTCCCCCACCCCCCCCCAATTCCCTTCTCCCCTCTGAGAACCCCTCTGATCTCCCCCACCCCTCCCCAATTCCCTTCTCCCCTCTGAGAACCCCTCTTAGCTCCCCCACCCCTCCCCAATTCCCTTCTCCCCTCTGAGCTCCCCCACCTCCTTCTCCCATCTGAGCCCCCCCCTGTGGAGAGCGACAGAGCCCTCTTCTCCTGCCACCACCCTGCGTTTTTTTTTTTTTTAAATCCAGAGGTACTGGATTGTGGGTGGGAGGAGGGGGGATGGACAAAGAGAGAGATGATATATGGTGGGGGGCAAGGAAGGAGATAGGTGCAGCCAGTGGCGTACCAAGGGGGGGGGCGGTGGGGGCGGTCAACCCCTGGTGTCGGCGGGTGGGGGGGGGGGGGGCTCCGTCGTCTCCTGCCACCACCCTGCATTTTTTTTTAAATCCATGCAGCGACGCAGGTATCTGCCCTGCTGTGTGCTGTGAAAAAAGAAAATCGCTTCGTTCGCTGGCGTCGGGCCTTCCTTCGCTATGTCCCGCCCTCGAGGAAATAGGAAGTTACCTCAAAAGAGGGCGGGACATAGCGTGTCATAGGTTCGCCATCAGGGCTTTAGACAATCCTAGGGCCTTCCTTCAGCAAGGACAGGATGCAGCTGAAGGAAAGGCACCCGGATTGGCTGAAGCAGCTGCCGAGTAGCAGGCAGCTTCTGCCAGTCCCAGGGCCTTCCTTAAGCAAGGGCAGGAGGCAGCTGAAGGAAGGCTCCCGGGATTGGCAGAAACAGCTACTGCTGAATAGCAGGCTGCTTCAGCCAATCCCATGGCCTTCCTTCAGCAAGGGCGGGAACAGCTGCACAAAGGTCTTGGGTGATTGGCTGAAGCAACTTGCTATTGCTAAATACTGGCAATGCACAGATTGTGGCAAAAAGAACTTTTAAAAGAAAAGAAGAGGTACTGGATTGTGGGTGGCTGGGGTGGTGAGCTGAAGAAGTGGCCCGATTACGTGTGCCGCACACTAAATGTGTGTGCCTTGGTAGTCTGTACCCTAGCCCTGAACTGTGCTGTTCTGTTCACTGAATGTATCAAAATATTGCTTTTTCAGAGGCCGCTGAGAGCAGCACAGAAGAACATGTCAACTTTAACAAAAGCTTCCTTCTTTTCTGTTTCTGAAATCCCTTACTTTTAGAGGGGGGGAGGGGTTCTTTAGTGAGTCTAGACCTCTCCGAGTCCAGCCCTTTATAGCCTGTGGCCTGCAGTTCCAGGGTTTTCACAATAAATGGTAGCCTCCCCTCTTAGTCAAAAAAGCCAATAGCCAGAGATCCTAGACAGAATCTCTTTATATTTCAGATATTGATTGATGGGTCAGAACTCCAGGGAGGTCATGGCTAGACTGGCCCCATTATATTCAAGTGAGTTTTTCCTGACCACCTCACCAGCTTCAGTTATCTTCATTTATGTTTATTTTAAAACTTGATATACCGCCTTTACTAAAAAGAAGATCAAAGTGGTGAACAATACATAAAATTTCACATAAAATCATAAGAATCAGAATCCAGTTAACATAGGAAAGAATACAACCATACATACTGATAGGAAACAAGGAAACAAAGAAGGGAGAGAAGGCAGGGATAATGTAAAGTGTGGTGCGTCAATATGTGGGGCTGACACGATTACCTTACCCCAGGTAGAGGCAGGCATTAAGGGAACATACAAATAATTGCAAAATATAAACAGGTAGCTCTCTGGGAATTTAGATTAGGTGTAACAAACCTCCCTCCAAGTCACAGCCCAAGATACACACTGACAAGAATAGAATGCAAGGCTCAGATATTATAAAATATAAAAGCTAATTTATTATATTGGTAGCAGAGAAAATAGTGTAAGTCAGAGATCATGCACTATTGCTAAACTATCCGAGATGATTGTAAAGCAATAAGTATTATACCTGTCATGGTAAGGTAAAGATAACCCACACTCTGTACCCTGGTCCTAAATTGTGCTGTTCTGTTCACAGAATGTATCAACATGTTGCTTTTTCGGAGGCTGCTGAAAGCAGCACAGAACATCAGTGTTGCCAGGTGGGCGGTTTTACCGCCCAATTGGGCGGTTTTTCCGCGACCCGCCGCGGGAAATTTTTGCCCGCGGCGGGTTGCGGTTTTTTGGGCGGTTTTTTAGGGCTTCCGGGCGGCTTTTTGGGCGGCTTTTGATTTTTTTCGGCCGCGGGGGCGGGTTAGTGACGTTTTTGGGCGGGGTTAGTGACATTTGGGGCGGGGGCCGATGACGTGGGAGGCGGGGCCGATGACGTGGGAGGCGGGGCCGATGATGGGAGGCGGGGCTGATGACGGGGAGGCGGGCCCGATGACGTGGGAGGCGGCGCCGGTGACGGCGGGGCCGGTGACGGCTGGGGCGGGGCCGTGACGCGGGGGTGGGGGTGTCAGGGGCGGGGTTTGTGTTTGGGCGGGTTTTGGGCTGGTTTCTGGCCTGGATTGGGCTGGAAAAAAAATTTCTACCTGGCAACCCTGCAGAACATGCCAGTTATAATTCGCCTTAGCCAGAGAGCTATTTGCCAAAGCTTTCTTCTTTCCTGTTTCTCAAATCCCTTTCTTTTAGAGGGGGGTTCACTCTCCTATCCTAACCTTCTTGTTGCTCCCCAAGACATTATAATTTAACTTATTCTGTTTTAACTGTACAGTAGGCAAACAATTGTTTATGTGCTACCTCCAAAGGCACTTGTGTTGGGTTTCTAAGCTGTGGTGTAGCTATGGGGGGGGGGGGGGGGCCTTGGGGACTCAGCCCCCCCCTTCTCTCTCTCAGGCCCCCCTATGCTGGTGGCCAAAGAGGTGCCTGATTTTTAGACACCACTTACCTCTGGTTATAGCAGTTTGCTGCAAATGAGGCCTTCGGGTGAGTCTCTGCTTGATAGATGCAGCAGCTGTTGTTCTCTGTGTCTGCTAATGTGCCTTTGATTGCTCCCAGTGATGCTAGCACCTGCCCCTGTGGCCCAGATGTGCTGGCTCCTGCCTACCAGCACCACGTTGAGTCACTGAGTCACATAGTGCTGGTAGGCAGGAGACAAGTCCGGGCTACATGGGCAGGCACCAGTGTCATTGGGAGTGTCAGAGGCTAGAGCTGTGCTACCACCAGAGCCCGTGAAATTGAAGTGAAAGGAGCCCACAAAGTTGGAAGTGAAGAGCTTATGAAGCTAATGAGCTGCCAAGAGAGCTGGCAATAGCTGAAGAGCCCAAGAGAGCCGGCAACACTGAAGAACCACCAAGAGAGCCTGTGAAGCTGAAGAGCCAAGAGAGCCCACAAAGCTTTCATCGGGATTGACTTTAAAGATTGGAAGCATATGGGTCGGAGCTGCTCAGGACATGAATTAAGCATGACACACTGTATCGCACTGGGAAAATCTGAAGTCTGCTGACCAGTGGCGTTCCTAGGGGGGCTGACACCCGGGGCGGATCGCCGATGCGCCCTGTCCCCCGGTGCAAGCGCCCCCCCTCCAGAACAGCGTGATGCCCCCCCGATGAAAGAACCCCCCGATCCCCCGGCGAAAGACCCCCCCCCGGGTGCACGCCGCTGGGGGGGGGGGGGGTGCCCGCGCGCCTGCCGGCTCTTCGTTTTCATGCTCCCTCTGCCCCGGAACAGGAAGTAAGTTAACAGATGAGCTCATGGAGAAGTACGATATTAAAAAAATGGGATGGCTCTTCCTCTCAAAAGGCAAAGTTACCTGTAAAGATTGGTGATACATTGTTTTCTTTTTCCACTTTGGGTAAATCTTCTTGTGTGCAAAGCAGTGAAGATTTTAAACATCTGTGGAATGAGATTATTGACTGCCAGATAACTGAATTGAACAAGAGGATGCGTATGGAGTGATGACTGCTTCTGCTGCCTGTATGCCAACATCTGAGGCCTTTGGCTGATGAGAGAATCTAAAGCTGTCATGCTATTTTTATGGCATCACTATAGAAGAAGCAGAATTATCAGTGTTTGTTCAGCATCAACAATGCTGCATAGCAGAAGGTAAAAATTATCCATTGTTAACTGAAGTGCTAGACAACTACAGTGTGGACATCTTCCCAAATGCCAATGCCCTTTTAAGAGTACTCATCACTCTGTCAATGACAACTTGCACTGTGGAGTGACTCTTTTTTGCTGTAAACAGGATCAAAACAGCATCAATAGACTCAATACTCAGCAACCGCCTCTATAATCTATCACTTTTATCTATTTGCTAGATGTTTTTGTGCTCTATGCGTTTATCTTTTTGGTCCATTTTTGTAACAAAAAAAATGTCCAAGTGAAAAACGCATAAAATTAAGCCATTGGGAAGTAGGAGGAGCCAGCATTCTTAGTAGCCTGGCTCCCCAGACATCCCAGGAGAACAACCCTAGGGGGCACTGCTGTGGACTTCATATAAATGCTCACAGGTACACATCTCACCATTGCTCCCTTATCTTGTCTGCTGAGACCCCCAAAACCAACTAACCTCACCTGTATACCACTACAATAGCCCTTATGGGTGAATGGGTACCTATATGTGGGTAGGTTACAGTAGGGTTTTAGTGAGTTTTGGAGGGTTCACAGTTTGCAACACAAGTGTATCAGGTAGGTGGAGGTATGGGCCTGGGTCCACCTGTCTGCAGTGCACTGCACCAATATCAAAACAGAATTTCAAGTAATAACATCAACAACCAACTGTAGATAATCATCCTCTGCATGTTGAAGGATCAAAATATAAAATCAAAATAAAGTTAAAGTGGGGAGGAGCATTTTGAGACCTTTTCCTCCCAATTTTAATTTTATTTTGATTTTGTATTTTGATCCTTCAACATGCAGAGGGTGATTATCTACTGTTGGTTGTTGATGTTGCACCCATCACTAGACTACTCCAGGGACCTGCGTGCTGCTCTAATGGACCTGAGTATTACATAGAGGCTGGTAAATAATGTTTTAAATCACACTTTAGGGGGATGAGAGGGGGTCAGTGACCACTGGGGGAGTAAGGGGAGGTCATCCCTGATTCCCTCCAGTGGTCATCAAGTCATTTAGGGCACATTTTGTGCCTTATTCATTCTAAAAAAGAGAAGTAGTGTGACCAGCAGGGCATTTCCAATGATAACAGGAAGACGGAACTGTGGTAATGACAATTTTATTTCTATAATAATGCTCGACACGGCACCGTGTTTCGGAAAGTGCCTGACTCATGGCCTTGATAAAAATATACGTAGACTTGCAAGTATGGAGCACTTGCTGTCTTTAAAAAGATGCTGAGTGCAAACAGAGGAATCTTTATCAATGTCCAAATGCAGATTTATGCCACTTTTTGGTATAAAGATTAGATAGAGCTTGATAATTGCAGTAAAGAATAATGGACTACAGACAAAGATGGTTCACAGTCAGCATCAGTGAAAATGAAAAAAAAAAAACATGCAACAGACAAATGCGGATTTTGAGGCACTGAACTAGGTGTGAAGTGCTGATGACAGAAAGGTAGCAGGTCTCCTTTACTGGAACCTATGTATGTATTATAACATAGCTGTGTAAAAAAAAAACACATGACCGGAATTGAAATGTGGAGCATGAAGAAATAGCGATCATCTGAGACATTCCTATCCTTACAGATAAAAAGCTTAATGCAAGGGATTAGATATCATAAAGGAGAAAAGTACAAGAGCGTAGAGGTACCAGTGATTATTTTGTACTATATTTGGAGACAAAGAAAATACTTAGGTACTAACAGAGACAACAAAAATGTGCTAGAAAGGTACAGAAATTCTCCCAATTGTATTGGGAGCCATCAGCCTGATTAAAAAGAATTTCCAAATGCATTTTGATATGTTGCCTTTATATGTTGTTCCACCTTAGAAACTGCAGAAGAAATCTCTCTTCAGGCACAATTGAACTGTTGAGATTAGCATTCTTTGTGCATCTGAGAGTCATATCACTTCAAACATACTTTGAGGGGAGGTTCATTCTTGTCTTGGTGTGTGGAAAATTCACCGACTTGGAGACATGTCCTGGAAAGACTGTAAAGATACATCTCTGCTACATCTTGCAAAAGAATATAGCCATCTTCTAGATTTCTCCTTATGTGGGACAGCCCTTTTCTTGAGTTCCTGATCTCCAGCCTGTTTCATAGCTAGCATCTTCCCCTGTACCTGCTCTAGGATCTACTCCCTGCCCTGTGGTGGCAGCCAGACATGCCACCCACCAGTACCTGGAAGCTCAACTGAGGGTGAGGTAGCTGCTGCAGGTGAATACCACAGTTACCTAGCAGGAGTAGTGTTTGCAAGGGAGAGGCCTCAGCAAAGAAGAAAGGAAACATTGCCACAGCAGCACTGCTGCTACAGTCAACAGCAAAACAAAAAAAAATCCCTTAGTGCCCCATCCTTCAGTGAACTCAGAAGCACAGTAAATTACAATAGAAGAAAACATCTAGTCATCCAGTCTGCCTGGTTACGTTATCCCACTGATATGGACACCTCTCAGCTGCTATCACAGTGAGACCATTCCAAAGATTTTTCTTTATGTATGACAAACCTTTATTTGACTGCCCCTTTGTAAGGAGAAGGGGGTGGAAGGAGCACGGTCAGGAACTCCAGGGACTTGAACTGGTGAATGTCAGCCTCAAAAAACAAAAAGAAGTAAAACCAGAGGAAAAGAAAAGATGACTTCAAAGGTATTTATTTTATTAACACTGCTTAATAAGATATTTTATATTTGTTATAAAGTAGAGAGATATGTGTCACTGCAATAATTATTTTACAGGATACTGTGATGTGTGTTGAGAAGTTGACCAGACTCATGTCTACTATAATGGCAAAATTTAAGTTATGGGATAATGCAATTTTAATTAAAAATATCAGTTTCAAAAGTTTCCATAAGTCTGTATGTGGTGGTTTATGTTGATATAGGACAGACTGTGTACTTAGAAATCCATTATCAAGTGCACTCTAAGGCATTATTTAGGAATATACCAAGCACTACTCACATGTATATGCCTAGTGCCCTGTAGGGGTATTTCCCTGTATCTTACCTTTGTTAGGCCTGAGCCCTGGTTAGGCCATGAACCATCTTTTGTAAACTAAACAACATGGATTCTGCATAACTTCTTGGCCTGGCTGTGCTAGCTGACTTCATCAAGGACATGGTGTTTACTTGAATTTGCTGTCCACTTTATGTCCTGGGAAGCTGTGGAAGAGAAAGCTTTCAGGCATACAGGGTCTCCAGTATCTAGTGTGAAAGTGTGGAGGAGCATTATGTACTGCAAGACATGATTGAGGTAATGCTTGTTGTTTACCTCAGCGGTGAGACTACTACTGATAAGGTGGTCTTTCTGGAAGCCTTTTTGTGATGACCATATGTAACCTGCTGGACAGAGGTATACAGTTCCTGATTGGTACCTGATTGTCACCTGTGAATCCAGAAGGCAGTGCCAACCCTGGTCTGAGAGAGAGAGGTGTTGGACTAGGAAAGGAGAAGAGAAGAAGATCTGATGGTAAATGGAGCTATTGGAGGAAAGGGATTGAATTGCTAGAACACCTGTGAACTGCATCTCTCTTTGCTGAGTTCAGCACAAAGAAAGATTCAGAAGCTGATTTACAGCTTCCCAAAGACTGAGTATCCAGCTGCTTTCCAAAGCAAGGACACATGGGATTATACCTGATACTATCAGAGGGCTCATGAGGAATCCTCGAGCCCTAAAGTGGAAACAATTCATTACCCCATATGCACGCTGAAGCTATGGACTGCAAGGGTGAGAGAAAGGGATTTTCCTTTATGGTTCAGGGTTAGTCAGTTTCTGGTCTTTGCTAGTGAAGGACTGGGTAGGAATCAGGCACATGGTCTAGCCTAATATAGCTATCAGGATAGTATTATAGCTGTGTAATAACATAAACCTCTCTCTCTCTCTCTCTATATATATATATATATATATATATATATATTCAGTTATCTTAAGACTTGAAAACTAACAAAATCTTTAATATCCTGAAGCATAAACCTTGGCACACCAGCACACCCTGAAGCCTCCTTCTTTTTCTGATATTTTCTTTATTGCATAAACACATAATTGTACTCACAGTCAGAAGGGGTGCTTCATAGCACAGAGACTTCGTTATTCTGGGCTGAAACAATGCTTGGAGGTAGAAGTATGAGGAAAAACAATTCTACTGCTGAGGTGGAAAACAGATGAACAGGCAGAGACAGCTCAGAAATGGATGCCTGGAACGTGCTATATCTTATTGACAAGATATATTTTACAAGGTAAAAAACCAAGTTCTCTTCAGGGAGTTTATCAGGCCAAGTACTGACAGAAAACAAGATGGAGAAAGTTTCAAAGCTAGAACAAGGGGAAAAGCAGGGGGGCTCCTAAGCCCAAAGAACAAGAGCATAAAGACCAATGAGACCAGTGCTTTTTTTCTAGCAAAAAAGGTGCCGGTACTCAAATGCTAGGCCACCTTTCAGGGGTGGGGTGATCACTGAGGGACTCATCCCACAATAGCCAGGCCCTCTGCAACCAGTCACAGAATCCATGACAAGGCAGAATTGGTGTGTATAGTCTGAGTTCCTTCATGAAAACACGGGGTTCATGGGTTAATGTTAGCAGTCGATGGAAAAGGTGCCGGTACTCAGTACCCCCAAGTACCCCCTCAAAAAAAGCCCTGAATGAGACAGAGCCATCAGGTAGCAAGGCAGACAAGCTACGCTGAGAAGGAGAAGAGGTTCAGGCAACATTACATCAATGATAACAGTTTTTAAACAAACAGACAAGTATGTCTGCACTAGCTGTGAACTATATTACACATACTGCATTGCTCCTCTAACTTACAGACAGATTTGCAGTAAACACATTTCAGGAACCTACTATAACTAAGGCAAGGCTGTCAAAGGACAAAACTATATATATATATACAGTATATATATATATATATATATATATATATATATATATATATATATATTATATATATATATATTTACACATTGGCTTCATTCCTTCATTGGGGACAGACTGACTCAGACCCATGGGCCACTTAGGTGCTTTCATACCCCTAACCAAATGAGTCCAGAGTAATTGCTATGTAAAAGATTAACTGTCATACTAGCAATGTCTATAGCCCCCCCCCCCCCACCATGTTAACTCTGTACCCCCTCCCCTAAATGTCAGGGATGGCTATGCCCCTGTTTCCAAGGCTATCCTAGGTCAATGTTAGTGTGAGATTTACAGCCCTACCTGACCTTCTAGGACGGGTTCTTTATGTGGAAGTGGTGTACTAGTGTCAGCTTCTCCTCCCTCTGATTCACCCCTTTTATCTGTTACTTCTCTTTCACTTTAGAGTTCTTGAGGCTCTATTCTCTCTTCCCCATCCATACTGCCTTCAGCTGCATCAGTGTCCTGAGAGATTTCTTGCACTCTCCACTTTTTCCTGAGTAAATGTTCCATGTGAGTTATGCCCTGTCCATGTGTTACTGGAGTGCAACCTGTACCCTATAGCTTCTACACAGATCTCATGTGTCCCCTTGTGAATTCTTCTTCAGAGTCCTCATTATAAGATTCACCTTGTGATATACCCTGGTGATCCTCTGGATCTCCAACTATCCTGAGATGTTGGTCTCTCAGGCCTGATTGTCACCCTCTTAAGTGACTGGGTTTGTTAAACCCTAGAGGTTGCCTGCGTTTCCTCTGCTCAAATACCAACTGCTCAAGGTCCTTCCTTATATAGTAATTATCAGCTCCACCCCACACTGAGATTCCACAAATCAGGGCACTCTCAAGTGTGAGATGGACTCATTACTTCCATGCTGGGCTCCTCCCACCCAGGGCTCCAATATAGCAAAGGGTTACAATAACATGGAACATATGAGGACATAGAGAGTTCTGCAGCTGGTAAGGGACAAATCTTATTAATCTAAGGAAGCACAAGGTAGTGAAATGTATTGCAAACAGTGCATCACCTGTATAAAAGAAATACTCTGCCATAAAGAGCAGCAGGGTTGGTGAATATTACAAATCAAGGGCCCATGGACCTGGTATGCATAGACTTTATGACTTTAGAAATTAACTTTCAGTGTAAAGGGAACATTCTGGTTGTAACAGACCATTTCACTAGGTATGCACAGGCATATCCCACATGGGATCAGAGAGCACAGACTGTTGCAAAGGTACTGTGGGAAACATTCTTTATAAACTATGGACTCCAAGCCTACACAAACTCTGATCAAGGAAAGGATTTTGAAAGTAGGCTCTTTAAGGAAATGTTACAAGTGGCTAGAATTAGAAAGTCACACAGTTTTCCTTATCATCCTCAGGGAGAGGTTTAACAGATCACTTTTACATATGTTGGGCACTTTAAAGCTAGTTCAAAAGAGGAACTGGAGCCAGTATGTGAGCTACCTAGTACACGCTTACAGTTACACCTACAATGATGCCACAGGGTTCTCATCCTACTTGATGTTTGGGTGAAAGTCCAGGTTACTTATTGATCTGTGTTTTGGTGTTGCAGCAGATGAGACATTACCTCAAAATTTTCAGCAGTATATTAAAAGGTTAAAGAACAATTGGGGGAAGCTTATTAATTTGGCTGCAGAAACTGCCTACAGACTAAGTCACAGAAACCCACTATGACCACAGAGTAAGGCAGAATGATTTGACAAAAGGAGACAGAGTTCTATCAGAGAACTGGGAAATACAAAATTGCTAATATGTGATCTATTTCCTATGTTGCTGAAGAAAAATTGAATAATTTACCTATCGAATATGACCAGAGTGGGGAGAAGGTACAGTACAGACTGTACATAGAAACCACCTCCTACCTATGAAACAGTCTATTGATCTGAGGCCTTTAACACTGCTGGTGAGGCAAACAGACAACCTAACCCTGGCTGTGGAATATTCCAGTAACATAGAGAGGTTTACATGCAGCCACATTTGGTGAGCTTGCCACTTTATTACCCAGTAGTGACCATGGAGGTACAGTGGTAATCTGTGTAAATTGTAGGAAGTTGTTGGCTTCACAATTACACAGTTGGGGTGGTGTATGGATACAACAAAGAATGGGAGATAGCCCCTATTAAGAGTCGTAGATAGCAAGGAAAGGTAGGAGATGACACAGTAAATGGGAGAAGGCATAAATATGCTAACGCAAATCTTTGTGGATAGCCACCATATAATGATCTCTAGGGTCATTCAATGGTGATTATACACTGGTTGTATGACATTTTCTTTTTCCAAACTAGGTGGGCTTTGAGACATGTCCTGCCATTCCTTTGCATGTTGGATTTATACCTCTTTTCACATATTGATGGAGATGGGGATAGATGCAGTGTGTTACAAATCTGTGCCCTATCACTCAGATCTATTGACCCAGCTGACTGTTTAGCACCAATCATAGCACAGGCTCCAAGACACTTTGGAAGGGGGGGGGGGCAGAGAGGCACGTATTGACTGTCAGATACCCAGGGTCACCTGATTGCAGAGTCTATACAAACAAAGCTGCATCCAATGGTGACAATACTGACTTATATAATGGATGTTTGTTGGTGTGAACATAACACTACCGTCCTGTACCACACCAGAGACCTGGGAACAGACACCCTCATAAGATGCATTCTACTTTCCCTCTCACACAGAGCCTGGTGCAGGGTGGTGACTTGTATATGAAGATCACATGGCAAGGTTGCTGCAAACCTGAGAAGGCATTCATGGTCTCACCTTCCAGCAACAATTCATGCTCCTGGCAAGCACACTTATATACCCCACCTGCTTTGGCCAGATCTCCCAGCCCTTCTTTGTAATGTCATGAAGGTGCTACAGAGTACACAGATGCTGTAGTAGCATACATTTCTCAGATATGTGTTTCAAATCATCATGACTTTACTGTCCAACTCTCCTTGAAGACATCTCTGTTGTAGCTACACCTTTCTCCTCACTCTTCTCAAGAGAATGAACCTAATGCTGTGTTTCCCACAGACACACAATATGGGACACCCGGAGGTTGGGTCTTACTGTCTACACACTGATATACAGATGGCAAATCACACCTACAGTCAAGTATATCTCAGTGCTGTGCATGGTAGATGGAGTCACAACTTCAGCATCAGCATTCTGTATCCAACATAATCCTAGAGACACAAAGCAATACAAAGGTAGGATAATAGTGATGGTGTTTGGATAATTGGGAGGTCATGTCGATTCATATCCTTCTGGTCTCTTAGTCAAAATGTGGCCACCACCTTGGCATCATGTCCATATTACAAGCATGTTCAAACAGATGTATTCTGTGTGTTACATGAAGAATAGCATGGTTTGGGAGGTGAAAGGTTCAACATTTTGCCCCAGTGAAAAAGACACCAACATACTCCAACATAGATGTATGTATATGTAAGGTGTTACTGGCTCATCTTCAATGTCCCGCTATCATTAGACAGCTGACCCTGTTTACAGAGTTCCTACCTCTGTATGGCAGTTAGTTCAGAATGGCAATCACAACAGCAGTGTTAAACATGGAGGGTGAGTTTTGGAAACATTTGTGTCCAACAGCATAGATTATTGTGAGAATGGGGTAACAGCCAGATTCACACTGACCCAGATGTGTTGCAAGTAACCTGCACACATCTGGCACTGTCTGTGTGAAACCTGGATGTAGGACATGGCACAAAGCATCACAATGTCATGGTTCACATTTGGCTAATACAGAAGAAAACTACCTCTGCACTGGGAAACACAAGGAACAAAGTCACAGCGAAGGAGACAGAAAAGATGATGCCAAAAAACTTCTACTGGACTAAAAAAGTTCACAGCAAAAGTTTATTGAAACAATCTGGACTCGACACGAGTCGTGTTTCGGCCACTCCGGCCTGCCTCAGGAGTCCCTGTATGTTGTTGCTATGATAATTGCTAGAAGACAAAAGGTCTTCTGAAAATGCGCAGCTAGCAAACTAAAACGCTGTGATAACACAATCCTTCTTTCCTCAAGTGTACGCATTTTCAGACCTTTCGTCTTCCAGCAATTATCATAGCAACAACATACAGGGACTCCTGAGGCAGGCCGGAGTGGCTGAAACACAACTCGTGTTGAGTCCAGATTGTTTCAATAAACTTTTGCTGTGAACTTTTTTAGTCCAGTAGAAGTTTTTTGGCATCATCTTTTCGGTCTCCTTCGCTGTGACTTTGTTCCTCACATTTGGCTAATGCCACACTGGATTAGGGTTTACCAGAGATGAGGGAAGGAGGCCATGAAGCAAACTGTCAAACACAGGGGATGAGGCTAAGGCGGCCTGTTTGTGAGCAATACCAGGCACAACATGAGGCCACTGTGTGCTAAAAGGCAATAATTGCATGATGCACTGGATCATGCCACAGTACTTTTCCCAGCAGTACGTGTTACTTGCATGTTCAAATATGTTATTAACACAGGGGGGATATGGGGAGGATCAAAGTACACATGCCAGAATGCCTGGGGTATGGCAACCACAGTACCTATCAAAATTCAGTGAGTGCAGCACACACGAGGCACACAAGGCCATACCACTTCAAAGATAGGTAGAAATAAGGGCTTCCAACACTAGTGCACACTTGGTAATGTGGAATAGGCAAACAGCTAGAAAACATCACCCAGACACAGCTACTTGCATGCTGTGCAACTTTGTGGTATAAGGTGACAGTTAACACCAACACAGCATCTGGTGGCCATAGTGAAATGGGATGATAACAACGTGTTACTTTAAGGAGGTTCTCTGTAGGATTTCTGGAAATCAGAACAGTAACTTTTGTTACCTCACAATAGTGTTGTGTTGCACAGAACACTGAGTCTATCCATGATATAACTTCTTAGAGTACACAGATACATCCTTGAAGTCATTCATGGTGTGTTCACACATACTCCAAAGTGTATTAACCAAGCATGCACCCTGTAATTGTCTACAATCACAGATGTGATCCACAATGCTACTTGTGGGGCTCAACGTATATAGCCACTATGCTCCAAACCTGTTGTACCAAATCTTAGCCTGGCACCACCTCTGGGTGTATTGTTGTACATCATACCTTGAGGAAGACCCTCGGAACAGAGCTACCTCATGCTTGCAGGTAAGCACAGCCAACCAGCACAGGTCAGCCTGGCAGAAACAACATTTTGTGCTTTTGGGTGGCATTCTGATACTGAGCACATTGTAGAAAACAGAGGTGAATGTAACATCATAGCAGCACAGGGCAATTTGCCCTACACCTGTACCAATATTTTCTCCCAACCCAAGCACAAATGCGGTCATTAGATTTAAAACAGAGAGCACTCACACAGTCTGAATAAGTACTTTCACTGTTTCTACAGGCTTCACAATGGAAATTGCCCTACCTGAGGCAATGGAGATTAGTGTGATTCATTGAAGGTTACAAGGAGTTGAAATGGAAATTGAACCCACAATGCTAAGCTCAAAGAGACCTACGTTAACCTTTAGGCCACTGTTGCACTGCAAGCTCTCTGTTTGTGGGTGTCTGTGCACTACTGCCAAATGATGTCAAAACACATATTGCAGGATGATTGCACTTGCACCAGTGATTCCTACAGCTATATTCACTCACAACCATTCCCACTGTGCTCTCACAGAGACACACCTAACAATAGATCAGCATGGAAATATACTGCCACACACAGAACACTGCGCTTTACATCATCATCCCTCTGTTTTGGACATGTATCATCCAGATTTGAGACGGTGGTGTTAATACGTGCACTGTTACCTATTGGTTAATACTGGGCCCTTTCATGGTGGAAAAGTGAATTCAATTCCTAGTCTCACCGCTTGAGATCATGCTCAGTTCATTGTACTTTGCATGGCCCAATCTAGAAAGGCTTCCTTTTTCCATCACTGTAGGCCCTCACAACACTGCATATGTGGATTAGTACAGAAGAGATATGAGGCAGTACTAGGCTAACGACAAATGGGGTTCATAATTCCACAAAAATGAAACACAAACAAAAAAGGTGGTGGAAAAGAACCAAGTCCAAGAGATCAGTCCAAACACCAGGATAAGATGCTCCAAGTACAACTTTATTTGGGTCCACCACCTTTTTTGTTTGCAGTACTAGGCTATACTGTACATAATGATCCTCACCTGAGCCATATCATAGTGTGGATTTGGAGAATGAATAGTTAATTTTTAGTCTAGAATATTTAAGGAAAATACTGATACCTTAATGGTAGAAAAATGCTTAGGCTGGCTTTCTCTTTTTAGCCTTCAACCTTTACCTCAGGAAGGACCAATCAACGTAGATTGATTGTCCAGGCACTACAGGCTTAGCTAAAAGATAATCTGACTTTGAAGAATGTTTTTTTTTTTTACTCTTTCTCAGGCACCAAAGTGAATTTATGATCCTGGGATTGGCCATTTGTATTCTGTCTAACCCCTGATCTTTGTATTTTGTTATCCCTGAATAAAATGGATTCATTACTTCATCTGTGGGTTAGGCTACAAAAATGTATTCGTTTTGAAACTTAGTTTAGAAGAGACTTAGGTGAACAATGTCCCTGCTGGTCTCTTTTCCCTGTTAGGTTATGCAAATCTAAAATAAATGACTGGTTTCGCTGACCATTTGTAGTTTTGGATTTATTTATAAGATTTACAATTCCACAGTGGCTATGCTGTAGGCTGTCCTTTGTGCAGCCCTCTCACAACAAATTGGTGATCCAGGTGAGGCAAACTATCTACTGCCTTTTTGACTTGTAGATTGTAATGACTCATGGGCTCTACCTAAGGGTGACAAGCAGAGCAGGGAAAGTTCTAACCTGTATTACCCCCCCAGCCCCAGTATAGTATGTTGAAAGAGGTGGAAAACCCAGCATGGCCAGAGACAGGGAAGGGACCGAGACAGATAGATCCCCGACAATTTCAGAGGCAATTCCTACAGACAGCCCAGGATCCCGAATTAGCCCAGGCGCCCTGGCTGACTAGGCAATATAAACATGGGCATGGGCTGCAGCTGGGAAGGGGAGGGGCCACCGTGGGCTAATAAGAAAGAGGAAATAGGAAGTGAAGGGATGGAGATGGAGTGGGCTGTCCTAGAGACAACCATTCCTGAAGAGGAGGAGAGAATGGAGGTATCTCCAGAGAGTGAATGAAACCAGCTGCTGGGAACTTCAGTGGCTGGAAGAACTCTGTACTTTTCACACAGTCCCAGTGGAAGGACTAGTGTTGGCTTATTACTGATGAGAGGGTGGTGGGAGGAGCCCAGCTAGAGATATACTGAGGTTGTCAGTGAAAGTGTGAAAAGCTATTAACTATTTGAAAGATTACAAAAGGGCTTTACCTGGAGGGGGAAGGGTGAAGTGTGCCCTCCTTTGTTTTGGATAGTGAAAGAACAAACAGATGAGTACTGGGCACTACTGCAGAACTGTTTCTACCAAAGAATTACTGGGAGCCATCCTGATAAGTAAGACTGAAATCCCAGATCGGATTGGGGGATTGGGATTGCTGTAAATTTTTTTGTTTTGTTTTGTGTTTTCTGAGGCTTGTTTTTAAGCAGCATCCTCAAAGCCAAGAAAAGACCCCAACCAGACTTCATACCAGCAATACAGCCAAGGGACACATTACAAGATATGTTTTAAAGAACTAAAATTAACTCCCACAGGAAATGGTCAGTTGAATTGCTTTCAGACTTGCACAATGGATTCCACAGTTTTTGTTTGTCTTGTTAAAACCTATTGTTTTGTATTAGTGTTTTCGCTGGCTTTTAGCTATGTCTCTGAATTCCCTTCCATTTTTAAGGATGAATTGTTACTGAACTGCCAAAGGTATTGAAAGGCTGCATTATTTAAAAGACTGAAATGCAACAGGTCACGGTTCTTATATAGAAGGTTAATTTCCTTTCTGGAATAGTGGATTTTTGTGGGAAGCACAAATTATATGATAAACAACATTTTTGTTAATTAATTGGTTATATATTTATAACTGCAAAGTGGCTCATCAAGCTTGCTTCGGGCACGAGCCATCCAAAGGACAGACGCTTGAGATGCCTAGTGTGGCTAGGCCAATCTGGCTGGGAGCCAGATTTCAGATCTTAACGGAAGATCTGACAGGCAGAACGAATGAAGAGAATTAAACAAGTATTATGTTAAATCATAAACTGTATCAATTATTCTCCTTATATTTGAGTTTTAGGGGTAATATTAGATGATAGATTGTCTTGAGATAATCAGCTCAATAAACTTACTCAAAAAGCTTTCTTTACCATGCGAAACTTAAGACCTGTTCAGAAGTACTTTGACCAAGAACATTTTAGACTTATGGTACAGTCTTGGTTTTGAGTTTATTGGACTATTGTAATATAATCTATCTTGGAGCCCCTAAACAGATGATAAAGAGGCTGCAGATTATTCAGAATATGGCATTGCATTTGATTTATTCATTAAACAAGTTTGATAGAGTTTCCATGCACCTTGTACAGCTTCAGTGGCTGCAGGTATTAGTCAGGGTACAATTAAAAATTTTTTGTTTAATTTTGAAGTTATTGCATGGTTTAACTCTGCTTTATTTACAAAAGTCTACAGTCATGAGAACTATGGTCATTTTCACTTTTCCTTCACTAAAGGATCTTAAAAGAATAAAGCTATTAGACTATCTTTATTCATTTTAGGCAACTTGCCTAGTAAAATTTGTGCAGGATCTTCTATTCTCAGTTTTGTAAATTTGTAAAAAAACCTTATTTATTTAGGAAATATGTTTTGAATGGTAAGGGTTAGTAACATTGTTAGTGTGATTAACATACAATATATAACTGTGTGCCATCCTGGAAATTTTCCAGTCTTCTACTTTTGTAATCTGCATTGAACCACAAGGTATATGGCGGAATATAACTGATAATGTTAATGTTTTGTCTGATGAATCTTAATGCAAGAAGATCTGGGATAGCACCCTACAAAGAGATGGTGCTCGACGGTTTCCTAGAGGGCAGAAAACCATTTACCCAGGATTCTTGAAACTCCACTTAGCAGAGTATAATCATATTTTGTGCTTCCCATATGAAAGATAATTTTAAATGTTTGGCAATGTGGTATTCCCTTGCACTAACATGTTGAAGGGATTTATTTATTTAAATGTAGGCAGTTTTTATGTTCATTAGATATATGTGTTTTATATTGAGATCAATGAACAAGCACAATTTGATAAATGACCTCATTACATAGCTATTAATCATAGAGGCAAAGACTTACTTTCTAAGGATATCAAAATACTTGAAGCGGTTCAGAGAAAAGCAATGAAAATGTTAGGGGGTTTACGGACTTGATGACCTAAACATGTATACCCTGGAGGAAAGGAGAAACAGGGGTGATATGATACAGACATTCAAATATTTGAAAGGTATTAATTCACAAACAAACCTTTTCCAGAGATGGGAAGGTGGTAGAACTAGAGGGCATGAATTGAAGTTGAAAGGGGGCAAACTCACGAATAATGTCAGGAAGTATTTTTTCACAGAGAAGGTGGTAGATGCCTGGAATGCCCTCTAGTGGGAGGTGGTGGAGAGGAAAACAGTAACAATTAAAAAATGCGTGGGACAAACACAAAAACAGGATCAGATCCAAAGAAGCTTAGGGAAGATAAGATAGGAAAACCAATGTTGGGCTGACTTCTACGGTCTGTGTCCTGATGGAAGCTGAATTAAATTTGGATGGGCCGAAGTGCAGCTTTTCGAGGGCTTTGACAACAAGTTCAGAAATTTCAGAACAATGCCAGTGCCGGGCAGACTTCTATGGTCTATGCCCTAAAAATTGCAAGGACAAATCAAGAACATGTATACGTACCATATGTAATGAGTTTATCTTATTGGGCAGACTGGATGGACCGTACAAGTCTTTATCTGCCAACATCTACTATGTATATATTACTATGTATATGATAAATGCATTTTATACAAAATAATATTGTGGTTATTACAGAATCTAAGTAAACTCTTTTGCAAGTGAAAACAAAAAACCCTTTTGTGTACTAAAAGTTTATATTTTAATTTGATCTGGGGAGCGAAAAGACTTTTTTTTTAACTTTTTTTTTATATAGCTACTTCACAGCAGGGTTTGTTCTTAGTGATGCCATCTCCTTTGCCTCCCTTACAGACTGTCATCCAAGCCTAAGTGAAGGTGTCACAATTGAAACTTGATTATTGGAGTCAGGCTGGATGCACATTGTATTCTGAGGGGCTTTAGATGACCTACATTGGCCATGTGGTTCTTCTTCATGCCCTACTCATGCATGTTGCCTTCAAGTACCATGGCCAGGTACATGACGGCAGAGGAGGAATGATTTATATTTCCCAAGAACCAAGGTAGTATAATACAATCCCAAATTTGTGTCACTTGCCTGGTTTAGCCTGTAAAGCCCAGCCAAGGACAAAAACCTGCCTGCCCCATTAGAATTTTATTCTTTTTACAGCTGTTCTAGAATTTTCTGGCCTTTTCTTTTGGGTCTGCTTATTTCTGTTTGTGTTTCTACTACTGCTACTACTTATCATTTCTATAGCACTACTAGATGTACGCAGCGCTGTACACTGAGTTTCCACTGATAGTGGCAAGACAGGAATTTCTGGCTGACCACAAACTGACAAAACAATTACCATGACATCCCAACCAACTGTCTTGTTACAAACAAACTGACAAGATCCCCTGTTGTCATGTCATCCCACCTGTTTGTTACTGAGCAGAGGTGTGGCAAGGACACTAAGGCCCTATCACAGGTCTCCTATGTACTTGCAGGATTGCTAATTGGGTGATAAATGAGGTGGTCCTTTGTGATGGGAAGGGTATATAAGTAACTGCTCATCTAAAGAGACTCTGAAATAGACCAGATGGCTGGAGAGTTTCATATCCTTGCCACAGCCTATTTCCAGGGGGGGGGGGGTACTCTCCCCCACCATACAAACTAATTCTCTATAGCTAAGATTCTTTCTTTCTTCCTTTCTTTCTCTTCTTTCACTCTGTTCTGTGACCTTTGTATGACAGTGAAGAATAAAACCTTCCTTCCTATTGTTAGACTCTGTTCTGTAAAACTACTAATGCCAAGAGCCAATAATATTTCTTGTGCTGTTGCTAGTGAGAAATAAAGATTCCTTTTCTTCTTCTAAGTTAGCCTGAGTTTTTTTTTATAAGAATAGCATGACCAAACGCGCAGCCTAGCACAAAACAGCTCAACAGGAAGTGAAAGTTTTATACAGTACCAGTTTCACACCTTTATTACAACTCAGAGAAAATAGAAGGAACTAATGGAACATTGAAGACTGAAGATAAAGATTACCGGAGTATAGGAAATGGGAATAGATGGAGTTCAAAGCCTGTCATTAACTCTTCTGAGTCTAAAACATGTTTAATAGAAGGACAGACTTAACATTAAATGAGAGCTACTGAAAGGCTCAGGAAAGCATTTTTTATGTTATTTGTGCATGCCACAAACTTTAAGACTAATTACAAGAAAGAACTCTAATCTCTGTGATATAGTTTTATAAGCGCATAAGCACATAAGCATTGCCACGCTGGGAAAAGACCAAAGGTCCATCAAGCCCAGCACTCCATCTCCGACAGCGGCCAATCCAGGCCCCAAGAACCTGGTAAAACCCCAAAATTTAATAACGATCAATGGACTTTTCCTTCAGGAATCTGTCCAGACCCCCTTTAAACTCAGCAAGGCCAGCTGCTGTCACTACCTTCTCCGGCAATGAGTTCCAGAGTCTAACCACGCACTGAGTAAAGAAAAACTTTCTCCAATTTGTTTTAAACCTACCACATTCTAATTTCATCTTGTGTCCCCTGGTTCTATTATTGTTAGAAAGTGTAAACAAATGCTTCACATCTGTCCGCTCTACTCCACTCATTATTTTGTAGACCTCTATCATATCACCCCTCAGCCGCATTTTCTCCAGGCTAAAGAGTCCTAGCCTTCGTAACCTCTCCTCATAAGGTAGTCGTCCTATCCCTTTTATCATTTCCGTCGCCCTTCTCTGCACCTTCTCCAATTCCTTTATATCTTTTTTGAGATGAGGCGACCAGAACTGAACACAATACTCCAGGTGCGGTCGCACCATGGAGCGATATAATGGCATTATAACATCCTCATGCTTGTTTTCCATCCATTTTCTAATAATACTCAACATTCTGTTCACCTTCTTAGCCGCCGCAGCACATTGAAGATTTCAACGTCCTATCCACGATGACTCCCAGATCCCTTTCTTGGTCCGTAACTCCTAAAGTGGAACCTTGCATGACATAGCCGTAATTCGGGTTCCTCCTTCCCACGTGCATCACTTTGCACTTGTCAACGTTGAACTTCATCTGCCATTTGGACGCCCAATCCCCCAGTCTCACAAGGTCCTCTTGTAATCTTTCATACTCCTCCCGCGACAAGACTACCGGCTCTGCTATCATCTGCGAATTTAATTATCTCACTAGTTACTCCCATCTCAAGGTCATTTGTAAATATGTTAAAAAGCAGCGGTCCCAGCACAGACCCCTGAGGGACCCCACTAACTACCCTTCTCCATCAAGAATAATGACCATTCAACCCTACTCTCTGCTTCCTATCTTTTAACCAGCTCTTAATCCATAATAATACACTGCCTCCGATCCCATGACTCTCCAGTTTCCTTTGGAGTCTTGGAGGCACTTTGTCAAACACCTTCTGAAAATCTAGATACACAATATCGACCGGCTCCCCTTTGTCCACATTTACAGGTGGTTGCAGCCCTCCCAGACAAAACCGAGGGATCATATTATCAGATGTAACTTGAAAGTTGAGTTCATCCAAAGGATTTAATGAAATCCTGATGGACTCTTGTAATAAAAGACTGGAAGGAACTGATTCTCTCCTGCAATTTATAGCAACAGTAGGCGGCATTACCTTACTTGTTTTTATGTTATACCTAAGTATTCACTGGTTGATTGACGGTCAGATTCATGACTGATTGACACTAATTTGAGGTTTCAGACATGAACTATTTTACTACATTTCCTACTCCTCTGTTTGTGCAGAACGCAGTTGTAGAAAGAAATCTCTGTTATGAGATTCTATGGTAGTCAGCTAGAATGTTAAACTCTGAATGTCTCATTGCTAGTAGTAGAGAATTTTGTTTTGCTAATGTTATTAGTGACAGGAGATATTTGTCTAGTGAAGTTCTGCCATGGAAACACCCAGATTTAGGTAAAGTATTTAATGTGTCCATGTGACAGGGTATACATCCCATCACTGTGAATCAGATCCTCAGACAAGAGACGATATCTCCAGGCAACTACAGGATGACCACTTGGGTGTAGTCCATTCCATCTTACTCAGGGTAGATTCCTGGGACCCTTCTGGGGTGGTTGTAGTCCGGGGTAGAGACTACACGGAAAGTGGCAGAAACAGACTCTATGGGCTGAATTGAAGCCCTAGACTTACTGTATCTGGGGTGACATGGACGAGTGTTGGTTGAAGTGGAATACTTTCACCCCGAGTGACAAAGGGACCTGTTAAGAGGACCCAGGAGCCAAGGAGGCCTAGAAAATAGCATCTGACCTCTTTGGAGATCTGGATTTTGGCTTACACTTCAGTAAGCAGTAGATGATGGATTTGGGTTGTAGTTTGGCAGACATTACTCTGGATTTTGGCTTATACTTTGATAAGCACTGGATGCTGGTTTTGGCTTGCATTTTGGCAAGTGGTACCTTGTGGCTCTGGTTTACTTTTCAGCAAGCAGTGTTTAGTAGGAAACCTTCAGCCTACACTATCAGGTAGGCAGCATGGGTCACAGTCAAGTTAAGCCATGCATTAATTGCCTAATGCAGCTTAGAATGCACACTGCCAATACTTTTAAGCTAAAAAAATGCAATTGATTCTCTGCAAAAAAAATAATAAAATATGAATAAGGAAATAAAAGCAATTCATTATGCTAACCTAAAAAGACTGATTTTGAGAAGCTTATCTCCATATACCTTTAAAATTGAAAATAAGATTTAAAAAAACGTGAAGGGGCATTTTCGAAAGGGACATCCACATTTCGATTTGGAGTAAGGAGAGGTCATCCCCAATTCTCTCCGGTGGTCATCTGGTCATTTCGGGCACCTTTTTGTGCCTTGGTCTTAAGAAAAACACAACCAGGTAAAGTCATCCAAGTGTTCGTCAGGGGCGTCCTTGTTTTTTTCGATTATGGGTTGAGGACGTCCAAGTGTTAGGCACGCCCAAGTCCCCCCTTCGCTATGCCTCTGACACGCCCGCTTGAACTTTGTCCATCCCTGCGATGGAAAGCAGTTGGGGACGTCCAAAATCAGCCTTCGATTACACCGATTTGGACGACCCTGTGAGAAGGACGCCCATCTTCTTATTTATGTCAAAAGATGGGCGTCCTTCTCTTTCGAAAATGAGCCTGTAAGTGAATTGAATATAATTATGAAATAGAACTGTATTAAGATCTGGGAATAAAATCACTGAATAATGGAATTTTTGTTAAGGAATTGGGCTGGTTTTGAGCCATATTGCAGGTTTACATAATTTTCATTTAATATTGGTTGAAGCCTTCCAGAGGAAGAATGACCTCTCTTACATAGAAGACTAAGCTATGTGAAAGGTGCCTCAGCAAAGTCTCCACTGCAACTGTGCTCCTTTACAGCTACCAGAGGAAACTGGCCGTCGTAGACTTATCTGTCACTGGGATTGCCTGTCTATATCTGCAACAAAGTTTTTAAGAGAGTGAACAGTAAAACTTTATAGTTTGTATTTATTTTCTTGAAACTAGATTTTTTCTAGCTTCCTGCTTACTTTTATTATTGCATTAGGAATGTATTCCTTTCTTCCGTATTAAAGTATTGTCTTATATAGTGGAATTGGAAAAGGTGCAGCGAAGGGCAACTAAAATGATAGCGGGGATGGAACGACTTCCCTATGAAGAAAGACTAAGGAGGCTATGGCTTTTCAGCTTGGAGAAGAGATGGCTGAGGGGAGACATGATAGAGGCATATAAAATAATGAGTGGAGTGGAACAGATGAATGTGAAGCGTCTGTTCACGCTTTCCAAAAATACTAGGACTAGGGGGCATGCGATGAAACTACAGTGTAGTAAATTTAAAACAAATTGGAGAAAATTTTTCTTCACCCAATGTGTAATTAAACTCTGGAATTAGTTGCTGGAGAACGTGGTGAAGGCGGTTAGCTTGGCAGAGTTTAAAAAATGGTTAGACGGTTTCCTAAAGGACAAGTCCATAAACCGCTACTAAATGGACTTGGGAAAAATCCACAATTCCAGGAATAACATGTATAGAATGTTTGTACGTTTGGGAAGCTTGCCAGGTACCCTTGGCCTGGATTGGCCGCTGTCATGGACAGGATGCTGGGCTCGATGGACCCTTGGTCTTTTCCCAGTGTGGCATTACTTATGTACTTATGTAACGCTAGAATTAATACTACGCGGTTCAAGGAAATGGATGTTATAAAAGGGATGTAATTTTAAGAAACTGTATGTATCCATCCTGCCTTGACTCTTATGTCCATTCTTTATTTTTACTCACTTCAGGAGCCACTCTCTCTTTGATCTCCTTTGCTGTCCAGCAGAAGTGAGACCTAAGTGCAGTGAAGAAAAAGAAGGCATCTCCTATTGATGCGAGAAGGGGCCATAGCTAATTCAACAGATGCTATCTCAGGAGTAAAAGCCCAACCATTTACCTCACCCAGAGGCAGACATTTCTGGATTAGGGAATGGAATGCTAAACTTCGAAGTATGGCTGATTATAGAATGGTAACTCCAATTCTCAACACCTCTACATGTGAGAACGGTTGAAGATGTCCAGAGAAACCAAGCCTACACTAGTCACATCTTTTCTTAGGAGAACGTAAGACAGAGTGAAGGGTTTTGCTAATTAGCAGTGGAGTGGCAAGTTCATGACAGGATGGAATTTTAAATGTATTTGCCTGTTATTTGAGAAAAAAAACAGTTTTATAAGAATAAAAATTAAATGTTTGAATAAGAAAGTAGGTAATATGATTGAATCCAAGATGGCGACTAAGCAGGTTGTGTGAGACAGACACTCCCGTTTAACACTGACATAATTCCTTTTTTCTTCTTTAACATGCCAAAAAGGAAGGGCACACCGAAGGGACCACCCCTCCCGAAGCAAATACCCTCCTTACCGGGACAGTCATCTATCTCCTCATTTTTGGTTTCTACCCCGCTTACCGGCGTTTTCGCTACCAGGGCAGGGAAGAGCCCCAGTCTGGAGAGTGATTTTTCACTCAGCCCGCTGGGACCTGCTACTCCCCCTCCTCCGCAGCCTGATGGAGTTGCTGTACCGAGTTCTGGGGAAAAAACAGACTCGAAGGGGTGGCGTACTCCCTCAATGGAAACGGAGAATGGAAACATCTTGGCGGAAGGAGAGATAGTACAGAAGCTTTCATTAATAACATCTGGCGAATCAACGGTGAACAAGAAAGTGAATAAAGATACACAAGAAGAAATTTCTCTGTGCTCTATGGCGGTTCAACCGTTGGTAAGGCTTTCTGAAATCTCGCTGGAATCAATCTGGTTGGCCCTTGAATCTCTACATAAGGTCTGTACATCTTTTATCTCCGTTTCATTAAATAATTCAACCCAAATAAGAACTTTAAAAGAAAAGGTTGAAGGTGTTTTGAATAAACTGTCTAACTTAGAAAACGATATGACTAAAGTATTAGAACAACAGGCTCAATTCTCTGGAGATCGATTATTGCTTCATCGAAAGATTGAAAATTTAGAGAACTCATCTAGAAAGTTGAATCTTCGTATATTGAAATTTCCACGATCTCAATATGTTACTCCTAAGAGAGGTATACAAATATCCAGAACAGTCCCTTCCACCTTTGCAGAGACTATATTACTTGGATTCGAGATTAAAGCAACACCAAATGGTTTCAACGCAGCAAGATAATCTTGTGGGAACATTAAATGTCACAGATCTTCTGGAACAATCTATCGAGAACATTGAAACCAGGTTAATTCTACTTCTGTCATTTCTATTTCTACAAGATAAGGAAGCTTTACTAAGATTATATTTTAAGAATATTCATCCTGAATTTAAAGGAAGTAAAGTTTCAATATTTCCTGATATATCTAGATAGCCACAACAGAGAAGAAAGAGATTTTTGGACATGAAACAAGAATCCAATGAGTTAAAAGCATGTTTTCAGCTGAGATTTCCTTGCAAATGTTTGTTATTTAATGATAAGAGATACAGTGGGGGAAATAAGTATTTGATCCCTTGCTGATTTTGTAAGTTTGCCCACTGACAAAGACATGAGCAGCCCATAATTGAAGGGTAGGTTATTGGTAACAGTGAGAGATAGCACATCACAAATTAAATCCGGAAAATCACATTGTGGAAAGTATATGAATTTATTTGCATTCTGCAGAGGGAAATAAGTATTTGATCCCCCACCAACCAGTAAGAGATCTGGCCCCTACAGACCAGGTAGATGCTCCAAATCAACTCGTTACCTGCATGACAGACAGCTGTCGGCAATGGTCACCTGTATGAAAGACACCTGTCCACAGACTCAGTGAATCAGTCAGACTCTAACCTCTACAAAATGGCCAAGAGCAAGGAGCTGTCTAAGGATGTCAGGGACAAGATCATACACCTGCACAAGGCTGGAATGGGCTACAAAACCATCAGTAAGACGCTGGGCGAGAAGGAGACAACTGTTGGTGCCATAGTAAGAAAATGGAAGAAGTACAAAATGACTGTCAATCGACCAAAGATCTGGGGCTCCACGCAAAATCTCACCTCGTGGGGTATCCTTGATCATGAGGAAGGTTAGAAATCAGCCTACAACTACAAGGGGGGAACTTGTCAATGATCTCAAGGCAGCTGGGACCACTGTCACCACGAAAACCATTGGTAACACATTACGACATAACGGATTGCAATCCTGCAGTGCCCGCAAGGTCCCCCTGCTCCGGAAGGCACATGTGACGGCCCGTCTGAAGTTTGCCAGTGAACACCTGGATGATGCCGAGAGTGATTGGGAGAAGGTGCTGTGGTCAGATGAGACAAAAATTGAGCTCTTTGGCATGAACTCAACTCGCCGTGTTTGGAGGAAGAGAAATGCTGCCTATGACCCAAAGAACACCGTCCCCACTGTCAAGCATGGAGGTGGAAATGTTATGTTTTGGGGGTGTTTCTCTGCTAAGGGCACAGGACTACTTCACCGCATCAATGGGAGAATGGATGGGGCCATGTACCGTACAATTCTGAGTGACAACCTCCTTCCCTCCGCCAGGGCCTTAAAAATGGGTCGTGGCTGGGTCTTCCAGCACGACAATGACCCAAAACATACAGCCAAGGCAACAAAGGAGTGGCTCAGGAAGAAGCACATTAGGGTCATGGAGTGGCCTAGCCAGTCACCAGACCTTAATCCCATTGAAAACTTATGGAGGGAGCTGAAGCTGCGAGTTGCCAAGCGACAGCCCAGAACTCTTAATGATTTAGAGATGATCTGCAAAGAGGAGTGGACCAAAATTCCTCCTGACGTGTGCAAACCTCATCATCAACTACAGAAGACGTCTGACCGCTGTGCTTGCCAACAAGGGTTTTGCCACCAAGTATTAGGTCTTGTTTGCCAGAGGGATCAAATACTTATTTCCCTCTGCAGAATGCAAATAAATTCATATACTTTCCACAATGTGATTTTCCGGATTTAATTTGTGATGTGCTATCTCTCACTGTTACCAATAACCTACCCTTCAATTATGGGCTGCTCATGTCTTTGTCAGTGGGCAAACTTACAAAATCAGCAAGGGATCAAATACTTATTTCCCCCACTGTATGTCTTTTTTGAACCAGAATAATTACGTAATTTTCTTAATATGCAGAGTAACAAGGAACAGCCTAAGATATAAAGCGGTCTAAATAATAGGGTTACCTCCTGCTTATATTCTTTGGACTATTTCCACAGTTATGCCAACTTCCAATGGTATTATAGATAATTGCTTGGTATTCATTCTCCTTTATTTGTGGACTACTATATCCGATTATGTTGTAATATAGGAGGGAAAAATTCTCTCTCTTATTTAAAAGGTTCCTTTTCCTTTGTATTGTATTCAGATATTGGTGTATCCTATCAAAGATTGTTTTTTTGTAAAATGGAAACTTAATAAATATAAATAAAAAAAAAAGAAAGTAGGTAATATATCACTTTTAACAAATGTAAAGTTAACTCTGCAGATATATAGAACTTCAGAAACAATTTGTATACCAGAGTCACGTCTGTGGTCGTGACCCCTCTCAGACTTACCTTATTTCTGGGGGTCAGCTTCTGAGCTGGCTTATGTCTGTCCTTTCTGAATTAGTTCTGTCTCTGTGTGCTGGCTGCTTCCAGTGTGGCTCTAATTACTCCACTATACTGCACCTGTGTGTGTTGCCTGACTTAGCTCTGTCTCTGTTTGCTGGCTGCTTCCAGCATGGCTCTGATTGCTCCACTGTGCTGCACCTGTGTATGCTTCAGTATGCTTTCTGCCTGCTTCTTGGTTTGTGCTCCCCTCGCCCTCTGGTGACCAGAACCGGTGGCTGCCATAGACTGTCTTGCTGTCCCTACCTGTTCCAGGCTTCAGCCCAGTCCGGTCCGGATCTTCCAGGCTGCCAGACTTGTCTTCCTTGTTTGTGCCTGAACAGCACCCCTAGTTGCCTTGAGATTGTTGCATCTAAGCCTCAGGTGCTGATGGGCTTTATTAAAATTTGTGCAGCACTGTGTACGCTTTGTAGCGCTATAAAAATGCTAAATAGTAGTAGTAGTAATCACCTAGAAACTTCTGTGTTTGCCTTTGCATTGCCTAAGGTCCCTGGTATGCTGGTGTGCTCTGTGCACTTCTGCCTAGCCCAGTTTATTGTCTGAGATTCTTTCCTGATTCTAGTCTAGTCTTTGTGTAGTTTTTCTTATTCTGTATTGCTTGTTTCCCAGTCTTGTTTCTTATTTGTATTTCTCTGTCTAGTTCTTGGTTGTCTGTGTTTCTTGTTTAGTGGCTGCCTGGCAGCTTTCAGTCATGTCCCTTAAGCCTGTCCATTTCCTGCCTAGTGTAGTATTGTCTGTCTGTGAGTCCTAGCCCAGTTTCCTGCTTGCTGCCCATGTATATTCCTTTCCCCTCTGACCCTTAGCTCTAACCCTGTTCAGCATAGTTGGTAGCCAGTTCCTGCCCTGTCTGGTAAGTCCTGCCGGCCACCTGCACCCAGGGGCTCAACTCCTGGGGAAGGGTGGTCAAGTGCAGGTGAAGTCTAGCTGTCCGTGCCAGACTTCTGCCTTGTCTCTGGTGTGGGGTGGTTTTTCCTGCCGCTCCTCGGCAGTGGCCCAAGGGCTCATGAACCCAGGTTCTGCCTTGAAGGCCTGACAGAATGCAAAGGCCATGAGCTCAGCAAGATCACCATACGTGCTGGACTTCCAGCCTAGGACTTTTGCCCCTGTTGGCAATCCGGGTTACCACCCGGGTTTTGCTCCTATTTCCCGTGTGAAGTTCAGTTCCAGCTTCATTATTGTTCTTGATCCTTTCATGACACTTGATGAATATCGTGGGAAGCTTTTGTTTGATCCAGCCTTGAAGAAGCGTCCTGAAGCTTCAGCAGAGAGAAAGCATATCCGGCAGCTTGGGCTCATTGTAAACCCAGTTTCTGCTATTGACCCTTCTACTCCGCTCTATGAATACCGCCGCTTACTGGTCTGTCCAGCCTTGCGGAATCACCTGGAAGCTGCCGCGGAAAGAAAGCATCTTGAGAGTCCCGAGCTCCGGGCTTACCTGGAGTCCAACCTGAGGGACGCTTCCAGCCGAATTGCTCCGGAGTCCATTCAGAGTTCCAGTTCCGGTCAAGATGCTGAGTCCCAGCTGAGTTCCAGCTCCGGTCAAGATGCTGAGTCCAAGCCGAGTTCCAGCTCAGCCAAGCTGCTGAGTCTAAGCCGAGTTCCAGCTCCCACCAAGCTGCTAAGTCCCCGCTGAGTTCCAGTTCCGGTCAAGATGCTGAGTCCCAGGCGAGTTCCAGCTCCGGTCAAGATGCTGAGTCCCAGCCGAGTTCCAGCTCTGGTCAAGATGCTGAGCCCCAGCCGAGTTCCAGCTCCAGTCAAGATGCTGCGGAGTCCACTCCGAGTTTGAGTTCCAGCCAAGATGATGCTGAGTCCACTCCGGGTCCCATTCCCGGTTCGGTTCCTGAGTCCAGTCCAAGTTCCAGTCCTGATTCCAGTCCGAGTTCCAGTCCTGATGTTAGTCCGAGTCCCAGTCCGAGTTCCAGTCCTGATGTTAGTCCGAGTTCCAGACCTGATTCCAGTCCGAGTTCCAGTCTGAGTTCCAGTCCGAGTTGCAGTCTGAGTTCCAGTCCTGATTCCTGTTCCAGTTCCAGCCCAGCTGACCATGGTCATGTGTCGAAGCTCCTCTGTAGATTTCACCATTGTTATCCATGGAGACCTGAATTTCCTTTGGAGACCTGGAGCTCCCGTGGGGACACGGGAGCCTTGAGGGGGAGGTACTGTCACATCTGTGGTCAGACTTACCTTATTTCTGGGGGTCAGCTCCTGAGCTGGTTCTGTCTGTCCTTTCTGAGTTAGTTCTGTCTCTGTGTGCTGGCTGCTTCCAGCGTGACTCTAATTACTCCCTATACTGCACCTGTGTGTGTTGCCTGACTTAGCTCTGTCTCTGTGTGCTGGCTGCTTCCAGCATGGCTCTGATTGCTCCACTGTGTTGCACCTGTGTATGCTTCAGTATTCTTTCTGCCTGCTTCTTGGTTTGTGCTCCCCTCGCCCTCTGGTGACCAGAACCGGTGGCTGCCATAGACTGTCTTGCTGTCCCTACCCGTTCCAGGCTTCAGCCCAGTCCGGTCCGGATCTTCCAGGCTGCCAAAATTGTCTTTCTTGTTTGTGCCTGAACAGCACCCGTAGTTGCCTTGAGATTGCTGCAGGTGAGCCTCAGGTGCTGATGGGCTTTATTAATCACCTAGAAACTTCTGTGTTTGCCTTTGCATCGCCTAAGGTCCCTGGTATGCTGGTGTGCTCTGTGTACTTCTGCCTAGCCCAGTTTATTGTCTGAGATTCTTGACTGATTCTAGTCTAGTCTTTGTGTAGTTTTTCTTATTCTGTATTGCTTGTTTCCCAGTCATGTTTCTTGTTTGTATTTCTCTGTCTAGTTCTTGGTTGTCTGTGTTTCTTGTTTAGTGGCTGCCTGGCAGCTTTTAGTCATGTCCCTTAAGCCTGTCCATTTCCTGCCTAGTGTAGTATTGTCTGTCTGTGAGTCCTAGACCAGTTTCCTGCCTTTTTGCCCATGTATATTCCTTTCCCCTCTGACCCTTAGTCCTAACCCTGTTCAGCCTAGTTGGTAGCCAGTTCCTGCCCTGTCAGGTAAGTCCTGCCGGCCACTTGCACCCAGGGGCTCAACTCCTGGGGAAGGGTGGTCAAGTGCAGGTGAAGTCTAGCTGTCCGTGCCAGAGTTCTGCCTTATCTCTGGTGTGGAGTGGTTTTGCCTGCCGCTGCCGCTCCTCGGCAGTGGCCCAAGGGCTCACGAACCCAGGTTCTGCCTTGAAGGCCTGACACCAGTCCAGTTAAGTAATATGGTATTAGGTTAGTAACCTTGGGTTGTTCATAGTGCTCTTTATAGAGATCACATGAACAAGAGGAGGAAATTGTGGATTTGGTGAATGAATAGTTCATTTTTAGTCTAGAATATTTAAGGAAAATACTTCTATCTTACTGTAGAAAAATGGCTATACTGACTTTCTCTTTTTAGCCTTCACCCTTTACCTCAGGAAGGTCCAATCAATGTAGATTGATTGTCCAGGCACTACAGGCATAGCTAAAAGATAAGCTGACAGAATGTTTTCTTACCCTTTCTCAGGCACCTCAGTGACTTATTTATGGTCCTGGAATTGGCCATCTGTATTCTGTTTAACCCCTGATCTTTGTATTTTGTTATCCCTGAATAGAACGGATTAATTTGTTATGATCGTGGTCAGAACCCCTCTCAAACTTACCTTTTGCCTGGGGGTCAGCTTTTTAGCTGGCTTCTGTTCTGTTTTTCTGTCCTTTCTGAGCTGGCTCTGTCTCTCTGTGCTGGCAGCTTCCAGCAGCATGGGGTTAATTGTCTCACTTCACTGCAGCTGTGGGTGTGGTCTGAGTTGCTCTACCTCTCCCTGGGTGTACTGGCTTTAAGAGCTTCTCGGTGCTGCATTGATGTGGGTTGGGCCTCTCGGGGTTTGAATGTGTTCTGCCTGACTCTAGGGAGAGTGACATCATCTGGGAGGGCCTTGATAAGGAAGTGGGTTCTTTCCTTCAGGGCCTTCGCAACGTTTGCTTCTGGCTACTTGCTTTAGGTCCAGGTTAGTTTAGTGCAGTCAGTGTGCACTTGTGTCTTGTGTGTTTGACTTCCCTGTTTTTCCCTTTGGCTCCTCTGCTTTCCCTTTTGCTATGGTGTGTAGCACTGCTGTTAGTGCAGTGCTGGAGTTTGGTGCTGGGAGCACCCTTGTTAATAAGTGTTTAGGAAGCACCTTTTGTTGTTTGGGTATTTGGCTTTCCTGCTTGTTTCCTTGTGCTTTCCCCGCTTTTCCTCGTGACCTGTGTTTAGCTGCTGTAGCTTGGTGCTTAGGAAGCACCGGGGTGAGAACCCATGTTTAGCTGCTGCAGCTTGGTGCTTAGGAAGCACCAGTGTTAGGTCTGGCATTTGTCTTCCCTTCCTTTTCCCTTGTGGTTTCCCTGCACTTCTGTTAGTGTAGGGCGTAGGGGCACCCCTGTTAGTTTCTGTTAGGAGCACTGCTGTTAGTGGAGGGCTTAGGAGCTTTTCTGTTGGTGCTGGGCTTAGGAACACTTTTGGTCACTTTAGGAGTGAGGTGCACTTCAGTTACAGCTTGTTCTAGTCCTGGTCCCTGTGTCGTCCAGTAAGTCCTGCCGGCTACTCGAACCCAGGAGCTCTACTCCTGGGGGACTTAGTAGCTAAGTGCAGGTGAAGCTGTGTGGATCAGTCCGGTGTGCTCCAGTCCAGTGTTCCAGTCCTGTGTCTTCCAGTCCGGGGGATTCCCGTCCAGTGTTCCGGTCTGGGGTTCCAGTCCTGTGCCCTCCAGTCCAGGGAATTCCAGTCCAGTGTTCCAGTCCGTGTGTTCCGGCTCGCTGGGCGGTGCCTGCAGTCCCTGCCGGTGTCGGTGTGCTTGCCCAGCATTGGTTGGTGGGTTTTGCCTGCTGCTGTCGCTCCTCGTCAGCAGCCCAAGGGCTCACGTTTGCTCCAGAGCCCGGCCCCGCGGGCTCTGAACCTGAGAACCTGACATAATTACCTCATCTGTGGGTTAGGCTATAAAAATGTATCCATTTTGAATCTTAGTTTAGAAGAGACTAAGGTGAGCAATGTCCCTGTGGGTCTCTTTTCCCTGATAGTTTAGGCAAATCTAAAATAAATGACTGGTTTCGCTGACCATTTGTAGATTTGTACTTATTTATAGGATTTACAATTCCACTTTGGCCATGCTGTAGGCTGTCCTTTGTGCAGCCCTCTCATATATACTGTTATGGGTCTGAACTGGCTATTTTCAACATGCCCAGCTGCTGTTCTACTTCTCAGAGCTGTATGAACCTCTTTCCTGTGATCCCATCATGTTTCCACATTCATTTCTATAGGCCTTGACTCTGACATGCAAGCAAAGTTTTTGCCAGGTGGGGGAAATATGTTAGGGGACACTTTCCAGTGTCTGTACACATATTTATGAGTTGTTGGTAGAGATGTACAGGTTTTACAGAATGGACCAGTCATGTTTCTGGCACAAATTCTCAGCCAGTGGAATCATGGAACTGGCTTCAATCTCAGGCCTAGGGAGTTTTTTAGTCAATCAGTAATTGGTGTGAAATACGTGTTAGAGTCTGCTAGAAACCGATATTAGAAGCACTGTGAAGAGAATGTGAACATCATGCCTACCCACATGTTGAGACTCCTGTAGCAGTGAGCACAAGCAAACACATGCTCGGGGAACACAGCAGAAAACTATGTTCATGTATTACCCTCCTAACCCTAGCTGACCTTCCCCATTGAATGCCTAGATGTGGGTGACACTGTAACTTCTCAACGTCTAACAGTATTCTGGACTGGAGATGGACTTGGTGACACCAATAGCCATTCACTCATGAACTGAACAATCATTTAGCATGCTTCCTAACAGAGTGCTGCCACTGGAGTTGATAGGTCACCGACATACATATTCATCACAAGGCACAACACTCTTTTCACCTTCATACACTTCAGCACATGACCCTGAATTGGTATTAGATCCAACCTAGGCTACTGTGCAAATGTTTCCTCACATACGAGGAGACCTGTGATATGACAGCTGGTATACAGAGGATGAGATAGGTATCAGGTTGCAACCAAATGTGGGGTGTGTATGTTACAATATACACCCTGACAAAACATCTCACAATTCATGGTCATCCTCCACAAAATAGCCATTGGTATATACAGAGGAGGGGAGGCGACACTCATTACCCCACAGAGACAGGTAATATCCAGTTATGGAGCAGGGCTCCATGTAGACACAACGATGTCCTCATAAGTACACGTACCAGCTAGTCACCACTCATTGAGTTCTGTAGAACACAATGCAGACCAATCGGTATACAGTGTGATGTGGCAAATCGGGGATCCTATATTAAACAACAACATTCCTTTGTATCTTAACAAAGTATGCTAGAGATAGTGGTAATGAGCAGACCTAAGGGGGGGGGGGGGGGAGAGGAGGCCCTAAAGGTTCACAATCCTCTCCTGAGTGCATCTGCACCACTACACTGCTGTCACTTGGCACTTTTTTGGGTGTGGAGAACTCGCTTGAGTGTGCTAGCTTGATGTCTGCATTTTGATGTGTGACAGCATAGCTGGGAGTCCCATTAGCTGCTGACAAGTCGTAAGGACCAACTACTTGTTTGCTATTTTTGGTTATAGAACTTATATGCTTATGCAATCTAGGTTCCCATTGTCTAAGGTTAATGCTTTAAAAGATTTTATTCGTGTAACATCTGATGTTAAGTCTGAAGGAAATTCAGTCTGTAGTTGGACATTTTAATTTTGCAGCACATGTGATACATATGGGGTGAGTTTTTCCCCCCATGGCCAGCTTTGTTGTCTACTGGACTTAAGCGTGCGCATTATAAAGTGCAGCTTAGTAAAGATGTGCACGCTGATTTGAAATTATGGTGTTCCTTTTTTGAGTCATTCAATGGTGTATGTTTTTGGTAGAGAGATATTGTAACTAATTTGGATTTATAACTTTTTACGGATGCTTCTGGTGACCGGGGGTTTGGAGCTTATTTTGGGGGAGCGTGGTTCACTGAGCCATGGCCAGACTGGTGGAAAGATAATGGTTGGTGCCGCAATATTACATTATTAGAATTATTTCCTATTGGATGGTTTTAGGATTTGGGAAGACAGAGTGAGGAATAGAAGGGGTAATTTTATGTTCTGATAATTCCACTGTGACGCAGGCCATTAATAAACAGTCTTCTAGGTGCCTGTTATTGATAGTGTTGCAGAGATCGATTGTGATTAGATGTTTACATCTGAATCTGTGTTTGACTGCTCATCATTTACCAGGTTTTTGTAATCAATTGGCAGATGCTCTTCTCATTCACAATGGGTTTCATTTTCGGGTGCTGGCTCCTGCTGTGGATGTATTGCCTACAAAGTTACCAGAAACATGGATCTCCTGCCACAAAGCGGTAGAGAATTGCTAAAACGGGCTTTAGCGCCCAACACGTGGAAGAGATATAGTTTGGGTTGGGCACATTTCTTGCAATTTCTTGAATGCAGAGGTGTTCATATTAATTTTCCCATTTCAGTCAAGTTACTGGGAGAATTCTTGGACTTTGCTAAGTCCAAAGGATGGTCTTTTAGTATGGATTCCCAAGCATTTGCTTGTATTGCATTTTTGTCAAAAATTAGAGGTTTGGTGGACCCAACCTCTTCCTATTTGGTGAAAAAATTAATGTGTATATATATGCCCATTCTGGAATTCAATATTGACCTCGTTTGGTACATTTACCTATATTGTACAAAAAATTGGTGGAACTTTTACTGGCTTTGGAACATAATTTGTTCATCTCCATTTGAAATGTTGTTGTTTAAATTCAATTTTACCATTGCATTTTTTGCTGTATGTACAGTAAGTGAACTAGTTGCCTCCTCTCAACAGGTTTGTGGGAGCACTGGGTTGTTATTTGAGGATATTTGTTTAGAAGTGCATTATATTCACTTAAGGTTTTGTCGTTCTAAGACAAATCAAGAGGGAAAAGTTACTTGAACTACATGAAGGGACAGTCCGTATTTATTTGCTAGTCCAGTGCGTTTTGCTAATGATTTTATGGATGCTCGTCCTGGGGTTGGTGTATATTGGGTAGTGCACAAGAATGGTGTTCCCCTAACAAGATTCCAGTTTGCTGCAGTTCTTAAAAAATGTTTGGTGGCAGTGGGGTGCAATCCTAATCAATATGGAACTCATTCATTCCATACTGGGGTGCATCTTATGCAGCAGCTCAAGAAGGATCAACTGATCTTATTTGTTGTCTGGGTTGCTGGCATTCAAATGAATTCAAGGTTTATGTTAGGAGAGAAATATCTCATCATTGAATTATTAATTATGTTTTTCTTTCACCAGTTTCGTTTGCAGGAGATTTGTCTCCTGATATATGTATGCATCTGGATTTGTGGACACTCTTATGCTTTTTGTGCCCATAATCATGCTATGGAGTCTCGATGGGGAGCGAATTTGGGATTGGTGGAGCAAGGCATACAAATCCGTTAGTTGGGACTTCTTGGCATGAATTGGGATCAACTTCTACCTACTCTTTTTCAAGCCAGATGTTTCTCTTCACCTGTATTAATTTTAATTCATTTAGGAGTTAATGAGTTATGTTTGGTTAAAGGGGTAGATTTGATAAGGATGATGAAGTGTGATTTGTTGAATGCGGTGTGTGTATTCCCTAAAGTGTGTTTTTGTTGGTCACAAATAATTCGAAGAAGGGTTTGGAAGGGTGCCAAGAATGTATTAGCTATTGAAAAATTGTGGCACAGAGTAAATGGTGAAGTGTTAAAGTTTTTGACTTCTATTGGTGGGTTGATTTTATCTCATGATTTGATTATAGTAGATTGCCCTGTGTTGCACAGACCAGATCGAGTTCACTTATCAGATATAGGAATAGATATCTTCTCCGAGTTCAATTCACGATTTGATTGAGAGCTGTTTAAGAGAAGGTTTAGCCACAGCTTCTTTTTGTGTGTGTGTGTGGGGGGGGGGGGGGGGGGGGGAGAGCAGTGACTCTCTGGAGGCTGTCACTGCTTTTGGTGAAAGTGAGCTTTTAAGCCCAAATGCAGATGACTGAGCTTGGAACCTGGTAAAGACGATTGGAAATTTAATGAACACTTATGGGCGGTACTGTCACGAGTTGAGGCTTGACTCTACGATGCCATGGGTCATGCCAATGCTACAGAATAGCTCTATGTAAATGGAAAATGCATTTGAGGATTACAATCTGTATTTGAAGTTGAATTGTTTTGAATTTATTTATTTATGAATGACATTTATACCCCACATTAGCCCGAAATGGACTAAAGTTCAATTCGGCTTATAAACCAACAATAAAGTGAATAAAACATAATAATGTACAGAATATAACACAAATTACAATAAGTTCAAGAAGCAAATTAATACATGTGCAGTAAGTAACCGGGATTTAGACTATTTCAAGGACAAACAAATAAGGGTGGATAGGTGAGAGCATAATTAGGCAGGACTAGATGGGAAGCGAGATTAAGAAAAGAGTGTCGGGTGTCAGTAAAATTGAAATAGAGTTCTTTGTATTCAGAAGGGCCAGACTGAAGAAATGTGTTTTTAGAAGTCTTCTAAAAGTTAGGTAATCTTCTGTAAACTTGACTGATTTAGGAAGAGAATTCCAAATTTTGGTGCCTTGATAGGAGAAATTAGCAGAGTGAATTGTTTTATATATCTCATTCTTACAGATAGGCAGTGGCATACCTAGGGTAGTTGACACCCGGGGCTGGTCATTTTTTAACACCCCCCTCCAAAATCCAGTACTAGGCATACCGAGAATACAAAACACTCAGGACCTATACAGCAATTCTACCATACCATAAGCAGTCATTTCTACGAGTCACACAAGGAAAAGGAAAGCATCTTAAACACTACAGTGAGCACTAGAACATCAATTCACCAATTGTAAAATGAAACCAGACAGAATAGTACAGATCGTCGATCCTGCGCAGTCAATGCCAACTGAAAGCCATGTCTTTTTCACAAACACAGATACACCCTAATCCACTATAGAATAAGTAATCATAAGCTTTCTGTTTAGACAAAAATTAAACTGAACCCCCAAGTTGCCAGACTCTGTATACAATGCAATACCACAGAAACAGAAAATGTCCCCTAGTGCTGTGCAAAATATAAAGACAGCAGATGTAAATTTGAAAAAAATTTAACAAATACCAATCACCACTTTATAAATTAACAGAAATAAAACAAATATAGAAAATAAAATAATACCATTTTATTGGACTAATACATTTAGCTTTTAGAGGCCAAAATCTCCTTCCTCAGGTCAATACAGCATAGTGCTGTTATAGTATACTATCCTGACCTGAGGAAGGGGGTTTTGTTCTCTGAAAGTTAGTCAAAATGTATTAAAATTAGTCCAATAAAAATATTACCTTATTTACATGTTCTATTTATAAACATTTATTAACACATCTACAATGCTACTTTATCCTAAAGCAAAAAAATAAAAATATATATTTGATTTAGTTTGTTGTCTCTGGTTTCTGCTTTTCTCATCTTTTCACTGTCTTCCTTCCATCCAGCATCTGTCTTTGTTCTTTCTCTGCTGTCCCCTCCATCCAATGTCTGCCCTCTCTCCCTGCACCTTCCATCCACTATCTGCCCTCTCTCTCCCTTCTATCCAAATCTGCCCTCTATCTCTGCCCCTTCCATCTACCATCTGCCCATTTGCCCTCTCTCTCTCCCCCTTCCATCCACTGTCTGCCCTTTCTCTCCCTTCCATCCACTGTCTGCCTTTTCTCTCTGCCCCTTCAATCCACCATTTGCCCTCCCTCCCCCATCCATCCATCCGGGGTCTGCCCTCCCTCTTGCTCCCCCTTCCATCCAGGATATGTCCCTTTTCTCTCTTTCTGCCCCCTCTTTTCAGCCCCCAGTTATAGCCCCATTATCCCACCTGCCCCTAGTTCCAGCCCCAGCCCACATCTCCCACCTGCCCCCCTTTTCAGCCCCCAGTTTCAGCCCCACTATCCCACCAGTCCCCAGTTTCAGCCCCCAGCCACTTCTCCCTGTCCCCTTTTCAGCCCCTAGTCCTCAGTTTCAACCCCAGCACTTTTCGCCCACCAGTCCCGAGCTTCAGCCCCAGCCACATCTCCCTGTCCCCTTTTTAGCTCCCAGTCCCCACATTTTCAGCCCATGCCCCTTTTCAGCCCCTAGTTCCAGTACTAGCCCCCTTATCCCACATACCCTCCTTTAAACCCACAGTTCCAGTCCCCTTCATCCACATGCCTTGCATTAGGGCCCCCCTTTTTAGCCCCAGACCCATTCTCCCACCTGCCCCAGGCATGGCCCCATTCTCCTTCCTGCCCCCTTCTCAGACCCCAGTTCGAGCTCAAGGCCCCTTCTCCCATCTGAGCCCCCCTCCCAGACCCAGTCCCCGTCCCCTTCTCCCATCTGAGCCCCCCCTCCCAGATTCTGAGCCCCCCCAGACCCAGTCCCCTTCTCTCATCTGAGCCCCCCTCCCCAACCCAGTCCCCACCTGCCTACCAGCTTTGTCAAAAGACGACCCTCTTCTCCTGCCACCTGGCACCCAGCCTTTAAAAAACATCTGTGAAGCGGTGGCCCAGCGCAGCGCCTCGTGTCTGCTCTGCATGTAAAAGAAGCAAATCGCCTCGTCGCGTCGGCCCTTCCTCACTGTGTCCCGCCCTTGCGGAAATAGGAAGTTACATCAGAGGGTGGGACACAGTGAGGGAAGGGCCAACGTGGCGAGGTGATTTGCTTCTTTTACATGCAGAGCAGACGCGAGGTGCAGTGCTGGGCCACCGCTTCACAGATTTTTTTTTAAAGGCTGGGTGGCAGGAGAAGAGGGTCGTCTGTTGACAGAGCTGGTAGGCAGGTGGGGACTACGGCACCAGCGGAGCACCCTCCACCTGTTAACACCTGGGGACCCCCCACCGTCCCGCCCTTGGTACGCCACTGCAGATAGGGAAATGTAAGACAAGATATTCTCTAGATGATGAAACAGCATTACGAAAGGGTAATTCAGTAAGATTATTCAGATGATTGAGCTTGGAACCTGGTAAAGATGATTGGAAATGTAATGAACACTTGTGAGCGGTACTGTCATGAGTTGAGGCTTGACTCTATGACACCGTGGGTCATGCCGGTGTGGTACATTAAAATGCAAAGTTATAGTGAGCTAGTTTCATTACCGAACAGCTCTATGTAAATGGAAAAATGCATTGGGGATTACAATCTGTATTTGAAGTTGAATTGTTTTGAATTTAATTATATTATGTTTACAAAATAAAGCTGTGGTCAACCATTTTATACCACTAAACAATTTTGAAGTGGTGTTGATTTGTTATTAGTGTTTGATGGATGTTTTGGTGAAGTGGACTGTGTGATTGACAATGTTAAGTACATCCATAAATGCTAGTGCTGCCCATGTTTTGCCTATTCTCTATCCAGGCGAGCATTTACACATATAGGACTAGATTCTATATATTGTGCTTTAATTTAAATGTATTTTATAGAATAAACCTAAATGTCCATGCATTTGTAGAATACGCAGAGCACCAGTCCATGCAATTTTAGTTGTGGTCAATTACACCAAGTAAGACCTGGTATAAATCCCAATGCCTAAATTAGGCGCAGACCAGGTGTATTCTACAATTACACGCATAGATTTTTGAAACACCCATGACCCGCCCATTCCAAGCCCATAACCACGTCCACTTTTCAACTATGCTATTTATATTTACATGTGAGTGATATTGCGGAAGGGCTGTCTGGTAAGGTTTGTCTCTTTGCGGATGATACACACTCTGCAACAGGGTGGACACCCTGGAGGATGTGAATAACATGAGGAAGGACCTAGCGAAGCTAGAGGAATGGTCCAATATTTTAATTGCTAAAAAATGCAGGGTCATGCACTTGGGTCACAAGAATCCGAGGGAATGGTACAATATAGGGGGTGAAGCGCTTCTGTGTACGAAGGAAGAGCAGGACTTGGGGGTGATTGTGCCTGATGACCTTAAAGCTTCCAAATTGGTAGAAAAAGCGATGGTCAAAGCCAGAAGGATGCTTGGGTGCATAAAGACAGGGATTACCAGCAGAAAAAAAGAAGTGATAGTGCCCTCGTATAAGTCTCTGGTGAAGCCTCATTTAGAGTACTACTACTACTACTACTACTACTACTACTAAACATTTCTATAGCGCTACTAGACTTACGCAGCGCTGTACAAATCAACATGAAAAAGACAGTCCCTGCTCTGTGTGCAGTTCTGGAGACCACACCTACAGAAAGATATAAACAGGATGGAGTCGGTCCAGAGGGCGGCTACAAAATTGGTAAGGGGTCTTGAACACAAAAAATATAGGGACAGGCTTATGAAACTCAACATGTATACGCTGGAAGAGAGGAGGGAGAGAGAAGATATGATAGAGACATTTAAATTTCTCAAGGGCATGAATGTACAGGAAGTGAGCCTTTTTCAACTGAAGGAAAACTCTGGAATGAGGGGGCATACGATGAAGCTAAGAGGGATTAGGCTGAGGAGGAACCTAAAAAAGTATTATTTAATGGAAAGGGTGGTGGAAGCATGGAATGACCTCCCGGTGGAGGTTGTGGAGTCGAGGACTGTGCCAGAATTTAAGAAAGCATGGGATAAGCACGTGGGATCCCTTAGGAAAAGGAAGAGTTAGGGGTTATAGAGGATGGGCAGACTAGATGGCCATTTGGCCTGTATCTGCCTTCATGTTTCTATGCTTCTATGTACCACGTTACAGAATACACTTAGCAAGTAGTGCATGAAAATTCTAATTAATGTGAATCAGTGCTGATAATTGATTAACATCCAATAATCAGTGCTGATTATATTGTTAACCAATTAAGTTATGCGCATTATTATGGAATACACTTGATTTTCATGTGGAAATCTTGGCGTGATGTATAGAATCTCAGGGATAGCGGTGAATTCTATATATATGATACTGAAAAAAAGCACTATTCTATAACTGCACTTAAAATTTGGCACGGTTTATAGAATAGGTCTTGTGCCCGGGAAACGTGCCTAACTTTAGGCGTGGTTATTTGTATGAACTGAAATGTGGTACAAATATACATGCCTAAAGTAGGCACATATTCCAATTTATTCTATAACAATGCATGTAAATGCTAGGAACACCCCTCTTCCATCCATGACCTCCCATTTCTGTGATCCCCTTTTTTTACTTGCACATAAAATTTAGGATCCCACGACTAAATTTATACGTGCAAATTCAAATTAAATCTAATTAGTGACAATAACTGCTTGTTAAAAAGCCAATTACTGGCACTAATTAGCTATTACATTAATTAAATTGCACAAGCAAATTTGCATGCATAATTTTGGGTGCTAGGTGTATGACAGCCTCCTTTGTGTGCGTATAGCCACAAGCAATTTTATAAACATCCACTTGAGTGTGTAGAATGCTGTTTTACATGTTCAAGTCCCTTATAAAATTGCCCCTCCACCCCCAATTACCAGATGACTGCAAAATTATTATATAAAAAAATATTTGCTAACATCCTAGATAAAGCAATGTATGGTTTGACTAGTTTAGAGTAAGAAAGGATATTTTACTGTGATTTAAACATGTTATTATGAAAAGAAAAAAAACGCAAATACCCTGAACATAATGGTGATAATCATTTTAGCAGTGAAGGTGTTAATGCCATAATATTTGTCACAGATAGCCTTTCCTCAGATATATTTTAGTGACTGTAATACTGACATTCCATAAGGTCCACTTAGAACTTTGCAGTAATGATGACCTTCAATTTTTGGCAATGAACTGATGATACTTGTGGAAGGTCATGCACATTTCTAGAGATAGCATTCCACGGATAAGAACAGTAGTTGCTTAGTCTTCTGAATCAAAATTAAATGCTAAAGGTAATGAAATTTTCTTTTTATAGCTGATCCTGCAGAGCATGAAATCAGATGTGAATAGAATTAAGGTGAATAAATGCCTTATTCCATCCTCCAATTCCTAGTAATAAAGTAAAACCTAGAAAATGGAGGCCTTTTCTACTTCACATATGAATTAAATAAAAAAATTTAAAAAATCAATATCGTACCCTATTACCCCAGAAACATAAAATAACTTTTCAGATAATCACTTCATCAAACACCATTTCTATAGGAAACTGCATTAAAAAAAACTTTATGAAAGAAATATAAGTGGTTTTCTTTCTGATTTCTGGCAAAATAAACCAATGAGGGGCATAATCGAATGGGGCGCCCAAGTTGTCATGAGGGCGTCTTCACAGGACGGCCCCCGTAAAGGGGTGGGGCAACCCGTATTATCGAAACAAGATGGGCATCCATCTTTCATTTCGATAATACGGTTGGGGACGCCCAAATCATGAAATTTAGGTCGACCTTAGAGATGGTCGCCCTTAGGTCGTTTTTGAGATGGTCATCCCCGGTTTTCGGCGATAATGGAAACCGAGGACGCCCATCTCAAAAATGACCAAATCAAAGCTATTTGGTCGTGGGAGGAGCCAGTATTCGTAGTGCACTGGTCCCCCTCACATGCTAGGACACCAACCGGGCACTCTAGGGGGCACTGCAGTGGACTTCACAAATTGCTCCCAGCTGCATAGCTCCCTTACCTTCAGTGCTGAGCCCTCCAACCCCCCCCCCCAAAACCCACTCCCCACAACTGTACACCACTACCATAGCCCTAAGGGGTTAAGGGGGCACCTACATATGGGTACAGTGGGTTTGGGGGGGGGGGGTTGGAGGGCTCAACATTTACCACTACAAGTGTAAGAGGTAAGGGGGGGATGGGCCTGGGTCCGGCTGCCTGAAGTGCACTGCACCCACTAAAAACTGCTTCAGGGACCTGCATACTGCTGTGATGGAGCTGGGTATGACATCTGAGGCTGGCATAGAGGCTGGAAAAAATGTTTTTAAATTTCTTTTTGGGTGGGAGGGGGTTAGTGACCACTGGGGGAGTACGGGGAGGGTATCCCCAATTCCCTCCAGTGGTCATCTGGTCAGTTCAGGCACCTTTTCGAGGCTTGGTTGTGAAAAAAATGGACCAAGAAAAGTCGGCCAAATGCTCGTCAGGGACGCTCTTCTTTTTTCCATTATAGGCCGAGGACGCCCATCTCTAAATCACACCCCAGTCCCGCCTTCGGTACGGTGCCGACACGCCCCTGTGAATTTTGGTCATCCCCGCGACGGAAAGCAGTTGAGGACGCCCAAAATCGGCATTCGATTATGCCAATTTGGGCGACCTTGAGAGACGGACGCCCATCTCCCGATTTGTGTCAGGATATGGGCGTCTTTCTCTTTCGAAAATTCACCTGAATCAATTCAAATCTGAGCCATCATCAGCTATCTTTCCTACAACTTATACTATAATGCATAAAAATAAACATTTGACCTTACAACCAGCACTGCATCACAAAACACTACAAATCATTTCATAGAAATTGGCAAATAGCAATTCAATTTTCAAACTGTTTAATACGACTGCATTATTATTATTATTATTTTCTAATCTTGAACATATGTACAAGAAAAAATGTTCTTTAATGAGTGAAAGTGTAGTTAAACTGAACTTGATATGAGTTATCTAAAACATTTTAGACTAAAGGCAAACTAATATGCAAAGGCATACAATTAAAAATGACTATAAGGTCCTTTTACTAAAGGGCATTAAACCCTAAAGTGTGCTTAGCATGTGAGAAAAGGCTTTCTAGGAAACACGTTAAAGTGTTTTGCGATAATTTCCCTGCTGTTGTGCACTGCCTGCATGTTAGCTATTTTTAAAAATATATTATTGGAGGGGGCATATCATGAGCGGAGAGGGGGCATTACTGCACTATCCAGCTAGTGTGTTAGAATGTGATAACCAGATAACACACATTTAACATGGGAGCACTTAGGTCTGGATTCAGTAAATGGCGCTGAAATATAAGCACTGGGGAAAATCTGTACTCAGCGCTGTTCTCTAAAGGGTACTCCAGGATGACAGCCCTTTATAGATTAGCATCTAATGGTGATTCCCATTCTCAAATTTGGACGTGAGGACTTAGGCCAGCTGAAACCTGATGTGAATCTTGGCACGCAAGTTGGGCATGGATTACCAGAATTCTATAACGTGCGCATCTTTTGAGAATGCCACTCCATGCAGCTTGGTACTGATTATCTCTTGTTGCTAGCACAAGGTCCCTCAGGATATTACCTGAGGTTTCGCTCATCCGAGCGTCGTCAGGGGTTGACCACAATGGGTAACCAGGAAACTCAATAAGTCACAAATGGATGCATGCATGGGAGCGTGACTGAGTTTCCTAGTTACCCATTGTGGTCGACCCCTGATGATGCTCGGATGAGCGAAACACGGACTGTGTAGGGACATATTTGAGATGAGGGTTCAATTCAATGTCAGAAGGATTCACACACCTTAAGAACAACCTTCTTGATTAACAATGGTGACATCCTGAGGGACCTTGCGCTGGCAACAACAGGAGATAATTGACAAAAGTGCACATTTGATGCCTTTAATGCTTGGAACTCTGTAGTGTCTGGAATTCATCATATCTGCAGTGGGATTCTCACATGGTTTGCAAAATTCAGAATGGCGATATATTGGCAGCGCTTCGGCTGATTATAAGATGACTGCAGTTATTTTCAGGCTAGAAATTGTTGAGAGAAGCTATCAAGAAATACTCTTTTGTCTTGTTACCAGCCATGTTATATACTATATGATAAATCATAATGGATATATGGAGGAGCATAATCGAATGCGAACGCCCATCTCCATGGGCATCTATGTCCGAAAACGGGTATGTGAAGAGGTGGGACAGACTGTATTTTCGAAAAAGATGGGCGTCCATCTTTCGTTTCGAAAATACGGTTTGGATGGACTAAATGCCATGGATTTGGTCGTTTCTGAGCTGGGTGTTTTTTTTTTTTTTTTTAGCGATAATAGAAACTAAAAACGCCCAGCTCAGAAACGTCCTGATCCAAGCCATTTGGTCGTGGGAGGGACAAATGTACAACACTACCATAGCTCTTAGGGTGGATACAGTGGGTTTTAGAGGCCTCCCATTTACCACCACAAGTGTTACGGGTGGGGGGGGGGGGGGGGGGGGGGATGGGCCTGGGTCTGCCTGCCTGAAGTGCACTGCAGTACCCACTAAAAGTGCTCCAAGGACAGGACTTGTTGCTGCTGTATAACCTTGGCACAGCAGTTCACACCTGAAGACTTCCTTCTCTCTTCCCTTACTTAATCTCTATACAATACTAAGTGTATCTGATATCATGGAATGACTATGTCATAACAAACTCTGTAAGCCACATTGAGCCTGCAAATAGGTGGGAAAATGTGGGCTACAAATGCAATAAATAAATAATCTAGCTGAAAATGTCCTTTATTTGAATAAGCACGTTTACTCACAGTTAACTGCAGATCAGAGGTTGTGCCCCACTGGCAATGAGTCTCCCTGGCACTGAGATTAGCAGTAGGTCCGAGCTGGCAGAATGGTGTACAATGCCCTCTTTCAGCAACATTCAAGGTAAGAACTAAGTGCTGTAACGTGGCTAACACATGAAAGGGATCTAAAAGTGTCTTACACAAATGGCCACTACCTCATGGACTACCGGAAACAAAACAGGGCACACTCTGACCCAGTAAACAGAGGGAAAAGCACCATGGGAGTAGAGCCTACCAACTACCAACATCGTGAGCATTTAGCAAAAGCTAGTGGAATCACGGAGCCCAATACCCTACACCCACCACAATGCATTGCTGATGTGACTCTGCAGTGCCCTTAACAGAAAAGGTGTCACACTCACCCGAGACCCACATCAGAACCAGGGAAAGGCTGTCAGAGGATAGAACACATTCTGCTGTCATGGAGGTGGGTACGGCATTTGAGGCTGGCATACAGGCTGGGAAAAAATTTGTAAAGTGGGTTTTTTTTGGTGGGAGGGGGTTAGTGACCACTAGGGGAGTCAGGGGAGGTCATCCCTGATTCCCTCCGGTGGTCATCTGGTCAGTTGGGGCACTGAAAAAAAAAGGGTCCAAATAAAACGGACCACATTCTCGTAAAAAACGCCCTTCTTGTTTCGATTATCAGCTAAAGACGCCCATCTCTCCTCGGCCGATAACCACACCCCAGTCCCGTCTTCGCCATGCCCCAGTGATCTTTGTTCGTCTCCGTGACGGACTGCAGTTGAGGACACCAAAAATTGGGTTTCGATTATACCGATTTGGGCGCCCACGGGAAACGGACGCCCATCTCCTGATTTGGGTCGAAATATGGGCGTCTTTCTCTTTTGAAAATAAGCTGGATGGTATTGTTAGGAATATGTGCTAGTGCAATCCATGAAACAATGATGAGTTGTGTTATGAGTAGTGAGATTGCAGTGTGTGGATATAGTTATTTATAGGTTTTAATTTTTATGTATTTTGCAAGATTATGTTTAGATATTGGAAAAATAATAAAGGTTTGAAATTGTGTATAGTTGTGATTGATATATCAGGTAGTAGCATGTTTTACAGCTATATTGGAATATAGATACCCTGTTTTAGCATTTTCTATTTTATTAGTAGAGGCTCCAGCACAACATCTCTCATCTCTTTTACCAAACATCCACTTTTTGCTCCTCCATTTTCTGGATGGCACCATTGTCCCCCACTCCCCTATTTCCCTGGCCTACATTATGGAGAAGGATATGGGAATGGCACACAACTATAGCAGTACCCCCTCATTCATGGTGTCCCACACAGGTCATACACCTCAAAAGCTAGCTTGTAACAGAGTTGTGCTGGGAATAAGAATGGAAAGCCAGGGCTTAATAGCTGCGCCAAGAGGAAAACCAAGACAAGAACTCCTTACCACCTTCCAAACTCCACCCATTTCTCCTGTAACCTCTTCCTGCTGCTGCCATGCTATTCCTTTGGGACGATACAGCTTAATGAGCCCACTTAGTCCAATACTACTGTCTACCATAAGATATAATAAGGAAATGACTTTTATTTTTGTGAAAAAGGGAGATGGTGTTACTCTAGTCCCATTTTTAATCTGGAGTGGAGGAGTAGCCTAATGGTTAGTGCAGTGGGCCTTGCACTGGTGACCTGGGCTCAATTCCCGCTGCAGCTCCTTGTGACCTTGGGCAAGTCACTTAACCCTCCATTGCCCCAGGTACAGAAAAAACAAAACTTATTGTGAGCCCTCTAGAGACACAGAAAAATGTCCTGCTTATAATGTGTACAGAGCTGCATACACCTACTAACACCGTATTTATTTGGGATTTTGCTCACACCTTTTTTTCAGTAATAGCTCAAGGTGAGTTACTTTCAGGTACACTGGGTGTTTCCCTGTCCCAGGAGGGCTCACAATCTAAGGTAATAGAAATGCTATAGAAATGATTATTATTAGTAGTAATCTAAGACTTGATCATATGTCTCTGCATTTCAAAGCTGCCAAAGAGAAGCAATTTTAAAGATATTTTTCAGACTTTGGCATTAAATACTGGCACAATCCCCACTTGCTTCCCCCATGTCCTTCCAGTACAATTGGACTGTAGAAGGGCCAATTATAGCTATTGCCTACCTTTGATCCAGGCCAGCAGGCATAGAAATCTTTACTAAAAGCTTAAACAATTTTTCAATGTTTGTTTGCAGTTTAACTTCAGTCTAGTCTCTACTTGTTCTTTGTATTCTCTCTGTCCTCAAGTTCCTTCTCTTAAGGATTCTCTTCCAGTTTTCCTCCCATGTCATCATCATTTCTCTTTCCTCCATGTATATTTGTCTCTCCATGGATTCTTTCTACAGCTTCTCATTTCACTTTTAGACTTACTCCCTTCTTAGGGCTACCATATGGCTCTAGAAAAAGGACGACATGTTGAACCAGTCTGGGTTTTACTTCCATTGCTTTCAATGGACGCAAAACCCGGACTGGATCAATGTGTCCTCCTTTTTCTGGTCTTCTCCACTTCTCACTCTTTGTAACCTTCATGTCTGTTATTTTCACTGTTACCCCCCATTCCTTCAGCTGCTCTTTTGTTCCACATAGCCACTCCCCACCTGTCAGCATATCTTCTGCAGCTTCTTGTCTCCCAGGTCATGTCTTCTCTGAGCAACCTCCTCCCACACAGCCCATGCTCTGAGTTCCTCTCACCCTCACAGCCTGTGTACTCCTCTCCCACAGGTCCACTATCAGTCCCAGTCCCCACCCCATCACCTAGCCTCTCTTCCTTTTACAGCTCCTTTCTGCCTCTTTCAGCATTTCAGAGCAGCATTGTCTCTCCTAGCCAGTGACCCCTTTCCATTCCCTTCACCCCTTCCTAGCCCCCTTTATTACTCTCCCAGTACCTCTCTGTCTTTATTACCTTAACTGCTATAGGTAAAATTGTCAATGCAATAAAGTTATCTGGTTATCTGAATCTATCTGTTCCTTTTGTCAGTCTGCTGCACTTGGCTTCCCAACTGGCAGCTGCTGGCTACAGCAACAATCTTCTTCCCTGCAGTCTATTGAACAGGCTGCAGGGGAGGCGGGAGCAGCAGTAGCTAGGATACAGAAGCACTTCCTTCCTGTGCCTCCTGTAGCTCTGCAGCATGGAGCTTGCTGCCCCAAATCTAAAAGGTTTGAGGGAAAATAGAGCCAGAGATGCAATTACCCAGTTCCAGACTGGAGAGTTTGGGAGAGTTCTGGATTTCTGAGCATCCAATCCTGATGCATTATGAGACTTGCAAAACTAAGAAGATCAAGCAATATAAATCTCACACTGCTTTGGGATGTAAGTTCAAAACCAGAGGTGTCCCAAAATTGCCACCCTGGAACTGGGTAACTTGGCAGTTCTGCTGAGCTGGCGCCTATGCCTAGGAGCATCGGGCCACAGCTTTGCTACTTAATGCTTCCAGAAACATTGAATAGCACTGCTTGCAAGATGGCTCGCAAGCAGCATTGTTATATTACTACAGGATTGCAGGTTCCTCAATCTCATGGTATATCAAGGTGCTGTAAAAGATTGCACAGGTATTAATATGTTATGGATAAAGTAAGAAAACAGAACATTAGACACAGTATTCAGAGACCACATATCTTATTATTCTTTTAATAGTGATGTAATTTAGCTCACAATTACAAAACAAGCCAAAGATTAAAAAAGGGGGAGGAAGTCATCCTCCCCCTTTTTTTTAATCTTTCAGAAAAAAAGTATGCTGTTTTCATTCCAGTTTCTCAGTTATGTCTCTCTAAAATTAATTATATATGGCATTTGTGTTTTAAGAAGAGTAATTCCATCTGTAAGAATGTGAAAATCAGTTCTTCCCTTAATTAAATCCTCCTATTAATTAACTGCTGTAGCTATCAGGTAAAAACTATTGGGGCCCTTTTACGCATTCCAAAAGTACAAAGACTAGGGGACACTCAAGGAAGTTACATGGAAATACTTTTAAAATAAATAGGAGGAACATGGATATTTTTTATTTATTTTTGTTACATTTGTACCCCGCGCTTTCCCACTCATAGCAGGTTCAATGCGGCTTACATATTATATACAATTTAAAAACAAATAGGAATAAATATTTTTTCACTCAATGAAGAGTTAAGCTCTGGAACTCTTTGCCGGAGGATGTGGTAACAGTGGCTAGCACATCTGGGTTTAAAAATGGTTTGGACAAGTTCCTGGAGGAAAAGTCCATAGTCTGCTATTGAGAGAGACACGGGGAAGCAACTCTTTGCCCTGGGATTTGTAGCATGCAATGTTGCTACAATTTGGGTTTCTGCCAGGTACTTATGACCTGGTTTGGCCACTGTTGAAAACAGGATACTGGGCTAGATGGATCATTGGGTTGACCCAGTATGGCTACTCTTATGTTCTTATGTTTTAAGCTGCATTATTCAACTAGTGTAGCGTTTATCAGGATGGTAGACAATACCACAGGCCCACACTGCTGTCAATTGCGCTAAAACAGGGGTGTTTGCAGTAAAATGTCTGTTAGTGGATATACCACCCATCAAATAATTCTTCAGGCAGTTTACAGTTGGATGGAAGGAGGTGTGGCCATCTCTGACAACTAGTGGACAGGTCTTTAATGTGCACTAGCTGTCCCATATGCCAATAGCACAGACAAACATCACCACCTCATGAGGAGGCAGTAAGTGCAGCTGTGCTACCAGCAGTCCAGCAGCACAGCACACTGATAGTGCTGGTTCAGTGGTATATAACCTGATCCTCTCCCTGACACCAACCCAAACTACAATGCATTACCCAATTGTCCCCTTGACATCACTTTAACTCCCCCCCCCAACTTCACTTGAACACCCCCACGATACCAATCTGACCCCCCATCAAGATCCCCCTCTACTTCATCTCAATCCAAATCTGACCCCTGATCAAATAGAAAGCCAGCACAACCAGCCTGCCCCTTACATAGCAGAGATGGGAGTAACTAGTGAGGTAATTAAATTTGCTGACGACACAAAGTTATTCAGAGTTGGTAAATCACAAGAGGATTATGAAAAATTACAAGAGGACCTTATGAGACGGCATCTAAATGGCAGATAATGTTTAATGTGAGCAAGTGCAAAGTGATGCATGTGGGAAAGAGGAACCCAAATTATAGCTAGTTGATGCAAGGTTCCATAGGAGTCACCGACCAGGAAAGGGATCTAGGCCTCATCGTTAATGATATGTTGAAACCCTCTGCTCAGTGTGAAGCGGCTAGGCCTCTTCAGCTTGGAGAAAAGGCGACTGAGGGGAGATATGATAGAGGTCTATAAAATAATGAGTGGAGTTGAACGGGTAAACCTGAAGCATCTGTTTATGCTTTCCAAAAATACTAGGACTAGGGGGCATGCAATGAAGATACAAAGTAGTAAATTTAAAACGAATTAGAGAAAATGTTTCTTCACTCAATGTGTAAACTCTGGAATTCATTGCCAGAGAATGTGGTAAAGGCTTAGCAGAGTTTAAAAAAGGTTTGGATGGCTTTCTAAAGGAAAAGTCCATAGACCATTATTTGGGTTTCTGCCAGGTACTTATGACCTGGTTTGGCCACTGTTGAAAACAGGATACTGGGCTAGATGGATCATTGGGTTGACCCAGTATGGCTACTCTTATGTTCTTATGTTTTAAGCTGCATTATTCAACTAGTGTAGCGTTTATCAGGATGGTAGACAATACCACATGCCCACACTGCTGTCAGTTATTAGTGGAGGAGTGGCCTAGTGGTTAGGGTGGTGGACTTTGGTCCTGAGGAATTGAGTTTGATTCCCACTTCAAGCACAGGCAGCTCCTTGTGACTCTGGGCAAGTCACTTAACCCTCCATTGCCCCAGGTACAAATAAGTACCTATATACAGTAAGCCGCATTGAGCCTGCCATGAGTGGGAAAGTGTGGGGTACAAATGTAAGAAAAAAATTATAAAATTGGATTTGGGGAAAATCCACTATTTCTGGGATAAGCAGTATAAAATGTTTAGTACTTTTTTGGAATCTTGCCAGGTATTTGTGACCTGGATTGGCCACTGTTGGAAACAGGATGCTGGACTTGATGGACCTCCGATCTGTCCCTGTATGGCAATACTTATCCTCACCCCCTGCTGGAGCCCTAACCTCTCAAAACCCCCCGGCTCTCTCCCAGGATTTACCCAGGGGTCAGAATTGGTGTCAGTGGAGTCTTGGATAGCAGTGTTCCTCCATGCCTGGGTAGGTGCAATCATCCAAAAGGGTGCCAATGGCTCCTAGCAGCTGTCTTGCAATACTACCACTAGGGATCATTTTTCTATGTATGGGAATAAATCTGGCAGGTGATGGGGTTGTACAGTATAAGGGGCGGGGTTTAAGGAAGGGGACAGACTGGTTGTACTGGCTCCTATTTGATTGGGGTTCAGCCCTGCCATGAGGGAGGGGTTAGGATAGTGTCAGGAAAAGGAATCTTGTTTGGAGGATCAGATTGGTGTCAGAGAGGGTTCTCGTGTTGCATAAGGGTTTGGGTTGGTGTCAGGGAGGGTTCAAGTGATGCATGGGGGGGAGGGAGGAGAGTACTGTGATTATGGTTGCACCATATCAGCCAGCTGTCATTCTGACATTAGCACCCAGGACTGTGTTACATGCCTGGGTCTGTAGTGCCGAGGATCCGCACTATCAGCCCAATCACGTAACGCAGTACCTATGTGCCATGTGCACAATCCTTCATTTACCACACAAGTTTTGCACTTACTGCACATTCATTTTTGCTGTAAATCTGTGGTAAATGGGGCCCTTTTACTAAGCTGTGTTAGTCACCAATGTGTGCCTAACACAGCAAAAATGGCCTAACGCGGGACACTCTAAAGCTTTCCATGTTATTTTTACCATGTACATGAACTAACCGTGTACTAATAAATTTTTTTGAGGGGGCATGTCAGGGGGAAAATGGGCGTTCCTGTACCAACAAGTTAGTGCATCTGCATTACTATACACTAATTACTTAGTGCATGGATAACGTGGGAACTCTTACTGCCTACAACATAGGTGATGGTAAGTGTTCCCACATTTGTTTTTAAAAATGGTCATGTACTATTGACAACATTAGCACACAGTCACGCAACACGCTACCTCAGGACAACACTGACATCGAAATCTTCCTTAATGAGTTGGATCCAACCACTGGAGAATACCCGGCTAACCGAACCCGGTTAAAATTCGCCCTCCTTACTGTTGATGCAGTTGCACAGGCGATCAGCAGGTTCTCCAACACTCACTGTAAACTAGATACCTGTCCCAACTACCTAATGAAATCCACCCCTGACCGCTTCATAGCAGACCTCACATCCCACATAAACTACATGCTTCAGCAAGGTCTCTTCCCTAAGGAAATTGGCAATATCCTACTCACTCCAATACCAAAAGACACCAAGAAAAAAACAAATGAAATCACTAACTACCATCCAATAGCATCCATTCCGTTGTCAGTCAAACTGATGGAAAGCATGGTAGCCAAACAACTTACAGATTATATAAACAAATTCTCAATATTACACGAATCACAGTCAGGTTTTCGCCCCCTCCATAGCACAGAAACAGTACTACTCACTCTCCTAGCCAAATTCAAGCAGGAAATAGCAATAGGCAAAAACATACTCCTCCAATTCGACAGTCTAGTGCATTTGACATGGTAAACCATTATATATTAATAAGATTACTAGATAAGTTCGGGATTAGTGGAAACATACTTAGCTGGATCAAGGGTTTCCTAACCACAAGAACATATCAAGTAAAATCAAACTCAAACATATCATCACCATGGAAAGCAGACTGTGGAGTACCACAAGGATCGCCATTATCACCGATCCTCTTCAACCTAATGATGACCCCACTAGCCAAGTCCTTATCCAACCAAGGCCTTAACCCTTTCATCTATGCAGACGTTGTCACAATATTCATTCCTTACAAATTTAAACTGACAGAAATCACCAACGAAATCAAGATCAGCTTGAACATCATGGACTCTTGGGCAAATGCATTTCAACTAAAACCAAACAAAGAAAAAACACACTGTCTCATCCTCTCATCCCTACACAGTGCGGATAACCCCACAATTATTAACACCCCAGATTACACCCTCCCTATCTCAGACAGCCTGAAAATCCTCGGCGTTACAATGGACCGCAACTTAACACTAGAGAGCCAAGTGACATCCACAACAAAGAAAATGTTCCACTTAATGTGGAAACTCAAACGCGTGAAACAATTCTTCCCGAGGGGAACATTTCGCAACCTGATACAATCAATGATACTAAGCCATGTAGACTACTGCAATGGAATTTATGCGGGATGCAAAGAACAAATCTTAAAGAAACTTCAGACCGCTCAAAACACGGTAGCTAGGCTTATCTTCGGAAAAACACGATTTGAAAGTGCAAAATCGCTTCGCAAAAAACTACACTGGCTCCCAATCAAAGAACGCATTGCTTTCAAAATCTGCACTCTGGTTCACAAAATTATCTATGGTGAAGCTCTGGGATACATGACAGACTTGATCGACCTACCAACTAGAAGTACATCCGAATCAACACGAACGTACCTAAATCTGCACTACCTAAGCTGCAAAGGACTCAAATACAAATCAACTTGTGCGTCCAGTTTTTCCTACATCAGCACACAACTGTGGAACGAACGCATTACCAAAAGCCTTGAAAATGACGAACGACCACCTGAACTTCCGGAAAACACTAAAATCTAACCTGTTTAAAAAGGCATACCCTACCGATCCAACATAAATGCTTGATCTCTGCAACACAACAAAACTAAAGAACATAATGGACATAACACAACTCTTCTGTTGTACGATTCCCTAGTGTGGCTGTGCCACATGGACTTTATCTTACCACAACATCGCTTTGTATTTGTTTACACCGGAGTCTGTAACATCTCTCCAGTACTATGTAAGCCACATTGAGCCTACAAATAGGTGGGAAAATGTGGGATATAAATGTAACAAATAAATAAATAATGAAAAAATAGAAAATCAAGCTTTTCACGGCTGTGGTAAAAATGGCCTTAGTGCACTTGAATGACCTGCATAAAGGTGTGCTAAGGCTACTTTTTACCATAGCTTAGTAAAAGAGCACCATTATGTAAAACTGAAAACAATTGGCCTACCATAAATTGAAAATAAGAGTACAATGGTAATATATTTCATATAAGATTGCAAACAGATACATAAAATGATATAGGGGACCTTTTGCTATGCTGCACTAAAAAGTGGCCTGCACTATTTTTAGCCCATGGGTTTCCTGCACACTGAGGCCACTTTTAGTGTAGGTATAACATGGCTGCAATTTCCTTTTTTCCATTAATGGTCATGTGCTAATTTTCCAATTAACGCGTGACCATTAGTGAAAGACTCCTTAGCACCTATTTTGTAGTCGGTAGGGGCTCCTGCGCTAATCCTGCACAAATTAGTCAGCATATGCCAATGCCCACACACAAATCAATTAGCGATAGGCACACCTACTCTCCACTGATAAACACCTTTTGTGCTAAAAAAATCTGCGGGTCTTTTACTAAGGTGTGCTAGCATTTTTAGCTTGCGCTAAATGCTGAGTCACCCATAGGAATATAATGAGTGTCTCAGCATTTAGCATAAGCCAAAAATGCTGGCGTACCTTAGTAAAATACCCCTTCTGTTTTTTAGCACTTGAGAAGTGCACACCAATTCCAAAATTACCATGCATCCCGCGGTAGTGCTTTTTTAACCAGCGGTAAGCACACACTAGTGTTTACTGCAGCTTAGTAAAAGGATCCTGTGGAGGGGCATAATTGAAAGGGATGCCCAAGTTTTGTTGAGGACGTCCTCGCAAAACGTCCCGATGGAGGGGCGGGGAAACCCGTATTATCGAAACAAGATGGACGTGCATCTTTCATTTCGATAATACAGTCGGGGACACCCAAATCTTGAAATTTAGGTCGTCCTTAGAGATGGTCGTTTCTGATTTTCGGCGATAATGGAAACCAAGGACGCCCATCTCAGAAACGACCAAATGCAAGCCCTTTGGTCGTGGGAGGAGCCAGCATTTCTAGTGCACTGGTCCCCCTGACATACCAGGACACCAACTGGGCAACCTAGGGGGCACTGCAGTGGACTTCATAAAATGCTCCCAGGAACATAGCTCCCTTACCTTGTGTGCTGAGCCCCCCAAATCCCACTACCCATAACTGTACACCACTACCATAGCCCTTAGAGGTGAAGGGGGGCACCTAGATGTGGGTACAGTGGGTTTGTGGTGGGTTTTGGAGGGCTCGCTGTTTCCTCCACAAACATAACAGATAGGGAGGGGGATAGGCCTGGGTCCGCATGCCTGAAGTGCACTGCACCCACTAAAACTGCTCCAGGTACCAGCATACTGCTGTGATAGACCTACGTATGACATCTGAGGCTGGCATAGAGGCTGGCAAAAAATATTTTTAAAGATATTTTTTGAGGGTGGGAAGGGGTTAGTGACCACTGGGGAGTAAGGGGAGGTCATCCCTGATTCTCTCCGGTGGTCATCTGGTCATTTCAGCCACCTTTTTGTGCCTTGGTCGTAAGAAAAACAGGACCAGGTAAAGTCATCCAAGTGCCTGTCAGGGACGCCCTTTTTTTCCATTATGGTTCGAGGCTCAAGTCCCGCCTTCGCTACGCCTCCGATACGCCTCCGATACACCTCCGATACGCCCCCTTGAACTTTGGCCATCCCTGTGACGGAAAGCAGTTAGAGACGTCCAAAATCGGCTTTCGATTATACCGATTTGGACGACCCTTGGAGAAGGAAACTCATCTTCCGATTTGTGTCGAAAGATGGGCGTCCTTCTCTTTCGAAAATGAGCCTGAAAGTGTTCCATTTATTCTCAAAAATGGCTACAATTTGAGAAGACCCACATTTATACAGTTGCATATCCCAGTGAAGATTATTCATTACAAGCCAAGATTTTAAAAATAAAAAATTATGTCTTCATGGAAGAATTGAGAAATATATCAAGTGGAACATGACATATTTGAGCTAATAGGGAAAGAAACTGCAATTTTTGTAAAATCCTTGCTGTTGTTTTCTTCTGTCTACTGTATATAGTTTATTTGAACAGAATCCAGCCTGATGACATTCCAGAGATCCACTGTGGAAAACCAACCTTCACTTTAAAATCTACATATATCTACATATGCTGTGGCAAAGCTGTGTGTATTATGAGTGTGTAAAAGTGAGTAGGCTTGTGTTAGACATGCTGAGGCCCAGGACAGATATTGGTGGGGGACTAAAACACTTTGGCACTTTCTTATAGTTGGGCAGGTTTGGGGCCTCTTGTGGCACAGGACCCCAGGTATTTGCCCTGTATGCACCCTCTTAACACAGGCCTGGAAAGAGAACAAGAAAGAGCACACTAGCATACAAATGTGCAATGGCACTTATTTGTTTACCCTGGATTACCCATTATTCATAACTTTAGGAGGGAAGAAAAGTTTTAAAGTGAAACAGCATTGATATTTTGAAACAAATATATATATATAATTTTAGTGCCCTGAACACGTGCAAAATTATACACTCATTTTTAATTTACTTTATAAGCAATGCTGATGTGCATAATATAAATATGCATAATTTAAAGTAGCTTCTATCCATTTCTGCTTTAGCTAGATTGGTAGGTTATAAAAGATTTTGTCAAGACACTTCAAGTAGCAGATAATGATTACTTCATGTCTTTACATTTCAAATAATTGTCAAGTGTTTATTCAGAAATTAAAAAAAAATTACATGTGCTGGGATACATATGTGACACCAGTTATGTTGTGTTTATGAATCTTTATCATTGCCTACTGCCCAAAGGATAAAGACCTTAAGTATAGTTTTGTACAGTCCATCCCTAATCCCTTCAAGGTGCCTTTATACACATGGATCTGTACAAGTGCAATTGTAGTTCACTAAACAATCAGAATTTGGCTACAACAGTAGTCAAATAATTAATATTTTGGTTGACTAATGGAAAGAAATAGTTTTTCATTTTAAACCACCAATATCCACATATCCCTCACTAGTTAATCCAACTAATTACCTTAATAAAAGGTCAAGAATCATTACCTCATAAAAGGAGATGCCTTGGGTTATTTTATCCTGACCAGATGTTTTGCCTTTCGTTGTCTTTAAGATTTGGCCATTCTTACTGTTTCTTTTAGGGACCCTTTTACTAAAGCTTTAGCGTACGCTAAATGCTAAGAAGCCCATTTTACACTTACAGACTTCTTAGCATTTAGCCCGCATTAATTCCATCAGTGCTTGCTGAGCTCTAGGAAAAGTGGCCTGCACTATTTTTAAGTGTGGGTTTCCAACACGGTGAGGACACTTTTAGCGCAGCTGTAAAATGGCTGCAATTTTTTCCCCCATTAATAGCTATGTGCTAATTTCCCAATTAGTGCATGACCGTTACTGTGGGGGCCCTTACTGCCACCTATTTTGTAGGCGGTAGGGGCTCCCAAGCTAATCCTGCACCAATCAGAGAGTGTGCACCAATTCCCCCGCACTGATTAGTGCAGGGCATGCATACTCTCTGCCTCCAAACATGCCCCTCCACCCTAAAAAATAACATCTTTTATTTTAGTGTAGAGATAGTGCATGCCGACCCCAAAACTACTGCAGGATGCCGTGTCTCGCAGTGGTGGCTTTTTAATCTGTGGTAAGCACTAAAGCACCCGTTAGTGCTGACCACAGCTTAGTAAAAGGGCCCCTTAGTGAGCAAACACCTCCTGATATCACTTCAGCTTTGGAAAGAAAACCCCTAACATAGTGCAACCTCTCTGAGCAAGTCACAGAGTAAAATCGGGAAGGAAAGAGAAATGCTATTGTGAATAAAAAAATAAGTGCTACATTAAAATATCTTATATTTTTTCAATAAGTTACGCTTGACTAACCAGTTATGATCATATATCTCTGCAAGTAATGATCTGTCCACATCTCTAGTGATCGTAAAGATCTTGTTTTTAATTCAAAAGTCCAGAAAGCATACAAACATATCCTTTAAAAAACGAAGCTTGTATTAAAGTTGGGGTGTGCTAATCTTCATAATAGCTATTTAAACCCACCCATGGCAGATGGGTGTGTGCACTGCACTCTTCAAAAGGGGAACTTTTTACAAAAAAAAGAAAAAAAGAAAGAAATGTGAATTCAGTTTAAATACTTGCAACCTGCACAAGCTGACCTTAATAGCATTGTTTTCTCAGGAGCAAGTGTTGTGCCCAAGGTACAATATTGATATTGTTTCCTAATTAAAAAAAATAAAAAAAACTTAGATTGCACACCTTTTAAATATCCTTTCTTGAAAATCTTGTGCCAAGGCACTTCATCCAATCGTTGAAACAAACAAACAAACAAAAATAAAAACCCGACAACAAGAACAACAAAAATCACCAAAGAGTTATTATTTGTTTCTGTTCTGGTTTAATACAAATGTTTTAGGATTTTAGAACTGGCTAAATGTCGTCTGTTTTTCCAGAACTTCGAGGTAGTCCGGCTCAAGATTTAGTTTTGCTTTTAATTCCAGGTACTCGTTTCTATTGGGTTCAACGTAGACAGTATTTGAGGTGCTATACAGCACCGTCTCTCGTACTCTCTCCGGATGCAAGAACTGGCGTTTAATGTCATAGTTTGGAGTATAAGTAAAGGGAGCTGGGCTGTTAAATTTATACTCGAGATTACTTCCAGCAGCCAAGGGTTTATCTGGTTCTAAAATCCCCCTGTAGAACCGGTCAGCATCTTGAGCAGGAGACAGCTCTTCCCCGGGCTCTATTGTGCTGACACTGTAGGCTGGGCTCCTTATATGATTCCCCCTATCTTCCTCTAAATGATTACTATAGGTGACTTTCAGCTCATGAAGGTCTTTGTAATCCTCCACAGAATTGCCTTCCCTGGATCTATAAATCGGGTTTCTGCACATGTGGCCTAGAGGATGAGGGATGTATTCATACACATGACCAGCTGGTGTTTTGACTTTAGGTAACGGTCTGTTGCTATACACGCTGTACTGCATATTGAATGAACTAATGTCGGAATTATTGGTGCTTGCGCGATCATTCTGATTCTTTTTTCGCCTTTTCATAACTAGAACAAAGAGGCCAGCAGCCACAAAGACCGATATGATGAACACCAAAAGCAGGCTTAGTATTAACACAGACAAGGGCACTGAGCTGGAGCCAGTATTAAATTTTATTGAGGATGTTAACGTTGTAGTCCTCTCTGGGATAGGGGCAGCAAAAGGTGTAGGTGTAGAAATAATGATGTCGGAATAATCTGGGCACAACTGCTCAGATTTGATAGATCTAATATCGCTTTCAGCAAATCTCTTTGGAGATTCGCAGACTACATCTTCCACTAGGACACCTGTGGTAAACTGCTCTAACCACAATTTCATACCTACCATATCGCACGTACAATCCCAGGGATTTTCATGTAGGTCTATTTGCACCAGAGATTTCAGCTGGTCTAGAATTCCGTTTACTGGTAAGTATGAAAAATGGTTGCTCCTAAGACTCAGTCTGGAAAGATTTAAGCCTGAAAAAATATTACTAGGTAATGATCTCAGCAGGTTATTGTTTAGAAACAGAAGTTGCAGGCTAGGTACAGAATTAAATGTTCCAGATTCGATTTCTTTAATGGCATTGTATTGTAGAAACAAGTATTGAAGGCTCTGAAGCCCGTAAAACAATTCAGGTGTCAGCTTTTCAATTAGATTACCATTTAAGTAAAGTCTGCGCAAATTAGTTAAATCCCCAAAGGCTTGGTCCTGAATGACTGATATCCTGTTGTTCCCAAGGTGTAGTAAATCTAATCCTGTGGAATCAATGAAATCAGACCTGCGGACTGCACTGATGTAGTTTTCTGTTAGGTACATTTTCTTGGGTTGTAGGGTTTAGGCTGCAGTTCCGAAATGCTCTCGATTTTTCTCTCCTGACAGTTCACATTAAGTCCCAGGTCAGAGATCTGCAAGTTGCAAGTGCAGGCAGTGGGGCACTCCAAAGGCACTGGGGATTTGGTTTGATAGGCGATGCTTGGTCCAAAGTTACTGTACCCGAGATCTTTGGCTGGCAGGCGGAGAGTTGGGCGCACTCGCGATTTGTTGGGTTGGCGAGTGCCCCTTGGGGGTTTCAAAGGAGGTTTGTAAACAGCAGATGAAGATGTAGCTGCTGAGTTGACCGAGGCTGGAGTGGTATGGAAATACCCAGTAGTACTCAAAGGAATCTGTGGTCGCATTTCGTAATCCGAAATCAGTTTTCTTGGGCAAAGCTCTTGCTTGGACACTTCATCTAAATCCCTACCGTGCAAACGGAAGGGCGTTTCACAAACCACATCCCCCACCAGAGCAGCATAGGAGATACTGTCCAACCAATCTTTCAGAGCGATTAAGTCACAAGAGCAGTTCCAGGGGTTCTCCACCAGTTGCAGCTCTACCACTTTATCCATATGCTGCAAGAGCCCCTGATAAGGCAGAAGCTTCAGTCTGTTCCCCCTCAGGTCTAGGTGCGTTAAGGGCACAAAGCGGAAAAGGTTATTGGGCAAACTGGACAGCAAATTATCATTCAAAATTAGCACCTGCAGCACATGCAGCTTGCTGAAAGCGTTGGGCTCAATGGCGCTAATATAATTATAATCGACTTGGAGGTATTCCAAGCTCTCCAAGCCATAGAAAGTGTCGTCTTTCAAAAGTTCCAACTTGTTATTATTCAGATGTAGTCTCTTTAAACCCAGCAGTCCATTGAAAGCTCCAGTTTCAATGTCCTGGATGTCGTTAGTCCCAAGATGCAGAATTGCAGCTCCGGTGTAATTTACAAAGTCGTTTGGATACAGCCTGTTCAGAAGATTTCCAGACAGCAAGAGATGATAGAGTGAAAAACGTGGCGGGCTGATTTCCGAAAGGCTAATGATCCCCCTGTTGTCACAGTTCACTGTCAAAATACTATCTTTCTCTTCGCAAAGACAACCATTTTCACAGATTTCACCATAATATTCGACGGTGTCTGCCGAAGACAGGACTAGGGTTGATAAAACAAATGCAAACGTCTGCAGCATCCAGATCTGCATTTTCCTGTTTACGTCCTGGTCCAAAATTACAGTGGAACAGGAAACACACATTTTATCTCCTAAAAGTAGAAAAAAAAACATAAAGTGAAGCATTTTATCTTATGGAACAAAGTTGTTGGTTTTTCTTTTTTAATGTAAGCACTCACTTAATACACATATCATTAAAGAAGAAGATCTGCATGTCATACTTATTTTAAAATTGATTTCAACCTCCTAAGTATATTTTGGAAAAGCAGCTATGAAAACCAGGTTTGCGGTATTTCTATTTCAGGGATCTGTGTCCCAGTTTCCTACGATTTTTCATGATCAAGCCATAATACATAAAATGGCTGGCAGCTCAGTTTTCACGATCTAATTTAAGAGAAACGAAACACCATTTTATGAGGTTTCACACTTCACGTATTATCAAATAACCTTTATTATTATTATTTTAAGCGTCTTCTTACACGAACAGCACACAGCAAAGGTCTCCTTCCCCACGTTTACCCATTCAAAGCTGTGCTGCAATCACCCTTGCAATAGTTGCTGGAAACAGAATTAAGATAAATCTCAGGCACCATTTGCAAGGGTTTAGCATGATACACAGATCCGTAGTCACCTTCTTTCAATAGATATTACCTAATATTATGTATTCTTAGCCCTTGAGGAAAAAAAAACATAAAATGGAACATTTCAGTTTCCTACTCACCAGAATAATATGTGAGATTCGGGAGCTCCTCTGCCAAGACTCAGCCATATTTGACATAACATTTATTCCCAAAATTTTGCAAAACAAGCCAGATAAAAGGAGGGAGATCTAACAATGCTTCATGAAAATCTTTCATTGCCCACAATCCAAGCAATGAATTTGCTGATTACAAGCAGTGATGGCTGTCAGGACTCTTCATCCTTCAAGAGAGAAGACACCCGAGCTGATTAAAAGCCATAAAAAAAAAAATCTCCTCCACCAATGACCTGTGAAATACTCGAATTTCATTCGGCTGAAAATAAATTAAGATTTTGTTCTCTTGATGTCTTTCTGTAATGTTCAGCATTTGCTTTTGCTTGCGAATTTCTAAAATGAATAATAATGGTAAGAGATCGCGTGCATTAGAAAGGAGAGAGACAGAGAGGAGAGAAGGGGGAGGGGTGGACTAATAAGTCAGTGAGGCTGAAACGTTGTGCTGCTGGAGCGCGGTTGCATTTTGCCTGCTCAACCTTCCCAGTGGCTTGATTCTCATGCCAGAAGGCTAACGTGAAGAATGCCATACAATACATTAGATTACTCCTTTCCAGGAAGCTAGACATCTTCTAGTTACAATATTGTAGCTATGTGTGAATTCATCATTAAAAAAAAAAACCACACACACAGCTACACACATGTTTGTAGAATTAGAACCCACATACAAAAAATCATGTATGCAAAAATTCCGTGTATAAACATGTGATCTACTTTCCTCAGAGAAAGCACACCTTTCAAATTTAATTACAGAATGAGAACATTTATTCATCCTTTAACCATTGGGGAGCACAAGTTTTTCCCAGAAACAAATCCCGTTGCCTGTACACCCGCTCGTTTTTAACTCTCATCTGTTTCAGAAGTTTCATTCAAATGCCATTACGAGTGGACAAGAGGAAAATCTGTTTCTGTCTAGCAGGGGAAACCACATGAATACAAAACAAGCTGATCTGGCCAGCCAGTGTGGAAGCAGACATTGGGTTTCAATTCTTTCTCCAACAGAGATATTCAGCTCTTCACTGCGCCGTTATTCCCGGAAGAGTTGTTAGCCTAGATAACCGCACTGCACCTGGCACTTAACAGCATCCGAGTTTACCCGTTCCCCCAAGCTAGAACATAATCCGGCTCCCTCCCAGGTGCATCGGAAGCTTTTCAGGGACAATCCAAAGCAAAGATTTGCCTTCCTGCACGCTATGCTCATCCATCTCCCAAGCCAGTGCGTGGATTAACACCCAGAGCCGAAAGAACATGAAGCCTGCTTGAATCATCGCCCCGTCTGCTCCGATCACCCCAACACATGGAACCGATTCCATTCAAAGAAAAGCTAATGACATACTTACTCAGCCTGAAATCTCCTGGGCCCCACACGGCATCAAGCCATGAGAAGTGCATAGTGTCCGCGCTCTGCTTGAGTGAGGTGAGGAGGAAGAAAAGACACTCCTGCAGCTGGCGCGCTTCACGCACAGAAGCCCAAGGGCCCGGGCATACACGCACAGACACACATACATGCACAGACACATAGACAAGATAAAGAGCTCTCTGTGCTGTGTGTGTGCGCGCGCATGTGTATGATGAATATGTGCAGGAAACAGAGTGTGCGCGTGTGCGCGCGCATGTGTATGATGAATATGTGCAGGAAACAGAGAGAGAGAGAGATTGCAGGCGAGAGCTCCGCACTTTTCCCGTCTCACTGGCAACGTGACGGTCAGCTTAGCTCCTCACAATATCCAGACCCACAGTCTGTAGGCACGCACATGCTACATCAGGTAACTATTGGCCCATCTTTTCCTATGTACGAACCATAGGAAGCAGCCTTGCGGGTGCTTAAGCACGTATAATATTGAACAAATTCCTTGCTTGTATCCAGGGAGTGAGAATTTCCGCTGAGTTTAGCACCCCCAATCATTTTGAAAAGTTGGCTCCCATGGTAAAAACTATCGATATTGTTCTCTCTGCATCACATATATGTCCATATAGCGTCTGCATGTGCTATTAAATCGTAGAGCAGCCGGCTCAGTTTTCCCAGGCATAGAGGGGCATAATTGAACGAAAACGCCTATCTCCATGGGCGTTTATCTCCAAGAACGGGTCCGTGAAGGGGTGGACCGAACCGTATTTTGGGAAAAAATAGACGCCCATGTTTTATTCAACAATGTGTGAGCTGGGCGTTTTTGTTTTTCAGCGATAATGGAAAATGAAAGCGCCCAGCTCAAAAACGAATAAATCCAAGGCATTTGTTCATGGGAGGGGCCAGGATTCGTAGTGCACTGGTCCCCCTCACATGCCAGGACATCAACCTGGCACCCTAGGGGGCACTTTTACAAAACAAAAAAAAAAAGGTAAAAGAGCTCCCAGGTGCATAGCACCCTTCCCTTGTGTGTTGAGCCCCCCAAATCCCCCTCACAACCCACTGCCCACAAGTCTACACCATTACTATAGCCCTAAGGGGTGAAGGGGGGCACCTACATGTGGGTACAGTGGGTTTGGGGGGGTTGGACGACTAATAAGCATTAAGCAGCACAATTGTAACAGGTAGGGGGGATGGGCCTGGGTCCACCTGCCTGAAGTCCACTGCACCCCCTAACAACTCCTCCAGTGACCTGCATACTGCTGTCAGGGAGCTGGGTATGACATTTGAGGGTGAAAATAAAAAGTTGTGAAACATCATTTTTTGTGGTGGGAGGGGGTTAGTGACCACTGGGGGAGTCAGGGGAGGTCATCCCCGATTCCCTCCAGTGGTCATCTGGTCATTTAGGGCACTTTTTGGGGCCTTATTCGTGAAAAAACAGGGTCCAGGAAAAGTGTCCTAAATTCTAGCTAAAAACGTATACTTTTTTCCCATTATCGGTGAAATGCGCCCATCTTTGTTCGGCAGATAACCACGCCCCAGTTCCGCCTTTGCCACACCTCTGACACGCCCCCATCAACTTTGTCCGCATCCGCGACGGAGTGCAGTTGAAAACGTCCAAAAATCTGCTTTCGATTATACCGCTTTATTCGTTTTTGTGAGATAAACGTCCATCTCCCGATTTAGGTCGGAACTTGGGCGTTTTTCTCATTCGATTATAAGCAGGATAGCCTATCACTGTTGTAAAGAAAGAACAGCGGATATTGCCACAGTGCCTGCATTATGGCTTCATGTAACTGCCCACGCACCCACCCTTCCTCTGTACTCTACTGAGCACTAATGCAAAGTTTGTCACTGGGCATTTTTTTTCTCTATCTCTCTCTGCTTCCTTCCCCGCCCCAATCTCATCCCAATTTTAGCACGCATCTACAGAGCTGCCAAGGGGTCTCAAGTTTTGAGAGGGAGATTTTAGTACACGCCACCCCACTGTGAATTAATGCTGCCTGCTTTCAATATCCCAGAATGAACTGCCAATATGTTCAGGCTACAAAACCTAGAATAGAGAATGAGCCAGCAGATCAGGATAACATCAAAAATATGTTATTAGAGATACCGTATATGAGACAATTGCTCGACACAGGCCTGGCATCTGTCAAGTCCTAACTTAAAGTCATTTACTGTGACCTTTATTATATTCACATGTCGCTTTTCTGGCCAAAGAAAGGAGAGATTCTGTAGGTTCAAAGGTGTGACAGGGTTCGGGGTTGCGCATCTTAACGGTCATAAGGCTAGAGAGGGTCCCATCCAAGCTCAGGGTGGATCGAAAAGGAGTCTTGTTCTGCCGAATCATGCTAAATACCCGTTCCTCACTGGCATTAGAATGGGGTAGCACCAGGACTATCTCCGCCACTCTGAAAAGTCTATGAAACCTAAGCTGATTAGTGCCTGTAACTTTCAGTTGGCCAAGATAGCTCCAAAGTATGTCCATCCGAATATACTGGAAGGTTTCCCCATTATATTCTTGAACCTCTTGACTTGCTTCCATGATTTCTTTTGGAATATCTGTATCATTTAAGAGCTGATAGTCTGTGAACTCCTCTGCAAGTCGATCCATATCAGACGGTGAAAATTGTAGAAGGTCACTGTACCGCCCAACAAAATAGTCAACGTCTGTAACTGAGACATCTTCCCTTTTGCTGAAATCAACAAAACAAGCATGCTGGAGTAAATTTTGTTTGAAGGGTAAATGGTCCAACGCGTACTGAACTGCTCCTGTAAAAAAGCTTCTTGCCGCAGAGTAGAAATTCTTCAGCTAGGTCTGTGTCACTGCACCCTCATTCTCCAGCTTCTGCATGGCTTGCCTTGTAACCATACCTATATGAAGAGCCTTATTTGAAAGCTGATTTTCTACTTCTTTGAAAGGCACTGCCAGAAGAGAAGGTGAATCTTTGATTGTTTTGACCTGTACAAATCTTTGCAATAGTTTTTTGATGAACCCCAGCATTTGATCATAAATAAAGGGTATACATGGATCTCCTCGTTGAAGGAACTTGTTGAACTCATTAAATACTGGAAGAGTAGCCTGAAAGAACAATAAATATATTTCTGTCATTGGATGTTCAAACGCTCTTTTTAGACGTTTAAACCTGGTCTCTGAGCTGAGTGAAGCTTCCCATTCTACAGAAAGAAAATATGAACGGCAGCCAGCAAACAATTTTAAAATTCTGTTCACTGCATTTTCAAGGCTAAGCCATCTTGTTGAAACATGCTTGATGATCTGTTTGTATTCAGAATTGCAGAAAGAAAGGTACTCATGCAGTCCACTTTTACGCTTGGTACTTTTGTCAAACCAGTAGTAAAGATCAATTGCCATATCTTCTACATCAAAGTTTGCAATAGCTTGGAATTGTTTTCCAGCAGCAGATGCTGTGTTATGAGCAATATGGCAAGGACATCCCATTAAATAAATGTTTTTATTTTTAGTTTCTACCCTGGTTTTAATAGAATTTCGTTTTCCCAGATTTACAATTGCGTTGTCAACTCCAAATTCTACACATTTGGACCAGGGAATATTACATTCTTCCAGCACAGAGTTTATTTTGGAAAAGATTCCATCTGCTGTTGAAGCATTTACCCCAGAGGTAATTCCCATACCTAAAAATTCAGTGCAAACGCGTTGTCTTGTCGTATCAAACATACAGACTGTGATGGGATTCATTTTCTCAAGACCACTGTCATTTGAGGCATCGGTTAAAAGAGAGTAAGGATGATCACTCATATGATTGATAAGCAGCTGTTTAAATTCTTTGCGAATTGCTCCATTCGTGATACAGGCAGTTTTTGTTCTGCCACTAGAGTATCCAGTGGCGTTCCGAGGGGCACTGACACCCGGGGCGGATCGCCGATGCGCCCCGCCCCCCGGGTGCAGCGCCCCACCCCCATGCAGCGCGACCCCCGGCGAAGGGACACCCCCCACCCCGGCAAAAGAACCCCCCCCGGTGCACACCGCTGGGGGGGTGCCGCTCGCCGGTCAGCGTCGTTGGTTTCCAAGCTCCCTCTGCCCCGGAACAGGTTCCTGTTCCAGGGCAGAGGGAGCATGGAAACCAACGACGCTGACCGGCGAGCGGCACCCCCCCAGCGGCGTGCACCCGGGGCGGACCGCCCCCACCGCCCCCCCCCCTTGGTAAGCCACCCATAGCTATGGCACTGTCTGTGAAGATATTTCGTATTAAGGGACTAAGATGGTCTGCATCTGCAACAGGATCATTGTGGCTAGCAAGAAGTACGGCAACTTTTACCTCAGCACACAAAATCCGTTTACAGATAGGATCATCCAATGATGCAAAATTCAGTTCTCCCTGATTTGTCTTACTTTTAGCTCTCTTCAGATGAGACTTTGACTGCACTTTAGCTTGATTTGTATCTGTCATTTTCAGGGTGGCAGGCCGTAGAACACTGCCTGTTTCTTTGAGGAGTCAGTCTCAAATGCAACAACAAATTCAAACTGGTATTCTCGCCGGTGGCTTTAACGGGCCCTGTTACTACCGGTTCCCTCTTTTTTTTCTATCACACAACTAGAGCATCAGGTCAAAAAAGGTTTTCCCCTCTAACCCGCATGGCTTTAAATAATATAATGTAACATAACCTAACATCACGTAGTAGATGATGGCAGGAAAAGACCTGCTTGGTCCATCCGGTCTGCCCAACAAGGTCAAATCGTAGGTGCTACTTTTTT